>NC_000073.6:14221554-15421554 GCF_000001635.26 Mus musculus | reverse complement strand
TGGATTACATCGATGGATTTTCGTATATTAAACCATCCCTGCATCCCTGGTATAAAACCTACTTGGTCAGGATGGATGATTGCTTTAATGTGTTCTTGGATTCGGTTAGTGAGAATTTTATTGAGGATTTTTGCATCGATATTCATAAGAGAAATTGGTCTGAAGTTTTCTATCTTTGTTGGATCTTTCTGTGGTTTAGGTATCAGAGTAATAGTGGCTTCATAAAATGAGTTGGGTAGAGTACCTTCTACTTCTATCTTGTGAAAAAGTTTGTGCGGAACTGGAATTAGATCTTTTTTGAAAGTCTGATAGAACTCTGCACTAAACCCGTCTGGTCCTGGGCTTTTTTTGGCTGGGAGACTATTAATAACTGCTTCTATTTCTTTAGGGGATATGGGACTGTTTAGAAGGTCAGCTTGATCCTGATTCAACTTTGGTACCTGGTATCTGTCCAGAAATTTGTCCATTTCGTCCAGGCTTTCCAGTTTTGTTGAGTATAGCCTTTTGTAGAAGAATCTGATGGTGTTTTGGATTTCTTCAGGATCTGTTGTTATGTCTCCCTTTTCATTTCTGATTTTGTTAATTAGGATTTTGTCCCTGTGCCCTCTAGTGAGTCTAGCTAAGGGTTTATCTATCTTGTTGATTTTCTCAAAGAACCATCTCCTCGTTTGGTTAATTCTTTGAATAGTTCTTCTTGTTTCCACTTGGTTGATTTCACCTCTGTGTTTGATTATTTCCTGCTGTCTACTCCTCTTGGGTGAATTTGCTTCCTTTTTTTTTCTAGAGCTTTTAGGTGTGTTGTCAAGCTGCTAATGTGTGCTCTCTCTAGTTTCTTTTTGGAGGCACTCAGAGCTATGAGTTTCCCTCTTAGAAATGCTTTCATTGTGTCCCATAAGTTTGGGTATGTTGTGGCTTCATTTTCATTAAACTCCAAAAAGTCCTTAATTTCTCTCTTTATTCCTTCCTTGACCAAGGTATCATTGAGAAGAATGTTGTTCAGTTTTCACATGAATGTTGGCTTTCTACTATTTATTTTGTTATTGAAGATCAGCCTTGGTCCATGGTGATCTGATAGGATGCTTGGGACAATTTCAATATTTTTGTATCTGTTGAGGTTTGTTTTGTGACCAGTTATATATGGTCAATTCTGGAGAAGGTACCATTAGGTGCTGAGAAGGTGGTATATTCTTTTGTTTTAGGATAGAATGTTCTGTAGATATCTGTTAGATCTATTTGTTTCATAAGTTCTGTTAGTTTCACTGTGTCTCTGTTTAGTTTCTGTTTTCATGATCTGTCCATTGGAGAAAGTGGTGTGTTGAAGTCTCCCACTATTATTTTGTGAGGTGCAATATGTTCTTTGAGCTTTACTAAAGTTTCTTTAATGAACGTGGCTTTCCTTCTATTTGGAGCATAGATATTCAGAATTGATAATTCCTCTTGGAGGATTTTAACTTTGATGAGTATGAAGTGTCCCTCCTTGTCTTTTTTGATAAATTTGGGTTGAAAGTCTATTTTATTAGATATTAGCTTGGTTACTCCAGCTTGTTTCTTCAGACCGTTAGCTAGGAAAATTGTTTTCTAGCCTTTCATTCTGAGGTCGTGTCTATCTTTTTCCCTGAGATGAGTTTCTTGTAAGCAGCAAAATGTTGGGTCCTGTTTGTGTAGCCAGTCTGTTAGTCTATGTCTTTTTTTTGGGGGGGGGGGGGAGTTGAGTCCATTGATATTAAGAGATATTAAGGAAAAGTAATTGTTGCTTCCTATTATTTTTGTTGTTAAAATTGGCATTCTGTTCTTGTGGCTGTCTCATTTTAGGTTTGTTGAGGGATTACCTTCTTGCTTTTTCTAGGACGTGGTGTCCATCCTTGTATTGCTTTTTTTTTTCTGTTATTATCCTTTGAAGGGCTGGATTCATGGAAAGATAATGTGTGAACTTGGTTCTGTCATGGAATACTTTCGTTTCTCCATCTAAGGTAATTGAAATTTTGGCTGGGTATAGTAGCCTGGGCTGGCATTTGTGTTCTCTTAGGGTCTGTATAACATCTGTCCAGGATCTTCTGGCTTTCATAGTCTCTGGTGAGAAATCTGGTGTAATTCTGATAGGCTTGCCTTTATATGTTTTTGACCATTTTCTCATACTTCCTTTAATATTCTCTCTTTATTTAGTGCATTTGTTGTTCTGATTATTATGTGTCGGGAGGACTTTCTTTTCTGGTCCAGTCTATTTGAAGTTCTGGAGGTTTCCTGTATGTTCATGGGCATCACTTTCTTTAGGTTTGGGAAGTTTTCTTCTATAATTTTGTTGAAGATATTTGCTGGCCCTTTGAGTTGAAAATCTTCATTCTCATCAACTCCTATTATCAGTAGGTTTGTTCTTTTCGTTGTGTCCTGGATTTCCTGGATGTTTTGAGTTAGGATCGTTTTTTATTTTCCTATTTCTTTGATTGTTTTGCAGATGTTCTCTATGGAATATTCTGCACAAGAGATTCTCTCTTCCATCTCTTGTGTTCTGTTGTTAATGCTTGCATCTATGTTTCCAGATTTCTTTCCTATGGTTTCTATCTCCAGTGTTGCTTCACTTTGGGTTTTCTATATTATGTGTACTTCCCCTTTTAGGTCTTGGATGGTTTTATTCAATTCCATCACCGGTTTGGTCATGTTTTCCTGCAATTCTTTAAGGGACTTTTGTGCTTCCTCTTTAAGGTCTTCTACCTGTTTAGCAGTGTTCTTCTGTATTTCTTTAAGTAAGTTATTAAAGTCCTTCTTGATGTCCTCTACCATCATCATGAGATATGCTTTTAAATCCGGGACTAGCTTTTTGGGTGTGTTGGTGTGCCCTGGACTGGGCGAAGTAGGAGTGCTGGGTTGTGCTGATGGTGGTGGTCTTGTTTTCTGTTAGTAAAATTCTTACATTTACCTTTCGCCATCTGGTCATCTCTGGAGTTAGTTGTTATAGTTGTCTCTGGCTACATATTGTTCCTCTGGTGATTCTGCTAGCCTCTATCAGCAGACCTGGGAGACTAGCTCTCTTCTCTCAATTTCAGTGGTCAGAGCACTCTCTGCAGGCAAGCTCTCATCTTACAGGGAAGGTGCACAGATATCTGGCATTCGGACCTCCCTCCTGACCGAAGATTAAGGCCCAAAACCGGACCTATCCCAGAAGCTGTGTTGCTTTGGCCTGTCACAGGAGCTGTTAGCTTCTGTATTCCACACTCTCACCTATGCAGAATACTCTCGGCAGAATCCTGGAACCACGATGTCTGCTGCTGATGCTCAGGCAAAGCGCTCCCGGGATGGGAGGACCCCTATCCTATGGCCAGGAAAGAGGCCGGATGTCTGGTGCCAGAAAAGGGGGCTGCCTTAGAAGCTCTGTGGCTCCCACCTGTTCCAGAAGCTGTTAGCTTCTGTATTCCGCACTCTCACAAATGCAGAATACTCTAGGTAGAGTCTGAAACCAAGATGTCTGCTGCCAATGCTTAGGCAAAGCGTTCCAGGCCTTTCTTTCATTTTTTGAGAAAGTGTTTCTCTGTGTATGCCTGGCTCACCTAGAAATCACTCTGAAGAACATGCTGGTCTCAGACTCACAGAGATAGAACTGCCTATTCCCCTCAGGTGCTGGGAATAAAGTCCTCAGCCTCCCCTGCCCAGTCTTTATCCAGATTCTTAGGCTTCTACTAAGACACTAGTCCTATAACTGATCTTGTTATAAGCCAGAGCATTTATATTTTAGAAGACTTGACCAGTGTACTTTCTATTGAAAAAAAATTCTTATAATACTTTTATTTTATGTCATGCCTTTTATATCCTAAATGGGCCCCAAAATTGCTGGATGATGACCCTGAGAAACTTGGATGATCGCATGTCTCACCACAAAGTAAACTGCCTAGTAAAGATGGTGCTATTTTACACTCAGAGATCCAACACAATATTTTTTTGGGTTGATTTGCTGAGGGATCAAGGTGGAGGGATAAGGACATTAACCAATCCATGGAATTATTTACCCAAAATTTGTCAGGTCTAAAAGAAATTAACGACAAAGATGGACCAGAGAGAAAAAACCAGCCCAATTTGAGACTCATTCCATGGGCAAGGAATGTTAAATCCCTAACAACATTATGCTTTCACACAGGATCTTAGCATAACTCTCTACTGAGAGGCTCCATCCTGTAGCTGAAACAGAGGTAGAGAACCAAAATCAAACACTGAATAGAGCTCAGGCACTCTACTAGAAATGGTCGGGAAAGATTGTAGGCTCTGAAAGGTATAGGAACTCCAGAGAAAGACCAACAGAGTCAGCAAAACCTGAATATTTGAGGGCTTAGAGAGACTGAAGCACAAAACCATTTCTACCTTGGGATAGACCTAAACCCTGCACATATGTAACAGATAGGCAGCTTGGATTTCATGCATGTCCCCAAACAACTGGAGGGGAGCCTGTCCCTCAATATGTGTTGTATCTGTGAATCTCATTTTCCTAGTTGGGATGTCCTACTTGGCCTCAGTGGGAAAGGATAAGCCTAGTGTGCAGAAATTTGATGTACTGGGTTGTAGTGATCCTCAGTTGGGTCTCCCTATACTTAGGAGAGACTAGAGAGAGAGAATAGGGTGAGAAGTTGTGGGATATGTGGAGACTGGGAGGAGGAAGGGGTGATATTTAGGTGAAAAGAGAATAAATAATTAACAACAAAAGAAAGAAAATATCACATTAGAATCAATCTGCAGTTCTACCACACTTTGTACCCATGCAATGTCAGGTGGTTTCTCTTTTCTCGCTCTCTCCCTCTCTCACTTCCTCTATCTCTCTTTCTTAAATCATTTTATTTATTTACATTCCAAATGTGTCCCCCCATCCTGATCTGCCCTCCTAGAGTTCTTCACTTCATCACTCCTCACCTTTGGCTCTGAGATGGTGCTCCTCTATCTTTACTCCCTATATGCTCCCAGCCCTCACTCCTCCATTCCTCCTGACACTACACACCCATCCCATATTCCCCTTACGTGGGGCATCAGTGATCTACAGATCAAGCAGTTCCTCTCCCACTGAAGCCAGACAAGGCTACTATGGGCCAGGAAATATGGATCATCATATTTATGCTTTTGGGTTGATGATTTAGTCTCTGGGTCAGAGTTCACACTCTTGATCTTTTGGGGTTACCATCCCCTTTGATTCCTCATGACTTCCCCTAGCTCTTCAATAGGGGTCCCTGACTGATCTCAGTCCAGTAGTTGGCTGTACATATCTACACATGTCTGAGTCAGCTACAGGTAGAACCTCTCACAGGACAGCCATGCAAGGCTCCTGTGTTCAAGCACCACCAGACATCAGTAATAGTATTAGGATTTGGTGCCTGCCCATGGGATAGATGCCAAGTTGGGCTAGTCACTTAATGGCCTTTCCTTCAGTCTCTGTTCTAATTTTACCTCTTTATTTTTTAGACAGGAAAAATTCTGTGTCAAAATTTTTGAAGGTGGCTGGTGGTTCCATCCCTCCACTGAGGGTCGTGGCTCAAGGTGGTCTCTTCTGGTCACATCTCAGCACCATTGAGCATTTATGCAAAGGTCATCCCCATTGAATCCTGGGAGTCTCTCACATTCCAGGTCTCTGGTACTTTCTAGAGGTTCCACCCAACTCCTTTAGCTGCATATTTCCATTCATTCTCCTCACCTACAGGGCTTCTTTTCTGTTTTCTCCCATACTGGATTCTTCCCCCATTTCTGCCCTTCACCCTCCCACCAGTTCCCCTTCTTCCTTCCAGCTCCTGTTATTATTTTGTTCCTCCTTCTAAGAAGGATTATAGTATACTCAATGGGGCCTTCCTTTTTAAAAACTTCTTAGTGTCTGTATCAAAGGTATTTTGTAGTTTATGGCTAATATCCACCTATACGTGAGTACATACGATGCATAATCTTTTAGGCCTGTCAGGTAGATATTTTGTAGTTCCATTCATTTTCTTGCAATATTCATGATGTCCTTGTTTTTTTCATAGCTGAATAGTACTCCATTTTGTAAATGAACCACGTTTTCTGTATCCATTATTAAACTGAGGTACATCTGGGTTGTTTCCAGATTATAGCTATTACAAATAAGGCTGCTATAAAAATATTGGAATACCTGTCTTTTCGGTATAGTAGAGCATCTTTTAGGTATATGACCAGGAGTATATTACTAGGTCTTCAGGTTCCTCTTTCATCACATCCTAGACAGCATGTGCTGGCACTTGAGTCTTTGATCTTATACATGCTGGTTGATGTAATGTGGAATCTTATGGTCATTTTAATTTCATTTCCCTGATGACTAAGGATGTTAAACATTTCTTCTCTGCCATTTGATATTACTCTGTTGAGAATTCTGTTTACCTTTGTACCCAATTTTAAAAATAATTTTACTTATTCATATTCCAGCCATTGGGAGAAGAGAGGAAGTCCAGAAGAATAAATGGAAGTATGCAGCCTCTGGGTTTAGAATGTACAGGGACCCCCTGGAAAATACCAGAGAGGAGGTGAGAGACTCTCAGACTCAATGGGCGTGACCTTTTCCATAATGTCCAACAGTGGGCAGAGGGAACTCCAAGAGTCCACCTCCAGTAGATAGTAAGGACCTCAAGTGGAAGGATAGTGTTAACAACATCACAGTCAAGATTTCTGACCTCAAATTGTTCCTGTCTAAAAGATCTATAGGGATAAAGATAGGAAAGTAACTGAAGAAAAGGAGGTCTAGTGGTCAGCCCAAATTGGGATCTATCTTATGTGCTGCTACCAATGCGTGACACTCATACTGATGTTATGATGTGCTGACATGAGCCAAGTATGCCTGTCCTCTGAAAGGCCCTACAAGCAGCTGGCTGAGGGAGATGCAAATACTTATCCCAACCATTGGACTGAAGTCTGGAACCCCTAACGTTGAATTAGGAGAAGGATTGAAAAAGCTGAAGGGGAGGACAACCACATAGGAAGGACAGCAGTCTCAAATAACCTGGATGCTTAAGAGTTCCCTGAGACTGAGCCACCAGTCATGTAGCAGACATGGGCTGGTTTGAGGTCCCCAGCACATAAGTAGTAAAGTACTGCCTGGACTGGCTTTACTGGGTGAAATTAGTTAGATCCTTTAGAGACTTGAAGCCTAAGTGAAGAAGCATGCATTATTTAGCTTTTTGAAATCTAACTTCTTGAATTCTTTATATATTTTGGATATTGGGCCTCTAACAGATTTAGGGTTACTGAAGATGTCCTATTGGCAGAATCTTTTAAATTTCATTAGATTCCATCTGTCATTTTTGATATTAGAGTTTGAGCCATTGGTGTTCTTTTCAGGAAAATTTTCCCTGTGCCACTGAGTTCAAGGCTATTTTCCATTTTCTCTTCTATTGGATTCAGTGTATCTGGTTTTATGTTGAAGTCCCTGATCCATTTGGACTCGTGGTTTGTATAAGATGATAAATAAGATAAGATGTACAAATATGGATCAGTTTGCATTCAGGTACAGGCAGAACTCCAATTAGGCCAGCATCACTTGTTGAAGATGCTTCCTATTTTCCCACTGTATGTCTTCGGGTTCTTTGTCAAAGATCAAGTATGCACAGGAGTGTAGGTATATTTCAAGACCTTCAACTGCATTTGATTTATCAACAGGTCTGTGTCTATACCAATACCATGAGGTTTTATCGCTACTGCTCTGTAGTACAGCCTGAGGTCGTGGATGATGGTTTCCCTAGAAGTTCCTTTATAGTTGAGATAACTTTTGGGTACCTTAAGTTTTTTGATTTGCCATATTAAGTTGAAAATTGTTCTTTTCATGTTTGTTAAGAATTATGTTGGAATTTTGATATGGATTACTTTGAATCTGTAGATTACTGTTGGCTGTGTTCACCATGTTAATCCTCCCTATACCTGAGCACGGTAGATCTTTCCATCTTCTGAGATCTTCAGTTTCTTTCTTCAGGGATGTGTAGATCTTGTCATATAGATCTTTCCCTTGCATGGTTAGAGTTATACCAAGCTGTTTTATATTACTTGAGGCTATTCTGAAGGGATGTAGATTCCCTAAGTTCTTTCTCAGCACATTTATTATTTGTATCAAGGAAGACTACTGGTTAATTTGAGTTAATTTTATAATGAGCCACTTTCCTGAAATAATTTTTCATCTGTAGGTCTTCTTTGGTACAACTTTGGGGGTTGCTTTTGCATCCTATCATATCATATCATCTGCAAATAATGATATTTTGCCTTATTCCTTTCCAATATGTTTCTCCTTTACCTCTTATTGTTCTCTAACTTCTCTAGCAAGAACTGTGGATGCTGTATTGAATAGATAGGCAAAGTTTGGATATCCTTGATTGTCCCTGATTTTAGTGGGATTGCTTCATGTTTCTCTTTAATTTTATGTTGGCTGTTGGTTTCCTTATGATTGCTTTATGTTTAGGTGTGTCAATGAATTCCTAATCTCTGTATGACTTATAACAGGAAAGCGTGTTGCATATTTTCAAAGGCTTTTAAGGCATCTAAAAATATAAGCATAAAAAGTTTTGGAGTTTATTCATATAGTGGATTGTGTTGATAGATTTTTGTATACTGAACCATCCCTTCCTTCCTGGGATGAGGCCTACTTGACCACAATGAATGATGTTTTTAATGTGTTCTTAAATTTGTTCTGAGAGAATTTTATTGAGTAGTTTTGCATTGCTATTCCTAAGCAAATTTGGTCTGAAGTTTTCTTTGTTTGTTGGATCTTTGTATCATTTAGGTATCAGAGTAAATGTGGTTTCATGCAATGAATTAGGTAGTAGACTTTTTGTGTCTGTTTTGTGGAATAGTTTGAGGAGTATTGGTATTAGTTCTTTTTTGAAGGTCTGGTAGAATTCTGCCATAAAACCATCTGGTCCTGGGATTTCTTTAGATGACAGGCTTTGAATTTCTACTTCTGTTTCCTCAGGTGTTGTGGAACTCTTTAGATAGTTTACCTGATGTTGATTAACATTGGTAGGTTTTGTCAGTCTAGAAAATCATCCAATTTCTTCTAGATTTTCCAGTTTTGCTGCATATAGGATTTAGAAGCAAGATCTCATGATTCATTGAATTTTCTCAGTTTCTGTAATGTCTCCTCCTTATGATTTTTTTTAACTTGGATACAGTCTCTGTGCTCTTTAGTCAGTTTTGTCAAAAGGTGTATTTATCTGTGAATTTTCTCCCAGAACCATGTCCCAGTTTTCTTGATTCTTTGTATCATTCCCTTACTTTACTATTGGTTGATTCCAGCCCTGACGTTGTCCATTTTCTTCCATTTACTGCTCTTAGGTGTGTTTGCTTTTTTCATAAATATAGGTAAATACAGAATTAAATAAACCATACCCAAAACGTACAAAGAAAAACACACACAGGAATAGAGAGAGGGGACGACAGACAGTCAGAGACAGAGGCAGAGAAACTGAAATTGTGTCCAATAAACCAACAATTAATGAATTGACCATGGTGCTTACACAACAGGATGTTTCTTATATTCAGTGTTGAACAATCTCTAAGTAACCCTATAGGTAAAACAACAATATAAACTAACCAGTACCCCAAGAGCTTGTGTCTCTAGTTGCATATGTAGCAGAAGTTGGCCTAGTCGGCCATCATTGGGAAGACAGGCCCCTTGGTCTTGCACACTTTATATGCCCAAATACAGGGGAATGCCAGGACCAAGAAGTGGAAGTGTGTGTGTACAGGAGCAGGGCAGGGGGAGGGTATAGGGGACTTTCAGGATAGCATTTGAAATGAAAATAAAGAAAATATCTAATAAAAATTTTAAAAAATTCTCAATAAAATCCTCACAAAATGAATCCAAGAACACATCAAAATGATTATCCCTCATGATCAAGTAGGCTTCATCCCAGGGATGCAAGGATGGTTTAATATAAGGAAATCTATCAATATAATCCACTATATAAACAAACTCAAAGACAAAAACCACATGAGCATCTTGTTAGATGCTGAGAAAGAAGTTGACATAATCCAACACCCGTCCATGATAAACGTCTTGGAAAGTTCAGGAATTCAAGGCCCATACCTAACAATAATAAAAGCAATATACAGCAAACCAGTAGTCACTATAAAACTAAATGGAAAGAAATGTGAAGCAATCCCACTAAAATCAGGGAGTAGACTAGGCTGCCTATTTTCTCCCTACCTATTCAATGCAGTACTGAAATTCCTAGCCAGAGCATTAGACAACAGAAGGGCATCAATGTGATACTAATTGGAATAGAAGAAGTCAAAATATCACTATTGCAGATGATATGATAGTATATATGTGACTCTACAAATTCCACCAGAGAACAACTTAACCTGATAAACAGCTTCAGTGAAGTTGCTGGATGTAAAATTCACTCAAACAAGTCAATGACCTTTCTCTACACAAAGGATAAACAGGCTGAGAAAGAAATTAGGGAAACAACACCCTTCACAATAGTCACAAAAATATAAAATACCTTGGTGTGACTCTAAATAAGAAAGTGAAATATCTGTATGATAAGAACTTCAAGTCTCTATAGATAGAAATCGTAGAAGATATCAGAAGATGGAAAGATCTCCCTTGCTCATGGATTGGAGTGATCAATATAGTAGATATGGCTATCTTGCCAAAAGCAATCTACAGACTCAATGCAGTCCAGATCAAAAGTCCAACTCAATTCTTCACAGAGTTAGAAAGGGCAATTTGCAAATTCATCTGGAATATCAAAAAACCTAGAATAACAAAAACTATTCTCAACAATAAAAGAATCTCTGGTGGAATCACCATGCCTGACCTCAAGCTGTCCTACTGAGCAACTATTGTAAAAACTTCATGATACTGGTACAGCGATAGGCAGGTAGATCAATGGAATAGAATTGAAGATGAAGAAATGAACCCACACACCTATGGTCACTTGATCTTTGACAAAGGAGCTAAAACCATCCAATGGAAAAAGACAGTATTTTCAATGGGTGGTGCTGGCTTAACTGACTGTTATCACGTTGCAGAATGTGAATTGACCCATTCTTACCTCCTTGCACAAAGCTCAAGTCTAAGTGGATCAAGAAACTCCACCTAAAACCAGAGACAGGGAAACTTATAGAGGTCAAAATGTGAGGAAAACCTTGAAGATATTGGTACAGGGGGAAATTCCTGAACAGAAGAACAGCGGTGGCTGGTGCAATAAGATGGAAAATTGACAAATGGGATCTCATAAAATTGCAAAGCTTCTGTAAGGGAAAAGACACTGACAATAAGACAAAAAGGCCACCAAAAGCTTGGAAAAGGATTTTTACCAATCCCAAATGTGATAGGATTATCCAATATCCAATATATACAAAGAACTGAAGAAGCTGAACTCCAGAAAAATCAAATAACCAAATTTAAAAATGGGGCAGAGTGCTAAACAAAGAATTCTCAACCGAGGAATAGCGATTGCCTGAGAAGCAGCTGAAAAAATGTTCAACATCCTTAATCATCATCGAAATGCAAATCAAGACAACCCTGAGATTCTACCTCACACCAGTCAGAATGGCTAAGATCAAAAATTCAGGTGACAGCAGATGCTTGCGAGAATGTGGAGAAAGAGGAACACTCCTTTATTGCTGGTGGGATTGTAAACTTGTACAACCAATCTTGAAATCAGTCTGGCAGTTCATCAGAAAATTGGATATAGTAATACTTGAAGATCCAGAAATACCTCTCATGGGCATGTACCCAGAAGATGTTCCAACTGGTAATAAGGACACATGCTCCACTATGTTCTCAGCAGCCTTATTTATAATAGACAGGAGCTGGAAAGAACCAAGAGATCCCTCAACAGAGGAATGGATAAAGAAAATGTGGTACATTTACACAATGTAGTACTGCAGAGCTATTATAAACAATGAATTTAGGAAATTCTTCAGCAAATGGATGGGTCTGGAGGATATCATCCTGAGAGAGGTAAACCAATCAAAAAGAACTCACATAGTATGCACTCACTGATAAGTGGATATTAGCCCAGAAACTTAGACCATCCAGGAAACAATTTGCAAAACATATGAAACTCAAGAAGAAGGAAGAACAAAGTGTGGATACTTCGTTCCTACTTAGAATGGGGAATAAAATACAAATGGATGTAATTACAGAGATAAACTTTAGAGCTGAGTTGGAAGGAAGGACCATGCAGAGTCTGCCCTGACTGGGGATCCATCCCATAAACAACCACCAATCACTGACACTATTGCATATGCCAGCAAGATTTTGCTCACAGGACCCTGATATAGCTGTTTCTTATGATGCTATGCCAGTGCCTGGAAAATACAGAATGGATGCTCACAGTCATATATTGGATAGAACACAGGGCCCACTATGAAGGAGCTAGAGAAAGTACCCAAGGAGCTAAAGGGCCTGCACCGCTATAGGTTGAACAACACTATGAACTCACCAGTAGCCCCCAGAGCTTGTGTCTCTAGTTGGGTATGTAGCAGAGGATGGCCTAATTGACCATCAATGGAAGAAGAGGCCTTTGGGATTGAGAAGATTATATGCCCCAGGACAGGGGGATGCCAGGACCAGGAAGTGGTAGTGGATAAGTTGGGAAGCAGGGTAGGGGTCGGGTATAGGGGACTTTAGGGATGGCATTTGAAATGTAAATTAAGAAAATATCTAATAAAAGAGGCTCCTGCCTCTTCAGAGACAAGCAGGTCTCCAAAGAGTGGATTTGAAGGCTTAGTCACCAAAAAGGATGGAGAGTGGAAGTGTGCTGTTTATTCTGTACAAAATGAGAGCTCTTTCCAAAATTGTGTGGCTTGTGAAGCCTCCAAGCCAACTCATAAGCCACATGAAGCTCCTTCAGCTTTCACAGTGGGCTCAAAATCACAGTCAAGTGAATCTGCAGGAAGTCAAGTAGGAACAGAATTCAAAAGTAACTTTCCAGAAAAGAATTTTAAAATTGGCATTTCAGAGAAGAAATTAAATTTGGGCATGTGGATCCAGAAAAAAACATCTTCTTTTGCCTTTCAGGATAGCTCTAATACAGAATTTAATTCAATCAAGGATGGATTTATTGGAGAGATCAGGAATTTAAATCCCATTTCTAAACATCCTAGAAGCAAATTACTGCAAACAAATATCCAATATCAAATTAAATGTAGAGATACTTGAAGCACCAAACTTAAATCATGGACAAGAGAAGGATGCACACTCTCTCCATATATATTCAATATAGTACTCAAAGTTCTAACTAGAGCATTAAGACAATAGAAAAGGATTAAGGGGATGGCAAAGAAGAATTATAGGTATCACTGATTGCAGATGACATAAGAGTGTCCATGAGTGACCCCAAAAATACTACCAGAGAACTTTAACATCTGATAAACAGCAAAGTGACTGAATGTGTAATTAACTCAAATAAATAATTAACTTTGTTTATTCCAATGATAAACAGGCTGAGAACGAATTTAGCAAACAACACCCTTCACACTAGCCACAAATAATATAAAATCTTAGGGTAACTCTAACCAAACAAATGAAAGATCTATATGACAAAGACATCAAGTCTCTCAAGAAAGAAATCGAAAAAGATCTCAAAAAATGGAGAGATCTCCCATGCTCACGCATTGGCAGAATTAATATAGTAAAACTGGCCATCCTACTAAAAGCAATCTACAGATTCAATGCAATCCCCCAAAACATCCTGACACAATTCTTCAAAAACATATAAAGAGAAATTCTCAAATTCATCTGGAAAGACAAAAAACCAAGAATAGCAAAAATAATTCTTTTTTAGTTTGTTTGTTTGTTTGTTTGTTTGTTTGTTTTTTTCAAGACAGGGTTTCTCTTTGTAGCCCTGGCTGTCCTAGAACTCACTGTGTAGACCAGGCTGGCCGCAAACTTAGAAATATGCCTGCCTCTGCCTCCCACGTGCTGGAATTAAAGGTGTGTGCCACCAAGCCCGGCTACAAAAATAATTCTTAGAAATTAAAGAAAGCCGGGCATGGTGGCATACACCTTTAATCCCAGCAATCAGGAGGCAGAGGCAGGCTAATTTCTGAGTTCGAGGTCAGCCTGGTATACAAAGTGAGTTCCAGGATAGCCAGGGACTTAGAGAGATACCCAGTCTCAGGAAAAAATAAAAAAAACCAGAAATTAAAGAACTTCTGGGGGAATCAACATCCTTGACTTCAAGCTAGACTACACTGAAATAGTGATTTTAAAAAAAACTGTATTGAGTTGGGACAGAAATAGGCATGTTGAAAAATGAAATTGAATTGAAGATGCAGAAATAAAACAACACAGCTATGGACACCTGATCTTTGAGAAAGAAACCAAAAATTTACAATGGAAAAAAGAAAGCAAAGAGCCACAGAGCTTCTGAGGTGGCACCATTTTTGGCTCCAGACAACCAGCCACCTTCCTTGTCAGAGCACAGGTGTCCGCTCAGCCCGGGAGGCTTCTGCCTCAGGTTCCACGGAAGCCACCTTGGTTCTGGGACTTCGTGGCAGGAAGTCTGCAGGTGAGAGTGTGGAATACAGAGGCCAGCAGTTTCTGGGACAGGCAAGAGCCACAGAGCTTCTGAGGCTGGGCCATTTTTGGCTCCAGACAACCGGCCACCTTCCTGGTCAGATCACAAGTGTCCGCCCACCCCGGGAGGCTTCTGCCTCAGGTTCCGCGGGAGCCACCTTGGTTCCAGGACTCTGCAGAGGGCAGTCTGCACAGATGAGAGTGTGGACTACTGAAACAACGGCTTCTATGACAGGCCAAAGCAACACAGCTTCTGGGAAAGATACTGTTTTGGGCCTTCATCTTCGGCCAGGAGGAGGTCCAAATACCAGATAACTGTGCACCTTCCCTGAAAGAGGAGAGCTTGCCTGCAGAGACTGCTCTGACCACTGAAACTCAGAGAAGAGACCTAGTCTCCCAGGTCTGCTGATAAAGGGTAACAAAATCACCAGAGGAAAAATCTCTAAACAGAGACATCTATAACAACTAACTCCAGAGATTACAGATGGTGAAAGGTAAACGTAAGAATGTTACTAACAGAAGCCAGGACCAGTCACCATCATCAGAACCCAGCACTCCCACTTCGCACAGTCCAGGGCACCCCAACACACCTGAAAAGCTAGACCTGGATTTAAAAGCATATCTCATGATGATGGTAGAGGACATCAAGAAAGACATATATAACTCACTTAAAGAAATACAGGAGAACACTGCTAAAGAGTTACAAGTCCTTAAAGAAAAACAGGAAAACACAACCAAATGGGTAGAAGTCCTTATAGAAAAACAGGAAAACACATCCAAACAGGTGATGGAAATGAACCAAACCATACTAGGCCTGAAAAGGGAAGTAGACACAATTAAAAAAAACCCAAAGTGAGGCAACGCTGGAGATAGAAATCCTAGGAAAGAAATCTGGAACCATAGATGCAAGCATCAGCAACAGAATACAAGAGATGGAAGAGAGAATCTCAGGTGCAGAAGATTCCATAGAGAACATCGGCACAACAATCAAAGAAAATACAAAATGCAGAAGGATCCTAACTCAAAACATCCAGGAAATACAGGACACAATGAGAAGACCAAACCTACGGATAATAGGAGTTGATGAGAATGAAGATTTTCAACTAAAGGGCCAGCAAATATATTCAACAAAATTATAGAAGAAAACTTCCCAAACCTAAAGAAAGAAATGCCCATGAACATACAGGGAACCTACAGAACTCCAAATAGACTGGACCAGAAAAGAAATTCCTCCTGACACATAATAATCAGAACAACAAATGCACTAAATAAAGATAGAATATTAAAAGCTGTAAGGGAGAAAGGTCAAGTAACATATAAAGGCAAGCCTATCAGAATTACACCAGACTTTTCACCAGAGACGATGAAAGCCAGAAGAGAATGGACAGATGTTATACAGACACTAAGAGAACACAAATCCCAGCCCAGGCTACTATACCCGGCCAAACTCTCAATTATCATAGATGGAGAAACCAAAGTATTCCACGACAAACCCAAATTTACACATTATCTTTCCACGAATCCAGCCCTTCAAAGGATAATAACAGAAAAAAAAACTATACAAGGACGGAAATCACGCCCTATTAAAAGCAAGAAAGTAATCCCTCAACAAACCAAAAAGAAGACAGCCACAAGAACAGAATGCCAACTCTAATGACAAAAATAAAAGGAAGCAACATTTACTTTTCCTCAATATCTCTTAATATCAGTGGAATCAATTCCCCAATAAAAAGACATAGACTAACAGACTGGCTACACAAACAGGACCCAACATTCTGCTGCTTACAGGAAACCCATCTCAGGGAAAAAGACAGAAACTACCTCAGAGTGAAAGGCTGGAAAACAATTTTCCAAGCAAATGGTATGAAGAAACAAGGTGAAGTAACCATTCTAATATCTAACAAAATCTACTTCCAACCCAAAATAATCAAAAAAGACAAGGAGGGGCACTTCATACTCATCAAAGTTAAAATCCTCCACGAGGAACTCTCAATTCTGAATATCTACAATCCAAATACAAGGGCAGCCACATTCATTAAAGAAACTTTAGTAAAGCTCAAAGCACACATTCCACCTCACACAATAATAGTGGGAGACTTCAACACACCACTTTCACCAATGGACAGATCATGGAAACAGAAACTAAACACGGACACAGTGAAACTAACAGAAGTGATGAAACAAATGGACTTAACAGATATCTACAGAATATTTTATCCTAAAACAAAAGGATATACCTTCTTCTCAGCACCTCATGGTACCTTCTCCAAAATTGACCAAATAATTAGTCACAAAACAAGCCTCAACATATACAAAAATATTGAAATTATCCCATGCATCCTATCAGATCACAATGGAGTAAGGCTGATCATCAATAACAAAATAAATAATAGAAAGCCAACATTCAAGTGGAAACTGAACAACACTCTTCTCAATGATAAGTTGGTCAAGGAAGGAATAAAGAAAGAAATTAAGGACTTTTTGGAGTTTAATGAAAATGAAGCCACATCATACCCAAACTTGTGGGACACAATGAAAGCATTCCTGAAAGGAAAACTCATAGGTCTGAGTGCCTCAAAAAAGAAACTGGAAAGAGCACACACTAGCAGCTTGACAATACATCTACAAGCTCTAGAACAAAAGGAAGCAAATTCACCCAAGAGGAGTAGAAGTCAGGAAATAATCAAACTCAGGGGTGAAATCAACCACGTGGAAACAAGAAGAACTATTCAAAGAATTAACCAAACGAGGAGTTGATTCTTTGAGAAAATCAACAAGATAGATAAACCCTTAGCTAGACTAAGTAGAGGGCACAGGGACAACATCCTAATTAACAAAATCAGAAATGAAAAAGGAGACATAACAACAGATCCTGAAGAAATCCAAAACACCATCAGATCCTTCTACAAAAGGCTATACTCAACAAAACTGGAAAACCTGGAAGAAATGGACAAATTTCTAGACAGATACCAGGTACCAAAGTTAAATTAGGATCAAGTTAAAGATGTAAACACTCCCATATCCGCTAAAGAAATAGAAGCAGTCATTAATAGTCTCCCAGCCAAAAAAAGCCCTGGACCAGATGGGCTTAGTGCAGAGTTCTACCAGACCTTCAAAGAAGATCTAATTCCAGTTCTGCACAAACTATTCCACAAAATAGAAGTAGAAGGAACTCTACCCAACTCTTTCTATGAAGCCACAATTACTCTGATATCTAAATCACAGAAAGACCCAACAAAGATAGAGAACTTCAGAACAATTTTTCTTATGAATATCGATGCAAAAATCCTCAATAAAGTTCTTGACAACCGAATCCAAGAACACATCAAAACAATCATACATCTTGACAAGGTAGGTTTCATCCCAGGGATGCAGGGATGGCTTAATATACGGAAATCGATCAACGTAATCCAGTATATAAACAAACTCAAACACAAAAACCACATGATCATCTTGTTAGATGCTGAGAAAGCATTTGACAAAGTCCAACACCCATTCATGATAAAAGTCTTAGAAAGATCAGGAATTCAAGGCCCATACCTAAACATAATAAAAGCAATCTACAGCAAACCAGTAGCCAACATCAAAGTAAATGGTGAGAAGCTTGAAGCAATACCACTAAAATCAGGGACTAGACAAGGCTGTCCACTCTCGCCCTACCTATTCAACATTGTACTTGAAGTCCTAGCCAGAGCAATTAGACAACAAAAGGAGATCAAGGGGATACAAATTGGAAAGGAAGAAGTCAAAATATCACTTTTTGCAGATGATATGATAGTATATATAAGTGACCCCAAAAATTCCACCAGAGAACTCCTAAGCCTGATAAACAGCTTCAATGAAGTAGCTGGATATAAATTTAACTCAAACAAGTCAATGACCCTTCTGTATACAAAGGATAAACAGGCTGAGAAAGAAATTAGGGAAACAACACCCTTCTCAATAGTCACAAATAATATAAAATACCTTGGTGTGACTCTAAGTAAGTAAGTGAAAGATCTGTATGATAAGAACTTCAAGTCTAATAAGAAAGAAATTAAAGAAGATCTTAGAAGCTGTAAATTTCTCCCATGCTCATGGATTGGCAGGATCAACATTGTAAAAATGGCTATGTTGCCAAAAGCAATCTACAGATTCAATGCAATCCCCATCAAAATTCCAACTCAATTCTTTAACGAATTAGAATGAGCAATCGGCAGATTCATCTGCAATAACAAAAAAAGTAGGATAGCAAAAACTCTTCTCAAGGATAAAAGAACCTCTGTTGGGATCACCATGCCAAACCTAAAGCTGTACTACAGAGTAATTGTGATAAAAACTGCATGGTACTGGTATAGTGACAGACAAGTAGACCAATGGAATAGAATTGAAGACCCAGAGATGAACCCACATACCTATAGTCGCTTGGTCTTTGACAAGGAAGCTAAAACCATCGAGTGGAAAAAAGACAGCATTTTCAACAAATGGTGCTGGCACAACTGAGGGTTATCATGTAGAAGAATGCGAATTGATCCGTTTGTATCTCCTAGTACTAAGGTCAAATCTAAATGGATTAAGGAACTCCACATAAAACCAGAGACACTGAAACTTGTAGGGAAAAGCCTCGAAGATATGGGTACAGGGGAAAAAATCCTGAATAGAACAGCGATGGCTTGTGCTGTAAGATCGAGAATCAATAAATGGTACCTCATAATATTGCAAAGCTTCTGCAAAGCAAAAGTCACTGTCAATAAGACAAAAAGGCCACCAACAGATTGGGAAAGGATCTTTACCTATCCCAATTCGTATAGGGCACTAATATCCAATATATATAAAGAACTCAAGACAGTGGACTCCAGAAAATCAAATAACCCCATTAAAAATGGGGCTCAGAGCTGAACAAAGAATTCTCACCTGAGGAATACCGAATGGCAGAGAAGCACCTGAAAAAATGTTCAATATACTTAATCATCAGGGAAATGCAAATCAAAACAACCCTTCATAGAATTGGGACCAAAACACTCATGGAAGGATTTACAGAGACAAAGTTTGGAGCTGAGATGAAAGGATGGACCATCTAGAGACTGCCATATCCTGGGATCCATCCCATAAACAGCCTCCAAACGCTTACACCATTGCATACACTAGCAAGAATTTGCTGAAAGGACCCAGATAGAGCTGTTTCTTGTGAGACTATGCTGGGGTCTAGCAATCACAGAACTGTATGCTCACAGTCAGCTATTGGTTGGAACACAGGGCTCACAATGGAGGAGCTAGAGGAAGTAACCAAGGAGCTAAATGGATCTGCAACCCCATCAGTGGAACAACAAAATGAACTATCCAGTACCCCCCAGAGTTTGTGTCTCTAGCTGCATATATAGCAGAAGATGGCCTAGTAGGCCATCATTGGGAAGAGAGGCCCCTTGGTCTTGTAAACATTATATGCCTAAGTACAGGGGAACGCCTGGGCCAAGAAGTGGGAATGTGTGGGAGGGGAATAGGGAGGGAGGGTTTGGGGGACTTCTGGGGTAGCATTAGAAATGTAAATGAAGAAAATACCTAATAAAATAAGAATTTATTATTTGAATAAACATGACAGTAACTGTCAAAAAAAAACCATAAATGCCCCACTTATTAGTCATGAGAGAAGAGTAAGGAAGTATTCCCTGACAGCATTGGTCAATTGTAAAAATACACAAGCTTCTGATAGCACAAGTTCCTTTTCCCATGTCAGAAATGTTTCTTTCCAGCTGCATGGTTCTCCCCAATGTCTGACCAACCTTATCAGATTTGAAGAATGCCATTACTTTACCCTCTCATATAATTCCAAGGCTTGGAAACGTAGCTTGTGGTTTTTCTTCTTTATAAAATGCGTTCACTTAGACCTGGCGGTTCACTCAGGAAGGTTGGTGGCCCAAGCTTGAGCTTGAATAAAGACCCTCATGCAATTACAGCAGGTTTTGATTCCTGGTGGTCCCTTCAGGGTTTTTACAATCTGAGCACAAGAATAGCAGTGGGGTAATGATTAGAATATACAAAACATCTTTTAAAATGGGGAGTAAGAACAAGTAGCCATCATAGTGTTTGTGGAGGCAGAGGCAAGTAGATCTCTATGAGTTCCAAGCCATCCTGATCTAATTAAAATGCCTAGAAAAGCCAGGGGTACAAAAACAGACTAAGTTTCAAAACAAAGCAACACATGCCTGATGGTGCATGCCTTTAATCCCATTATTCTGTAGGCAATCTCAGGCTTATCTAAATAGGGGAAAGTCGAGGGGAACTATGGCTCATACAGGAAAAACCCTGTCCCAAAACAAATAACAAAACAACAGAAAATAAAGAAAAACCAAGAAAACCAGTAATCAGATTTTTAAAATGTATAGAACGAAAGTGAAATTATTAAAAGATAAATAAAAATCTCTGAGAAACCCTTTAATAAATGTTAAACCTGCTAGGATTGTTAAAACATAGCATTTATCCCATGTCTTAGGAGATATGGACAGGAGGACCATTGTGAAGTTCATTCCAACCTGACTTACCAAAAGAGGTCCAGTACCTCCAGGACTTATTATAGAGAGGCATTGTATCAAAATATCAAACAAGCAAACTAAACCATGTTTAGCAATCAGAACAAAGCAAATTATAACTAATTGACAAGTTATCTTACCTTGTCAGAATGGTAAAGATCGATAAAACCAATGAAAATTAATGATGGAGAAGTTGTCAGCAAGGAGGAACATTTGTGCACTGCTGGTGGGGTGAAACATAGCCCAGATACTAAAGAAATAATGGGGATGGTAGGATCTTTCCAGTTTCCTTACAAGGGAACATTGTGCTACAGATTTTTCCCTTGGCACTGCTTTCATTGTGCCCAATAAGTTTGGCTGGTCGAGATGTCTCTGTCTGTACCCTGCCTCCTATGTGCCTTGGGTGTAGCAGAACTCCTGGAGCACTGCAAACTATGCTGCATTAAGAGAGAGTGGGAGACAGGCTGATCTCCCCCTAAGCATAATTTCACAGATGGAAATGAAGAGGAGACTGAGGAAAAGAAGGTTCAGCAACAGGCCCAAAGTAGGCTACAGCTCAAGGGGAGGCCCCAAGGCCTGACACTATTAATGAGTCTATGGAGCACTCACACAAAAGGACCTGTCATGACTGCCTTACAAAAGACCCAACAAGCAACTGAAAGAGTCAGATACAGATATTTGCACCCAACCAATGAATAGAAGCTGCTGACCCCTGTGGTTGAATTAGGGAAAAGCTGGAAGAAGCTGAGAAAGGAGAACCTGTAGGAGGACCAGCAATCTCAATTAACCTGGACCTCCAAGATCTCTCAAGTACTGGACCACAAATCAGGCAGTGTACACCAACTCATATGAAGCCCTCAACACATATGTAGCAGAGGACTCCTGATTCTGGGTACAGTCAGAGAAGATGAACATAATCCTCAAGAGACTGGAGGTCCCAGGGAGTTTAGAGTTCTGGATGGATCCAGGATGATTGGTGTGGACATCATTGTGGAGACTCAGGGGATGGGGAGGAGCTATGGGATGTGAAACAGTCAGAGGGTCGATTGGGGTTGGGAGGGAAATAAAATCGAAAGTGTAAATAAATAAATATATAAAGAAAGAAAAATGAAGAAAAACTTTTAAAAAGGAATAATGGGGTTATTCCTCAAACTCAGAAAAGTCAGGTATTGTTTCAGATCTGGGAGACCAGCCACTCCAGGTTGAGGAAGCCAGAAGGCAACTCAAGGCAGGCTTGGCAGGTCAGTGAGACCCAGTATCAAAGTAAAGAGCAGCAGTGCAGAAGGGCCCTGTAGGTGGCTCGGCTCTTGTGGACAAGCATGTTCCTACAATGCCTGACCTTGTGTTCCAGCCTTGAGACTAACAAGGATGAAAGAGAATAATAATCCCTGCCAAATTTCTTCTGACCTCTATTCACATATATTAGCTATTAGTGCTGAAAATAAACAAAATTATTTTGTACATAAGAAATGAGATATAGTTCTGTGGGGAGGTTACTCACAGTATTTATCAGATTTATTGTTTTTCTATCATATGATTGCATGATGTGCCTGTATTTGAGGGTTCCTGTTGCGTGTATTGACCTCTGAAGCACGGAGAGGGCATAGGAACTCATATAACTGGAGTTGACTTGATAGTGGGTCCCTATGTTGCATGAATCCACAGCCACCCCAAATATATACTAAACAAAGTATCATTTTCTACCAATGGACTCTGAATTATGTGCTCTCAGAGTGATTACTCCACATGATTTATATCTTGCAGAGGATCAGAGTTGACTTCCAAGCTCACACCTGTGAGAACACCACTGTCTATAGTTTCACTACAGGAGAGCCTACACTCTTTTTTTACTCCAACTCCAAAGACAGTTGCATACATGCATTCTTGCTTTTGCATGCATAAATGTTAGAGGAAAATATCTGACAGCATGTGTTGGATGTGGAACTGTGGGTCAGGGGTACTAAGGGAGTAAGGACTGGAAAAATGAATAAAATAATGAATTAAAAGAATTTTAAAAGTACTATTTTCTCCTTTTATTTAATGAACATATACTCTAACAATAAAAAATTAAGACCTAAACTGAATTTCAAACAATCGCACTACATAAAACACAGTGGTATGATGCTTCTACAGATAAGACTGGTTATTTCTCCAAATACAGAGAATAAAGGTGTATATAACACACTTCTTCATGGCTGTAAGGTTGGACTCGTCAAGGACCTGAGAGGTGTAAGCTGGAGTGGAGGGGTTTCTCATGGCAAGACAGTCATCTGATGTGTCAAAAGTCTTCAAGGATCCTTTGCCAGAGCTTGTCTGCAGATGGACCTGAATTGTGAGCATCCTCTGGGGCTTGGGCAGCATATGCCAGCCCGACTGGAGCTTCAGCTACTGCTAAGTGTGATATTCAACTGCTGCTGATTGACCAGAGTTCCAAGCTGTAACAGGGGTATGGCCATCAAGCACATATTCTTGCGTACAACACATGGCCCCATCTCAGGCCTGAAAACAATGCAGGGAAGATTCCTAGCTGCAGTTGAATTTGGGAATGGAATCCTCACCAAATGTGCCTGAACACATGGACTCTCCATTGTCAGAGGCAACAACAGGAAAATGGGTTGACTCAGAAACCGCTTTAGAGCTTCCATTTGACTCTGGCAGTGCTTGTTCAATATTCTGGAGGTTCATCTGCCTGTACTTAGCTCGGTTGTTCTTGAACCATATCTGAAAAACAAGGCAAACATCAAAAGAATACCCCTTTGCCCCCAACTGGACCACAAGGTGAAACTTTTGAATCGGAGTTTCTATAACAATACTTCACAGGTCAGCAGCAGAAAGCATGAGACTCAAGATCCCTAGGAAATTGTAGTAAGATAGACTGTGTATGACTTGACATCCCCCCCGACAAAAAACTGGGGAGATTGAGCTAGTATGCCCTGTGTTTTAGTAGGATATCTGATATCTAGGTCACTGAGACCCTACATGGGAATAATGTTCTTTGATACTGGTACCTGTTTACTGGAGAATGTGAGGCCCAGCAATGGATGCATCAATATCCACCACCTATATTTGTCCATCCTCCCCTAAGCCTTTCAGAAGCACACAATACAAGTGCCTAATGAGAAAGGGGACATTGTTGCTGTCGGACTGAGGAAAAAGAGAGAAGCTAACCTTAATCTCCCTCTTTGTAACACCAACTGATAGTGCCAGCTCCACAATTTTCTTCTTGTTTGGGTACTGCACTCATCAAAATGTTTTTGCAGCAGGCCCTGCTCTTCTTTGGTGTACACAGTTCGTTCTTTTCGAAACTTTCTTGAAGCCATTGGGCTAGTTTGTTTGTTAACATATTTATCTGACAGTGGCATACAACCTATGGGAACATGAAAACAAGAATTCATTGAGGGTCTTTTACGTATTTATTGACTTGGATGCCCTGAGAATCTTCTCAGAGTTGGTAAAACTGGGCCCATTATAGCACCTTGTTGCATTTGTATACCTGATTGTCTTGATGGTCCTTCAGACTCTTGCTTAAGTAGGTTCCTTTCAGGGACTGAAAGACTTGATTTCGTTGTACTTCCTGGGGTCACTAGGGGACTCTGACGCATTTGAAAAGCTAAGTTCCTTGCCGGTTCTTGAGGTATTTGGGAACTTATTTCTATGGGTATATTCGAATCCACTTGGAGTTTTGGATGCAAGGAGGGACCTTCCGCCATTTGTGTGTTCTGAATTTATTGGAGTATGTTCCTGTACTGGATAACCTGATAAAAGGAAACACAAGAGAAAAGCTCCAGAGAACCCCCATTTACCCATCCCACCTACTCAGCATGTGTTGTGGACCTTTTGGAGCAGGAATCAATCAGGACCTTCATTCTTTCTGAACAACTGCCTCTGTTTCCCAATCTTACAAGTATTTTCAGTATTGCAATAAATATGCATTAAACAGCAGTGTTAGTAAGAGACTGTTAGTCCAGATGGGCTGACAATTGGTTGTTCTCCCCCTATGTTTAAACGTCCTAGCTCCTGGCAGGCAAATTCTGCTAAGGCAGACCAACACCTAGTCTGCCCCTTCTATGAAAAAAACACATCCTGAAGGCATCCCAAGAGTTCCTTTGCATGCAGGGAACTCCCACCATCTTCTCTGCTCTACTAAAGACACCACAGGCTAAAGACATCTCAGAAGTTCAACTGCACACCAAACAACTGATAACCAGCTCATTGGCACCCCCCCCCCTGAAAAAACACAGCCTGAAGTACTCCCAGGCAATGTGCTCAAAATACAGTCACTGACACCAATGACTAATCACATCCTAGGATTTCTTCTACAAACAAGGAAACTGGACAACGGACACCAAAGTCTGAAGAATTCCCAGCAGATCTTCAGTAACTGTACCAACTGTCTGAAAGCCTCCCTAAAGTTCTGCTGCACATAGGGAAAAAGACCTCACACTCCTTAGGCCTCCATGGACAAAGAACATCTACAGTTAGGGCAACACCTTGACTAATCCTCTGAAGACTGAATAGTCTGAAGGCATCCCAATATATCTCCTGCAGCCAGGGCAACATATCAGAAGCTTCTCTGTCCCTTTGAAAATCCCACAGTTCAAAGGCATCCAAAAGGCCACTGTAGCCAGGGCAACAAGTCACCAGTGTGCATGTCCCTGTGAAGACTCAACAGTCAGAAGGCACCACAGGACATGTGCTGCAGTCAAGGCCACTGGCCTACCAGGTGACCTGAAGCAGGCTAGAGACAAAAGAGGCATTCTACATCCAGACAGAGGCAACCAGGCCAGCAAACACTAGGAATAACCATATGTCAAGAGCCAAGTGCAAGGTCATATGAAACAGAATCCAGTCTACATTGGCATCATCAGAAAGAACCCAGTTCTCCCATAAGAGCAGACCCTGGATATGCCAACATATCTGAAAATCAGGACTCTGTCCTAAAATCCTATCTCATGAAGATAATAGATTCCATTGAGGAGGATATAAATTACTTACTGAGAGAAATACAGGAAAGCACAGGTAAACAGTTAGAAGCAATTAAAAAGGAAACAATAAATTGCATGAGATATACAGGAAAACACAAGCCAACAGGTGAAATAATTGATTAAAGAAGTTCAAGACCTTAAAATAGGAGTACAGACAATAATGAAAACACAAATTGAGGCAACCTTGGAAATGAAAAACCTAGGAAAGAGGTCAAGAATTACAGATGTAACCATAAACAACAGAATACAAGAGCTACAAGAGAGAAATTCAGATGTAAAAGATACCATAGAAGAGATTGACACACTGTCAATGAAAATTCAAAACATGAATATCTCCTAACCCAAATCATCCAGGAAATCCAGGAGACAATGAAAAGACCAAACCTAGGAATAATAGGTAGAGAAGAGACTGGAAAATCCCAACTCGAATGACCAGCAAATATCCTCAACAAAGTTATAGAAGAAAACTTGCCTAAGGTAAAGAAAGAGATGGCCATAAGCATACAGGAAACGAGGAAAAAACCAAACAGATGGGATCACAAATGAAATTCCTCTAGTCACAAGAAAAGATCCAAGTAACATATAAAAGCAGACCTATCAGAATTACACCAGAATTCGCAACAGAACCACTAAAACCAGAAGAGCCTGGACAGAGGTCATGTACAGTCTAAGAAAACAGAAATGCCAGCCCATGCTACCATAGCCAGCAAAACTCTCAATCAGCATACAGGAAGAAACCAAAATACTCCAAGTCAAAACCAAATTCAGACAATATCTGTCTACCAATCCAGCCCTACAGAGGATTCTAGAAGGAAAACTCCAGCACAAGGAGGGTACATACACCAAAGCGAAAAACAAAGATAATAATCATCTTTTTAAAAGGCCAAAAGGAGAGAACCACATGCACATAATGCCAGCTACAAAAACAAAGAACAGGAACTACCCATCATCTGTCTTTAATATCTCTCAATATTAATGAACTAAACTCACCTATAAAAAAACATAAAGCTAACAGACTGGACATGCGAACAGGATCCAACATTTCCTTGCATTCAAGAAACCTACATCAATAATAAATACAGTCACTACCTCAAACGAAAAGGCTGGAAAAAGTTCTTCCAAGCAAATGGTCCCATGAAGCAAGTTGGCATTGCCATTCTAATAGCCAATAAATAGACTTTCAACCAAAATTATCAAGAAAGATGAGAAGGAACACTGCTATTCATCAAAGGAAAAATCCACGAAGTGATAGTCTCAATATGAACATCTATGTCCCATAGGAAATCGCAATCTCATTGATAGAAAGAAACTTTACCAAAGCTCAAAACACACATTGAACCCCACATAATAATAATGGGACACTTCAACACCCCGCTCTCACCAATGGATAAGTCATTGAAACAGAAACTAAATAGACACAGTGAAACTAACAGAGGTTATGAACCAAATGGATTTGACAGACTTCTATAGCACATTTCATCCTAAAACAAAAGAATACACATTCTTCTCAGCACCTGACGGTACCTTCTCCAAATCTGACCACATACTTGGTCACAAAACACGTTTCTACCAATACAAAAAGATTGAAATAATCCTATGCATCCTATCAGATCATCATGCAAATGACTGTTATTCAGTAACAACCAAAACAGCAGAAATCCCACACATACATGAAAATTGAACAAGTTTCTACACAGTGATAATAAAGTCAGGGGAGAAAGAAAAAAAGAAAGGAAGAGAGAGGAAGAGAGAGAGGGGGGAAGGAAGGAAGGAAGGAAGGAAGGAAGGAAGGAAGGAAGGAAGGAAGGAAAGAAGGAAAGAGAAGGCAGGCAGACAGGAAGGAAGACATTAAAGACTTCATAGAATTCAATGAAAATGATGGATCCAGGGGTGATGGCCCACGCCATTGATCACAGCAAAATTGGGAGGCAGAAGTAGGCAGATTACTGAGTTCAAGGCCAGCCTGGTCTACAAAGTTTGTTCCAGGACAGCCAGAGCTATACAGAGAAACCATGTCTCAAAGAAAAAAAAAAAAAAGAAAGAAAAAGAAAAAAAAATGATGACACACCAAACCCAAATAATGGAATACAATGGAAACAATACTAAGAGGAAAATTCACAACCCTAAGTGCCCTGGTAAAGAAACTGGAGAGATTCTACACCAGCAACCTAACAGCACAGCTGAGAGCTCTAGGAAATAGTCACAAACAGCGTGGAAATCAAATACATAGAAACAAAGAGAAAGATTCAAAGAATCTTTTTTTAAAAAGCTGGTTGTTTGAGAGAATAGACAAGATAGGTAACCCCCTAGCAATTCTAACAAAGGGCACAGAGATAGTATTCAAATTAAGAAATTCAGAAATGAAAAGGTAGACATAACAACAGAAACTGAGGAAATTCAAAAAGTCATCAGGTCTTACTAAAAATGCCCATGCTCAACAAAATTGGAAAATTTAGATGTAATGGATAGTTTTCTAAACAGATACCACATTTCAAAGTTAAATCAGGAGTAAGTAATATACTAAACAGACCCACATACCCTAAAGAGAAAGAAGAAGTCATTAAAATCTCCCAACCAATAAAAGCCAAGGGTCAGATGGCTTTAGCCCAGAAGTCTACCAGACATTCAAAGAAGAACTAATAACAATATTCCTCAAACTATTCCATAAAATGAAATAGAATGAACACTACAGAATTCATTCTAGGAAGCTAATTACTCTAATACATACAACACACAAAGACACACATAAAAAAAAGGAACGTCAGACCAATTTTGCTTCTGAATATATGTGCAAAATTACTCAATAAAATTTTAGTAAGCTCACTCCAAGAACACATCAAAACCATCATTCACCAGGATCAAGTAGGTTTCAGCCTTGGGATGTAAGGTTGGTATTATATGTGAAAATCCATTAATGTATACTATTATTTAAATAAACTCAAAGAAAAAAATCTCATGATAAGCTCTTTAGATACCCAAAAAGAATTTGACAAAATACAACACACTTTCATGTTAAAATTATTGGACAGATCAGGAATTCAAGGCTCATTCCAAAACATAATAGAAGCAATTTACTGCAAACAACAACCAATATCATATTAAATGGAGAGATACTTGAAAGCAATTCCACTAAAATCAGGAACAAGACAAGGATGCACACACTCTGAATTTGTATTCAATATAGTTCTCAAGGTTCTAGCTACAACAATAAGACAACCAAAATCGATCAAGAGGATACAAAATTGGCAAAGAGGAATTTAAGGTATCACTCTTTGCAGAAGGTGTGGCAGTATACATGAATGACCCCAAAAATAATACCAGAAAACCTCTACAGCTGATAAACTTAATTAAAGTGACTGGATAAGAAATTAACTGAAATAAATCATTAGCCTACCTTTATGTCGATGATAAACAGGTTGAGAAAGAAATTAGGGAATCAACACCCTTCACAAGAGCCACAAATAATATAAAATATCTTGGAGTAAGTAACCAAACAAGTGAAAGATCTGTATGACAATAGCTTCAAGTCTCTCAAGAAAGAAATTGAAGAAGATCTCAGAAAATGGAGAAATCTCCCATGCTTATGGATTGGAAGAATTAACTTTTTAAAAATGGCTATCCTACCAAAGGCATTCTGTAGATTCAATTCAATCCCCATCAAAATCCCAACACAATTCTTGAAACACATGGACAGGGAAATTCTCAAGTTCATTTGGAAAAGAAAAAAAAACCTAAGAATAGTGAAAATAGTTCTTAAAAATAAAAGAACTTCTGGGGAAATCATCATCCCTGACCTCAAGCTATACTACAGAGCAATAGTGATAAAAACTGCAGGGTATTGGTACAGAGCCATATTTGTTGATAAATGGAATAGAATTGAAGACCCAGAAATGGAACCACACACTTATGGACACTTAATCTTTAACAAAGAACCCAAAAATGTACAAGGAGAAAAATGAAAGCAACTTCAATAAATGATCCTGTAGTAACTGGCAGTCTGTATGTGGAAAAAGGAAAATAGATACATATTTGTCACCATGCACAAACCTCAAGTCCAAGTAGATCAAGCACCTCCACATAAAATCAAACAGACTGTATCTAATAGAAAAGAAATTGAGAAAGTCTTTAACTCATTGACACAGGAGAATATTTCCTACACAGAACTCCAATGGCTCAGGCTCTAAGATCAAGAATTGATAAATGGGACCACTTGAAACTGGAAAGCTTGTGTAAGTCAAAGGACATAGTCAATAGGACAAAACAGCAACCTACAAATTAGGCGGAAAAAGTTCACTAATACCACATCCAATAGATGGCTAATATCCAAAATATAAAAGAACTCAAGAAGCTGACCACCAGAAAAACTGAACAACCCAATCAAAATTGAGGTATAGAACCAATCCGAGAATTCACAACAGAGGAATCTCGAATGACTGAGAAACACTTAAAGATGTTTTCAAATTCTTAGTGATCAGGGAATCACAAATCAAAATGTCCCTGAGATTCCACCTTACACAATCAGAGTGGGTAAGTTCAAAAACTCAGGTGACAGCACATGTTGGAGAGGATTTGGAGAGGAACACTTTTCAATTGCTGCTGGGATTGCAAACTGGTAAAACCATTCTGTAAATCAATCTTGAGTTTTCTCAGAAAATTGGAAATAGATCTACTTGAAGATCCAGCTATACCAATCTTGTACATATACCCAAAAGTTGCCACATCACGGCACAGGGACACATGCTCCACTATGTTCATGAAAGCCTTATTTGTGATAGTCAGATGTTAGAAACAACCCAGATGCCCCACAATAGAAGAAAGGATACAGAAAATGTGGTCCATTTACACAATAAAATACTACTCAGCTATTAAGAACAAGGACATCCTGAGTTTTGCAGGCAAAAACAAAAAAGAACAAACTAAAAATTATCACCCAGAATGCCATAAGTCAGATCCAAAAGGGTATGCACGGTATGTAATCACTAATATGTGGATATTAGCCAAAAAAGTAGAGAATACCCAGAATACAATCCACAAAACTCAAAAAGTTTAACAAGCCAAAGGGCCAAAGTGAGGATGACTCAATTCCACTTGGGAGGGAGAAGAAACAATCACAGGAGGGGGGAAGGGTCGGAGAGCGGACAGAGAGGGGAAGAGGGGACCATGATCAGGTATTGGGTTGGGAGAACAGGACTGAAACTATGAGAACCAGCAAAAGAATGGAAAGAGGCAACCTTGGGAGGTACGAGCTAGGGGGACACTCCAGAATAGCAGAGGCTTGGGAGGTTAGAAACTCTTAGGACTCAAATGGAGGGACTTTAGATGAAATGCCCCACAGTGGGGAACTTGTAGAGCCAACCTCCAGCAGAAAGATAGGGCATCAAGTGACGGAAGGTGACAATCTGAGAATTCTCAACAGAGGAATCTTTGCTTTTCCACAGCTGACACAGAATTGTTCTTGTCTGAGAAAACTGCAGAAACAAAAATGGCGAAGAGCCTGAGGAAAAGGGGATCCAGTTACAGGGCCTGAATTGGGATCCAGGTCAAGGGGAGGTACCAAGGACTGACACTATTACGAAGAACATGGTGTGTTAAAAAAGGAGGCCTATCATGACTGCCTCCCAAAAGACCTAGCAAGCAGATGAAAGAGTCAGATGAAGATATTTATACCCAACAAATTGACAAAAGCTGCTGACCACTGAGGTTGAATTAGGGAAAATCTAGAAGAAGCTGAGGAGGAAGAGGGCAACCCTATAGGAAGCAGTCTCAACTAACCTGAATCCCAGAAATCTCTCAAAAAATCGGGCCACCAAGAAGGTAGCATACACCAGATGATATGAGGCCAACAATACATAGTCAGCAGGATACTTCGGGTCTGGACACAGTCAGCAAAGACACGCCTAACCCTCAAGAGACAGGAGGATCCAGGGAGTGGGAAGGTCTTGTAGGGTTGGGGTGGGGATAGGGGACATCCTTTTGGAGAAGGAAAGAAGAGGTATGGGATACAGAACAGTCAGTGGGTAGAACAGAAGGGGGATAAAATATAGCCTAACATCTAGGTAAAAATGAATAAATAAAATTTATTTTTTTAGAAAAGGAATATTATCATAAATGGAAAAAAAAGAGAGAGAGAGAGTCCTAGATTCTCATTCCTTCTACTGGACAATCTGTCTCAAAACAACTAATAAAGGGCCATGAAACTGGCATATCCAATAGATCCCATTCCACACTCATCCATCTAAGTGCTTTGATGATTTAATTACTCTGGATATCAGAAGACTCTTACACCTCACCCAGATACCCCCTGTTATTGAATTTCAATAAAGTCAAATAACCTTAAATGAATCTCCCTATATAGGACCCTCCCAAGGCTCTACCTTTCATCTTCTCACAGCCAGGAGACATTCACACCTCGTGGACACACCCAGTCTTCTGCCTATGCACAGGGCAAGTTTTAGACTTCACCAATCAAAAACCCATACAAACTACAAAAAGTTACCAAGGCTCCACCATGATATCCCCTTCACACAGCAACCTTAAATATTTCACGCAGTCCACCAACTCACCAGGAATCCAGAGGGTTGCTGTAACTTGCTAAATCCTCTGGCTGTTTTAATTCTACTCAGAAGACCTGCCCTTATATATCTCTGCAAACTTGGAATTCAATGCTCCTCCTTCACGCTGGCTCCACCCACTTGCAATATTCAAATCCTTAATTCTCACCCACCATTTGATGCTCTGAAAGTTCCTGACAGAATGTAAAAGGTCACAGAAGCTCTGAAATTGTCAAGATAGATGTCACTGTTGGCAGACCTAGCTTCACTGTTTTAGAAAAATAGAGGTACAAAATGCTCTGGCCACACCTTGAACCTGTGTGTCTGCCAATGTTTTGACCGTTCCTTGAACCCATGTGTGTGCCCACTGATGAAGCCCATTGCCAGGTGTTTATGATATTGGTTGCTGAGAAAGAGTCAGAAAATCTCTGCAGCAACCACAGCCCTCCCACTCCTGAGTTGCTACACCTGCACCAGACTCTTTCCTTGAACCCTTCCTATACCCATTTCTTGAGAATAGACATTGTTCAGATTTGGAAATCTCCTACTCCCCACTTCTCCTTTCTCCCCAGAGGGCCTATAAAAACTGGGACCTCTTTCCCCTTGAGGTCGACCTCTCTACCCCAACTTGGGATATGAGTTGTCCCTTCCACCAGGAAACTGCTTCCATCTGTGTACCAGTTTGGCACACCTGGCCATGGCTGGTCCCGTAGATCACTTCGAATCCCAATTTTCTCCCCAAGGATGTCTGCACATCTGTGAATGGGTGAGGAATCGTCCATTTCTGGCAGGAAGGTAGCAGAGTTGAGAATAGCAGGAGGAGCAAACACGCCCCGTTCAGGTAGCAGCAGACTCTAGTAGTGAGTCATCTGGGCATTTGTCATCCATTGGTCTGGGGGCTGACAGATAATGCCAGTTCTGCTAGCACTCTCTTGGTCCCCTGCCAGCATTCTCTCTCCGTGGTTGCAGCAAGGTGCAAGTCATCAACATATTGAAGCAGAGTTATCTGGGAGTTTTCAGCTCAGAAGGAGGCTAAATCTCGATGTAGAGCCTCATTAAAAAGTGTGGGTGAGTTTTTTAACCCCGTAGGTAACCACGTCCAGGTCAATTGTCCTGTTTGTCCAGTGTCAGGATCTCTCCACTCAAAGGCGAATATGGGCTGGCTGGAGGGATGTAACTTCAGGCAAAAGAAAGCATCTTTTATATCAAGCACTCTGTACCATTTTTTGCTCTGGAGGGAGTGAGCTGAGGAGGTTATAGGATTTAGGAACAGTTGGATGAATATCTTGGACACTCTTATTGACCTTTCTCAGGTCTTGGCCTGGTCAATAGTCACTCATGCCAGGATTCTTTACCAGCAGTAGAGGAGTATTCCAGGGTGACTGGCAAGGTACCAAAATACCCAGTTGTAATAGTCTCTGAATATGTGGCCTGATTCCATCTCTTGCTTCATGGCTCATTGGGTATTGTCGCACTCCTATAGGGGTTGCATCTGTTTTCAGTCCCATAACCACAGGGGAAACTTTGACAACCATTCCCATGCCTCCAGTCTCTGCCCATGCTCTAGGGAAAGCAGTCAACCAATCTTTTAGGTCTGGCACCTCCGTTTGCTTTATGCCTTCATGTAATCTGTATTCTTCCTCAAGCTGCAGGGCTAAGACTACGGAGGTGGGAGGTTCCCAACTTACTCTCAGCCCTTCTTGGGAAAATCTAAGCTGGGGCTTTAATTTAGTGAGAAGATCTCTTCCTAGAAGCGGTGTGGGGCACTCAGGAATGACCAAGAAGGAATGACTCACTTAGCCTTTCCCCAGATCTACAGTGCACACAGTGGTCCAGGGGTATTGTTTCTGACCAGTGGCTCCAATCACTATTGTTCTTTTATTTTTTTTAAATTTTCCCAGTGGATGTTTCAACACAGAATGCTCTGCCCCTGTGTCAATTAAAAAGTCCATGGGAATCCCCTCCACCATCAGGGTTACCCTCGGCTCCAGGAGGGGTTCCGAGCCCCGTCTCCCTTATTCATCATCTTTCAGAGTCAGGACATTATGGGCCCTTCCCTTCTTCTTTGGGTATTCCTGTGACCGATGTCCTTTTTCCTTTCAATAGGCACATTGGTCCTTCTCTAAAAGCTTCTGGACAGATCTTCCTCCTTCAGGTCTGGGTTCCTGGTTGCCCAGATACCCTGTCTGTCTATTCTCTGGCTTGTTCCTTCCTTCATGTTCCCCTACTACTGCAGCCAAAATCCTGCTTGAATTCCTCTCCTGTCTTCTTTCCCTCTTATTCTCCCTCACTTGTGATACACCTTTTCTGCCTCCCTGACTAAATCTTGTAAAGACATGGCATGTAATCTTTAAAAGCCATAGCAACCACGGCTTGTTGGTTAAAAGGAGTATAGTATCTATAAGCTTCTATCAATCTTTCTAGAAAAACAGTCTGAGGCTCTGTAGGGCCCTGCATCACTTCTCTTACCGGAGCCAAATTGGTGTAGAGTCTCATCACTCCCTTTAGACTAGAGCCCGGCTGGTAAACTGTCAACCTCTCCCTACCTTGAGCTGTGTTGTAGTTCTAATCTGGCCAGTCCAGAGAAGAGTGTTGTTCAGTTTCCAATTGAATGTTGGCTTTCCAATATTAATGTTATTGAAGATCACTCTCAGTCCATGGTGGTCTGGTAGGATGCATGGGACAATTTCAATATTTTTGTATCTGTTGAGGCCTGTTTTGTGACAAATTATATGGTAAATTTTGGAGAAGGGACCATGAGGTCCTGAGAAGAAGAAATATCCTTTTGTTTTAGGATAAAATGTTCTGTATATATCAGTTAAATCCATTTGTTTCATAACTTCTGTTACTTTCACTGTGTCCTTGTTTAGTTTCTGTTTCCACTATCTGTCCATTGATGAAAGTGGTGTGTTGAAGTCTCCCACTATTATTGTGTAAGGTTCAATGTGTGCTTTGATATTTACTAAAGTTTCTTTAATGAATGTGGCTGCCTTTGCATTTGGAACATAGATATTCAGAATTGAGAGTTCCTCTTGGAGGATTTTACCTTTGATGAGTATGAAGTGTCCCTCCTTGTCCTTTTTGAAAACTTTGTGTTGGAAGTCAATTTAATTCGATATTAGAATGGCTACTCCAGCTTGTTTCTCCAGACCATTTGCTTGGAAAATTGTTTTCCCGACTTTCACTCTGAGGTAGTGTCTGTCTTTCCCTGAGATGGGTTTCCTGTAAGCAGCAAAATGTTTGGTCCCGTTTGTGTAGCCAGTCTGTTAGTCTATGTCTTTTTATTGGGGAATTGAGTCCATTGATATTAAGAGATACTAAGGAAAAGTAATTGTTGCTTCCTATTATTTTTGTTGTTAGAGTTGGCATTCTGTTCTTGTGGCTGTCTTCTTTTTGGTTTGTTGAAGGATTCCTTTCTTGCTTTTTCTAGGGCATGGTTTCTGTCCTTGTATTTTTTTTTCTGTTATTATTCTTTGAATGGCTGGATTCGTAGAAAGATAATGTGTGAATTTCGTTTTGTCATGGAATACTTTGGTTTCTCCATCTATGGTAATTGAAAGTTTGGCTGGGTATAGTAACCTGGGATGGCATTTGTGTTCTCTTAGTATCTGTATAACATCTATCCAGGATCTTCTGCCTTTCATAGTCTCTGGTGAAAAGTCTGCTGTTAATTCTGATAGGCCTGCCTTTATATGTTACTTGACCTTTTCCCTTACTGCTTTTAATATTCTCTCTTTATTTAGTGCATTTGTTGTTCTGATTATAATGTGTCAGGAGGAATTTCTTTTCTGGGTAGTCTGTTTTGAATTTTGTAGGCTTCTTGTATGTTCATGGGCATGTCTTTCTTTATGTTTGGGAAGTTTTCTTCTATAATTTTGTTGAAGATATTTGCTGGCCCTTTAAGTTGAAAATCTTCATTCTCATCTACTCCTATTATCTGTAGGTTTGGTCTTCTCATTGTGTCCTTGATTTCCTGGATGTTTTGAGTTTGGGACTTTTTGCGTTTTTTATTTTCTTTGATTGTTGTGTTGATGTTCTCTATGGAATTTTCTGCATCTGAGATTCTCTCTTCCATCCTTTGTATTCTGTCCCTGATGCTTGCATCTATAGTTCCAGATTTCTTTCCTAGGGTTTCTATCTCCAGCGTTGCTTCACTTTGGGTTTTCTTTATTGTGTCTACTTCCCTTTTTAGGTCTTGGATGGTTTTATTCAATTCCATCACCTGTTTAGTCGTGTTTTCTCAAAATTCTTTAAGGAATTTTTGTGCTTCCTCTTTAAGGTCTTCTACCTGTTTAGCAGTGTTTTCCTGTATTTCTTTAAGTGAGTTATTAAAGTCCTTCTTGATGTGCTCTACCTCTTCATGATATATGCTTCTAAATCCGGGTCTATCTTTTCAGGTGTGTTGGTGTGTTGAGCACTGGGTGGGGTGGGAGTGCTGCGTTCTGATGTTGATGAGTGGTCTTGGTTTCTCTTAGTAAGATTCTTATGTTTGCCTGTCCCCATCTGGTAATCTTTGGAGTTAGTTGTTATAGTTGTCTCTGGTTAGAGCTTGTTCCTCAGGTGATAATGTTAGCCTCTATCAGCAGACCTGGGAGACTAGCTGTCTTCTGAGTTTCAGTAGTCAAAGTCTCTGCAGGCAAGCTCTCCTCTTGCAGGGAAGATGCCCAGATATCTGGTGTTCAAACCTGCTTCCAGGCAGAAGTTGTGTTCCACTCACCAGAGGTCCTAAGATCCCGTGTAGAGTTCTGTGGGATCCTTGGGGGTGTCCTCAGACTCTGTGCCCATGGTGCCCCAGTGCTGGCCCCGACCGGAAGGGACCAAGATATAGTCTATGAGTTTGATTGAAATGTTCTTTAAAATTGATAGGTCCATTTGTTTCATAACCTCTGTTATTTTCATTATTTCTGTTTAGGTTCTGTCTGGATAAAATGTCTGTTCATGGGATTGGGGTGTTCACGTCCTCGATTGTTAATGCTTGAGGTTCGATGTATGATTTGATCTTTAGCATAATTTCACTGAGATATGTTTAGTACTGTTTCACTTAGAAATGTGGGTGCATATGAGGCTCAAGAAGAAGGAAGACCAAACTCTAGCTGTTTCAGTCCTTCGTAGAAGGGGAAACTAAATGCACATGGTAGGAAATATGAAGACAAAGTGTGGAGCAGAGATTGAAGGAAAGGCCATCCAGAGATTCTCCCACCTGAGGATCCAAACCCAGGCAATAGTGTGGATGCCAAGAAGTGCCTGCTGACAGGAGCCTGATATAGTTGTCTCCTGAGAGGTTCTACTAGAGCCTGACAAATACAGAGGCCAATACTCACAGCCCACCATTGAACTGAGCATGTGATTCCCAATAGAAGAGTTAGGAATGAAGGCGCTGAAGGGGTTTGTAAGGAAGAACAACAATATCAACCAACCAGACCCCCCAGAGCTCCAAGGGACTAAACCACCAACCAAAGAGTACACATGGAAAAGTCCAAGGCTCGAGCCACATATGAGGTAGAGGATGGCCTTGTTTGGCATCAATGGCAGGACAGACCCTTCGTCTTGTGCACGCTCCGAGCTACAGTATACAGGAATACCATCATGGGGAAGTTGGAGTGGGTAGGGGAACCCCCTCATAGAAGCAGAGGGAGGAGGAAGGGATAGAGTGTTTCTAGTGGAGAAACTAGGAAAGGGGATAACATTTGAGATGTAAATAAAGAAAATGTTGAATAAAAATATACAAAGAAGAAAGGAAGACAGAAAGAAAAAGGGCGATAGAGAGGAAGGAAGGAAGAAGGGAAGGAATGAAAGAAGGAAAGAAGGAAGGAAGGAAGGAAGGAAGGAAGGAAGGAAGGAAGGAAGGAAGAAAGATTCTTTTGGAGAATAGATATTCAGAATTGAAATGCCATCATCTTGTTGGACTTTTTTTTCTTTGAGGTGTATAAGGTTTAATTCCCCATCTCTTTTGATTACTTATAGCTGGAAGTCTATTTTACTAGTTATTAGTATGGTGACTCAGGCTTCTGGGGTCCATTTGCTTGCATAACCTTTTCTAATTTTTTTACTCTGAGATAGTCTATCTTTGTTGGTTAGAATCTAAAGAACATCCCTATTGATATTGAATGTCTACTGCTAGGACTTGGCTGTAATTGAATCTCCACCCAGGAAAATCTCAGCAGCTCCAATTTCATCCCTGAATATCCAGTGGATACTCTCCCTGTCCCATTGTGTGGCCCCACTATGTATGGTCAAGGTGAGGACATCAATCTTTTTTTGGTTTTTGGTAGTTTTCTATTTATTTGTTTCTTTCCTGGCTGTTCTTTTTGAGAGGGGATTTCATTGGATAAATTCCCTGGCTGTCCTGTAACTCAATTGATAGAAAGGGCTAACAAGGAACTCAAAGATCTGTGCACCTCTGATTCCTCAGAACTGAGATTAAAGGTGTGATTCACCACATGTGATTTTGAGGACATCATTATTACTTCAGCAGACATACTCAATTCAGATTTGATTTTGTCTGAGAAAATATCACAGCCTTTGCCCCATCATTGGGGGTTTCCAGTTCAGTAGAAATTAGGCCTTCCCTCATCAATAACCACATCGAGAAATGGGTGTCATCTCATTCTGTCATGCATGGGTTTCTTGCCCACTGGGGTCACCTCTTAATTGTTCCCTCCTTTCTAAACAGTTCATGTAGTCGTCACCTCACCGGGAAAAAAGTGGTCTGCTGCAGCTTCCCCAGTCCTGTCTGTTTGAACTCTACTCAAAGGACCTGCACTTAAATATCTCTCCAAGCTTGAAACTCATTTTTTTCTCCCAATATTTCCATCCACCCACTCCACAGAACCTCAGACCCTCATGCTTACCCACACTTTGGTGCCATTCAGGTTTCATCCTTACCTCATGTAGGCCTAGTCTTGTAGATTTAATTATTCCTGCTTATTTTCTTTTGTTTTTGTTTTGAGACAGTCTTTCTGTTATTATAGCCCGTTGTACAGATGACCTAGGGTCAGCCTCCTGAGTCCTAGTTGTGGGTCAGGACAATGTTCAAGACTTAATCATTGTTCCAGAGCAATTATAGGGTGACAATGGGTTCGTGTAGAAATTGAAAACTAAGGGAAAATTGGCATTTGTCTCATGAAGATCCAGCCTGGTAGACACTGGGGCTGCATCTCTAGTTACTTTCTCAGGAAATAGATTTCTACATAGTCTACTTCCTTGGTTCCTACCTATTATTCCTCATAGTAAGCACCTATCCTTAGAGGCCAACATCCTGTTCAGTCTTCAACCACCTTGTTTACCCCCCCTTATTCAAGCTCCCTCTCCATCCTGGGCAATCTCCAATATCTAAATGGCCCTTGGAAATCTCTGTTAACATTGTGGTATTTATGCAGATGCTTCACGGCTCCTCAACAGAGAGCTGAAGGTTTTGAGATTTTGGTGCTTAGGTCTCTGCTCCCAGATTGTCCCCAGGCTAGATAGCATTAACTAGAAAATGCTGGTGTCCTTTTGTGAAGGAATTAACTGTTTTTAAATCAATGCCTAGGAAACTCAGCTTGTTTCCCAGGAGTCCAGCTACTCACAAGTGGAGGAATACAGAATCTCCAGCTGGTCCTTTACTTATTCTCAAAACTTGTCTTTGGGATGACCTTACATTGCTAGGCCAAACCCTGGGAAGCTTTCTTGACATATACAAAGGATTACAATTAATCACAAAAGCAACTGCAAATTCTCCAATAAAGAATAAGGTGAGGTCTTTGTCATGGTATTGGCCTACATCTTCGTGAGATTCTAAAAACAAAATTCAATATTTTGAGGGAACAAAAGGAAAAATAGGAAGTTATTTTTTCTTATGCCATGCCTTATTTTGTGTATGACTTTGGTCTTGATCTTACCAGGGTCCTCGTGTGGATATTATAAAAGAACATTTGGAAACTAGTTTTGCCTTTGCACTGTGTGGACATAAAACTTGGGGTTGATGGCTCAGTCTTTTGGTGTGTTATCATACCAGCTTCAGATTTTTTTTTTTTTAATTTTCAGGATGAGCTCAAACTCACTGTATGACTGAATTTCTCATTTAATTTCTGAACAAATGGTGCCATTAGAGATCAAGATCTCTTGTTTGAGCCTTTATAATACCTTTTCCCTTATATTGAGTATTTCATGGTGACATTCTGCCTATATAAATAGTTCATTTCTTTTTGCTTAGAAAACTTGTGTCCTCAGGGGACAATTTGTCCTGCATACTTTTATTGTCACTGTGTCTTTGTCTCTGTTCCTGTATCTGTCCTTGACCCCTTTATGTTTTGTTCCTTCCTTCCTCTTTCTTTCTTTCTTTCTTTCTTTCTTTCTTTCTTTCTTTCTTTCTTTCTTTCTTTCTTTCTTTCTTTCTTTCTTTCATTTTTTGAGAAAGTGTTTCTCTGTGTATGCCTGGCTCACCTAGAAATTGCTCTGAAGAACATGCTTGTCTCAGACTCACAGAGATAGAACTGCCTCTTCTTCTCAGGTGCTAGGAATAAAGTCCTCAGCCTCCCCTGCCCAGTCCAGATTCTTTGGCTTCTACAAAGACACTGGTCCTACAACTGATCTTGTTATAAGCCAGAGCATTTATATTGTAGAAGACTTGACCAGTGTACATTCTATTGAAAAAAAAATCTTACCAATACTTTTAATTTATGTCATGCATTTTATATCTTAAATGGGCCTCAAAATTGCTGGAGAGTTGATGATAACCCTGAGAAACTGGGATTATAGCATGTCCCACCACACAGTAGATTGGCTACTAAAGGTCGTGCTATTTTACACACAGAGCTCCAACACCATACTTTTTTTGGTTGATTTGTTGAGGGACCAAGGTGGAGACATTAACCAATCCATGGAATTTTTTTACCCAAAATTTGTTAGGTCTAAAAGAAATTCACGACAAAGATGGACCAGAGAGGAAAACACCAGCCCACTTTGATACTCATTCCATGGGCAAGGATTAAATCCCTAACAACATTATGCTTGCAAACAGGATCTTAGCATAACTGTCTTCTGAGAGGCTCCATCCAGTAGCTGAAACAGAGGCAGAGAACCAGAACCAAACACTGAATAGAGCTCAGGGACTCTATTAGAAAAGGTGGGGAAAGATTAAAAGCTCTGAAGGGTATAGGGACTCCAGAGGAAGAGCAACAGAGTCAACAACCTGAATATGTGAGGGCTTCCAGAGACTGAAGCACAAACCCATAGCTACCTTGTGATAGACATAAACCCTGAACCTATGTAACAGATAGGCAGCTTGGATTTCATGCATGTTTCCAAACAACTGGAGGGGAGACTGTCCCACAATATGTGTTGTATCTGTGGATCTCATTGTCCTAGCTGGGATGTCCTAAGTATAAGCCTAGTCCTGCAGAAATTTGATGGACTGGGGTGTAGTAATCCTCAGTTGGGTTTCCCTCTTTCCAGAGGAGACTAGAAAAAAAGGATGGAGTGAGAAGTTGTGGGATATGTGGAGACTGGGAGGAGGAAGAGGTGATATTTAGGTGAAAAGAGAATAAATAATTAACAATAAAAAAAGAAAATATCACATTAGAATCAATCTGCAGTTCTACCACACATTATACCCATGCAATATCAGGTGTTTTTTCTCTTTCTCGCTCTCTCCCTGTCTCACTTTCTCTATCTCTCTTTCTTAAGTCATTTTATTTCTTTACATTCCAAATGTTGAACCCCCATCCTTATCCCCCTCCTAGAGTTCTTCACTTCATCATCCCTCACCTTTGGCTCTGAGATGGTGCTCCTCTATCTTTACTCCCCATATGCTCCCAGCCCTCACTCCTCCATTCCTACTGACACTACACACCCCTCCCATATTCCCCTTACGTGGGGCATCAATGATCTACAGATCAAGCAGTTCCTCTCCGACTGAAGCCAGACAAGGCAGTCCTCTGCTACTATGTGCCAGGATATATGGAGCAGCACATGTATGCTTTTGGGTTGATGATTTAGTCTCTGGGTTAGGGTTAGTTGACAGTGTTGAGCTTCCTATGGGGATACCATCTCCTTTGATTCCTCATACCTTCCACTAGCTCTTCAATAGGGGATCTTGACTGATCTCAGTCCAGTAGTTGGCTATACATATCTACTCATGTCTGAGTCAGCTACTCTTAGATCCTCTCAGAGGACAGCCATGCTAGGCTCCTGTGTTCAAGCACAACCAGACATCAGTAATAGTATTAGGGTTTTGGGCCTGCTCATGGGAGAGATTCCAAGTTGGGCTAGTCATTTGATGGCCTTTCCTTCAGTCTCTGTTCTAATCTTACCTCTTCATTTTTTAACACAGAAAAAATTCTGTGTCAAAAATTTTGAAGGTAGGCTGGTGGCTCCATCCCTCCACTGAGGGCCGTGGCTGGAGGTGGTCTCTTCTGGTCCCATCTCACATGATTGAGCATTTCTGCAAAGGTCATCCCCATTAAGTCCTGGGAGCCTCTCACATACCAGGTATCTGGTACTATCTAGAGGTTCCACCGAACTCCTGCAGCTGCATATTTCCATTCATTCTACTCACCCACTGGGCTTCTCTCCTGTCTTCTCCTATACTGGATTCTTCCCCCATTTCTGCCCTTCACCCTCCCATCAGATTCCCTCCTTCCTTCTACCTTCTGTTATTTTCTTGTTCCTCATTCTAAGAGGGATTGTAGTATACTCACTGGGGCCTTCCTTTTTTAAAACTTCTTAGGCTCTGTATCCAAGGTATTTTGTAGTTTATGGCTAATATCCACCTATACGGGAGTACATACCATGCATACTATTTTAGGTCTGTGCTCCCTTAGTCAAGTAGATATTTTCTAGTTCCATCCATTTGATTGCAAAATTCATGATGTCCTTGTTTTTTTCATAGCTGAATAGTACTCCATTTTGTAAATGAACCACATTTTATGTATTCATTCTTAAATTAAGGGACATCTGGGTTGTTTCTAGCTCCTGGCTATTACAAATAAGACTGGTATAAAAATAGTGGAATACCTGTCTTTTTGGTATAGTAAGCATCTTTTAGGTATATGACCAGGAATGACATGACTAGGTCTTCAGGTTCCTCTTTCATCACATCCTAGACAACATGTGCTGGCACTTGAGTCTTTGATCTTAGACATGCTGGTTGCTGTAATGTGGAATCTTAAGGTTATTTTAATTTTCATTTCCCTAATGTCTACGGATGTTAAACATTTCTTAACGTGCTCTCTGCCATTTGATATTACTCTGTTGAGAATTCTGTTTACCTTTGTATCCAATTTTAAAAACAATTTTATTTATTCATATCCTAGCTATTGGGAGAAGACAAGAAGGCCAGAAGAATCAATGGAAGTATGCAGCCTCTGGGTTTAGAATGTACAGAGACCCTCTGGAAAATACCATAGAGGAGGTGAGAGACTCTCGGGACCCAATGGCAGTGACCTTAGCCAAAATGCCCAACACTGGGAAGAGGGAACTCCAAGAGTCCACCTCCAGTAGATAGTAAGGACCTCAAGTGGAAGGATAGTGTTACCAACTTCACAGTCAAAATTTCTGACCCCAAATTGATCCTGTCTAAAAGAAGTGTAGGGACAAAAATAGGAAAGTAACTGAAGAAAAGGAGATCCAATCGTCGGTCCAAATTGGGATCCATCTCATGTGCTGCTACCAATGCCTGACACTCATACTGATGCTATGATGTGCTGACAAGAACCTAGCATGGCCATCCTCTGAAAGGCCCTACAAGCAGCTGGCTGAGGCAGATGCAAATACTTTTCCCAACCGTTGGACATTAAGTCTGGAATCGGTAAGGTTGAATTAGGAGAAGGATTGAAAAAGCTGAAGGGGATGGCAACCACATAGGAAGGAAAGCAGTCTCAAATAACCTGGATGCCTAAGAGTTCCCAGAGACTGAGCCACCAATCATGTAGCAGACATGGGATGGTTTGAGGCCCCCAGCACATAAGTAGTAGAGAACTACCTGGACTGGCATCGCTGGATGAAAATTAGTCTGATCCTTGAGAGACTTGAGGCCTCAGTGAAGAAGCATGCATTATTTAGCTTTTTGAAATTTAACTTCTTGAATTCTTTATATATTTTGGATATTGGCCCTCTAACAGATGTAGGGTTAGTGAAGATGTCCTATTGGCAGTGTCCTTTACCTTACAGAAGCTTTTAAATTTCATGAGATTCCACATGTCATTTTTGATATTAGAGTCTGAGCCATTGGTGTTCTTTTCAGGAAATTTTCCCCTGTGCCACTGAGTTCAAGGCTATTTTCCATTTTCTATTCTATTGGATTCAGTGTATCTGGTTTTATGTTGAAGTCCCTGATCCATTTGGACTTGTGGTTTGTATAAGATGATAAATAAGGTAAGATGTACAAATATGGATCAGTTTGTATTCAGATACAGGCAGAACTCCAATTAGGCAAGCACCACTTGTTGAAGATGCTTCCTATTTTCCCACTGTATGTCTTGGAGTTCTTTGTCAAAGATCAAGTATGTACAGCAGTGTAAGTATATTTCAAGACCTTCAATATGTGATTTATCAACAGGTCTGTGTCTATGCCAATACCATGAGGTTTTATCACTACTGATCTGTTTTACAGTGAGGTCGGGGATGATGATTTCCCCAGAAGTTCTTTTATAGTTGAGATAACTTTTGGGTACCTTAAGTTTTTTGATTTGCCATATTGAGTTGAAAATATTTCTTTTCATGTTTGTTAAGAATTTTGCTGGAATTTTGATATGGATTACTTTGAATCTGTAGATTGCTGTTGGTTGTGTTCACCACGTTAATCCTCCCTATCCATGAGCCCAGTAGATCTTTCCATCTTCTGAGTATGTCTTCAGTTTCTTTCTTCAGGGACATGTAGTTCTTGTCATATAGATCTTTCACTTGCATGGTTAGAGTTACATCAAGATATTTTATATTACTTGTGGCTATTCTGGAGGGATGTAGATTCCCTAAGTTCTTTCTCAGCACATTTATTATTTGTATAAAGGAACACTACTGATTTGTTTGAGTTAATTTTATAATGATCCACTTTTCTGGAATTATTTTTCATCTGTAGGTGTTCTTTGTAGAACTTTAGGGGTTGATTTGCATCTTATTATATCACATCATCTGCAAATAATGATATTTTGCCTTATTCCTTTCCAATATGTGTCCTCTTTACACCTTATTGTTCTCTAACTTCTCTAGCAAGAACCGTGGATGCTATATCAAATAGATAGGCAGATTTTGGGTATCCTTGATTGTCGCTGATTTTAGTGGGATTGCTTCATGTGTCTATTTAAATTTATTTATTTATTTATTTATTTATTTTTATTTTTTCTTTGATATTTTCATATTTAATATTTTTATAACTTTTACTTTTTACAGTCCAGTCATTAAACCCTTCCTGGTTTGCTCTCCCACAGTTCTTCATGCCAGTCCTCCTCCCCTTGTCTCTAAGAGGATGTTCCCCAAAAACCTTGCAAGGCCTCCCCACTCCCTTGATCCTCAAGTCTCTCAAGGTTTAGGCTCATCTTCTCCCACTGAGGCCATGTTAAGATGATGGCCATGTTTTTTATTATGTATTCTTCTAATTTACATTTCAGTGCTATCCCAAATGTTCCCCATACCCACCCCCCCAATCCCCTACCCACCCACTCCCCCTTTTTGGCCCTTACGTTCCCCTGTACTGGGGAATATAAAGTTTGCAAGTCCAAAGGGCCACTCTTTCCAGTGATGGCTGACTAGGCCATCTTTTGATACATATACAGCTAGATACAAGAGCTCCGGGGTACTGGTTAGCTCACATTGTTGTTCCACATATAGAGTTGCAGTTCCTTTTAGCTCCTTGGGTACTTTCTCTAGCTCCTCCATTGGGGGCCGTGACCCATCCAATAGCTGACTGTGAGCATCCACATCTGTGTTTGCTAGGCCCCGGCATAGTCTCACAAGAGACAGCTATATCTGGGTCCTTACAGCAAAATCTTGCTAGTGTATGCAATGGTGTCAGCATTTGGAAGCTAATTATGGGATGGATCCCTGGATATGGCAATCACTAGATGGTCCATCCTTTCGTCATAGCTCCAAATTTTGTCTCTGTAACTCCTTCCATAGGGGCTTTGTTCCCATTTCTAGGAAGGGGCAAAGTGTCCACACTTTGGTCTTCGTTCTTCTTGAGTTTCATGCGTTTAGCAAATTGTATTTTATATCTTGTGTATCCTAAGTTTCTGGGCTAATATCCACTTATCAGTGAGTACATATTGTGCGAGTTCCTTTGTGATTGGGTTACCTCACTCAGGATGATACCCTCCAGGTCCATCCATTTGGCTAGGAATTTCATAAATTTATTCATTTTAATAGCTGAGTAGTACTCTATTGTGTAAATGTACCACATTTTATGTATCCATTCCTCTGTTGAGGGGCATCTGGGTTCTGTCCAGCTTCTGGCTATTATAAATAAGGCTGCTATGAATGTAGTGGAGCATGTGTCCTTCTTACTGGTTTGGGCATCTCCTGGGTATATGCCCAGGAGAGGTATTGTTGGATCCTCCGGTAGTACTATGTCCAATTTTCTGAGGAATCGCCAGACTGATTTCCAGAGTGGTTGTACAAGCCAGCAATCCCACCAACAATGAAGGAGTGTTCCTCTTTCTCCACATCCTCACCAGCATCTGCTGTCACCTGAATTTTTGATCTTAGCCATTCTGACTGGTGTGAGGTGGAATCTCATGGTTGTTTTGATTTGCATTTCCCTGATGATTAAGCATGTTGAACATTTTTTCAGGTGCTTCTCTGCCATTCGGTATTTCTCAGGTGAGAATTATTTGTTCAGCTTTGAGCCCCATTTTTAATGGGGTTATTTAATTTTATGCTGGCTGTTGGTTTCCATATAATTGCAATATGTGTGCAATGAATTACTAATCTCTGTATGACCTATAACAGGAAAAGGTGTTGCATATTTTCAAAAGGTTTTAAGGCATCTAAAATATGAGCATATAATTTTTTGGAGTTAATTTATATAGTGGATTGTGTTGATGAATTTTTGTATACTGAACCATCCCTTCTTCCTGGGATAAGGCCTACTTGATCACAGTGAATGATGTTTTTAATGTGTTCTTAAATTTGTTCTGAGAGAATTTTATTGAGTAGTTTTGCATTGTTATTCCTAAGCAAATTTGGTCTGATGTTTTCTAGTTTGTTGGATCTTTGTATCATTTAGGTATCAGAGTAACTGTGGCTTCATGCAATGAATTAGGTAGTGGTCTTTCTGTTTCTGTTTTGTGGAAGAGTTTGATGAGCATTGGTATTAGTACTTTTTTGAAGGTCTGGTAGAATTCTGCCATAAAACCATCTGGTCCTGGGATTTCTTTAGATGACAGGCTTTGAGTTTCTATTTCTGTTTCCTCAGGTGTTATGGAACTCTTTAGATAGTTTATCTCATGTTGATTAACACTGGTAGGTTGTGTCAGTCTAGAAAAAGATCCCATTTCTTCTTGATTTTCCAGTTTTGCTGCATATAGGCTTTAGAAGCAAGATGTCATGATTCATTGAATTTTCCCAGTTTCTGTAATGGCTCATCTTTATATTTTTCTTAACTTTGATATTGTCTCTGTGCTCTTTAGTCAGTTTTGTCAAAAGGTGTACTTATCTGTGAATTTTCTCCCAGAACCATGTCCCAGTTTTGTTGATTCTTTGTATCTTTCCCTTACTTTCTTATTGGTTGATTCCAGCCCTGAGGTTGGCCATTTTCTTCCCTTTACTGCTTTTAGTTGTGTTTGCTTTTTTCATAAATATAGGTAAATAGAGAATTAAATAAACCATACTCTGAAACATACAAAGACAAACATACACAGGAATAGAGAGAGAAGACGACAGACAAACAGACGACAGACAGAGACAGAGGCTGATAATCTGAAATTGTGTCCATTAAGCCAACCGATAATGACCTGACCATGGTGCTTACACATCAGGATGTTTCTTATACTCAGTGTTGAACAATCTTTAAATAACCCATTAGGTGGAACAACAATATAAACTAACCAGTACTCCCAGAGCTAGTGTCTCTAGCTGCATTTGTAGCAGAAGATGGCCCAGTCGGCAATCTTTGGGAAGACAGGCCCCTTGGTCTTGCATACTTTATATGCCCCAATACAGGGGATTGCTAGGACCAAGAAGTGGAAGTGGGTGGGTAGGGGAGCAGGGCATGGGGAGGGTATAGGGGATTTTCAGGATAGCATTTGAAATGTAAATAAAGAAAATATCAAATAAAAAATTAAAAAAAAAATAAAAAAATCTCAATAAAATCCTCACAAACCAAATCCAAGAACACATCAAAATGATGATCCATCGTGATCAGGTAGGCTTCATCCCAGGCATACAGGGATGGTTTTATATAAAGAAATCCATCAATATAATCCACTATCTAAACAAACTCAAGGTCAAAAACTACATGAACATCTTGTTAGATGATGAGAAAGCATTTGACAAAATCCAACAACCATCCATGATAAAAGTCTTGGAAAGTTCAGGAATTCAAGGCCCATACCTAAAAATAATTAAAGAAATATACAGCAAAACAGTAGTCAACATAAAACTAAACGGAATGAAACTTGAAGCAATCCCACTAAAATCAGGGACTAGACTAGGCTGCCCACTTTCTTCCCACCTATTCATTATAGTAGTAAAAATCCTAGTCAGAGCAATTAGACAACAGAAGGGCATCAAAGTGATAGTAATTGGAAAAGAAGCAGTCAAAATATCACTATTGCAGATGATATGATAGTATATATAAGTCACCTTAAAAATTCCACCAGAGAACCCCTTAACCTGATAAACAGCTTCAGTGCAGTAGCTGGATATAAAATTAATTCAAACAAAGCAGTGGCCTTTCTCTACTCAAAGGATAACCAGTCTGAGAAAGAAATTTTGGAAACAACAACCTTCACAATAGTCACAAATAATATAAAATACCTTGGTGTGACTCTAAATAAGGAAGTGAAATATCTGTATGATAAGAACTTCAAGTCTTTATAGAAAGAAATCATAGAAGATCTCAGAACATCACAAGATCTCCCTTGCTCAGGGATTGGAGTAATCAATATAGTAAAAATGGCTAGCTTGCCAAAAGCAATCTACAGATTCAATGCAATCCCCATCAAAATTCCAACTCAATTCTTCACAGAGTTAGAAAGGGCAACTTGCAAATTCATCTGGAATAACAAAAAACCTAGGATAAAAAAATAAAAGAACCTCTGGTGGAATCACCATGCCTGACCCCAAGCTGTCCATCGGAGCAACTATGGTAAAAACTCCATGGTACTGGTAGAGCGACAAACAGGTAGATCAGTGGAATTGAACTGAAAACCCAGAAATGGACCCACACACCTATGGTCACTTGATCTTTGATAAAGGAGCTAAAACTATCAAATGGAAAAAGACAGTATTTTCAATGAATGGTGTTGGCTTAACTGACTGTTATTATGTAGCAGAATGTGAATTGAGCCATTCTTATCTCCTTGAACAAAGGTCAAGTCTAAGTGGATCAAGGAACTCCACCTAAAATCAGAGACAGAAAAACTTAAAGAGGATAAAATGGGAGGAAAACCTTGAAGATATGAGCACAGGGGAAAAAATTCCTGAACAGAAGAACAGCTGTGGCTGGTGCAGTAAGATGGAAAATTGACAAATGAGATCTCATAAAAGTGCAAAGCTTCTATATGGGAAAAGTCACTGTTAATAAGACAAAAAGGCCACCAATAGATTTGGGTAGGATTTTAACAATCCTAAACCCCATAGGATTATCCAATATACAATATATACAAAGAACTCAAGAAGCTGAACTCCAGAAAAATCAAATAGCCCCATTTAAAAATGGGGCAGAGAGCTAAACAAAGAATTCTCAACTGAGGAATACCGATTGCCTGAGAAGCACCTGAAAAAATGTTCAACATCTTTAATCATCATTGAAATGCAAATCGAGACAACCCTGAGATTCCACCTCACACCAGTCAGAATGGCTAAGATCAAAAATTCAGGTGACAGCAGATGCTTGTGAGAATGTGTAGAAAGAGGAAAACTCCTCCATTGCTGGTGGGATTGTAAACTTGTACAACCAATCTTGAAATCAGTCTGGTGGTTCCTCAGAAAATTGGATATGGTAATTTAGGAAATTCTTTAGCAAATGGATGGGTCCGGAGGATATCATCCCGTGTGAGGTAACCCAATCACAAAAGAATTCACATAATATGCACTCACTGTTAAGTGGATATTATCCCAGAAACTTAGACCACCCAAGATACAATTTGCAAAACACATGAAACTCAAGAAGAAGGAAGAATAAATTGTGGATACTTCGTTCCTTCTCAGGATGGGGAACAAAATACAAATGGAAGGAGTTACAGAGACAAAGTTTAGAGCTGAGATGAAAGGAAGGACCATGCAGAGGCTGCCCCGGCAGCCACAAAACCTAGTCATTATTGCATATGCCAGCAAGATTTTGCTGACAGGACCCTGGTATAGCTGTCTCTTGTGATGCTATGCCAGTGCCTGGAAAATACAGAAGTGGATGCTCACAGTCATCTATTGGATAGAACACAGGGCCCCCAATGAAGGAGCTAGAGAAAGTACCCAAGGAGCTAAAGGGTCTGCAATGCTATAGGCCGAAGAACAATATGAACTCACCAGTAGCTCTCAGAGCTTGTGTCTCTAGTTGGGTATGTAGCAGAGGATGGCCTAATTGACCATCAATGAGATTGATGATATAATTGAGAAGATTATATGCCCCAGGACAGGGGGATGCCAGGACCAGGAAATGGTAGTGGATAAGTTGGGGAGCAAGGTGGGGGGAGGGTACAGGGGACTTTAGGGACAACATTTGAAATGTAAATTAAGAAAATATCTAATAAAAGAGGCTCCTGCTTCTTCAGAGAGAAGCAGGTCTCCAAAGAGTGGATCTGAAGGCTTAGTCACTAAAAAGGATGGAGAGTGGAAGTGTGCTGTTTATTCTGTACAAAATGAGTTCTCTTTCAAAAAATGTGTGGCTTCTGTAGCCTCCAATCCAACTCATAAGCCACATGAAGCTCTTTCAGCTTTCACATAGGGCTCAAAGTCACAGTCAAGTGAATCTCCAGGAAGTCAAGTGGGAACAGAATTGAAAAGCAACTTTCCAGAAAAGAATTTTAAAATTGTCCTTTCAGAGCAGAAATTTAAATTTGGGCATGTGGATCCATAACAAACACCTTACTTTGCCTTTCAGGGAGGCTCTAATACAGAATTTAAGTCAATCAAGGATTGATATATTGGAGAGATCAGGAAATCAAGGCCCATTCCTAAACATCCTAGAAGCAAATTACTGCAAACGAACATCCAATAGCAAATTAAATGTAGAGATACTTGAAGCAATCACTTAAATCAGGGACAAGACAATGATGCACACTCTCCCCATATATATTCAATATAGTACTCAAAGTTCTAACTAGAGCATTAAGACAATAAAAAGGGATCAAGGGGATGGCAAAGAAGAATTAGATATATCACTGATTGCAGATGATATAAGAGTGTCCATTAGTGACCCCAAAAATACTACCAGAGAACTTCTACATCTGATAAACAGCAAAGTGACTGAATGTGAAATTAACTCAAATAAATCATTAGCTTTCTTTATACCAATGATAAACACGCTGAGAAGGGAATTAGGAAACAACACCCTTCACACTAGCCACAAATAATATAAAATCTTAGGGTAACTCTAACCAAACAAATGAAAGATCTATATGACAATGACATCAAGACTCTCAAGAAAGAAATCGAAAAAGATCTCAGATTATGGAGAGATCTCCCATGCTCATGCATTGGCAGAATTAATATAGTAAAACTGGTCATCCTACTAAAAGCAATCTGCAGATTCAATGCAATCCCTCCAAGAATCCTGACACAATTCTTCAAAACCTGTAAAGAGAAATTCTCAAATTCATCTGGAAAGACAAAAAAACCAAGAATAGCAAAAATAATTCTTCTTTTGTTTGTTTGTATTTTCCAGACAGGGTTTCTCTGTGTAGCCCTGGCTGTCCTGGAACTCACTCTGTAGACCAGGCTGGCCTCAAACTTAGAACTCTGCCTGCCTCTGACTCCCAAGTGCTGGAATTAAAGGCGTGTGCTTCCAAGCCCAGCTACAAAAATAATTCTTAGAAATTAAAAAAAAGCCGGGCATGGTGGCATACACCTTTAATCCCAGCAATCAGGAGGCAGAGGCAGGCTAATTTCTTAGTTCGAGGTCAGCTTGGTATACAAAGTGAGTTCCAGGATAGCCAGGGACTTAGAGAGAAACCCAGTCTCAGGAAAAAAAAACCCAGAAATTAAAGAACTTCTGGGGGAATCAACATCCTTGACTTTAACCTAGACTACACTGAAATAGTGATAAAAACAACTGTATTGTGTTGGGACAGAGATAGGCATGTTGAAAAATGAAATAGAATTGAAGATGCAGAAATAAAACCACACACCTATGGACACTTGATCTTTGAGAAAGAAACCAAAAATATACAATGGAAAAAAGAAAGCACCTTATATAAGTGGTCGTTTTGTAACTGGCAGTCTGTACACTTAAAAATAAATATAGAGACATATTAGACACAGTACACAAAGCTCAAGTCCAAGTGGATGAAGGACCTAAACATAAAACCAGACACATGAAATCCAATCTAATGGAAAAGAAAGTGAGAAAGAGCCTTGAACTCATTGACACAGGAGGAATTTTTCTAAAGAGAAATCCAAAATGGGACCTCTTGAAACTGGAAAGCTTCTGTAAGTCAAAGGACATAGTCAATAGGTAAAACCGGACACCTACAGACTGGGAAAAAAATCTTTACTAACCCCACATCCCAGAGAGATAATCTCCAAAATATATAAAGAACTCAAGAAGCTAACCACACACACACACAAATAAAAAATAAAAATAAATGGGATATACAACTAAAATGAGAATTCACAACAGAGGAATCTGAAATGGCTGAGAATCACTTGTAGAAATGTTCAAAACCATCAGTGAACATGGAAATGAAAATCAAATAGACCTTGAGATTCTATCTTATTATAACCAGAATGGGTAAGATCAAAACCTCAGGTTAGAGCACATGTTTGAGAAGATGAAAAGAGAGAGGAAGACTGATCATTTGCAAGTGGGATTGCAAACTGGTACAACCACTCTGGAAATCAATCTGGAGATTCCTGAAAAAATTAGAAATAGATCTACATGTAGACAAGCTATACCACTCTTGGGCTTATACCAAGAAGATGCCACACTATGCCACAGAGACACAGGTTGCACTACGTTCATGGTTTCCTTATTTGTGATAGCCAGATGGTGGAAACAACCCGGATATCCCACAATAGAAGAATAGATACAGAAAATATGGTCCATTTACACAATGAAATTCTACTCAGAAATTAAGAACAAGGATATACTGAGTTTTGCAGGCTAAAGGAGGGAAATAAAAAGTATCATCCTGAAAGCCATAATTCAAAACCAAAAGGATATGCATTGTATGTACTCACTAATAAGTGGATATTATCCAAAAGTACAGAATGCCCAGGATACAATCCACAGACGCAAAGTTTAGCAACCCAAAGTTCTAAAGTGAGGATAATTCAATCCCACTTGGGAGGTAAAAGAAAGCAATCACAGGGGCTAGGACAAAGGGACCTGGGACAGAGGGACCTGGGTTTGGAAGGGGACAGAGAGAGGTAGAGGGGGACATGACAAGGTATTGGGTGGGGAGAATACAAATGAAGCCCTGAGGGCCAACATAATAATGGAAACAGGCAACTTTGGGAATTAGGAGGTATGGGGACACACCAGAAAGTAGCCAAGTCCTGGGGGGGTGAGAGACTCTCAGGTCTCAAAGGGAGGAACCTGAGATGAAATGCCCTACAGTGAGGTGAGGGAATTTGTAAAGCCCACTTCAAGCAGAAAGAGAGGACATCAAGTGAGGGATGGGATTACAATCCCACAGCAAAAAACTGTGACTCAGAATTGTTCCTGTCTGCAAGAACTGCAGGGACAAAAAAATGGAAAAGATCCTAAGGAGAAGGATATCCAGTGACAGGGCCAAATTGGAATACAGCTCCAGGGGAGGCACCAGAGACTGCCACTATTACTAAGGCAATGGTGTACCTAAGAAAGGGGGCCTATCATGACTGCACCTGGAAAGACCGAACAAGCACTTGAAAGAGTCAGGTGCAGATATTTATGCCCAATAATTGATAAAAGCTGCTGACACTTGTGGTTGAATTGGGAAAAAGCTGAAAGAAGCTGAGGAGGAGATTGACCCTATAGGAGGGCAGAAGTCTCAACTAACTTGGATCCCCAAGATCTCTCAAAAAACAGGCCACCAGTCAGGCAACATACACCGGCTGACATGAAGCATTCAACATATACAGCAGAAGAGTGCTGGGTCTACACTCAGTCAGAGAAGATGTGTCTAATTCTCAAGAGACTAGAGGAACTAGGGAATGGGGATGTCTTCTATGATAAGGGTGAGGGGGGTAAGGTGGGGACATCCTTGTGGAGACAAAAGGAGGAAGTATGAGATATGGAACAGTCAGTGGGGTTATTAGGAGGGATATAAAATCTGGACTGTAAAAAGGATTACATAAAGTTTACATTAAAAAGGAATATTATCATAAATATAAAGAGAGAGTCCCAGATTCTCCTCCTTTCTGCTGGACAATCGGTCTCAAAACATCTAATAAAGGGCCATTGAACAGTCAAGATCCAATGGACCCCATTCCACCCTCTTCTTCTAAACAAGATCATTCATAACATAATTACCCTGGATATCAAAAGGCTCTTACACCTAACACAGATGCCCACTGTTATTAAACTTCTATACCAAGGACTTAGCCTTAATTGAATCTCCTTATACAGGACCCTCCCACAGGCTCCTCTTTGCATCCTCTCACAGCTAGCAGACTTTCACACCCTGTGGCCACACCCAGTCTGTAGCCACACCTTAACACCTAATGGAAACCTGGCCAGATGAAAGACAATTTTTTGTTTGCTTTTCTTTCTTTTGTTTTTCTCTTCTTTTCTTCTGAGACAGAGTTTCTCTGTATGAACTGTGCTGTGTGTAAGTCAAACTGAAGACAAGGCTGAACTAGAACTCAAAGGGATGCACCTGCCTGTTCCTTCCCACACAGGACTAGGATTAACAGTATGCAACAAACAACTGACTCATCCTTTGGGATTTACTCCCCTCTCGGGCTCCATCCAGAAAAAAAATGTCCCTACTCTATAGTCACCATCGGAAGAAATGGGTCTTTTCTCATGCTGCTGCCCAGAGGACATGCACATTCCTGCTCACTGCAGTCACCTCTTTATTTATCCAATCTTTCCCTTTTTAGACTGGGGAATGGTCCCTGTGCATGTAACTGACTTCCTGGATCTCACTATACAGACAAATGTGGCCTCATTATCACAAAAAACCACATGCCATTGGTTCTTAAGTCCTGGGATTAAAGGGGTCTCAATCAGCTGCTTGATGGGCCTCTCAAAGGTTAGCCATGTTAGGCTGCTGTCTGTAAGTACTTCATAGCATTCAATCATAGTGTCAGGCCTTGGAGCCTCCTCTTGACATGGATCCCAAGATGGGCCAGTCACTGGCCCTCTTGTTGCTTAGTCCCTTCTCCATTTTAGTCCCTGAAGTTTTTTTAGGCAGGAACAATTCTGGGTCAGAAGTTTTTTTTTTTCCTGTGGGATAGCAATACCATCCCTCCACTGGATGACCTGTCTTTCTACTGGAGGTAGACTCTATGACTTCCCTTTCTCCACTGGTGAGGATTTTATCTAAGGTCCTGCCCTTTGATTCCTGAAAGGCTCTTACCTCTAAGGTCTTTTGTACTTTCTACAAGGTCCCCCCTCCCACCTTCAGAGGTTGCATGGTTCCATTCATTCTGCTGGCCCTCAGAGCTCATCTCATTTCTATTCCACTCACTGCCTATACTAGATCATGATTAACTTTTGTCCTCCCCTTATCCTCTAACACCCAGATGCTGCCTTTGTCTCCTGAATGCTGAGATTAAATGTGTGGTAAAACATAACCACCTTTTGCCACTATTTATACTGTATAAATGCCTGCTTCTGAATTCTGTCTTCTCAATTGAGTGTATGACAGCAGTATGTGCATTTTGGAATGTATGAACACATAAGCCTAGAAGAGGTGGAAGAGGCTGTACTGGGTGTTCTCAAAGAAGAGAAACAAAGAACAAGAAAGTGATAACTGAAATCTGCTCTCTGAACTGGTACCCACAATTTTAATTTTCTGATTTTGTGGCACAGTATAAAGTAGTATGGGAGAAAAGTAGAGTTTTATTCAAATCACATTTTTTTTATTTTAAGGATAAAGTATAAATAACACAATAGGAGATTACTTCAACTCATTAGTTGACTATAGATGATAGTGAAACTAGTGAGTTAGTACACATTTTGAATCTCCACACTTAGAAGAAGAAAGATAGAAGGTTAGGCCATTCTGGGGTCAGCAGGCATTCCTGCAACTGGAAGACCATATTGATGTGAGTGGCCTGTACTTTCTCCTAAGTCAATGTCAATGGTTCTGCCTGCCTCTGTGAGCCTTGTCTGGTTCCATCATTCTCCTCCTGCTGGGGGCCATGTTCCTGCTGTGTGTTTGCTCAAGGACGCACGTGGATGCCAATGATATATGCTCCCATTGACTATGAAGAGCAACAAGGATATTATTGCTGTGATATCAGTATCTGCAACCTTACAGTTGAGAGGGAATGGCATTGAAATAATCTTTGTAAGCAATAACCACATCCCAACCCAATCCATCCCTTAAAACTAATGAACTAGACAGGAAGTCAACAAAAAAGAACTCTTAAAATGTGGTAGGATAATGAAGTGTAGCTTTCCATAGTTCATGACTTCTGGCAAGAGTGTTGGAGGGCCAGCACTGTTATATTTAAGGAGGAGTTCATGAAGAATATGACCATTCTCGAGTGAGTATGTAGGTGATAAAAAAAAAAAAATCTGACCCAATTCTTTTTTTTTTCTGCATCCTACATCCTGTATTCCTTGGATAGAGCTCCATAGAGACTTGACCAATGCTGGAGAAGATACATTGAGAAATTATCATGGTCTGAGAAATTAATCTAAGTGCTGCATTCAGGAAGAAGGCTCCCAACAGATGGTCTCTGACACATGAAGAAGGTGGATTCGAGTTTGTAGCAAGAGTTGAAAAACTGAGCAGGGGAGGAGTACTGATACCCAATGGTCTCTCATACATAGAAACTGAACTGGCTGACACAGTAAGGGCGGCACAAAATTTGGGAAATCCAGAACTGCCACTAGATAGTTGGTCTTGCTTTGCAGACAGTTAACTACCCTTCTGCCTGTGTGGATGCTGCCTAATATGGCTCTTCCTGAAGCAGTTCTTTTTCAAGATTTGAACAATGGGGTGAAGTTTGATTTCTAGTCTGAAAAGGTAATCAATGGGCGGATTATCAAAGGACAGGTGATTTCGAATTGTGTCTGGTGCACAGAAACTGTGCTGGCAGAAACAAAACAGGAAGTTCAGAGTGTTTAATGTAGGCCTATCTTGATTTCCACATCCAGGATTGGGATGGCAGGAGAAGTTTGTGACTTGGTAGACCAAAAGCAACTTGAGAATCTTCCTACTCTGGGTTCACTGGAGACCTAAAGCATTTGTTACTTGGAGTGTCAGTGTCCTCTGATTTTTTTGTGAATCAAGTAACAATGGGAATCCAGAGCAGACCAGAGATCTTAACATTGCATGAAAATCTTGTCCCATTTGAAGACCTCAGTACACACAAGATCCTTGGAATAAAGAAAAATAGATCAGAGAAGTTCCACAGTCCCTAAATTCTATACTCAAGCCACCACATCAATTCCTGGACACATCTTACATAACATGAAGCTAATGCCTCATGTTTGACTGATGAACAATGCATAAAAGCATAATAACTGAACCAGCACCCTGAGGTCTGAGAATCACTTTCCCCATGTCTTCTATGATTCTTGAACTCTTATAAGTCTCAGTGTTACATCTATGATGAAACTTTCAAAGTTTTCCTGTATTTTCTCAAGGCCCTACACCCATCAATCCGGGCCTTTGATAGACCTCTACCTCCAAACACACACACAATCTCCTGAATGCTACCAAAGGATCTCTTCCACAAGGGCCTCCTCTCTTTCAAGAATGTAACCCCAGGCAAGCATACACATTATACACAAACTTTATTCACAAGACCAACTCACCAGATAACCAGGAAGTTATTATGTCTTGCTTGAATCCCTCTCTGTGTTTGACCACTATGACAATGACCAGGATACAAATGTATCTCTTATTTCCTTTGATGTAACTGTCATCTTGTAGTCTTACTGCTAAATAGCTCACATTTTACAGCCCTGTCTGAAGTTTGGCTAGCTGCTTCAATTCAACTCTTTGGTTCAATCTTCTTTGCAATCTTACTTATTTAATCTACCTTATGTCAGCTTCTCATTGAATTACTCTGCTTAGCCCCAAAGTAAGTCTTTCAATTAGTGCTAGTCTTCTGCCTCTTTCTTATTCTCTGGCTTCAAATGCCTATGCTGATATGCACTGAATGAATTCACAGACAGAAAAACTCAACTCCATCTACCTGACCTACACTCACTGCACTGACTCTCAATTAACTCAACGCACCCAACTGACTTTTTCTGCTATATTCTCAAGTAGCTGTTCTCCTGAGTGTTTGATTCATCCTATCTATGACTCATTCTGTCAAATTTTTCTCTAATTCATCACTTTCTCAGCCCCTCAATTTAATGTTATTGTTTGCAATTAAAGGTGTGTACTAAAGTGTTGTTCTTTGCACTTTACTCAGGTTGTGGTCTACTATGTGCTGACAGCTTTACTAATCTCAGCACAAAATGGAGGATTATTTTACTTATCAAGGTTTTATCTTGGTCTGTGCCCAAAGCTGATCCTGTGCCCCAAGGCCTGGAGCTGATCCTGTGCCACAGCTCTGCATACAGAAATACTACCAGGACAGATCTGGTCTCTAAAAAGTGCTGACATACCTGTGAGCACAGATAAGAACACCACTTCTGCTCAAATACCTTCCCTAAGAGGGACCTGCCCAGAGCCATCAGGACACAGGAACCAGGACAAGCAGGGATCCTTCCAGTTTCTATCTGCAATCCCAGAGCTCAACCTGTGCCACAACTCTCCATAACCATGTTACTCCCAGAGAGAACTGGTATCCCAGGAGGACTGACACACAGGCATGGGAGAGGGACAAGCCACAGTCAGAGATAGAAAGACCACCTAAACCAGAGATAGCCAAATGGTTTGTAATGTTTCACTTAGAAATGGGGGTGCACATGAATAAGAAGACCAAGCTGTAGGTGCTGAGGTCCTTCTTAGAAAGGTGAACAAAATACTCACGGGAACAAATATGGAGACAGAGTGTAAAGACTGAAAGAAAGGCCATCCAGAGACTGCCCCACCTGGGGATCCATCCCATATATAGTCACCAAACCAGACAATATTGGGGATGCCAAGAAGTGCTTCCTGACAGGAGGCTGATATAGCTGTGTCCTGATTGGCTCTGCCAGAGCCTGGCAAATACAGAGGAGGTTGCTCGCAGCCAACCATTGGACTGAGCACAGGGTCCCCAAATGGAGGAGTTAGAAAAAGGACTGAAGGAGTTGAAGGAATTTGTAACCCAATAAATAGAACAACAATATCAACCAAACAGACTCCCCAGAGCTACCAGGGATTAAACCACAAAGAAAAGAGTACACATGGAGGGACCCATGGGTCATTTATATATACTATCATATCATCTACAAAATGTTATATTTTGACTGCTTCCTTTCTAATTTGCATCCCCTTGATTTCCGTTTGTTGGCGAATTGCTCTGGCTAGGACTTTTTTTTATTGGGTATTTATTTCATTTACATTTCCAATGCTATCGCAAATGTCCCCCACACCTACCACTCCCCCACCCACCCACTCACACCTCTTGGCCCTGGCTTTATCCTGTATTGAGGCATATAAAGCCTGCATGACCAATGGGCCTCTCTTTCCACTGATGGCCGTCTAGGCCATCTTCTGATACATATGCAGCTAGAGACACGAGCCCGGGGGGTGGGTACTGGTTAGTTCATATTGTTGTTCCACCTATAGGGTTGCAGATCCCTTTAGCTCTTTGGGTACTTTCTCTAGCTCCTCCATTGTGGGCCCTGTGATTCATCCAATAGCTGACTGTGAGCATCCACTTCTGTGTTTGCTAGGCCCTGGCATAGTCTCACAAGAGAGAGCTATATAAGGGGCCTTTCAGCAAAATCTTGCTACTGTATGCAATGGTGTCAGCGTTTGGAGCCTGATTATGGGCTGGATACCTGTGTATGGCAGTCTCTAGATGGTCCATCCTTTCGTCTTAGATCCAAACTCTGTCTCTGTAGCTCCTTCCATAGGTGCCTTGCTCCCAATTCCAAAGTGGGAGACTTCAACACACCACTTTCACCAATGGACAGATCATGGAAACAGAAACTAAACAGGGACACAGTGAAACTAACAGAACTTATGAAACACATGGATCTAACAGATATCCACAGGACATTTTATTCTAAAACAAAAGGATATACCTTCTTCTCAGCACCCCATGGTACCTTTTCCAAAATTGACCACATAAACAGTCATAAAACAAGCCTCAACATATACAAAAATATTGAAATAGTCCCATGTATCCTATCAGATCACCATGGACTAAGGCTGATCTTTAATAACAAAATAAATAATAGAAAGCCAACATTCACGTGGAAACTGAACAACACTCTTCTCAATGATACCTCGGTCAAGGAAGGAATAAAGAAAGAAATTAAGGACTTTTTGGAATTTAATGAAAATGAAGCCACAACATACCCAAAAATATGGGACACAATGAAAGCATTTCTAAGAGGAAAACTCATAGCTCTGAGTGCCTCCAAAAAGAAACTAGAAAGGGCACACATTAGCAGCTTGACAACACACCTAAAATCTCTAGAACAAAAGGAAGCAAATTCACCCAAGAGGAGTAGAAGTCAGGAAATTATAAACTCAGGAGTGAAATCAACCAAGTGGAAAGAAGAAGAACTATTCAAAGGATTAACCAAATGAGGAGTTGGTTCTTTGAGAAAATCAACAAGATAGATAAACCCTTAGCTAGACTCACTAGAGGGCACAGAGACAAAATCCTAATTAACAAAATCAGAACTGAAAGGGGAGACATAACAACAGATCCTGAAGAAATCCATAACACCATCAAATCCTTCTAAAAAAGGCTATACCCAACAAAACTGGAAAACCTGGATGAAATGGACAAGTTTCTAGACAGATACCAGTTACCAAAGTTAAATCAAGATCAGGTTAATAATCTAAATAGTCCTATATCCCCTAAAGAAATAGAAGCAGTGATTAATAGTTTCCCAACCAAAAAAAGCCCAGGACCAGATGGGTTTAGTTCAGAGTTCTATCAGACCTTCAAAGAAGATCTAATCCCAGTTCTTCACAAACTATTCCACAAAATAGAAACAGAAGGTACTATACCCAACTCATTCTATGAAGCCACAATTACTGTGATATATAAACCACAAAAAGGCCCAACAAAGACAGAAAACTTCAGAACAATTTCCCTTATGAATATCGATGCAAAGATCCTCAATAAAGTTCTTGCTAACTGAATCCAAGAACACATCAAAACAATCATCCATCCGGACCAAGTAGGTTTCATCCCAGGGATGCAGGGATGGTTCAATATACGGAAATCCATCAATGTAATCCAGTGTATAAACAAACTCAAAGACAAAAACCACATGATCATCTCGTTAGATGCTGAGAAATCATTTGACAAAATGCAACACCCATTCAGGATAAAAGTCTTGGAAAGATCAGGAATTCAAGGCCAATACCTCAACATGATAAAAGCATTCTACAGCAAACCAGTAGCCAACATCAAAGTAAATAGTGAGAAGCTGGAAGCAATCCCACTAAAATCAGGGACTAGACAAGGCTGTCCACTCTCTCTCTCTACCTATTCAACATTGTACTTGAAGTCCTAGCCAGATCAACTCGACAACAAAAGGATATCAAGGGGATACAAATTGGAAAGGAAGAAGTCAAAATATCACTTTTTCCAGATGATATGATAGTATATATAAGTGACCCTAAAAATTACACCAGAGAACTCCTAAGCCTGATAAACAGGTTCGTTGAAGTAGCTGGATATAAATTTAACTCAAACAAGTCAATGGAGTTCTCTACACAAAGGATAAACAGGCTGAGAAAGAAATTAGGGAAAGAACACCCTTCTCAATAGTCACAAATAATATAAAATACCTTGGCATGACTCTAACTAAGGAAGTGAAAAATCTGTATGATAAAAACTTCAAGTCCCTGAAGAAAGAAATTAAAGATCTCGAAGATGGAAAGATCTCCCATGCTCATGGATTGGCAGGATCAACATTGTAAAAATGGCTATCTTGCCAAAAGCAATCTACAGATTCAATGCAATCCCCATCAAAATTCCAACTCAATTCTTCAACGAATTAGAAAGGGCAATCAGCAGATTCATCTGGAATAATACAAAACCTAGGATAGCAAAAACTCTTCTCAAGGATAAAAGAACCTCTGGTGGAATCACCATGCCTGACCTAAAGCTGTACTACAGAGCAATTGTGATAAAAACTGCATGGCACTGGTATATTGACAGACAAGTAGACCAATGGAACAGAATTGAAGACCCAGAGATGAACCCACACACCTATGGTCACTTGATCTTTGACAAGGGAGCTAAAACCATCCAGTGGAAAAAGGACAGCATTTTCAACAAATGGTGCTGGCACAACTTGCGGTTATCATATAGAAAAATGCGAATTGATCCATTTCTATCTCCTTGTACTAAAGTCAAATCTAAGTGAATTAAGGAACTCCACATAAAACCAGAGACACTGAAACTTATACAGGAGAAAATAGGGAAAAGCCTCGGAGATATGGGTACAGGGGAAAAATGCCTGAATAGAACAGCAATGGCTTGTGCTGTAAGATCGAGAATCAATAAATGGGACCTCATAAAATTGCAAAGCTTCTGCAAGGTAAAAGACACTGTCAATAAGACAAAAAGACCACCAACGGATTGGGAAAGTATCTTTACCTATCCCAAATCAGATAGGGGACTAATATCCAATATATATAAAGAACTCAAGAAGGTGAACTCCAGAAAACCAAGTAACCCCACTAAAAATGGGGCTGAGAATTGAACAAAGAATTCTCACCTGAGGAATACCGAATGGCTGAGAAGCACCTTAAAAAAATGTTCAACATCCTTAATCATCAGGGAAATGCAAAGCAAAACCTTGAGATTCCACCTCACACTAGTCAGAATGGCTAAGATTAAAAATTCAGGTGACATCAGATGCTGGTGAGGTTGTGGAGAAAGAGGAACACTCCTTCATTGTTGGTGGGATTGCAAGCTTGTACAACCACTCTGGAAATCAGTCTGGCGGTTCCTCAAAAAATTGGACATAGTACTACTGGAGGATTCTGCAATACCTCTCCTGGCATATATCCAGAAGATGTCCCAACCGGTAAGAAGGGCACATGCTCCACTATGTTCCTAGCAGCCTTATTTATAATAGCCAGAAGCTGGAAAGAACCCAGATGCCCCTCAACAGAGGAATGTATACAAAAAATGTGGTACCTTTACACAATGGAGTGTACTCAGGTATTAAAAAAATGAGTTTATGAAATTCCTAATAAAATGGATGGACCTGGAGGGCATCATCTTGAGTCAGGTAACCAATCACAAAGGAACTCGCACAATATGTACTCACTGATAAGTGGATATTAGCCTAGAAACTTAGGATATACAAAATATAAGATTCAATTTGCTAAATACATGAAACTCAAGAAGAACGAAGACCAAAGTGAGGACACTTTGCCCCTTCTTAGAAATGGGAACAGAACACCCATGGAAGGAGTTTCAGAGACAAAATTAGGAGCTGTGACAAAAGGATGGACCATCTAGTGATTGCCATATCCAGGGATCCATCCCATAATCAGCTTCCAAACGCTGACACCATTGCATACACTAGCAAGATTTTGCTGAAAGGACCCAGATATAGCTGTCTCTTGTGAGACTATGCCAGGGCCTAGAAAACACAGAAGTGGATGCCCACAGGGGATTGGGGGGATGGGTATGGGGGACTTTTGGGATAGCATTGGAAATGTAAATGAGGAAAATACCTAATAAAAAAAAGAGAGAGGAAAAAAAGAAATTAACTGAAGTAAATCATTAGCCTTCTTTTATGCAGATGATAAACAGGCTGAGAAAGAAATTAGGGTATGAATACCCTTCACACTAGCCAGAAATAATATAAAATATCTTGGAGTATGTAACCAAAGAAGTGAAAGATTTGTATGACAATAACTTCAAGTCTCTCAAGAAAGAAATCAAAGATCTCAGAAAATGGAGATATCTCCCATGCTCATGGATTGGAAGAATTAACACTTGATCTTTAACCAAGAACCCAAACATATACAAGGAGATAAATGAAAGCAACTTCAATAAATGATCCTGGAGTAACTGGAAGTCTGTATGTGGAAAAAGGAAAATAGATACATATTTGTCACCATGCACAAACCTCAAGTCCAAGTAGATAAACACCTCCACATAAAACCAAACACCCTATATCTAATAGAAAAGAAAGTGAGAAAGCCTTGAACTTATTTGCACAGGAGAAAAATTCCCACACAGAACTCCAATGGCTCAGGCTCTAAGATCAAGAATTGGTAAATGGGACCTCCTGAAACTGGAAATATTCTGTAAGTCAAAGGACATATTCAATAGGACAAATCGGCAACCTACAAATTGGGGGAAAAATCTTCACTAACACCACATCCAGTAGATGTCTAATATCAAAAATATAAATGAACTCAAGAAGTTAACCACCAGAAACACTGAACAGCCCAATCAAAAATGAGGTATTGAACTAAACTGAGAATTCACAACAAAGGAATCTGGAATGACTGAGAAACACTTAAAGAAATGTTCAAATTCTTAGTGATTAGGGAATCACAAATCAAAATGTCCCTGATATTCCACCTTTCACGATCAGAATGGCTAAGATCAAAAACTCAGGTGACAGCACATGTTGCAGAGCATGTGGAGAAGAACACTCTTCAATTGCTGCTGGGATTGCAAACTGGTCCAACCATTCTGTAAATCAATCTGGAGATTCCTCAGAAAATTGGAACTAGATCTACTTGAAGATCCAGCTATACCAATCTTGTACATATACCCAAAAGATGCCCCACCACGGCACAGGGACACATGCTCCACTATGTTCATGAAAGCCTTATTTGTGATAGCCAGATGTTAGAAACAACTATGTCAGATGCCCCACAATAGAAGAAAAGTATACAGAAATTGTGGTCCATTTACACAATAAAATACTACTCAGCTCTTAAGAACAAGGAAATCCTGAATTTTGCAGGCAAAAAAAGGGAAGGAACTAAAAAATATCATTCAGAATGCCTTAATTCAGATCCAACAGGATATGCATGGTATATAATCACTAATATGTGGATATTAGCCAAAAAAGTAGAGAATACCCAGAATACAATCCACAAAACTCAAAAATTTTAACAAGCCAAAGGGCCAAAGTGAGGATGACTCAATTCTACTTGGGAACGGGAAGAAACAATCACAGTAGGGGGGAAGGGTGGACCTGGGTGGGAGAGGGGACAGAGAGGGGAAGAGGGGAACATGATCAGGTATTGGGTTGGGGGAACAGGACTGAAAACCTGAGGACCAGCAGAAGAATGGAAAGAGGCAAGCTTGGTAGGTAGGAGGTAGGGGGACACTCCAGAATAGAATCGACCTGGGAGGTGAGAAACTCTTAGGACTCAAATGGAGGGACTTTAGATGAAATGCCCCACAGTGGGGAACTTGTAGAGCCCACCTCCAGCAGAAAGACAGGGCATCAAGTGAGGGATGGAGAAGAGGCTGAGGAAAATGGGTCCAGTTACAGGGCCCAAATTGGGATCCAGCTCAAGGGGAGGCATCAATTACTTACACTATTACTGAGAGTATGGTGTGCTCAAAAAAGGGGGCCTATTATAATTGCCCCCTAAAATGACCCTGCAAGCAAATGAAAGTCAGATGAAGATATTCATACCCAACAGATTGACAAAGTTCGCTGACCCGTGTGGTTGAATTAGTGAAAGCTAGAAGAAGCTGAGGAGGAGGGCAACCCTGTAGTAAGACCAGCAGTCTCAACTAACCTGAACCCCAAAGATCCCTCAAAAACTGGGCCACCAACAAGGCAGCATACACCAGATGATATGAGGCCAACAACACATATTCAACAGGATACTGTGGGTCTGGACACAGTCAGTGAAGATACACATAAAGCTCAAGAGACAGGAGGACGCAGGGAGTAAGAAAGTTTTGTAGGGAAGGGGGTTGCATAGGGGACATTTTTTTGGAGAAGGAAAGAAGAGGTATGTGATAAAGAACAGTAAGTGTGTGGACCAGAAGGGGGATAAAATCTAGCCTAAAATCTAGGTAAAAATGATTAAATAAAATTTATTTTTTAAAAAATGAATATCATCATGAATGTAAAAAAAAGGAGAGAGGGTGCTAGATTCTCCTCCTTTCTACTGGACAATCTGTCTCAAAACAACTAATAAAGGTCCATGGAACAGGCAAGTCCAATAGATCCAATTCCACACTCATCCATCCAAGAGCATTGGTGATAAAATTACCCTGGATATCAGAAGACTCTTACACATAACCCAGATGCCCCCTGTTATTGAATTTCAAGAAAGTCAAATAGCCTTAAATGAATCTCCCTAAAAGGACTCTAGCACAGGCTCTACCTTTCATCCTCTCACAGCCAGGAGACATTCACACCTTGTGGCCACACCCAGTCTTCTGCCTATGCACAGGGCACATTTTAGACTTCACCATTCAAAAACCCATACAAACTACAAAAAGTTACCAAGGCTCCACCATGACATCCCCTTCACACAGCAACCTTAAACATTTCATGTAGCCCTCCAACTCACCAGGAATCCAGAAGGTTACTGTAACTTGCTAAATCCTCTGTCTGTTTTAATTCTACTCGGAAGACCTGCCCTTATATATCTCTGCAAACTTGGAATTCATGCTCCTCCTACACGTTGGCTCCACTCACTTGCAATATTCAAATCCTTAATGCTCACCCACCATTTCATGCTCTGAAAGATCTTGACAGAATATAAAGGTCACAGAAGCCCTGAAATTGGCAAGATAGATGTTACTGTTGGTAGCACTAGCTTCACTGATTTTGAAAAATAGAGGTGCACAATGCTCTGGCCACTCCTTGAACCTGTGTGTCTGCCAATGTTTTGACCATTCCTTGATCCCATTTGTGTGCCCACTGATGAAGCCCATTGCCAGGTGTTTGTGATATTGGTTGCTGAGAAAGAGTCAGAAAATCTCCCCAGCAACCACAGTCCGGCCAATCCTGAGTTGCTACACCTGTACCAGACTCTTTCCTTGTACCCTTCCCATACCCATTTCTTGAGAATAGACATTGTTTAGATCAGGAAATCCCCTATTCCCCCTTCTCCTTTCTCCCCTGAGGGCCTATAAAACTGGGACCTCTTTCCCCTCGAGGACGACTCCTCTACCCCTGTGTGGGATATGAGTCGTCCCCAGAGCTCTGGCTTTCCCCGAATAAAGCCTCATGTGGTTTGCATCAAGCTTGGTGTATTGTGAATTCTTGGGTGTCTGCTATTGTCCTGAGATCTGAGCAAGGGACTCCACTCGGAATCTTTCATTTGGGGGCTCGTCTGGGATCAGCGTGACCACCCACATCTCCGAAGACCCACTTGGAGGTTAAATTTTTTGTCTAAAAATATTTCTGTGAGCCGGCGAGGTTCAGTGTTGAAATTTGCAGCCTCTATGTTTCGTGAGAAACGGAGACCTTTGCCTCAGGATGAGGCACTGAGTGTGAACAGCAGATGTGCTGGAATCACAGGATGCTGCTCACTCTGGAGGACCCCCTGAGCAAGGGGAATGACTCCAGGAGTCCTTCTGGGGCGGGTTGTGCACTTCCCCAACCTTCTGCATTTCTGAGTTGGTTTTGACAGTCCGTTAGAAAATGGGCAGCTGTCAGTGTGTGTATGTGTGTTTTCTTTGTTTGTTTCGTGTTTTACGTGGTGGTGTAAATGATGGGGCAGACTGTAAAGACCCTCCCAAGTTTGACTTTAGACCACTGTACTGAAGTTATATCAAGGGCCCATAATCTTTCAGTAGAAATTAAGAAGGGACCTTGGCAAATTTTTGTGCCTCCGAGTGGAGTGGCCGACTTTTAATGTAAAATGGTCACTGCAGGGGACTTTTGGTTTGACTCTTATCTTTGAAGTTAAAGCCATTGTTTTTCAGAGCAGACCTGGGTCCCACCTGGATCAACAGCCTTACCTTGTCCAGAATTCACTGCCATAAATCAAACTAAAGATTCCCGGAGCATCTCAGAGCCCTCCCCCCACTGCTCTCATGTGTGCAGGTGGGTCAGCACAGAGCCCTCACTTTCTGCCCTAAGAAGAAGTAAGCACAGCGGTGGCAGCAGCAGAGGCAGTGAATACCCTGCCTGGACCAGCGAACTTTCTGGCCCAGTGAGGAGAATGCATGGGGCTCCTCCTCCAGCTGCTCCCACTCCCCAGGCAAGCGTGCAGCCCTGAGCCTGAACAGAACTGAAACCACAGGCTCTGCCCAAAACAGAGCCTCCTCTTCAACCCACAGCTCTCCCCAAGATCTATCCTGAAATTGAAGAGCCTCCCGAGTGGTCAGGGTCCCCTCCCCCTCCACTCTATCTTCTGCCTCTGCAGGTCCCTGAAACCGGCTCTGGGATTGCTGGCGGCAATCAGTGGACCAAGACCAGCGTCAGGGACCCAGAGCCGACTAGCCCAGAGTCCCCCAGCAGATGGAGCTCCTGACACCACTTTTGCTTTTTCCTTTGCGAGCTGTAGGTGACCTGCCCACAGACCCACAGTCTCTGCAGACCCTCAAATATTATTCTTTTGTCATCAGCTGATCTATATAATTGGAAAGCTGGGTTCTGTCTGGACCGGCCAGATTAGAACTACAACAAGGTTCAAGGTAGGTAGATGTTGAAAGTTTACTGGTCGGGCTCTAGTCTAAAGGGAGTGATGAGAAGCCACACCAATTTGGCTCAGGTAAGAGAAGTGATGCAGGGCCCTACAGAGCCCCCATCTGTTTTTCTAGATATATTCATAGAAGCTTATAGATACTATACTCCTTTTAACCAACAAGGCACTGTTGCTATGGCTTTTAAAGATTACATGCCATGGCTTTACAAGATTTAGTCAGGGAGGCAGAAAAGGTGTATCACAAGAGAGGGAGAATAAGAGGGAAAGAACACAGGACAGGAATTTAAGCAGGATTTTGGCCGCAGTAGTAGGGGAATGTGAAGGAAGGAACAGGCCAGAGAATAGACAGACAGGGTACCTAGGCAACATGGAACCCAGACCTGAAGGAAGAGGGTCTGTCCAGAAGATTTTAGGGAAGGAACAGTGTGCCTATTGCAAGCAAAAAGGACATGGGCATGGGAATGCCCAAAGAAGGAGGGAAGGGCCCCTAAGTACCTGACTCTGAAAGATGATGAATAGGGGAGATGGGGCTCGGACCCCCTCCCCGAGCCTAGGGTAACCCTGATGGTGGAGGGGACTCCCGTGGACTTTTTAATTGACACAGGGGCAGAGCATTCTGTGTTGAAACATCCGCTGGGAAAATTTAAAAAAATAAAAGAACCATAGTGATTGGAGCCACTTGTCAGAAACAATACCCCTGGACACTGCGTGCACTGTAGATCTTTTGAAAGGCCAAGTGAGTCATTCCTTCTTGGCCATTCCGGAATGTCCCACACATCTTCTAGGAAGAGATCTTATGACTAAATTAAAGGCCCAGATTAGCTTTATCCAAGAAGGGCTGAGAATAAGTTGGGAACCTCCCACCTCCGTAGTTTTAGCCCTGCAGCTTGAGGAAGAATACAGACTGCATGAAGGCATAAAGCAAACGGAGGTGCCAGACCTAAAAGATTGGTTGACTGCTTTCCCTAGAGCATGGGCAGAGACTGGAGGCATGGGAATGGTTGTCAAAGTTTCCCCTGTGGTTATGGGACTGAAAACAGATGCAACCCCTATAGGAGTGTGACAATACCCAATGAGCCATGAAGCAAGTGATGGAATCAGGCCACATATTCAGAGACTATTTCAAGTAGGTATTTTGGTAACTTGCCAGTCATGCTGGAATACTCCTGTACTGCCAGCAGAGAAAGCTGGCAGGAGTGACTATCGATCAGTCCAAGACCTGAGAGAGGTTAATTAGAGGGTACAAGATATTCACCCAACTGTTTTTAATCCCTATAACCTCCTCGGCTCAATCCCTCTGGAGAGAAAATGGTACACAGTACTTGATTTAAAAGATGCTTTCTTTTGCCTGAAGTTACATCCCTCCAGCCAGCCCATATTCGTTTTTGAGTGGAGAGATCCTGACACTGGACAAATGGGACAATTGACCTGGACTCGGTTACCCACGGGGTTCAAAAACTTTCCCACGCTTTTTGATAAGGCCCCACAACAAGATTTAGCCTCCTTCTGAGCTGAAAACTCCCAGATAACTTTGCCTCAATATGTTGATGACTTGCACCTTGCTGCATCCACGGAGAGAGAATGCTGGCAGGGGACCAAGAGATTGCTAGCAGAACTGGCATTTTCCGCCAGCCCCCAGACCGATGGATGACAAATGCCCGGATGACTCACTACCAGATTCTGCTGCTGACTGAACAGGTCATGTTTGCTCCTCCTGCTATTCTCAGCTCTGTTACCTTCATGCCTGAAATGGATGATTCCTCACCCTTCACTGCTGTGCAGACATCCTTGTGGAGGAAATTGGGATTCGAAGAGATCTACGCAAATTGCCATGGCCAGGTGTTCCAAACTGGCAGACAGATGGAAGCAGTTTCCTAGTGGAAGGTAAGAGGATGGCAGGTGTGGCAGTGGTAGATGGTAAGCGAGTCGTTTGGGCTGGCAACCTGCCAGAAGGTACATCAGCTTAAAAAGCTGAATTAATTGCCCTGACCAAGGACCTTCAGATGGCTGAGGGGCAGTCCATCATCATTTACACCAATAGCAGGTATGCTTTTGCTACAGCCCTCGTCCAAGGTGCCATCTATAGACAAAGAGGGTTGCTGATGTCAGCAGGCAAGGACACAAAAAATAAAGAGGAGATTCTGAGCCTCCTTGAGGCTATTCATCTGCCTGTTAAAGTGGCCATTATACATTGTCCTGGACATCATAAAGGACACAATGCTGTGACAAGGGGAACTAACATGGCTGATTTTACAGCTAAATAGGCTTCACTCAGCCCTATGATACTGCCCTTCAGGCTTCGACAGATAGAATCTCTCCAGAAAGTTGCTCTGCCAGAACTGGAACTGTGCAGCCAGAGTTTTGAGTATACCTATCCCTGAAGATATAAAACAAATGGATAATTTAGGGTTTACTGCAGAAAATTCACAGTGCCAATGAGCAGCCAGTAATGGTAAAATAATATTGACACAAAAAGAAGGGAAATGATTTATTGAAAATATACATCTGCTGTCCCACCTGGGAGCCAAACACCTACAAACACTGGTCAAAGCATCTACTTTTTATGTTTTAAGACTCTCTGACGTTGCAGAAGCAGTAGTTAAGAAGTGTGTACTATGTTCCATGACTAATGTAGGACATTCAAGATATCCTCCTGGGAGAAGACTACGAGGAGATCACCCTGGAGCCTATTGGAAAGTAGATTTTACTGAAGTAAAGCCAGCTAAGTATGGTAATAAATATCTTTTAGGTTTTTTTTTAATTTTTAAAATTTTATTACGTATTTTCCTCAATTTCATTTCCAATGCTATCCCAAAAGTACCCCATACCCTCCCCCCCCCACTTCCCTACACACCCATTCCCAATTTTTTGGCCCTGGCATTCCCCTGTACTGGGGAATATAAAGTTTATGTGTCCAATGGGCCTCTCATTCCAGTGATGGCCGACTATGCCATTTTTGATACATATCTAGCTAGAGTCAAGAGCTCCGGGGTACTGGTTAGTTCATAATGTTGTTCCACCTGTAGGGTTGCAGATCACTTTAGCTCCTTGGGTACTTTCTCTAGCTCCACCATTGGGAGCCCTGTGATCCATCCAATAGCTGACTGTGAGCATCCACTTCTGTGTTTGCTAGGCCCCGGCATAGTCTCACATGAGACAGCTATATCTGGGTCCTTTCAGCAATATCTTGTTAGTGTATGGAATGGTGTCAGCGTTTGGAAGCTGATTATGGGGTGGATCCCCGCATATGGCAGTCTCTAGATGGTCCATCCTTTCGTCACAGCTCCAAACTTTTTCTGTGTAACTCCTTCCATGGGTGTTTTGTTCCCAATTATAAGAAGGGGCACTGTGTCCACACTTTGGTCTTCGTTCTTCTTCGTTTCATGTGTTTTGCATCTTGTACCTTATATCTTGCTATACTAAGTTTCTGGGCTAATATCCACTTATCAGTGAGTATATTTCATTTGAGTTCTTTTGTGATTGGGTTACCTCACTCAGGATGAAGCCCTCCAGGTCCAACCATTTGCCTAGGAATTTCGTAATTCATTCTTTTTAATAGCTGAGTAGTACTCCATTGTGTAAATGTACCAAAATTTTTGTATTCATTCCTCTGTTGAGGAGCACATGGGTTCTTTCCAGCTTCTGGCTATTATAAATAAGGCTGCTATGAACATAGCAGAGCATGTGTCCTTCTTACCGGTTGGAACATCTTCTGGATATATGCCCAGGAGAGGTATTGCAGAATCCTCCAGTAGTACTATGTCCAATTTTCTGAGGAACCGCCAGACTGATTTCCAGAGTGCTTGTACAAGCTTGCCATCACACCAACAATGGAGGAGTTTTCCTCTTTCTCCACATCCTCGCCAGCATCTGCTGTCACCTGAATTTTTGATCTTAGCCATTCTGACTGGTGTGAGGTGGAATCTCAGGATTGTTCTGATTTGCATTTCTCTGATGATTAAGGAAGTTGAACATTTTTTTCAGGTTTTTCTCAGCCTTTCTGTATTTTCAGGTGAGAATTCTTTATTCAGCTCTGAGCCCCACCTTTTAAGGGGATTATTTGTTTTTCTGGAATCCACCCTCTTAAGTTCTTTATATATATTGGATATTAGTCCCCTATCTGATTTAAGATAGGTAAAGATCCTTTCCCAATCTGTTGGTGGTCTTTTTGTCTTATTGATGGTGTCTTTTGCCTTGCAGAAGCTTTGCAGTTTCATGAGGTCCCATTTGTCAATCCTCGATCTTACAGCACGAGCCATTGCTGTTCTATTCAGGAATTTTATCCCTGTGCCCATATAGTCGAGACTTTTCCCCACTTTCTCCTCTATAAGTTTCAGTGTCTCTGGTTTTATGTGAAGTTCCATGATCCACTTAGATTTTACCTCAGTACAAGGAGAGAGGAATGGGTCGATTCATATTCTTCTACATGATAACAACCAGTTATGCCAGCACCATTTGTTGAAAATGCTGTCGTTCATCACTGGATGGTTTTACCTCCTTGGTCGAACATCAAGTGAACATAGGTGTGTGGGTTCATTTCTGGGTCTTCAATTCTATTCCATTGGTCTACTTGTCTGTCACTATACCAGTACCATGCAGTTTTTATCACAATTGCTCTGTAGTAAAGCTTTAGGTCAGGCATGGTGATTCCACCAGAGGTACTTTTATCTATTCTCATACAATATACTCCCAGAAGAAATTTCCCTCCTTCTACTCCTCCCACTTCTTTTTCCCTCCTCTTCCAACAGGGTCCACACCATTTCTCTCTCTTACTAGGCTTCTAAGAGTTAACATTAAAAAACAGTAAAATATAGAAGTGAAACAAAAGCTAGCATATGGAACTTGGGCCTAACAAGTCAAGAGAAATATTCCTGACAGGAATGTTGCAGAAACAATATGAAAAAGCTGGCAGGAATGGAATAAAGTGGCTACAGTTTTGCTAGGAGGGGGACAGTTTTCAACAACATCTCTTCCTCACTTTATATCAGGCTCACTGTATCTGGTATTATGTTGAGGTCTATAATCCACTTGGACTTGAGTTTCCTGCAGGGTTATAACTATGGATCTACATTTACTCTTCTACAAGGAGATATCTAGTCTGACAAGCACGTGGTGATGTCCACTCACTAGGTGTGAATTTTTACCTTCTTCATCAAAAGATAAGGAATTGATATATGCATGTATTTATGTGCAGGTATTAAGTTTAATCTAACTGATAAATGCGTCTGCTTTCATGATAATACTCTGCTGTTGTTAATTACATAATTCAGGGTGTAGTCCATTTTGCTGAAGGTGACTGCTTCAGCAGTTCTTTTATTATTCAGGAGAGTTTTTCATAGTCTGGGTTATTTGTCTTTCCATAACTAAGTGGAAATTGTCCTCTGAAGATCTGTGAATCATTTTATGGGAATTTTGATGGGGATTGCACTGAATTTATAGATTGCTTTTGGTAGACTGGCTGAGCATTGGTGATCTTTTTATCTTCTGATACCTTCTTCAATATTTTTCCTGGAATTTTTTTCATAGAATATTTTTACTTGCTTGGTTAGAATTGCCTCAAGATATTTCACATTACTTGGGGCAATGTTAAAGGGTTTTTGCCTAATTTTTTTTTTCTTAGTCAAATTGTTGTTTGTATAGAGAGGGGTACTGATTTTTCTGGTTAATTTAACACTACAGGTACTCTGCTGAAAGTGTTTTTCAATCATAGACATTCTCTAGTGCAATTTCTCAAGGCACTTCTGAACATTGTCATAGCATTTAAATAAAGTACTTTGACGTACTCCTTCCCCATATGTATTTCCTTTACCTCCTACAAGTGTCTTCTTGTTTAAGCTAAGAACTTCAAGTAATGCATTGAACATATATGGAGAGAGTGGCAGCCTTGACTTGTTCCCGATTTTAGTGGAATTCTGTAAATGTTATGCCTGGTTCTTCCTCCCAGACTCTTCCTCCCAGAAATAAGTCTCAGATTAAAAAAATACTTTAAAATACCATGCCTAGTCCTGGAAAATGGCTCTATGTTTAAGAGCACTGACTGTTCTTAAAGAGGTCCTGAATCAATTCCCAGCAACCACATGGTGGCTCAAACTATCTGTGAAGGGACGTAAGGTTCTCTGCTGGTGTGTCTGAAGACAGCTATAGTGTACTTATGTACATAAAATAAATATTAAAAAAATACCATGCCTATAAATTTTAGTTCCACTTTGACTAGATCATAACTTAGATGATTCAATTGTATTACTTTCCCTTCTTCCATGTGGTTGATTACCTGTGCTCAGGGAATATGCATCTGTCCCCCCCGACTCCCACATCTTCCTGAAGACAGGTGTATTATTTCTCCTGGAATTTCAACACTCAGGAGAAGCAATAAGATGGCATGAAACACTGTGACAACCCATAATCCCTGCTTTCCCTGATGTGAAGAGCAAGAAAGATACTATTGCTTTGATATTGATGGATGAAGATTCACAGTCAAGAGGAAGGGATATGGGAGGCTTCTGCCATAACAGCTATTCATATGCCAACTTACCCCGCCTCCCAAGAAAGTAGCATACTAGTTATAGAGGCACTGAAGAGGACATTTAAGTGGGTTGGTATACAGAAATGTACCTTTCCACAATGGTTGACTAATGGAAGAGGTAGAAGGAGAAGGTGTATATTCTGTTATTGAGAAGTCCATGAAAATTATGTCCCCATACTCCAGTGAGAATACAGATGACAGAACTATGTCCGTTTTATAATTTTTTATGTTTTCACGCTTTGGGGAAGGGGGGGCACAAAGGTGGGTAGACATAGCAGGACAGGGAACTGTGTGTAATCAAGTGCTAGCCAATATAAAAATAGGAGAGAATCCATTTAATTGCTATGTTCAATGAATAGCTGTACCTTTGTGATACATTGAAAATAAATAACACTAGTTTAATTGAGACATTTTCACAAAGTCTTCCTTGAAAGATTTCTACCTCATGTGTTCAGACAATCAGTCTCCAAATTTAAACCCTTCACTTTGGTAGATGGAGAGAGGAGTGCCCCAAACTTCTGGATCAACAGTTCTTAGATGGCATCCACAAGTCAGAAGTGCTCAGGGAAGTCAGACAGTAACACTTGGTCTGAGACAGAATCCAAGTCACTGAGATGTACAGGGAAGAGCTGGTCTTGTATAGCAGTCTGGTCTTAAACACCTATGAGTGTGTATTGAGCAATGGGTCTCCCTTGGATTCCCAGATGTCAAAGCTGTGCTGGAATGTGGAGTTTGGGCTATTGCTGGATCTTGATCTGCAGCAGGTTGTGCAGATAGTGCACAGACTGATAATTGACAGACCATACTCTCCCCTGTTGCTGGGTTTCACTCAGCCTATAGAGACATCATGGCATCACTTAATAAATTCTCATTAATCTGAATAATGGACAAGGTTGACTCCGGGTCTGAGAACATACTTGGTTTGAAAGGAGGAGGAAAGCTGACATGACATGTTTAATCCCATGCAGAAAATATGGATTCTGAGTTTGGAGATGTACTTGATGGGCTGCATGGAGGAGAACTGAACACAGACTGTCTCTCAGCCAAGGTATCCTGATAGGCAGAGCTTGGCAGAGAGACAGTGCCTTTAGGGCTTTCAGTTATTTCACAGGAATCCTGGCCATGCATCAAAGTTTACACCGTGTTCTTCTCCGTCTCCTTCCTTTGCTTCTCAGACCTTGTATTCTTTTGATAGATTTCACAGACCTGATCAATTTTGGAAAAGATGGCCATCTGGTCTAGGGAAGTACTCAAGGGGCTGAGTTCAGGAAGAGGGCTCAAAACTGATGGTGTCTGGCACATGGAGAAGGTGGATTCTGAGTTTTGGGTCATACTTGGAGGTCCGAGTTGAGTAGAAAGGCTTAATCCCGAGGGTATGTCACACGAAGATTCAGCACTGGCTGGTGGAGAAGGTGAGGAAAGAACGTTGGAACAGCCAGACCTATCACTAGATAGGTGTCCGGGTTCCCTGCAAAGTTCTCTACACTTCTGCCTTGGATGCTCCGAGATAATGTGGCTCTTGCTGAAACACATGTCTTCCAAGGGTTGATCAATGAGGGAAGAGTTGAATTCCTGGTGAGGGGAGTTCCTTGATGGTCTAAACTCAGGAGGATAGCTGACATCCACATGTCTCTGGCACACAGAATCTGGACTGGCACCGAAATCAGGAACTTCACCACCACTGCAGGAAGTAGGCCTATAGTGAGGTCCACTTCCAATTCTCCGCGGGAGTTGTGAACTCTTCCGACATTCTTTAGCTCGTCTGTTCTTGAACCAGGTCTGGAAAACAAAGGAGACATCAGAGGAATACCTGATTGCCCCTAACGGGACCACAGGTTGAAGCCTTTAGATGGGAAGTGTTTTTATAGCCATAGAAACTGCATGAGGCATAAACAGAGAAGTCTGATGCTCTAAATCCCAAAGAGATCGCAGTAAGGTAGGATGTATATGACTTGGCACCAAAATCTGGGGAAGATTCAGGTAGTGTGTCCTGTGTCTTAGTAGAAGCCGTGGTGTATGGGTCTCTAAGACCCTGCAGGAAAATAATCATGACCCAAAATGGTCAAGGCAAAGCGCTCCTGTCCTTTCTTTCATTTTTTTGAGAATGTGTTTCTCTGTGCATGCTTGGCTCACATAGAAATCGCTCTGAAGAACATGCTTGTCTCAGGCTCACAGAGATAGAACTGCCTCTTCCTCTCAGGTGCTAGGAATAAAGTACTCATCCTCCCCTGGCCAGTCCAGATTCTTTGGTTTCTACAAAGACACTGGTCCTACAACTGATCTTGTTATAAGCCAGAGCATTTATATTGTAAAAGACTTGACCAGTGTATTTTCTATTGAGAAAAAAAATTCTTACCAATACTTTTAATTTATGTCATGCCTTTTATATCTTAAATGGGCCCCAAAATTGCTGGATAGTTGATGATAACCCTGAGAAACTGGGATGATATCATGTCCCACCACACAGTATATAGGCTAGTAAAGATTGTGCTATTTTACACACAGAGCTCCAACACAATACTTTTTTTTTTTTTTGATTTGTTGAGGGACCAAGGTGGAGAGATAAGGACATTAACCAACCGATGGATTTTTTTTTTTACGCAAAATTTGTCAGGTCTAAAAGAAATTCACGACAAAGATGGACCAGAGAGCAAAAACACCAGCCCAATTTGAGACCTATTCCATGGGCAAGGATTAAATCCCTAACAACATTATGCTTGCAAACAGGATCTTAGCATAACTGTCTTCTGGAGGCTCCATCCAGTAGCTGAAACAGAGGCAGAGAACCAGAACCAAACACTGAATAGAGCTCAGGGACTCTATTAGAAAAGGTGGGGAAAGATTAAAAGCTCTGAAGGGTATAGGGACTCCAGAGGAAGAGCAACAGAGTCAACAACCTGAATATTTGAGGGCTTTCAGAGACTGAAGCACAAACCCATAGCTACCTTGTGATAGACATAAACCCTGAACCTATGTAACAGATAGGCAGCTTGGATTTCATGTATGTTTCCAAACAACTGGAGGGGAGACTGTCCCTCAATATGTGTTGTATCTGTGGATCTCATTGTCCTAGCTGGGATGTCCTACTTCTCCTCAATGGGAAAGTATAAGCCTAGTCCTGCAGAAATTTGATGGACTGGGGTGTAGTGATCCTCAGTTGGGTTTCCCTCTTTCCAGAGGAGACTAGAAAAAAAGGATGGAGTGAGAAGTTGTGGGATATGTGGAGACTGGGAGGAGGAAGGGGTGATATTTAGGTGAAAAGAAAATAAATAATTTACAATAAAAAAGAAAATATCACAAAGAATCAATCTGCAGTTCTACCACACATTGTACCCATGCAATGTCAGGTTCTTTCTCTCTTTCTCGCTCTCTCCCTCTCTCACTTCTCTATCTCTCTTTCTTAAATCATTTTATTTATTTACATTCCAAATGTGGTCCCCCCATCCTGATCCCCCTCCTAGAGTTCTTCACTTCATCACCCCTCACCTTTGGCTCTGAGATGGTGCTCCTCTATCTTTACTCCCCATATGCTCCCAGCCCTCACTCCTCCATTCCTCCTGACACTACACACCCATCCCATATTCCCCTTACTTGGGGCATCAATGATCTACAGATCAAGCAGATCCTCTCCCACTGAAGCCAGACAAGGCTACTATGTGCCAGGAAATATGGAGCATCATATGTATGCTTTTGGGTTGATGATTTAGTCTCTGTGTTAGGGTTAGTTGACAGTGTTGAGCTTTCTATGGGGTTACCATCCCCTTTGATTCCTCATACCTTCCACTAGCTCTTCAATAGGGGGTCCCTGACTGATCTCAGTCCAGTAGTTGGCTGTACATATCTAAACATGTCTGAGTCAGCTACTCTTAGATCCTCTCAGAGGACAGCCATGCTAGGCTCCTGTGTTCAAGCACAACCAGACATCAGTAATAGTATTAGGGTTTTGTGCCTGCTCATGGGAGAGATTCCAAGTTGGGCTAGTCACTTGATGGCTTTTCCTTCAGTCTCTGTTCTAATTTTACCTCTTCATTTTTTACACAGGAAAAATTCTATGTCAAAATTTTTGAAGGTAGGCTAGTGGCTCCATCCCTCCACTGAGGGCCGTGGCTGAAGGTGGTCTCTTCTGGTCCCATCTCACCATTATTGAGCACTTCTGCAAAGGTCATCCCCATTGAGTCCTGGGAGCCTCTCACATACCAGGTATCTGGTACTATCTAGAGGTTCCACCGAACTTCTGCAGCTGCATATTTCCATTCATTCTACTCACCCACTGGGCTTCTCTCCTGTCTTCTCCTATACTGGATTCTTCCCCCATTTCTGCCCTTCACCCTCCCACCAGTTTCCCTCCTTCCTTCTACCTCCTGTTATTATTTTGTTCCTCATTGTAAGAGGGATTGTAGTATACTCACTGGGGCCTTCCTTTTTAAAAACTTCTTAGGCTCTGTATCCAAAGTATTTTGTAGTTTATGGCTAATATCCACCTATATGGGAGTACATACCATGCATACTCTTTTAGGTCTGTGCTCCCTCAGTTAAGTAGATATTTCCTAGTTCCATCCACTTGATTGCAAAATTCATGATGTCCTTGTTTTTTTCATAGCTGAATAGTACTCCATTTTGTAAATGAACCACGTTTTCTGTATTCATTCTTAAATTAAGGGACATTTGGGTCGATTCTAGCTCCTGGCTATTACAAATAAGACTGCTATAAAAATAGTGGAATATCTGTCTTTTTGGTATAGTAGAGCATCTTTTAGGTATATGACCAGGAGTGACATGACTAGGTCTTCAGGTTTCTCTTTCATCACATCCTAGACAGAATGTGCTGGGACTTGAGTCTTTGATCTTAGACATGCTGGTTGCTGTAATGTGGAATCTTAAGGTTATTTTAATTTTCATTTCCCTGATGACTAAGGATGTTAAACATTTCTTAAAGTGCTCTCTGCCATTTGATATTACTCTGTTGAGAATTCTGTTTTCCTTTGTTTCCAATTTTTACAACAATTTTATTTATTCATATCCCAGCTATTGGGAGAAGACAGGAAGGCCAGAAGAATCAATGGAAGTATGCAGCCTCTGGGTTTAGAATGTACAGGGACCCTCTGGATAATACCATAGAGGAGGTGAGAGACTCTCGGGACCCAATGGCAGTGACCTTAGCCAAAATGCCCAACACTGGGAAGAGGGAACTCCAAGAGTCCACCTCCAGTAGATAGTAAGGACCTCAAGTGGAAGGATAGTGTTACCAACTTCACAGTCAAAATTTCTGACCCCAAATTGATCCTGTCTAAAAGAACTGTAGGGACAAAAATAGGAAAGTAACTGAAGAAAAGGAGGTCCAATCGTCGGTCCAAATTGGGATCCATCTCATGTGCTGCTACCAATGCCTGACACTCATACTGATGCTATGATGTGCTGACAAGAACCTAGCATGGCCATCCTCTGAAAGGCCCTACAAGCAGCTGGCTGAGGCAGATGCAAATACTTTTCCCAACCGTTGGACATTAAGTCTGGAATCGGTAAGGTTGAATTAGGAGAAGGATTGAAAAAGCTGAAGGGGATGGCAACCACATAGGAAGGAAAGCAGTCTCAAATAACCTGGATGCCTAAGAGTTCCCAGAGACTGAGCCACCAATCATGTAGCAGACATGGGATGGTTTGAGGCCCCTAGCACATAAGAAGTAGAGGACTGCCTGGACTGGCATCGCTGGATGAAAATTTGTCTGATCCTTGAGAGACTTGAGGCCTCAGTGAAGAAGCATGCATTATTTAGCTTTTTGAAATTTAACTTCTTGAATTCTTTATATATTTTGGATATTGGCCCTCTAACAGATGTAGGGTTAGTGAAGATGTCCTATTGGCAGTGTCCTTTACCTTACAGAAGCTTTTAAATTTCGTAAGATTCCACGTGTCATTTTTGATATTAGAGTCTGAGCCATTGGTGTTCTTTTCAGGAAATTTTCCCCTGTGTTACTGAGTTCAAGGCTATTTTCCATTTTCTATTCTATTGGATTCAGTGTATCTGGTTTTATGTTGAAGTCCCTAATCCATTTGGACTTGTGGTTTGTATAAGATGATAAATAAGGTAAGATGTACAAATATGGATCAGTTTGCATTCAGGTACAGGCAGAACTCCAATTAGGCAAGCACCACATATTCAAGATGCTTCCTATTTTCCCACTGTATGTCTTCGGGTTCTTTGTCAAAGATCAAGTATGTACAGCAGTGTAGGTATATTTCAAGACCTTCAATATGTGATTTATCAACAGGTCTGTGTCTATGCCAATACCATGAGGTTTTATCACTACTGATCTGTAGTACAGTGATGTCGGGGATGATGATTTCCCCAGAAGTTCTTTTATAGTTGAGATAATGTTTGGGTACCTTAAGTTTTTTGATTTGCCATATTGAGGTGAAAATTGTTCTTTTCATGTTTGTTAAGAATTTTGCTGGAATTTTGATATGGATTACTTTGAATCTGTAAATTGCTGTTGGTTGTGTTCACCACGTTAATCCTCCCTATCCATGAGCCCAGTAGATCTTTCCATCTTCTGAGAATGTCTTCAGTTTCTTTCTTCAGGGACATGTAGTTCTTGTCATATAGATCTTTCACTTGCATGGTTAGAGTTACATCAAGATATTTTATATTACTTGTGGCTATTCTGGAGGGATGTAGATTCCCTAAGTTCTTTCTCAGCACATTTATTATTTGTATAAAGGAACACTACTGATTTGTTTGAGTTAATTTTATAATGATCCACTTTTCTGGAATTATTTTTCATCTGTAGGTGTTCTTTGTAGAACTTTACGGGTTGATTTGCATCTTATTATATCACATCATCTGCAAATAATGACATTTTGCCTTATCCCTTTCCAATATGTGTCCTCTTTACACCTTATTGTTCTCTAACTTCTCTAGCAAGAACTGTGGATGCTATATCGAATAGTTATACATATTTTGGGTATCCTTGATTGTCGCTGATTTTAGTGGGATTGCCTCATGTGTCTATTTAATTTAATTAATTAATTTATTTATTTTTATTTTTTTCTTTGATATTTTCATATTAAATATTTTTATAATGTTTACTTTTTACAGTCCAATCATTAACCCCTTCCTGGTTTGCTCTTCCACAGTTCCTCATGCCAGTCCTCCTCCCCTTATCTCTAAGAGGATGTTCCCCAAAAACCTTGCAAGGCCTCCCATCTCCCTGGAGCCTCAAGTCTCTCAAGGTTTAGGCTCATCTTCTCCCACTGAGGCCATGTTAAGATGATGGCCATTTTTTTTAAATTAGGTATTTTCCTCGTTTACATTTCCAGTGCTATCCCAAAAGTCCCCCATACCCACACCCCCAATCCCCTACCCACCCACTCCCCCTTTTTGACCCTGGCGTTCCCCTTAATGGGGCATATAAAGTTTGCAAATCCAAAGGGCCTTTCTTTCCACTGATGGCTGACTAGGCCATCTTTTGATACAGATGCAGCTAGAGACAAGAGCTCCAGGGTACTGGTTAGTTCACGTTGTTGTTTCACATATAGGGTTGCAGTTCCCTTTAGCTCCTTGGGTACTTTCTCTAGCTCCTCCATTGGAGGCTGTGACCCATCCAATAGCTGACTGTGAGCATCCACTTCTGTGTTTGCTAGGCCCCGGCATAGTCTCACAAGAGACAGCTATATCTGGGTCCTTTCAGCAAAATCTTGCTAGTGTATGCAATGGTGTCAGCGTTTGGAAGCTGATTATGGGATGGATCCCTGGATATGGCAATCACTAGATGGTCCATCCTTTAGTCATAGCTCCAAATTTTGTCTCTGTAACTCCCATGGGTGTTTTGTTCCCATTTCTAGGAAGGGGCAAAGTGTCCACCCTTTGGTCTTCATTCTTTATGAGCTTCATGTGTTAAGCAAATTGTATCTTATATCTTGGGTATCCTAAGTTTCTGGGCTAATATCCACTTATCAGTGAGTACATATTGTGCGAGTTCCTTTGTGATTGGGTTACCTCACTCTGGATGATGCCCTACAGGTCCATCCATTTGCCTAGGAATTTCATAAATTCATTCTTTTTAATAGCTGAGTAGTACCCAATTGTGTAAATGTACCACATTTTTTGTATCCATTCCTCTGTTGAGGGGCGTCTGGGTTCTTTTCAGCTTCTGACTATTATAAGTAAGGCTGCTATGAACGTAGTGGAGCATATGTCCTTCTTACTGGTTGGGACATCTTCTGGATATATGCCCAGGAGAGGTATTGCTGGATCCTCCAGTAGTACTATGTCCAATTTTCTGAGGAACCGCCAGACTGATTTCCAGAGTGGTTGTACAAGCTTGTAATCCCACCAACAATTGAGGAGTGTTCCTCTTTCTCCACATCCTCGCCAGCATCTGCTGTCACCTGAATTTTTGATCTTAGCCATTCTGACTGGTGTGAGGTGGAATCTCAGGGTTGTTTTGATTTGCATTTCCCTGATGATTAAGGATTTTGAACATTTTCTCAGGTGCTTTTCTCCCATTCGATATTTCTCAGGTGAGAATTCTTTGTTCAGCTCTGAGCCCCACTTTTTAATGGGGATATTTAATTTTATGCTGGCTGTTGGTTTCCATATAATTGCAATGTGTGTGCAATGAATTCCTAATATCTGTATGACTTATAACAGGAAAAGGTGTTGCATATTTTCAAAGGGTTTTAAGGCATCTAAAAATATAAGCATATAATTTTTTGGAGTTAATTTATATAGTAGATTGTGTTGATGGATTTTTGTATACTGAACCACCCCTTCCTTCCTGGGAGGAGGCCTACTTGATCACAGTGAATGGCATTTTTTAATGCGTTCTTTAATTTGTTCTGAGAGAATTTTATTGAGTAGTTTTGTATTGCTATTCCTAAGCAAATTTGGTCTGAAGTTTTCTAGTTTGTTGGATCTTTGTATCATTTAGGTATCAGAGTAAATGTGGCTTCATGCAATGAATTAGGTAGTGGTCTTTCTGTTTCTGTTTTGTGGAAGAGTTTGATGAGCATTGGTATTAGTTCTTTTTTGAAGGTCTGGTAGAATTCTGCCATAAAACCATCTGGTCCTGGGATTTCTTTAGATGACAGGCTTTGAATTTCTTCTTCTGTTTCCTCAGGTGTTATGGAACTCTTTAGATATTTTATCTCATGTTGATTAACACTGGTAGGTTGTGTCAGTCTAGAAAATGATCCCATTTCATTTTGATTTTCCAGTTTTGCTGCATATAGGCTTTAGAAGCAAGATCTCATGATTCATTGAATTTTCTCAGTTTCTGTAATGGCTCCTATTTATATTTTTCTTAACTTTGATACTGTCTCTGTGCTCTTTAGTCAGTTTTGTCAAAAGGTGTACTTATCTGTGAATTTTCTCCCAGAACCATGTCCCAGTTTTGTTGATTCTTTGTATCGTTCCCTTACTTTCTTTTTTTTTTAATTACGAATTTTCCTCAATGACATTTCCAGTGCTATCCCAAAAGTCCCCTATACCCTCCCCCCCACTTCCCTACCCACACATTCTCATTTTTTTTGGCCCTGGCGTTCCCTGTACTGGTTTTCTTACATTCTTATTGTTTGATTCCAGCCCTGAGGTTGGCCATTTTCTTCCCTTTACTGCTCTTACTTGTGTTTGCTTTATTCATAAATATAGGTAAATAGAGAATTAAATAAACCATACTCTGAAACATACAAAGACAAACATACACAGGAATAGAGAGAGAAGACGACAGACAAACAGATGACAGACAGAGACAGAGGCTGAGAATCTGAAATTGTGTCCATTAAGCCAACAGTTAATGACCTAACCATGGTGCTTACACAACAGGATGTTTCTTATATTCAGTGTTGAACAATCTTTAAATAACCCATTAGGTGGAACAACAATATGAACTAACCAGTACTCCCAGAGCTAGTGTCTCTAGCTGCATTTGTAGCAGAAGATGGCCTCGTCGGCCATCTTTGGGAAGACAGGCCCCTTGGTCTTGCATACTTTATATGCCCCAATACAGGGGATTGCTAGGACCAAGAAGTGGAAGTGGGTGGGTAGGGGAGCAGGGCATGGGGAGTGTATAGGGGACTTTCAGGATAGCATTTGAAATGTAAATAAAGAAAATATCTAATAAAAAATTTTAAAAAATAAAAAATTCTCAATAAAATCCTCACAAACCAAATCCAAGAACACATCAAAATGATGATGCATCGTGATCAAGTAGGCTTCATCCCAGGGATACAGGGATGGTTTTATATAAAGAAATCCATCAATAAAATCCACTATCTAAACAAACTCAAGGACAAAAACCACATGAACATCTTGATAGATGCTGAGAAAGCATTTGACAAAATCCAACACCCATCCATGATAAAAGTCTTGGAAAGTTCAGGAAGTCAAGGCCCATACCTTAAAATAATTAAAGCAATATACAGCAAACCAGTAGTCAACATAAAACTAAATGGATTGAAACTTGAAGCAATCCCACTAAAATCAGGGACTAGACTAGGCTGCCCACTTCCTTCCTACCTATTCATTATAGTAGTGAAAGTCCTAATCAGAGCAATTAGACAACAGAAGGGCATCAAAGTGATACATATTGAAAAGAAGAAGTCAAAATATCACTATGGCAGATGACATGATACTATATATTAGACCCTAAATATTCCACCAGAGAACCACTTAACCTGATAAACAGCTTCAGTGCAGTAGCTGGATATAAAATTAATTCAAACAAATCAATGGCCTTTCTCTACACAAAGGATAACCAGGCTGAGAAAGAAATTTTGGAAACAACACCCTTCACAATAGTCACAAATAATATAAAATACCTTGGTGTGACTCTAAATAAGGAAGTGAAATATCTGTATGATAAGAACTTCAAGTTTTAATAGAAAGGAATCATAGAAGATCTCAGAACATCACAACATCTCCCTTGCTCAGGGATTAGAGTAATCAATATAGTAAAAATGGCTAGCTTGCCAAAAGCAATCTACAGATTCAATGCAATCCCCATCAAAATCCCAACTCATTTCTTCACAGAGTTAGAAAGGGCAACTTTCAAATTCATCTGGAATAACAAAAAACCTAGGATAAAAAAATATTCTCAAAAATAAAAGAACCTCTGGTGGAATCACCATGCCTGGCCCCAAGCTGTCCTTCAGAGCAACTATGGTAAAAAGTGCATGGTACTGGTAGAGCAACAGACAGGTAGATCAGTGGAATTGAACTGAAAACCCAGAAATGGACCCACACACCTATGGTCACTTGATCTTTGTCAAAGGAGCTAAAACCATCAAATGGAAAAAGACAGTATTTTCAATGAATGGTGCTGGCTTAACTGGCGGTTATCATGTAGCAGAATGTGAATTGAGCCATTCTTACCTCCTTGCACAAAGCTCAAGTCTAAGTGGATCAAGGAACTCCACCTAAAACCAGAGACAGAAAAACTTAAAGAGGACAAAATGGGAGGAAAACCTTGAAGATATGGGTGCAGGGGAAACAATTCCTGAACAGAAGAATATGTATGCCTGTGCAGTAAGATGGAAAATTGACAAAACTGTCTGCAATGCAAGACCAACTATCTAGTGGCAGTTCTGCATTTCCCAAATTTTGTGTCCCCCTTACTGTGTCAGCCAGTTCAGTTTTGATGTTTGAGAGACCACTGGGGTATCAGCACTCCTCCTCGGCTCAGTTATTCAACTCTTGCCCCAAACTCAGAATCCACCTTCTCCATGTGTCAGAAACCAGCAGCTGTGAGCCCTCTTTCTGATCTCAGCACTTATAGTAATTCCTCAGACCAGGAATGCATCTTCTCCAACACTGGTGAAGACTGTATGGAGCTCTATACAAAGAATATAAGATGTAGGGCACAGAGGCAGCAGAAAAATGAATTGGTTCAGTTTTATTTTACCTGCATATCTACTGAAGCATGGTCATATTCTTCATGAACTGCTCCTTAAATATAACAGGGTCGTGTCCCTCCATCATCCTGGCAGGAAATTGTCAAATGTGGAGAGATACACTTTAGTATCCCACCACATTTAAGAGTTGTTTACCTGTTGACTTCCTGCCTAGTTTGTTAGATTTTAGGGATGGATTGGGTTGACATGTAGTTATTGGTTGTCAGAGAATATTTCGCTGTCATTCTCTCTCAACTGTAAGGATGGAGATACCATTATCACAGCAATAATATCCTTGCTCCTCTTCATAGTCAGTGGGAACATATATCATTGGCATCCACATGGTTCCTTGGGAAAACAAAGAACAGGAACATGGCCCCCAGCAGGAGGAGAATGATGGAACCAGACAAGGCTCATAGAGCCAGACAGGACCATTGACATGGACTTAGGTGAAAGTACAGGCCACTCACATAAATATGGTCTTTCAGTAACAGCAGGCCTGCTGACCACAGCATGGCTTAAGAATACAGCATTGACTACTTATATTTATTAGTTATGGCACTTCTTCTTGGAGACCAGCATGGCCTTAACATTCTGTCTTTCTTCTTTCTTTTACTGAGTATGTTGATTCCTAGTGTGTACTAACACACTAGTTTTACTAACACCTATAGTCAATTAATAAGTTGAAGTAATCTTCTATTGTGTTCTTTATACTTTTTCCTTAAATCAATAATGCGATTTCTTTTGTTTTTTTTGTTTGTTTATTTGTTTTTGTTTTTGTTTCTGTTTTTTTTTGTTTTTGTTTTTGTTTCTTTGGACACAGGGTTTCTCTGTGTAGCTCTGGCTGTTCTGGAACTCACTTTGTAGACCAGGCTGGCCTCGAACTCCGAAATCTGCCTGCCTATGCCTCCTGAGTGCTGGGATTAAAGGTGTGTGCAACCACACCTGGCATTTTTTTAAACACAATAATACACGTCTCTCATACTTTACACTGTGTCACAACATCAAGAAAATTAAAATCTTGGGTACCAGTTCAGAGAAACCAGTTCAGTTCCCAATATTTCTGTTCTTTGTCTCTCCACTTTCAGGGCGTCCAGTGCAGCCTCTTCCACACTCTTCTAGACTTATGTGTTCATACATTCACAAATACACATACTGCTTTCATACACTCAGTTGAGAAGACAGAATGCTGAAGCAGACATTTGTTCAGTAAAAAGAGTGGAGAAAGTTGGTTGTGTTTTACCACACCTTTAATCTCAGCATTCAGGAGACAAAGGCAGGATCTGGGTGTGAGAGGATAAGGGGAGGGCAAAAGTGAATCATGATCTGGTGTAGGCAGTGGTTTGGGGGAGAGAGGAGAAAAGCCCTGAGGGCCAGCAGAATGAATGGAAATATGCAACCTCTGTGGGTCGGAGGTGGGGTACCTTGTAGAAAGTACAAAAGACCTTGGAGGTAAGAGACTCCCAGGACTCAAAGGGAGGGATCTTAGTAAAATCCTCACCAGTGGAGAGAGGGAAGTCATAGAGTCCACCTCCAGTAGAAATACAGGTCATCCAGTGGAGGGATGGTATTGTTATCCCACAGTCAAATACTCTAACCCAGAATTGTTTCTGTCTTAAACACAAACAAACAAACACAAAAACAAAAAAACAAAAAAAAAAAAAACAAAAACTGCAGGGACAAAGGTGGAGAAGGGACTGAGTAAGTGGAGTTCCAGTGACTGGAGCATCTTTGGATCCATGTCAAGAGGAGGCTCCAAGGCCTGACACTATTTTTGATGCTATGGAGTTCTTACAGACAGCAGCCTACCTTGGCTGTCTTCTGAGTGGCCCAACAAGCAGTTGACTGAGACTGATGTAGGTACTTACACCCAGGGATTGGACAGATGCCATGAACCTCTGTGGTTAAATTAGGGATATGTTAAATAATCAGAGGAAGAGGCCAGCCCCATAGGATGAGAAGCAGTCTCACCTAACCCAGACCCTGATTTCTCTCAGACACTGAACCACTAATCAGGGAGCATACATGAGCAGGTCCTATGCCCCTGACACTTATACAGAAGAGGACCTCTTAGTGTAGCCTCAGTGGGAGAAGAGAAACCTAACCCAGGAAAGACCCAGGGTGTGGGGAGGCCTGGTATGGAGGGCATCCTCTTGGAGATGTGGGGTGAGGATTGAGGTGAAGAATTGCGGGAGGGAGGACTTGGAAGAAAACAGTGTTTGGACTGTGAAATAATAAAAGTAATGAAATATAAAATAAAAAGAAAGAAAGTATTACAAAGGAAAAAAAAGGCATGAGCTTTACCACCAGAGGAGCATCAAAGGGTGTGTGAGAATTAAGGATTTGAATATTGCAAGTAGGTGGAGCCAACGTGAGGGAGGAGCATTGAATTCCAAGTTTGGAGAGATATATAAGGGCAGGTCTTCTGAGTAGAATTAAAACAGCCAGAGGATTTAGCAAGTTACAGCAACCGTCTGTATTCCTGGTGAGTTGGTGCAGTGAATGAAATATTTCAGGTTGCTGTGTGAAGGGGATTTCATGGTGGAGCCTTGGTAACTTTTTGTAGTTTGTATGGGTTTTTCTTTGGTGGCATCTAAAATTTGCCCTGTGCATAGGCAGAAGATTTTTAAAATTAGTAGATTTTTCAAGTCTATCTCACACATATGAACACTAAGGACCAGCAAAATGCCCGGATTGGGCAATCTATGAATGAACTTTTAAGAGACCTCTAAGTGCTCTATTCTTCATTTTAGGCACAGGTCTAAGTCCTGGGTTGTATAGAAAGCCCGACATCAACCAATGGAGTGGCCTGCTTATAGGATGAAGGGACTGTAGGCATTCTCCAATTCATTTTCCTTTAAAAATATATGCAGGACTAGAAAAAACTCACAGTAGGATATTGAGAGACCTTGAGATCAAAGTAGGCTCCAGATTGGCTAGATCAGGTATAGTGGTGGTATGCACGCTCAAAAGTATAACAGTCAGGATGGTTTTTGGCTGAGCAGGCCCTTCTTCATCTACAACGTGTAACCATATTGGTTTGTGGACCACACCTTTAATCCCAGGATTTAGGAACCAATGGCATGTGGGTTTTTGTGATCATGAGGCCTCACTTGTCTGTATAGTGAAATCCAGGAAGTCAGTGACATGTACATGGACCTTACTCCAGTCTAAAAATAGAAAGAGTGGAGAAATGAAGTGGTGACTGAAATGAGCAGAAATGTGTGTGTCCTCTGGGCAGCAGCATGAGAGCAGACCCTTTTTTTGAGATGGTGATAGAGAGTAAGGACAAAGTTTTTCTAGATGGAGCCCAAGAGGGGAGTAAATCCCAAAGGATGGGACAGTTGCTTGTTACACACCTTTAATCCTAGCCCTGTGTGGGAAGGAACAGGCAGGTGAGTCCCTATGAGTCCTAGCTCAGACTTGTCTTCATTTTGACTTACACAGAGCACAGTTCATACAGAGAAACTCTGTCTCAGAAGAAAAGAAGAGAAGAGAAAAAAAGAAAGAAAAACAAACAAATTATTTATTCTGAGCTTTTGTCCCCACTGGCAAGAACACACTCAGGACAACTGGAATCTTCTGCGGCAAAGCTTTATTGCTTACTTCTCAGGAAGACCCCGAACTGGGAAAATGGCTCTGCTTATATAGCCTGCAGCATGACGTTTCAGCACCTGATGTGGCGTGACAGCTCCTGATTCATTGCTCGCCCATCACCCCATTACTATGCCGCGAGACAGGCAGTGACTAGGCATGAGTTCATTCTTGCACTTGCGCATAAGGCTTATTTAAGAGTTAGGCGCAGTGGAAGCCAGCACCATCTTATAATGGCGATTGCTCATGGCACACACACGATTGCTCACAGCACAGCTCTCCACAATTATTGTCTTTCACCTGACCAGCTTTCCATTCGGTGTTAAGGTGTGGCTACAGATTGGGTGTGGCCACAAGGAGTAAATGTCTGCTGGCTGTGAGAAGATGCAAAGTGGAGCTTGTAGGATGGTCCTGTATAGGGAGATTCATTAAAGGCTATTTTTCTTTATTGAAGTTCAATAATAGGGTGCATCTGGGTTAGGTGTAAGAGTCTTCTGATGTCTAGGGTAATTAAATCATCAATGCTCTTGGATGGATGAGGGTGGAATGGGGTCTATTGGATCTTGCCTGAATCTCTGCCATTTGGTATTCCTCATGTGAGAATTCTTTGTTCAGTTCTGAGCCCCATTTTTTAAGGGGTTTATTTGATTTTCTGGAGTCCATCCTCTTGAGTTCTTTATATATATTGGATATTAGTCCCCTATCTGATTTAGGATAGGTAAAGATACTTTCCCAATCTGTTGGTGGCCTTTTTGTCTTGTTGACGGTGTCTTTTGCCTTGCAGAAGCTATGCAGTTTCATGAGGTCCCATTTGTCAATTCTCGATCTTACAGCACAAGCCATTGCTGTTCTATTCAGGAATTGTCCCCCTGTGCCCATATCTTCAAGGCTTTTCCCCACTTTCTCCTCTATAAGTTTCAGTGTCTCTGGTTTTTTGTGAAGTTCCTTGATCCACTTAGATTTGACCTTAGTACAAGGAGATAGGAATGGATCGATTCACATTCTTCTACATGATAACAACCAGGTGTGCCAGCACCATTTGTTGAAAATGCTGTCTTTCTTCCACTGGATGGTTTTAGCTCCCTTGTCGAAGATCAAGTGACCATAGGTGTGTGGGTTCATTTCTGGGTCTTCAATTCTATTCCATTGGTCTACTTGTCTGTCACTATACCAGTACCATGCAGTTTTTATCACAATTGCTCTGTAGTAAAGCTTTAGGTCAGGCATGGTGATTCCACCAGAGGTTCTTTTGTCCTTGAGAAGAGTTTTTGCTATCCTAGGTTTTTTGTTATTCCAGATGAATTTGCAGATTGCTCTTTCTAATTCGTTGAAGAATTGAGTTGGAATTTTTATGGGGATTGCATTGAATCTGTAGATTGCTTTTGGCAAGATAGCCATTTTTACAAGGTTGATCCTGCCAATCCATGAGCATGGGAGATCTTTCCATCTTCTGAGATCTTCTGTAATTTCTTTCTTCAGAGACTTGAAGATTTTATCATACAGATTTTCACTTCCTTAGTTAGAGTCATGCCAAGATATTTTTTATTATTTGTGACTATTGAGAAGGGTTTTGTTTCCCTAATTTCTTTCTCAGCCTGTATATTCTTTGTGTAGAGAAAGGCCATTGACTTGTTTGAGTAAATTTTATATCCATCTACTTTACCAAAGCTGTTTATCAGGTTTAGGAGTACTCTGATGAAATTTTTAGGGTCACTTATATATACTATCATACCATCTGCAAAAAGTGATATTTTGACTTCATCTTTTCCAATTTGTATCCCCTTGATCTCCTTTTGTTGTCGAATTGCTCTGGCTAGGACTTCAAATACAATGTTGCATATGTATGGAGAGAGTAGACAGCCTTGTCTAGTCCCTGATTTTAGTGGGATTGCTTCCAGCTTCTCACCATTTACTTTGATGTTGGCTACTGGTTTGCTGTAGATTCCTTTTTATCATGGTTAGGTATGGGGCTTGAATTCCTGATCTTTCTAAGACTTTTTTGAATGGGTGTTGGATCTTGTTGAATGATTTTTCCACATCTAACGAGATGATCATGTGGTTTTTGTCTCTGAGTTTGTTTATATACTGGATTACATTGATGGATTTGTGTATATTAAACCAACCCTGCATCTCTGGAATAAAACCTACTTGGTCAAGATGGATGATTGCTTTAATGTGTTCTTGGATTCAGTTAGCAAGAATTTTATTGAGGATTTTTGCATCTATATTCATAAGGGAAATTGGTCTGAAGTTCTCTCTTTGTTGGATCTTTCTGTGGTTTAGGTATCAGAGTAATTGTGGCTTCATAGAATGAGTTGGGTAGAGTTCCTTCTACTTCTATTTTGTGGAAAAGTTTGTGCAGAACTGGGATTAGATCTTCTTTGAAGGTCTGGTAAATCTCTGCACTAAACCCGTCTGGTCATGGGCTTTTTTTGGTTGGGAGACTATTAATGACTGCTTCTATTTCTTTAGGGGATATGGGACTGTTTAGATCGTTAACTTGATCCTGATTTAACTTTGGTACCTGGTATCTTTCTAGAAATTTGTCCATTTCGTCCAGGTTTTTTAGTTTCATTGAGTATAGCCTTTTGTAGAAGGATCTGATGGTGTTTTGGATTTCTTCAGGATCTGTTGTTATGTCTCCCTTTTCATTTCTGATTTGGTTAATTAGGACATTGTCCCTGTGCCCTCTAGTGTGTCTAGCTAAGGGTTTATCTCTCTTGTTGATTTTCTCAAAGAACCAACTCCGCATTTGGTTAATTCTTTGAATAGTTCTTCTTGTTTCCACTTGGTTGATTCACCCCTGAGTTTGATTATTTCCTGCTGCTACTCCTCTTGGGTGAATTTTCTTCCTTATTTTCTAGAGCTTTTATATGTGTTGTCAAGTTGCTAGTGTGTGGTCTTTCCAGTTTCTTTTTGGAGGCACTCAGAGCTATGAGTTTCCCTCTTAGAAATGCTTTCATTGTGTCCCATAGGTTTGGGTATGTTGTGTCTTCATTTTCATTAAACTCTAAAAAGTCTTTAATTTCTTTCTTTATTCCTTCCTTGACCAAGATATCATTGAGAAGAGTGTTGTTCAGTTTCCACGTGAATGTTGGCTTTCCATTATTTATGTTGTTACTGAAGATCAGCCTTAGTCCATGGTGGTCTGATAGGATACATGGGATAATTTCAATATTTTTGTATCTGTTGAGGCCTGTTTTGTGACCAATTATATAGTCAATTTTGGAGAAGTTCCCATGAGTTGCTGAGAAGAAGGTATATCCTTTTGTTTTAGGATAAAATGTTCTTTAGATATCTGTTAAGTTCATTTGTTGCATAACTTCTGTTAGTTTCACTGTGTCCCTGTTTAGTTTCTGTTTCCACGGTTAGTCCATTGATGAAATAGGTGTGTTGAAGTCCCCCACTATTATTGTGTGAGGTGCAATGTGTGCTTTGAGCTTTACTAAAGTGTCTTTAATGAATGTGGTTGCCCTTGCATTTGGAGCATAGATATTCAGAATTGAGAGTTCCTCTTGGAGGATTTTACCTTTGATGAGTATGGTGTCCCTCTTTGTCTTTTTTGATATCTTTGGGTTGGAAGTTGATTTTATTCGATATTAGAATGGCTACTCCAGCTTGTTTCTTCAGAACATTTACTTGGAAAATTGTTTTCCAGCCTTTCACTCTGAGGTAGTGTCTGTCTTTTTCCCTGAGATGGGTTTCCTGTAAGCAGCAGAAGGTTGGGTCCTGTTTGTGTAGCCAGTCTGTTAGTCTATGTCTTTTTATTGGGGAATTGAGTCCATTGATATTAAGAGATATTAAGGAAAAGTAATGTTGCTTCCTTTTATTTTTGTTGTTAGAGTTGGCATTCTGTTCTTGTGGCTGTCTTCTTTTTGGTTTGTTGAGGGATTACTTTCTTGCTTTTTCTAGGGCGTGATTCCCGTCCTTGTATTGGTTTTTTTTTTTTCTGTTATTATCCTTTGAAGGGCTGGATTCATGGAAAGATAATGTGTGAATTTGGTTTTGTCGTGGAATACTTTGGTTTCTCCATCTATGGTTATTGAGAGTTTGGCCGGGTATAGTAGCCTGTGCTGGCATTTGTGTTCTGTTAGTTTCTGTATAATATCTCTTCAGGCTCTTCATAGTCTCTGGTGAAAAGTCTGGTGTAATTCTGATAAGCCTTCCTTTATATGTTACTTGACCTTTCTTCCATACTGCTTTTAATATTCTCCCTTTATTTTGCACATTTGTTGTTCTGATTATTATGTGTCGGGAGGAATTTCTTTTCTGGTCCAGTCTATTTGGAGTTCTGTAGGCTTCTTGTATGTTCATGGGCATGTCATTCTTCAGGTTTGGGAAGGTTTCTTCTCTAATTTTGTTGAAGATATTTGCTGGCCATTTAATTTGAAAATCTTCATTCTCATCAACTCCTATTATCCATAGGTTTGGTCTTCTCATTGTGTCCTGTATTTCCTGGATATTTTGAGTTAGGATCTTTTTGCGTTTTGTATTTTCTTTGATTGTTTTTGCCAATGTTCTCTATGGAATCTTCTGCACCTGAGATTCTCTCTTCCATCTCTTGTATTCTGTTGCTGATGCTCGCATCTATGGTTACAGATTTCTTTCCTAGGTTTTCTACCTCCAGCGTTGCCACCCTTTGGGCTTTCTTTATTTTGTATATTTCCCTTTTTAGGTCTAGTATGGTTTTGTTCATTTCCATCACCTGTTTGGATGTGTTTTCCTGTTTTTCTTTAAGGACTTCTACCTGTTTGGTTGTGTTTTACTGTTTTTCTTTAAGGACTTTTAACTCTTGAGCAGTGTTCTCCTGTATTTTTTAAGTGAGTTATTAAAGTCCTTCTTGATGTCCTCTACCATCATCATGAGATATGCTTTTATATCCGGGTTTAGCTTTTTGGTTGTGTTGGGGTGCCCAGGACTAGGTGGGGTGGGAGTGCTGCGTTCTGATGATGGTGAGTGGTCTTGATTTCTGTTAGTAGGATTCTTACATTTGCCTTTTGCCATCTGGTAATCTCTGGAGCTAGTTGGTATAGTTGTCTCTGGTTAGAGCTTGTTCCTCAGGTGATTCTGTTAGCCTCTATCAGCAGACCTGGGAGACTAGCTCTCTCCTCTGAGATTCAGTGGTCAGAGCACTCTCTGTAGGCATGCTCTCCTCTTACAGGAAATGTGCACAGATATCTGGCCTCAGGACCTCCCTCCTGTCTGAAGACGAAGGCCCAAAACAGGACCTGTCTGGAAGCTGAGTTGCTTTGGCCTTTCCTGAAGCTTTTAGCTTCTGTATTTCTTACTCTCACCTGTGCAGAATACACTAGGCGGGGTCCCAGAACCAAGATGTCTGCTGCTGATGCTCAGGCAAAGCGCTCCCACACCTGGCAGATCCCTTTCCTCTGGCTGGGAAAGTGGCCGGATGTCTGGGGCCTATGTAGAATACTCTTGGCTGGGTCCCGGAACCAAGATGTCTGCTGCTGATGATCAGGCAAATCGCTCCCACGCCAGGGAGGGGGGGGGGCCCTAACCTCTGCCCGGGTAACTGGTCAGCTGTCTGGAGTTCGAAAAGGGGGCTTCCTTAGAAGCTCTGTGGCTCCCGCCTGTCCCAGAAGCTTTTAGCTTCTGTATTCCATACTCTCACCTGTACAGAATACTCTTGGATGGGTCCTGGAACCAAGATGTCTGCTGCTGATGCTCAGGCAAAGCGCTCCCGCACCGGGTGGACCCCTTTCCTCTGGTCAAGAAAGTGGCCGGATCTATCTTTTAGTTTTATAGATACCTTTTTCAGGATGGGTGGAGGCCTATCCAACAAAAAAAGAAACTGCCAATGTTGAGGTTAAGGAAATCCTAGAAGAAACTTTTCCACTGTTTGGAATACCTAAGGTAATAGGATCTGACAATGGACTCGCCTTTGTTGCCCAGGTAAATCAGGGACTGGCCATCCAACTGGGGATTGATTGGAAATTACATTGTGCTTATAGACCCCAGAGTTCAGGACAGGTAGAAAGGATGAATAGAACTCTAAAAGAAACCTTGTCTAATTTGACCTGAGAGACCAGCTAAAATTACTGGACAGCCCTCCTTCCTTTTGTCTTGTTCTGCATTAAGAACACACTGGGAAAATTTAAGCTCACTCCATATGAAATTCTGTATGGGGAGGGGCTCCCCCGCTCACTGAAGTAGAGAGAGCGTTAGATCCTTTAAAATTTAACTCTGGTCCTTCATTGTTTACATGCATGAAAGCCCCAGAAATGGTCAAAAGTACCGCCTGTGAGAAGCTCAAAGAGGCCTATGAACCAGGAGAATTGATGATACCACACCAGTTCCATGTGGGAGATGCAGTTCTCATCTGACGACATTGAGCTGAGAATCTAAAACCTTGTTTGAAAGGGCCTTGCATTGTGCTGCTGACCACCCCCACTGCTGTCAAAGTAGAAGGCATCTCTGCTTAGATTCATGCCTCTCACATAAAGCGAGCTCCTGAAGAATAAATCCCCTTGGTTGACCACCCTCATTTCTACTCTGATAGACCCTCTAATAATTTTGCTCTTACTGCTGACATGTGGTCCAATTCTTAAAAATTGGTGACCTTTATTAGAGAGAAGATTGGTGTCGTCCAGCTGTTAGCACTAAGACAACAAACCAGTCTCTGCAGAACCTTAAAGAAGAGATTGAAGTTTAGTTCTAAGATTAGAACTAGTAACTAGAAGAAGTGGGGAATGAAAGATCCTGACAGAATGTAAAAGGTCACAGAAGCCCTGAAATTGGCAAGATAGATGTCACTGTTAGCAGAACTAGCTTCACTGATTTAGAAAAATAGGGGTGCACAATGCTCTGGCCACTCCTTTAATCTATGTGTCTGCCAAAGTTTTGACCGTTCCTTGAACCCATGTGTGTGTCTACTGATGAAGCCCATTGCCAGGTATTTGTGATACTGGTGGCTGAGAAAGTGTCAGAAAATCTCCCCAGCAACCACAGCCTGGCCAATCCTGAGTTGCTACACCTGCACCAGTATTTCTTTGTACCCCTGCCATACCCATTTCTTGAGAATAGACATTGTTTAGATCTGGAAATTCCCTACTAACCCTTCTCCTTTCTCTCCTGAGGGTCTATAAAAACTGGGACCTCTTAACCCTCAAGGTTGACTCCTCTACTCCTGTGTGGGATATGAGTCATCCCTAGCGATGGCTTTCCCAGAATAAAGCCTCATGTGGTTTGCATCAAGCTTGGTCTATTGTGAGTTCTTGGGTGTCCGCTATTGTCCTGAGGACTGAGTGAGGGGCTCCTCTCAGAGACTTTTAGATCCTCTGGTGGTAAAGCCTATGCCTTTTTTCCTAGATAGAGCTGTCTTATGTGAGACTATGCCGGGGCCTAGCAAACACAGAAGTGGATGCTCACAGTCAGCTAGTGGATGGATCAGAGGGCCCCCAGTGGAGGAGCTAGAGAAAGTACCAAGGAGCTAAAGGGATCTGCAACCCTATTGGTGGAACAACATTATGAACTAACTAGTACCCCGGAGCTCTTGTCTCTAGCTGCATATGTATCAAAAGATGGCCTAGTTGGCAATCACTTTAAAGAGAGGCCCATTGGACTTGCAAACTTTATATGCCCCAGTACAGGGGAACGCCAGGGCCAAAAAGTGGGAGTGGGTTGGTAGGTGATTGGGGGGGGGGGAAGGTATGGGGGAATTTTGGGATACCATTGGAAATGTAAATGAGGAATATACTTAATAAAAAATATTAAATAAAAGAAAATAACTAATTAAAAAATAAGAAATTCAGATGTAATAGAATAAATATGGACTCCAAGGCCAACTGAAAAGCAGTTATGCACAAATGAAATCTATGTGTCCCTTGTCTGGTCCTAAGGTTAGGAGAAATGGGAATACTTTTTTATTTTTTACATCTACTGAAATATCTCCATCCTGGCCTACCACAGGCAGTACATGTCCTTGTATGCTGTCCCCAGCAGACACCTAGGCTATTTCTAATTACTGGCTATTACGAATAGAGAAGCAATGTACACTGTTGATCAAGTGACCTTGTAGTAGGGATAAGCACCCCTTTGATATATGTCCAGGAGTGGTACAGCTAAAACAACAGAAATATCCAACCCCATATTCTGACGAACCTCTCCACTGAATTCCAGTGATGGAGGAGTGTCCCCTTGCTCAATAACAGCATAAGACATTAATGGTGTTATTGACCTTCGCTATCATAATAGGTCTATTATGGAATCTCAAAGTAGTTTTGATTTGTATTTCGCTGACAGTTAATGAAGTTGAATATTTCTTTGTTTCTCAGACATTTGATGTTACACTATTAAGAATTCTCTGCTTGGATCTATACCCATTTTAACTGGATTATTGGGGTTTTAATGTCTAGTTTCCTGTGTTCGTTCTACAATATTTATATTAGGCTTCTATCAGATGTGTAGTTAGCAAAGATCTTTTCCCATTTTGTAGGCTTCTGCTTTGTCTGAATGACAGTGTCCTTTGTCTTACAATAGATTTCCAGTTTCATGAGGTCCTGCTTATTGATTGTTGATCTTACTGGCTGCACTATCAGGGTTCTCTTCAGAAAGTCTTTCCTTCTACCAATGACTTCAAGTCTGTTGGAGTCCAGGAGTCTCCTAGAAACCACACAAACACTGATCTCAGTCCGACAGGGATGGTCTATTGAACATACATCCTAAGACTGATCAATCAGAGCTGTAGCTCAGAATTCAAGGGCTGAGGCTACAACTGTGAACAATTTTCTGCGCCCTTTTATAAAGGCTAAAACCAAACCAACTACAATGAGCTCACATGCAAGTGCTGGAAGCACTGCTTTGTGGTTCAAGCCATGTTAGACATAGTAGTTCATATAGACTTTTAAAAATTAATTTTATTTGTAATTCATTTTTTACACTCCATATTTCATTCCCCACCCTGCCCCATCCATCCTCTGAGGACGTACAGGTCTGTGTTCATTTATATAGACATTGAATACAATGGTGCTAAATGAAGTCTATATTTGTGGAATTTCTTAAGTTTAACAAACCTCTTAACATAAGAAGATAGCAGGGTATGTGGTCAGCATGACCCTGATCTGAGTCTTTTTTTTTTTTTTGTCTTTGAAAATGACTGTCAGTCATTTTATAGCAACAATATGAAGTAGCTGGCAGCATGGGACAAAATGTCTACAGCTATTCTTAGGGGGCAGGACTGAACAAATGCTATTCCCCATTTTCTCTTATATCTGGCTTAGTGTATCTTGTAGAGATAATGTTCAGATCTATAATTCACTTGGATTGGAGTTTTGTACAGGGTGATAAATGTGGGTCTATTTTTATTCTTCTACATGTAGGTATCTAGTTTGACCAGCAGTAGATGATGACTTATTTTTAATGTGAATTTTTGGCTTCTTTATCAAAAAATAAGGTGTCCATATATGTGTGAATTTATGCCTCGGTTTTAAGTTTAATCTAATTGATAAATGTGTCTCTTTTTTTTCTTTTCTTTTCTTTTTCTTTTCTTTTCTTTTTCTTTTCTTTTCTTTTTTTTTTTTTTTTTTTTTTTTTTTTTACAATGCCCACTATGCGGTCCAGGCAAGAAGATCTCAATGTCACTAGGAAAACGGAAAGAATCTGTTCCACCCTCTTCCATAGCCCAGAGTCAGAGTTGCTATAAAACTCCACGTGATATTTCTGGTCTTTGGGATGTCAAGTTGGTGAAGAAAGCCAAGACTATGATGAAGAAAGCTCAGAAGAAGATGAATCGCTTGGGGAAAAAAGGGGAAGCAGATAGGCATGTGTTTGATATGAAGGCCAAGCACTTGTTTGGGAAGAGGAAAGCTGGTAAACAGGACATGAGATAATGCCCTCTTCCGTTGTTACAGTTTAACTAGACTCTTGATTATTTTGGGGTGTGGTATGGTGTGTTTATAGAATTTGGAATCACCATTTGTTAACCAAAAGAAACAAGAGTAATGGCATTTATTTATTTATTTATTTATTTATTTAGGAATGGCTTTTAAATGCTTGTTGCTTTGCTGAAAACTGGTAAAACTGACTAAGTGTGCAGCACTGTGGTCACTGTGCAGTTCGGATGTTTCCATACAGAGCGTTCTGTACTTGATGAGTTTCTTTCAACATTTTACAGAAAGACTTATTGGTGTAAGGAGGCTGCTTGGGTGGGGGAAAAACTGTAGTGGGATTTGTCACCCAAAGTACCTATTTTTGTTAAGAAAGTATCCCTGCTGGGAAGTCTAAGCAGAAGGATCTCCTCCTTACATTTAGGGTGTAGCAGAGCTTAAACTACTCTCTTAAATTATTTTCTAAACCTGTAGTACAATGTATTATTGTAACTCCAACCATTTTATCCAAAGTAAACATCCAGCAAAAACATAGTTTGATTACTTAACATTTTGTTTGATTGAATTGCAAGACACTTGAGGGCCAAAAGAAGGTGGGGCAGGGGATAGGACTTTGTTTTTTTGTTCTTAGAGCAGAAATACTTTTTTTTTTAAAAAAAGGAAATAAGTGGCTAGGGTATGGGTACAAAACAACAACAAAAAAAGACTTCTTTCATAAACAATTGCAGAATTAAGATTGATGTCCCAGAAAGTACAGAACCATCTATGAGAGGGACCCTGGTCTACTTGGAGCTACAGCCTGTCCACAGATTAGAAGATTCTCTTCAAACTGTCAGTGCTTCCTCATAGAGTTACAGCTTCTGACTTTTATCAAAATCCAACAACTTACCAATGTATTACATACTCTATCCTAAAATTATATGGACTCAATTGAGAATTCCTTTTTTTTAGCTTAAAATTTAATTTATTATGAAAGGTGATTACAAAGTTTAGCTTTTTAAAATCTCAAATTCACAAGGCTTAATACTTTTTAAAGTATGAGTATAGAACAATAGTAGTATAACCTTTGGTATTCAGTTCTTGAACACAAATATTGAAATATTAATCTGTTATATATATATATATATATATATATGGTAATTATTTCATTTACATTTCCAATGCAATCCCAAAAGTCCCCCACCCACTCCCCCACCCACCCACTCCCACTTCTTGGCCCTTCTTTTTTTAAATTGGTTTTTAATGTGTTTTAGTTCTGTAATGAAATTTATGTCTTGATCTATTTTTTAAATGTCTAGATGAATAAAATCTATAATCATTAAAAATGAGTCTCTTTTATGATAACACTGTGTTGTTATTGTCATTACTCAGTGTGTAGTACAACTTGCTAGAGGTGAGATCTTCCACAGTTCTTTTATTGTTCAGGAGAGTTTTACATATCCTGGGGGTTTTATCTTTCCATAACTAAGTGGAAATTGTCCTCTCAAGATCTTTGTCTTGGCATTTTATTGGGATCGCATTGAATCAGTAGAATCAATATGGAGGTGGATGCTCACAGTCAACCAACCATTGGACTGAGCACAGAGTCTCCAGTGGAGGAGTTAGAAAAAAGACTGAAGGAGCTGAAGGGTCTTGAAACACAAGGGAAGAAAAACAGTATCAACCAAACAGACTCCCCCAGTGTTCCCAGGGACTAAACTACAAACCAAAGAGTATACATGGAGGGACCCATAGCTCCATCCTCAATGTATCAGAGGATGGCCTTGTTGAGCATTAATGGAAAGAGAGGTCCTTGGACCTGTGAAGGCTCGATGCCTCAGTGTAGGGGAACGTGAGGACAGGGAGGCAAGAGTTGGTGGATGGGTAGGGGCACATTCTCATAGAAGCAGGGAGAGGGGTGATGGGATAGGGGATTTCCAGCGGGGAGGGGGACCAGGAAAGGGGATAACATTTGAAATCTTACTTAGTTAGAGTTACTGTAAGATATTTCATATTATTTGGGGGCAATGTTAAAAGATGTTTTTCCCTAGTTTCTTTCTTAGTCAAATTCTTGTTTGTATATAGTTAGGAAGGGTACTGATTTTTCTGAGTTAACTTTGCAATACACCTAGTCAGTTGAAAGTGTTTATCAATCATAGGCATTCACCAGTGCAATTTCAGTTCAACTACTGAACACTATTATATCAGATGCAAAGAAAGATACTTTGACTTATTCCTTTCCCATATGTATCCCCTATACTTCAAGTAATGTATTGAATAGAAATGGAGAGAGTGGCAGTCTTGACTTTTTCCTTATTTTAGCAGAATGGTGTAAAAGGTAAACCTGGTTCTTCCTCCAAGCCCCATTCTTCCAGAAATAAGACTCAGACTCAAAATAACTTAAAAGATACCTTGACTATATTGCTAGGCTCTTCTTTGATTAGATAATAAATTACATAACTCAATTATTTTAACCTATATTCTTCCATTTGGGTGGTAACCTGTGCTCAGCTACTATGCATCTGTCCAATCATCTTCCTTGGCAAATGTTCCCATTTTGTTCACTCCCAGAATGTTCTCTACCTACAAGATGTTTCCCCTTCCATTTCGTGCCTATGTCATAGACCACAGACTTTTTAAGTCATGAGTGAAGCATCCAAACATTACACAAGGCACTCACTACAGAATTACTTTGATTTCTGCTCCATTTAAGTTGATGTTGTCGATGGGCTTTTTGTAATCTGACCTTATTATGTTTAGGTATGTCCCTTTAATCCCTTAGATCTCCAGAACATTTCTCATGAACAGGAATTGGATTATGTCAAACACCTTTCTTCCATCTATTGAGAAGAGTATTACACAGCTATTAAAAACAATGAATTATGAAATTCTTAGAAAAATGGATGGATCTGAAGGATATCATCCTAAGTGAGGTAGCCGAATCCTAAAAGTACACACCTGGGCTGGAGAGATGGCTCAGTGGTTAAGAGCGCCGACTGCTCTTCTGAAGGTCATGAGTTCAAATCCTAGCAACCATATGATGGCTCACAACCATCCTTAATGAGATCTGATACCCTCTTCTGGGGTGCCTGAAGACAGCTACAGTGTACTTACATATAATAAATAAATAAATAAATAAATCTTTAAAAAAAAGAATACACATGATATGCACACACTGATAAGTGGATATTAGCCCAGAATTTCAGACTACCCAAGATACAATTTGCAAAGTACATGAATCCCAAGAAGAAGGAAAACTAAACTGTGGATACTTCGATCCTTCTTAGAAGAGGGAACAAAGGTGCTGGCACAACTGGTTGTTATCGTGTAGAAGAATGGGAATCGATCCATACTTATCTCCTTGTACTAAGGTCAAATCTAAGTGGATCAAGGAACTTCACATAAAACCAGAGACACTGAAACTTATAGAGGAGAAAGTGGGGAAAAGCCTTGAAGATATGGGCACAGGGGAAAAATTCCTGAACAGAACAGCAATGGCTTGTGCTGTAAGATCGAGAATTGACAAATGGGACCTAATGAAACTCCAAAGTTTCTGCAAGGCAAAAGACACCGTCAATAAGACAAAAAGACCACCAACAGATTGGGAAAGGATCTTTACCTATCCTAAATCAGATAGGGGACTAATATCCAACATATATAAAGAACTCAAGAAGGTGGACTTCAGAAAATCGAACAACCCCATTAAAAAATGGGGCTCAGAACTGAACAAAGAATTCTCACGTGAGGAATACCAAATGGCAGAGAAGCACCTGAAAAAATGTTCAACATCCTTAATCATCGGGGAAATGCAAATCAAAACAACCCTGAGATTCCACCTCACACCAGTCAGAATGGCTAAGATCAAAAATTCAGGTGACAGCAGATGCTGGCGTGGATGTGGAGAAAGAGGAACACTCCTCCATTGTTGGTGGGATTGCAGGCTTGTACAACCACTCTAGAAATCAGTCTGGTGGTTCCTCAGAAAATTGGACATAGTACTACCGGAGGATCCCGCAATACCTCTCCTGGGCATATATCCAGAAGATGCCCCAACTGGTAAGAAGGACACATGCTCCACTATGTTCATAGCAGCCTTATTTATAATAGCCAGAAGCTGGAAAGAACCCAGATGCCCCTCAACAGAGGAATGATACAGAAAATGTGGTACATCTACACAATGGAGTACTACTCAGCTATTAAAAAGAATGAATTTATGAAATTCCTAGCCAAATGGATGGACCTGGAGGGCATCATCCTGAGTGAGGTAACACTTTCACAAAGAAACTCACACAATATGTACTCACTGATAAGTGGATATTAGCCCCAAACCTAGGATACCCAAGATATAAGATATAATTTGCTAAACACATGAAACTCAAGAAGAATGAAGACTGAAGTGTGGACACTATGTCCCTCCTTAGTTTCGGCAACAAAACACCCATGGAAGGAGTTACAGAGACAAAGTTTGGAGCTGAGATGAAAGGATGGACCATGTAGAGACTGCCATATCCAGGGACCCACCCCATAATCAGCATCCAAACGCTGACACCATTGCATACACTAGCAAGATTTTATTGAAAGGACCCAGATGTAGCTGTCTCTTGTAAGACTATGCCGGGGCCTAGCAAACACAGATGTGGATGCTCACAGTCAGCTAATGGATGGATCATAGCGCTCCCAATGGAGGAGCTAGAGAAAGTAGCCAAGGAGCTAAAGGGATCTGCAACCCTATAGGTGGAACAACATTATGAACTAACCAGTACCCCGGAGCTCTTGACTCTAGCTGCATATATATCAAAAGATGGCCTAGTCGGCCATCACTGGAAAGAGAGGCCCATTGGACTTGCAAACTTTATATGCCCCAGTACAGGGGAACACCAGGGCCAAAAAGGGGGAGCGGGTGGGCAGGGGATTGGGGGTGGGTGGATATGGGGGACTTTTGGTATAGCATTGGAAATGTAAATGAGCTAAATACCTAATAAAAAATGGAAAAAAAAATTTAAAAAAAAAAAAAGAAGAGGGAACAAAATAGACACGGAAGAAGTTACAGAGACAAAGTTTGGAGCAGAGATTGAAGGAATGAAAATCCAGAGACTGCCCCACCTGGGGATCCATCCCATAAACAAGCATCAAAGTCAGACACTATTGCATATGCCAACAAGATTTTGCTGACAGGAGCCTGATATAGCTGTCTCCTGAGAGGCTCTGCCAGTGCCTGACAAATACAGAAGTGCATGCTCACAGCCATCTATTAGATGAAGCTCAAAGTCCCCAATGAAGGAGCTAGAGAAAGTACCCAAAGAGCTGAATGGGTTTGCAGCCCCTTAGGAGGAACAACACTATGAACTAACCGGAACCCGCAGAGCTTCCTGGGACTAAACCACTAATCAAAGAAAATACATGTGGAACTTGTGGCTCTAACTGTATATGTAGCAGAGGATGGCCTAGTCGGTCATCAATAGGAGAGGCCCTTTGTCCTGTGAAGGATCTATGCCCCAGTATAGGGGAATGCCAGAGCCAGGTAGTAGGAGTGGGTGGGTTGGGGAGCAGGGGGAGTGGGGAGGGGATAGGAGATTTTCAGAGGAGAAACTAGGAAAGGTGATAATATTTGAAATGTAAATAAAGAAAATATCTAATTAAAAAAAGAGGAGATCATGCACTTCCTTTCTTTCTGATTGTTTGTTGATGATGAATCACATTTATGAATATTTTTTTCAAGACTGGGTTTCTATGTTTAGCCCTGGCTGTCCCTAAACTCACTCTGTAGACCAGGCTGGGCTGGAACTCAAAAATCCTCCTGCCTCTGCCTCCCAAGTGCTGGGATTAAAGGTGTGCCTGGTCTTTTTTTTTTTTAATTTATTTATTTATTAAGTACACATTATTCTGCTTGCATTTATGCCTGCAAGCCAGGAGAGGGCACTAGTCCTCATTCCATATGTTTGTGAGCCACCATGTGGTTGATGGGAGTTGAACTTATGACCTCTGGAAGAGCAGACAGTGCTTTTAACCTCTGAGCCATCTCTCCAGCCATGAATTTTCTCATATTGAAACATCCATGAATCTCTGAAGTGAAAAAACCTACTTGATCATGGTCCATGATCTTTTGGATGTGTTCTCCTAAAAAGTCTGTTTATTTCTTTGACTAGGTTTGCACCCCCCCCCCCCATGTTTGAGTTCTTGGCCCATAAGGAGTGTCACTATTAGGAGGTGTGTCCTTATTGAAGGAAGTTTTGAAGCAAGGGGAACATGTCTCCACTTCTGGTAAAAGTACAAACATGTACATACACTCTGGAAATCAAGGGTTCCATTGATGGGCATTGGGCTATACAAACACAGTCTGGTTTCCAGTTGACCTGAGGTGTGGAACCCCGGGACCCAGTGGTGATAATTCACCTACATGGGATGGAAGGAGTTCCCTCATTGCTCATAGAAACCTGGCTCCTGTTGAAGTTACAGCCCCAGTAGCCCCCACAGGAGAAGTGTGGCTAATAGTAACGTAGACAATGTCCCAAGCTTCTGACCTTCAGGCTAAACTCCTCTCCAGTTACCTAGCATCAGTAAAGATAACATACCATAAGAAGGGCTGCTTGTCTCCTCCTCACACTCTTGCTCTCTTGCTCATACTCTCCTTATTCTCCTCTAACTTTCTCTCTCTCTCTCTCTCTCTCTCTCTCTCTCTCTCTCTCTCTCTCTCTCAATCTCAATCTCTCTCTCTCTCTCTCTCTCTCTCTCTCTCTCTCTCTCTCTCTCTCTCCTTGTCCTCTCCTCTCCTCTCCTCTCCTCTCCTCTCCTCTCCTCTCCTCTCCTCTCCTCTCCTCTCCTCTCCTCCCCTCTCCTCTCCTCTCCTCTCCTCTCCTCTCACTTTCTCCCTCTTACTGTCTAGCCTTTCTTTCTCTATCCTTTTACCCCTTCTCTCCTCTTGATCATGCCTGCTCTCTCTCTCTCCTCCTCCTCCCTCTCTCTCTCTGTCTCTCTTTCTCCCTTCTCTCCTTTCTCCCTGCTTTTCTACAATAAAGGTCTAAAACCACAGACTGTCTCTGTTCATCAAGGCCTGCTGTGCTTACTCTCCCCTGCATGGGAACCTCTCTTCCATAACCCTGGGGCTACAGGGTGTCGCCCCGGGGCCCTGGTCAGGAGCTGCCTCTTGTCCACCCCCACCCCCACTCCCCCACCCCCGTCGAGTGTAGTCAGTGGCTTAGATGCCTACCCAGGGCTGAGAGGAAAACATCTAGCATCCCCCCTGCCTCGCATCTGCCTGCTCAGAGCATAGGAGGAACTCTGGCTGGGTGTGGGCTATCCTTCCTAAGATAGCCTAAGAAGCAATTACTTAGACAATGGAATACTATTAAGCCATTAAAAACAAGTATATCATTTCCAGTTTCCATCTCTGCCGGAGCTGACCCTGTGCAACAGCTCTCCATACCCAAATACTGCCGGGAGAGAGTGCTGACATACCTGTGAGCACTCATTAAAAACAATGAATTCATGAAATTCTTACACAAATGGATGAATCTGGAGGATATCATCCTAAGTAAGGTAACTCAGTCACAAAAGAACACATATGATATGCACTCACTGATAAGTGGATATTAGCCCAGAAGCTCAGAATACCCAATATAAAATTTGCAAAACATGAAACTCAAGAAGAAAGAATATCAAAGTGTAGTACTTCGATCCTTCTTAGAAGGGGTAACAAAATACACATGGAAGGAGTTACAGAGACAAAGTTCAGAGCAGAGATGGAAGGAATGACCATACAGAGACTGCCCCACCTGGGGATCCATCCCATAAACAACCATCAAAGCCAGATACTATTACATATGTCAACAAGATTTTGCTGACAAGAGCCTGATATAGCTATCTCCTGAGATGCTCTGCCTGTGCCTGACAAATACAAAAGTGGATGCTCGCAGCCATCATTGGATAAGCTCAAGGCTCGAAATGAAGGAGCTAGAGAAAGTACCCAAGGAGCTGAATGGGTTTGCAACACCTTTAGGAGGAAAAACAATATGAACTAACCAGTACCCCCAGAGCTCCTTGGGACTAAACCAGCAATCAAAGAAAACATATGGTGGGACTTGTGACTCTAGCTTCATATGTAGCAGAGAATAGTCTAGTCGGTCATCAGTTGGAGGAGAGGCCCTCAGTTCTGTGAAGGTTCTATGCCCCAGTACAGGGGAATGCCTGGGCCAGCAGGCTGGAATTGGTGGGTTGGGGAGCAGGGGGACGGGGTAGGGGATAGGCGATTTTTGGAGGGGAAACTAGAAAAGGGGATAACATTTGTAATGGAAATAAAGAAAATATCTGATTAAAAAAAAGCAGAAATGTAAATGCCACATATGTTGAAACTAAAGTATATGCTGTATTTAAGGGATTGTCAAAGATATGAAAAAAAGAAAAAGAGAAGAGAGCAGCATCATTGAGGTGAAATCTTCTGGGAAGTGTTTTATGAGAGCACAGAGGCTGAGTTACAGAGGTAGCCATAGTTGTAACTTGTGCAGTGGCTGGACTTTGTAAGGCTTAAGAGTCACCCAGGTGGTACTGGTTTTGAAAGCATGAAGTGGTCATGAAGAGCAGCTGAGGCTCAGTACTGTGAGAGTCCATGGAATGCCATTGATGAAGGTTCAGCCTCAATTGCAATTGATGGCCCAGGACTTGAAGGGGTTATGCAAAGGAGTTAAGGCTTGGCACCAAGAAGAGAGCCTGTGAAAGGCTACTGGAGAAGCCTAGTTGCAGTGAAAGACAGCTGTGTATCAGATATGCCTGTACCATGAGATGACTACGAAGAACAGCAGCAGAGGTGGAGTACAGGCATCTGGAGCATAGAAGACAAGGTATGTACTACAAAGTGCAGGGCTGGAGAAGTGACCCAAGCCCTTGGAGGAGCCTAGAAGAAAGAGAGTGGATCCCAGACATTGGATAGTTTTGGAGTTTGATTTTTCATTTGATTGTGACTGTGCCCTAATACTTTTTTTTCCCTCTGGAAGAAATTATTTTAATGGAGCCCACGGCTAAGAGACTTTTAACTGTAAAAAGACTTTGAAATTTAAAAGAGATTGATTATTTTAAAGAAATTGAAATTTTAAGAATTTGTAAAGACTGTGGGCCTTTTAAAGTTATTTAGATCTTTGGGATGAATAAGAAAGTAAGGGTTGAGGCTTAATAAATAATGTTGTGTTTGTGTGTCAAGTTGACAAGAGGTTAATTGTACTGATTGGGTTTATGTCAACTTGACAGAAGCTGGAGTTATCACAGAGAAAGGAGCTTCAGTTGAGGAAGTGCCTCCATGAGATCCAGTTGTAAGGATCCTTGTGTGTGGTACCATCTCTGGGCTGGTAGTATTGGGTCCTATAAGAAAGCAAGCTGATCAAGCCAGGGGAAGCATTTCAGTAAAAAACATCTCTTCATTGCCTCTGCATCAGCTCATGCTTCCTGTCCTGCTGACTTCTTTTAGTCATGAACAGCAATGTAGAAATGTAAGCCGAGTAAACCCTTTCCTTCACAATTTGCTTCTTTGTGAAAATTGTGCTTGTGCAGGAATAGAAAATATGACCAAGACAGCCATCAACTTTGGTTCTATGTAAAGCCTCAGTTTCTTTAGGATTCAGCCCCAGGAGAGCAAGAATGATGTTCTTTTACTCACCATCTTCCTCATAATCCTGCTCCGTAGGTGTTGTGTAAAAGAATGACTAAACTTTGGGTGATTCTAGTTACCCACACCTTTAATGCTAGCACTGTAGTAAGGTAAGGTAAATTAATGCGAGTGAGTGTAAGGCCTGGCTGCTCCACACAGTACATTTTAGTATACCTTGGTTTACAGTAAGAGACCTTGAGTCAAAATCAAACAAGAGAAAAGAAAGCAATTATGATTCAATCAATAAAATTAGGACTCTCTTGGGTGGGGCACAAATGTGAGTGGCTTCTGTTTGTACATCTAAAAGATTTGTGGGCAAGCCGGGCATGGTGGCTCACGCCTTTAATCCCAGCACTGGGGAGGCAGAGGCAGGTGGATTTCTGAGTTCGAGGCCAGCCTAGTCTACAAAGTGAGTTCCAGCAGGACAGCCGGGGCTATAAAGAGAAACCCTGTCTCGAAAAAGCCAAAAAAAGGAAAAAAAAAAAAAAAAAGATTTGTGGGCCTGCAAGGTCAGAGGATCCAAAGACTGGGCAGACCTTTGGGATTCTTTCGTGGACAATATATGTAAGCCCGGGTGTCAAGGAATTTTAATCCAACAATATGGCGGCTCTGAGCAGATTCAAACACAATCTATGTCCCTGTGATTTGTCTGGAACACAGATTGTCACACACGTTAATCATTCTGGCTGGAACTCTTGAGTTTTGTTCAGTTTTTCACTCCTTTCTTTGGAGTATCCTGGTTCAGCAGCACACCAGGCAGGGAGGATGAAACACAGGTGATTTTCACACCGTGCTTCTTTCCTTGGGATATGTGGAAGCTGATGCACACCAGGTGGGAAAGTATGATACAAAGTTCAGAATGGGTGGGTCAGCATGACTACGTGGCATTCCTAAAGTTAAAGATTGGTGTTGGGCTCCTGAGATCAGATGGAGAAGATGAAGCATTGAAAAGAAGAAAGACTCCTCTGTTTCGTGCTGAGGTTAGTAAGGCTGTATGGACGTAGTAGACCACAACTTTCCTAAGGTGGGAAGTACAACACTTTAGCACCTACATTTAATTGCAAACAATGACATTAAATTGAGGGGCAGAGAAAGTGATGAATTAGAGAAAAATTTGACAGAATGAGTCAGAGATAGGATGCATCAAACACTCAGGAGTACAGCTACTTGAGAATATAGCAGAGAGAGGCAGTTGAGTGAGTTGAGTTAATTGAGAGTCAGTGCCCTGAGTGCAGGTCAGGTCAGTGGAGTTGAGTTTTTCTCTCTGTTGAGTTCATTCAGTGCATATCAGCACAGGCACTTGAAGACAGAAAATAAGAAAGATGCAGAAGACTAGCACTAATTGACAGTTAGTTTGGGGACAAGCAGAGAAATTCAATGAGAACCTGACAGAAGATAGATTAAATAAGTCAGATTGCAAAGAAGGTTGAACCAAAACTGTTGAATCAAACCAGCAAGACAGGGTTCAGAAAGAGCTTTAAAATGTGAGTTATTCAGCAAAAAGACTCCAAGATGGCACTTACATCAAAGGAAACAAAAGTTACATTTATATCCTGGCCATTGTCGTCGGGGTCAAACACAGAGAGGCATAATAACTTCCTGGTTATCTGGTGAGTTGGTCTTGTGAATAAAGTTTGTGTATGATGTGTAGGATTGGAGGGGTTACATTCATGAAAGAGAGAAGGCCCTTGTGGAGGAGATCCTTTGGTAGCATTCAGGAGATGGTTTGTGTGTGTTTGGAGATAGTGGTTTGTCAAAGGCCCAGCTTGATGGGTGTAGGGCCTTGAGAAAATACAGGAGAAGTTTGCAAGTTTTCAACATACAGAGATCCATAGGTGTTCAAGAATCATAGAGGACGTGGGAAAAATGCTGCTCAGACATCAGGGTGCTAGTTCAGTTACTACTATGCTTTGTGGACTGTTCATCAGTTCAACATGAGGCATTAGCTTCATATTATATAAGAAGTCTCGAGGAATTGATGTGGAGGCCTGAGTATAGAAGCTAGGGACTGTGGGGTCTTCTCTTATCTATTTTTATTTCTATGTTGTCCTGAGCATACTTCCAATAGGAATTAATTTCCATGCAATGCTAAATCTGAAGTTCTCTCAGGCTTCCCTTTGCCACCTGATCCACAAATAATCAGAGGACACTCTATAACTCCAAGTAACAAATCCTTTAGGTCTCCAGTGAATCCAGACTGTGAAGCTTCTCAGGTTGCTTCAGTTCTACCAAAGTCAACAACTTCTCCTGGTATCCCAAATGTCTCTGGTTTCTTCCAAAGATTCAAGGAGGCAGAAGATAGACCTCACTGTATTCATTTTTAAAAAAGGTAGTCCTGGAAGAATATTTTAATATGCTCAAGTATCCATGCAAGGCACAACCAATGTCACTGGCTCAGATGTTGGATTGATTGACCACAAGATCAAGTTATGGCCTCTCTTATCTCTACCCCCTCTAGTGAGGTAGACATTCCCCATCACCTAAGCACACACTTCCCTGACTGTCCATGTCCTTGCCCAGTTCCAAGTTGTAGAAGGGTTGTTAAGATGAATTCTGGGCTGGATTTCCATTGCCTTTAGTCTTTCAATGCAGAAATCTGGTACAGTTGTGAGGCATAGACAGTGGCTCCACAAAGTGTCTGGGAGGCATAAACCTCAGGGCACTCCTCCAAATTTCTGAGTCTTAAAAGACACATCCTTACACTGTGGCTTTCATGTCCAGGTCGTTCTGCTTCCTTGTTTCTTGGGTCCAGGAAACTTCGTGTTTTGTGATGAATTTTGTAAGGTTAAGGACAGATTCCAAAGACTGAACTACCTGTTTCCTCTGCCAGTGCAGTTTCTGCACACCCGATGCATTTGGACATCATCTGCTCTCTTATAATCTGTTCACTGATTACCTCTTCAAACTAGGAATCAAACTTCTCCCCATTGATCAAATCTTGAAAAAGAACTGCTTCAGGAAGAGCCATATTAGGGGGCAGCCACATAGCCAGAAGGGTAGAGAACTGTCTACAATGCAAGACCAGCTATTTAGTGGCAGTTCTGGATTTCCCAAATTTTGTGTCCCCCTTCCTGTGTCAGCCAGTTCAGTTTTTATGTTTGAGAAACCACTGGGGTATCAGTAGTCCTCCTCGACTCAGTTATTCAACTCTTGCCCCAAACTCAGAATCCACCTTCTCCATGTGTCAGAAACCAGCAGCTGTGAGCCCTCTTTCTGAACTCAGCACTTATAGTAATTACTCAGACCAGGAATGCATCTTCTCCAACACTGGTCAAGTCTGTATGGAGCTCTATCCAAAGAATTAAAGATGTAGGGTGCAGAGGCAGCAGAAAAATGAATTGGGGCAGTTATTTTCACCTACATATCTACTGAAGCATGGTCATATTCTTCATGAACTGCCCCTTAAATATAACAGGGTGGTGTCCCTACATCACCCTGGCAAGAAACTGTCAACTGTGGAGAGATACACTTCAGTATCCCATCACATTTAAGAGATTTTTTCCTGTTGACTTCCTGCCTAGTTTGTTAGTTTTTAGGGATGGATTGGGTTGGCATGTAGTTATTGATTGTCAGAGAATATTTCGCTGTCATTCTCTCTCAACTGTAAGGATGGAGATACCAATATCACAGCAACAATATCCTTGCTGCTCTTCATAGTCAGTGGGAGCATATATCATTGGCATCCACATGGTTCCTTGAGAAAACACAGAATAGGAACATGGCCCCCAGCAGGAGGAGAATGATGGAACCAGACAAGGCTCACAGAGCCAGGCAGGACCATTGACATGGACTTAGGTGAAATTACAGGCCACTCACACCAATATGGTCTTCCAGTAACACCAGGCCTGCTGACCACAGCATTGCTTAAAAATACAGCATAGACGACTGATATTTATTAGTTATGGCACTTCTTCTTGGAGACCAGCATGGCCTTAAAATTCTGTCTTTCTTCTTTCTTTTTCTGAGTATGGCGATTCCTAGTGTGTGCTAACACACTAGTTTTACTATCACCTATAATCAATTAATAAGTTGAAGTAATCTTCTATTGTGTTCTTTATACTTTATCCTTAAATCAATAATGCGATTTCTTTTGTGTTTCTTTTTTTTTTGTTGTTGTTGTTGTTTCTTTGGAGACAGGGTTTCTCTGTGTAGCTCTGACTGTTCTGGAACTCACTTTGTAGACCAGGCTTGCCTCAAACTCAGAAATCTGCCTGCCTCTGCCTCCCGAGGGCAGGGATTGAAGGTGTGTGCCACCACACCTGGATTTTTTTTAACACAATAATACATGTCTCTCATACTTTACACTGTGTCACAACATCAAGAAAATTAAAATCTTGGGTACCAGTTCAGAGAAACCAATTCAGTTCCCAATATTTCTGTTCTTTGTCTCTCTACTTTCAGAACATCCAGTGCAGCCTCTTCCACACTCTTCTAGACTTATGTGTTCATACATTCACAAATTCACATACTGCTTTCATACACTCAGTTGAGAAGACAGAATGCAGAAGCAGACATTTGTACAGTACAAAGAGTGGAGAAAGTTGGTTGTGTTTTACTACACCTTTAATCTCAGCATTCAGGAGACAAAGGCAGGATCTGGGTGTGAGAGAATAAGGGGAGGGCAAAAGTGAATCATGATCTGGTGTAGGCAGTGGTTTTTGGGGGAGAGAGGAGAAAAGCCCTGAGGGCCAGCAGAATGAATGGAAATATGCAAACTCTGAGGGTGGGAGGTGGGGGACCTTGTACAAAGTACAAAAGGCCTTGGATGTGAGAGACTCTCAGAACTCAAAGGGAGGGATCTTAGATAAAGTCTTCACCAGTGGAGACAGGGAAGTCATAGAGTCCACCTCCAGTAGAAAGACAGGTCATGCAGTGGAGGTATGCTATTGCTATCCCACAGTAAAAAACTCTCACTCAGAATTGTTTCTGTCTAACAAACAAACAAACAAACAAACAAAAATAAAAATAAAAAAACAAAAAACCTGCAGGGACAAAAATGGAGAATGGACTGCGTAAGTGGAGTTCCAGTGACTGGTCCATCTTGCGATCCATGTTAAGAGGAGGCTCCAAGGCCTGACACTATTATTGATGCTATGGAGTGCTTATAGACAGCAGCCTAGCCTGGATGTCATCTGAGTGACCCATCAGCAGTTGACTTAGACTGATGTAGGTACTTACACCCACAGATTGGAGAGATGCCATGAAACCCTGTGGTTAAATTAGGGATATGTTCAATAATCAGAGGAGGAGGCTAACCCCATAGGATGAGAAGCAGTCTCACCCAACCCAGACCCCTGAGTTCTCTCAGACACTGAACCACCAATCAGGGAGCATACATGGGCAGGCCCTATGCCACTGACACTTAAACAGCAGAGGACCTCGTAGTCTAGCCTCAGTGGGAGAAGAGAAACCTAACCCAGGAAAGACCCAGGGTGTGGGGAGGCCTGGTTTGGAGGGCATCCTCTTGGAGATGGGGGATGAGGAATGAGGTGAAGAATTGCGGGAGGGGGTACTGGGAAGAAAGCAGTGTTTTGACTGTGAAATAATAGAAGTAATGAAATATAAAATAAAAAGAAAGAAAGGATTACAAAGGAAAAAAAAGGCATGGGCTTTACCACCAGAGGAGTATCAAATGGTGTGTGAGAATTAAGGATTTGAATATTGCAAGTAGGTGGAGCCAACGTGTGGGAGGAGCATTGGATTCCAAGTTTGGAGAGATATATAAGGGCAGGTCTTCTGAGTAGAATTAAAACAGCCAGAGGATTTAGCAAGTTACAGCAACCGTCTGGATTCCTGGTGAGTTGGTGGGCTGAATGAAATATTTAAGGTTGCTGTGTGAAGGGGATATCATGGTGGAGCCTTGGTAACTTTTTGTAGTTTGTATGGGTTTTTGTTTGGTGACGTCTAAAATTTGCCCTGTGCATAGGCAGAAGATATTTAAAATTCGTAGATTTTTCAAGTCTATCCCGTACATATGAACAGTAAGGACCAGCAAAATGCCTGGATTGGGCAATCTATGAATGAACTTTTAAGAGACCTCTAGGTGCTCTATTCTTCATTTTAGGCAGAGTTCTAAGTCCTGGATTTTATAGAGAGCCCGGCATCAACCGATGGAGAGGCCTGCTTCTAGGATGAAGGTACTGTAGGCATTCTCCAATTCATTTTTTTTAAACATATATGCAGGACTAGAAAGAACTCACAATAGGATATTGAGAGACCTTGAGATCAATGGAAGCTCCAGATTGGCTAGATCAGGTATAGTGGTGGTATGCTGGCTCAAAAGTTTAACACTCAGGATGGTTTTTGGCTGAGCAGGCCCTTCTTCATCTAGAACGTGTAACCATATTGGTTTGTGGACCACACCTTTAATCCCAGGATTTAGGAACCAATGGCATGTGGATTTTTGTGATCAAGAGGCCTCACTTGTCTGTATAGTGAGATCCAGGAAGTCAGGGACATGTACATGGACCTTGCTCCAGTCTTAAAAAGAGAAAGATTGGAGAAATTAAGAGTTGACTGCAGTGAGCAGGAATGTGCATGTCCTCTGAGCAGCAGCATGAGAAGAGACCCATTTCTTGAAATGGTGACTAGAGAGTAAGGACAAAGTTTTTCTGGATGAAGCCCAAGAGGGGAGTAAATCCCAAAGGATGGGACAGATGTTTGTTACACACCTTTAATCCTAGCCCTCTGTGGGAAGGAACAAGCAGGTGAGTCCCTATGAGTCCTAGCTCTGTCTTGTCTTCATTTTGACTTACACACAGCACAGTTCATACAGAGAAACTCTATCTCAGAAGAAAAGAAGAGAAGAGAAAAAAAAGAAGAGCAAACAAAAAATTGTCTTTCACCTGTTCAGGTTTCCATTAGGTGTTAAGGTGTGGCTACAGACTGGGTGTGGCCACAAGGAGTGAATGTCTGCTGGATGTGAGAGGATGCAAGGTGGAGCTTGTGGGAGGGTCCTGTATAGGGATATTCATTTAAGGCTATTTGACTTTATTGAAGTTCAATAACAGGGGGCATCTGGGTTAGGTGTAAGAGTCTTCTGATGTCCAGGGTAATTAAATCATCAATGCTCTTGGATGGATGAGTGTGGAATGGGATCTATTGGATCTTGCCTGTTCCATGGCCCTTTATTATTTGTTTTGAGACAGATTGTCCTGTAGAAAGGAGGAGAATCTAGGACTCTCTCTCCTTTTTTTTTACATTTATGATAATATTCCTTTTATAAAAAATAAATTTTATTTAATCTTTTTTTAACCTAGATTTTAGGCTAGATTTTATCCCCCTTCTGGTCCACCCACTGACTGTTCTGTATCCCATACCTCTTTTTCCTTCTCCAAAAGGATGTCCCCTATCCCCACCCCCTACCCTACAAGACCTTCCCACTCCCTGGTTCCTCCTGTCTCTTGAGGGTTAGGTGTATCTTCGCTGACTGTGTCCAGACCCGCAGTCTCCTGCTGAATATGTGTTGGTGGCCTCATATCGTCTGGTTATGCTGCCTTGTTGGTGGCCCTGTTTTTGAGAGATCTTTGGGGTTCAGGTTAGTTGAGACTGCTGGTCTTCCTATAGGTTTGTCCTCCTCCTCAGCTTCTTCCAGCTTTCCCCTAATTCAACCTCAGGGGTCAGCAGCTTTTGTCAATTTGTGGGGTATAAATATCTTCATCTGACTCTTTCATCTGCTTGCTGGGTCTTTTTGGGAGGCAGACATGATAGGCCTCCTTTTTTAACACACCATATTCTCAGTGATAGTGTCAGTTCTTGGTGCCTCCCCTTGAGCTGGATCCCAATTTGGGCCTTGTAACTGGATCCCCTTTCCTCAGGCTCTTATCCATTTTTGCTTCTCCAGTGTTCTCAGACAAGAACAAGTCTGTGTCAGCTGTGGAATGGCAACACCTTCCCTCTCTTGATGCCCTATCTTTCTTCTGGAGGTGGGCTCTACAAGTTCCCCACTGTGGGGCATTTCATCTAAAGTCCCTCCTTTTGAGTCCTAAGAGTTTCTCACCTCCCAGGTCTCTGCTATTCTGGAGTGTCCCCCTATGTCCTACCTACCAAGCTTGCCTCTTTCCATTCTTTGCTGGTCCTCAGGTTTTCAGTCCTGTTCCCCCAACCCAATACCTGATCATGTTTCCCTCTTCCCCTCTCTTTCCCCTTTCCCACCAAGGTCCACCCTTCCACCCCCCCCCCCTGTGAATGTTTCTTCTCCCTCCCAAGTGGAATTGAGTCATCCTCACTTTGGCCCTTTGGCTTGTTAAAATTTTTGAGTTTTGTGGATTGTATTCTGGGTATTCTCTACTTTTGTGGCTAATATCCACATATTAGTGATTACATACCATGCATATCCTGTTGGATCTGAATTATGGCATTCTGGATGATATTTTTTAGTTCCTTCCTTTTTGTTTTGCCTGCAAAACACAGGATGTCCTTATTCTTAATACCTGAGTAGTATTTTATTGTGTAAATGGACCACATTTTCTGTATCCTTTCTTCTATTGTTGGGCATCTGGGTTGTTTCTAACATCTGACTATCACAAATAAGGCTTTCATGAAAATAGTGGAGCATGTATCCGTGTGTCGTGGTGGGGCATCTTTTAAGTATATGTACAAGATTGGAATAGCTGGATCTTCAACTAGATCTATTTCAAATTTTCTGAGGAATCTCCAGATTGATTTTCAGAATGGTTGTACCAATTTGCAATCCCAGCAGCAATTGAAGAGTGTTCCTCTCCACATGCTCTGCAACATGTGCTGTCACCTGAGTTTTTGATCTTACCTACTCTGATTGTATAAGGTGGATTCTCAGGGTCATTTTGATTTGCAATTCCATGATCACTAAGAATTTGAACATTTCTTTAAGTGTTTCTCAGTCATTTCAGATTCCTCTGTTGTGAATTCTCGGTTTAGTTCTATACCTCATTTTTGATTGGGTTGTTCACTTTTTCTGGTGGTTAGCTTCTTGAGTTCGTTTATATTTTGGATATTAGCCGTCTATTGGATATGGTGTTAGTGAAGATTTTTCCCCCCAATTTGTAGGTTGCCGATTTGTCCTATTGACTATGTCCTTCGACTTACAGAAGATTTCCAGTTTCAAGAGGTCCTATTTACCAATTTTTGATCTTAGAGCCTGAGCCATTGGAGTTCTGTGTAGGAATTTTTCTTCTGTGCCAATGAGTTCAAGGCTTTCTCACTTTCTTTTCAATTAGATACAGTGTGTTTGGTTTTATGTGGAGGTGCTTGACCTACTTGGACTTGAGGTTTGTGCATGGTGACAAATATGTATCTATTTTCCTTTTCCACATACAGACTGCCAGTTACTCCAGGATCATTTATTGAAGTTGCTTTCATTTTTCTCCATGTTTATTTTTGGGTTCTTTGTTAATGATCAAGTGTCCATAAGTGTGTGGTTTCATTTCTGGGGCTTCAGTTCTATTCCATTGATCAACATGTATGGCTCAGTACCAATACCATGCAGTTTTTATCACTATTGCTCTGTAGTATAGCTTGAGGTCAGGGATGATGATTCCCCCAGAAGTTCTTTCATTTTTAAGAATTGTTTTAGAATTTCCCTGTCCATTTGTTTGAAGAATTGTGTTGGGGTTTTGATGGGTAGTGAATTGAATCTATAGAATGCCTTTGGTAGGATAGCCCTTTTTACTCTGTTAATTCTTCCAATCCATAAGCATGGGAGATTTCTCCATTTTCTGAGATCTTCTTTGATTTTTTTCTTGAGAGACTTGAAATTATTGCCATAGAAATCTTTCAGATGTTTGGTTACTTACTCCAAGATATTTTATATTATTTGTGTCTGATGTGAAGGGTGTTGATTCTCTAATTTCTTTATCAGCCTGTTTATCATCAGCATAAAGAAGGCTTATGATTTATTTCAATTAATTTCTTATCCAGTCACTTTAACTAAGTTTATCAGCTGTAGAAGTTCTCTGGTATTATTTTTGGGGTCATTCATGTATACTGTCACACCTTCTGCAAAGAGTGATACCTTTAATTCCTCTTTGCCAATTTTGTATCCTCTTTATCCATTTTGGTTGTCTTATTGTTCTAGCTAGAACTTTGAGTACCATATTGAATACATATTCAGAAGGTGTGCATCATTCTCTTGTTCCTGATTTTAGTGGAAGCACTTTCAAGTATCTCTCCATTTAATTTGATATTGGTTGTTGATTTGCAGTAAATTGCTTCTATTATATTTAGGAATGGGTCTTGAATTCCTGATCTGTCCAATAATTTAAACATGAAGGTGTGTTGTATTTTTTCAAATTCTTTTTGGGTATCTAAAGAGCTTATCATCTGATTTTTTTTCTTTGAGTTTGTTTAAATAGTAGTATACATTAATGGATTTTCACATATTGAACCAACCTTACATCCCAGGGCTGACGCCTACTTGTTCATGGTAGGTGAAGGTTTTGATGTGTTCGTGGATTGAGTTTACTAGAATTTTATTGAATAATTTTGCACAGTTATTCAGAAGCAAAATTGGTCTGAATGAAGTTCTTTTTTTTTAATGTGTGTCTTTGTGTGGTTTATGTATCAGAGTAATCAGCTTCCTAGAATGAGTTCTGTAGTATTCCTTCTATTTTATTTTATGGAATACTTTGAGGAATATTGTTATTAGTTCGTCTTTGAATGTCTGGTAGACTTCTGGGCTAAAGCCATCTGACCCTTGGCTTTTATTGGTTGGGAGATTTTAATGACTTCTTCTTTCTCCTTAGGGTATGTGGGCCTGTCTAGTGGTTTACTTGCTCTTGATTTAACTTTGAAATGTGGTATCTGTCTAGAAAACTATCCATTTCATCTAGATTTTCCAGTTTTGTTGAGTATGGTCATTTGTAGTAGGATCTGATGACTTTTTGAATTTCCTCAGTTTCTGTTGTTATGTATCCCTTTTCATTTCTGATTTTGTTAATTTGAAAACTGTCTCTGTGCCCTTTGTTCGTCTTGCTAGCGGTTTACCTATCTTGTCTAATCTCTCAAACAACCAGCTTTTTTTTTTTTTTTAAGATTCTTTGAATCGTTCACTTTGTTTCTCTTTATTTGATGTCCACCCTGTTTGTGACTATTTCCTAGAGCTCTCAGCTGTGCTTTTAGGTTGCTGGTGTAGGATCTCTCCAGTTTCTTTTCCAGGGCACTTAACGTTATGAATTTTCCTCTTAGTACTATTTCATTGTGTTCCATAATTTGGGTATTTTGTCTCATCATTTTCTTTTTCTTTTTCTTTTTCTTTTTCTTTTTCTTTTTCTCTTTCTTTTCTCTTTCTTTCTTTCTTTCTTTCTTTCTTTCTTTCTTTCTTTCTTTCTTTCTTTCTTCCTTCCTTCCTTCCTTCCTTCCTTCCTTCCTTTCTTTTTTTTTTTTTTTTTTTTTTTTTTGAGTCAGGGTTTCTCTGTGTCGCTCTGGCTGTCCTGGAACTCACTTTGTAGACCAGGCTGGCCTTCAACTCAGAAATCTGCCTGCCTCTGCCTCCCATGTGCTGGGATTAATGGCATGGTCCACCACCACTGGCTCCATCATGTTCATTGAATTTTTGAAGTCTGTAAATTCTTCCTTCCTTCATTTCTTCCTTCCTTCCTTCCTCCCTCCCTCCCTCCCTGCCTGCCTGCCTGCCTGTCTTCCTTCCTGCCTTCCTGCCTTCCTGCCTTCCTGCCTTCCTTCCTGCCTTCCTTCCTGCCTTCCTTCCTGCCTTCCTGCCTTCCTGCCTTCCTGCCTTCCTGCCTTCCTGCCTTCCTGCCTTCCTGCCTTCCTGCCTTCCTGCCTTCCTGCCTTCCTGCCTTCCTCTCTCTCCCTCTCTCTTCCTTTCTTTTTTCTTTCTCCCCTGACTTTATTATCACTGAGTAGAAACTTGTTCAGTTTCCATGTATATGTGGGATTTCTGCTGTTTTTGTTGTTATTGAAGAACAGTCTTTTGGTTGATGATCTGATAGGATACATAGAATTATTTCAATCTTTTTGTATTGGTTGAAACTTGTTTTGTGACCAAGTATGTGGTCAGTTTTGGAGAAGGTACCATCAGGTGCTGAGAAGAATGTGTATTCTTTTGTTTTAGGATGAAATGTGCTATAGAAATCTGTCAAATTCATTTGGTTCATAACCTCTCTTAGTTTCACTGTGTCTGTTTAGTTTCTGTTTCAATGACTTATCCATTGGTGAGAGTGGGTGTTGAAGTGTCCCACTATTATTGTGTGCGGTTCAAAGTGTGTTTTGAGCTTTTGTAAAGTTTCTTTCTATCAATGAGGATGTGATTTCCTATGGGGCATAGATGTTCATATTGAGACTTTCACTTCGTGGATTTTTCCTTTGATGAATAGATGTATCCTTTCTCATCTTTCTTGATAATTTTGGTTGAAAGTCTATTTCATTGGCTATTAGAATGGCAATGCCAACTTGTTTCTTGGGACCATTTGCTTGGAAGAACTTTTTCCAGCCTTTTCGTTTGAGGTAGTGACTGTATTTGTTATTGAGGTAGGTTTCTTGAATGCAAGGAAATGTTGGATCTTGTTCTCATATCCAGTCTGTTAGCTTTATGTTCTTTTATAGATGAGTTTAGTTCATTAATATTGAAAAATATTAAAGACAGATGATTGGTAGTTCCTGTTATGTTTGGTTTTTGTAGCTGGCATTATGTGCATGTGGTTCTCTCCTTTTGGCTTTTTAAAAAGATGATTATTATCTTGTTTTTTTCCCTTTGGTGTATGTACCCTCCTTGTGCTGGAGTTTTCCTTCTAGAATCCTCTGTAGGGCTCTATTGGTAAGTAGATATTGTCAGAATTTTGTTTTGTCTTGGAGTATTTTGGTTTCATCATGTATGCTGATTGAGAGTTTTGCTGGATATGGTAGCATGGGCTGGCATTTCTGTTTTCTTAGAGTGTACATGACCTCTGTCCAGGCTCTTCTGGCTTTTAGTGTTTCTGTTGAGAATTCTGGTGTAATTCTGATAGGTCTGCCTTTGTATGCTACTTGGCTCTTTTATTGTGAGTAGAGGAATTTCATTTGTGGTCTCATCTGTTTGGTTTTTTCCTCATTTCCTGTATGCTTATGGGCATCTCTTTATTTAGTTTAGGGAAGTTTTCTTCTATAAGTTTGTTGAGGATGTTTGCTGGCCATTGGAGGTGGGATTCTTCAGTCTCTTCTCTACCTATAATTCCTAGGTTTTGTCTTTTCATTGTGTCCTGGGTTTCCTGGATGTTTTGGGTTAGGATATTTTCATGTTTTGAATTTTCATTGACAGTTGTGTCAATCTCTTCTATGGTATCTTTTACACCTGAATTTCTCTCTTCTATCTCTTGTATTCTGTTGCTTATGCTTACATCTCTAATTCTTGACCTCTTTCCTAGGTTTTTCATTTCAAGGGTTGCCTCAATTTGTGTTTTCATTATTGTCTGTACTTCCACTTTTAGGTCTTGGACTGCTTTAAACAAATCTTTCACCTGTTGGCTTGTGTTTTCCTATGTATCTCATGGGATTTATTGTTTCTTCATTAAGTGCTTCTACCTGTTTACCTGTGCTTTCCTGTATTTCTTTCAGTGAGTAATTTATATCCTCCTTAATGGAATCTATTATCTTCATGAGATAGGATTTTAGGACAGAGTCCTGATTTTCGGATATATTGGCATATCCAGGGCTTGCTCTTATGGGAGAACTGGGTTCTTTCTGATGATGCCAATGTAGACTGGATTCTGTTTCATATGACCTTGCACTTGGCTCTTGACATATGGTTATTCCTAGTGTTTGCTGGCCTGGTTGCCTCTGTCTGGATGGAGCCTACCTCTTTTGTCCCTGGCCTGCTTCAGGTCACCTGGTAGGCCAGTGGCCTTGACTGCAGCAAATGTCCTGTGGTGCCTTCTGACTGTGGGGTCTTCAGAGGGACATGCACACTGGTGACTTTTTGCCCTGGCTGCAGTTGTCTTTTTGGATGCCTTTGAACTCTGGGATTTTCAGAGGGACAGAGACGCTTCTGATATGTTGCCCTGGCTGCAGGAGAACTACTAGGAGGCATTCAGACTGTTGGTTCTTCAGAGGATTAGTCAAGGTGTTGCCCTGCCTGTAGCTGTTCTTTCTCCAGGGAGGCCTAAGTATTGTGAGTTCTGTTTCCCTGTGTGAAGCAGAACTTTAGGGAGGCTTTCAGAAGTTTGGTACAGTTCCTGATGATCTTCTGGGAAGTCTTCAGACTTTGGTGTCAGTTGTACAGTTGCCTTGTTTGTAGAAGAACTCCTGGCATATGATTAGTCCGTTGGTGTCAGTGGCAGGGTGTGAGCACAATGCCTGGGATTACTTCAGGCTGTGTTTGTTCAGGGGTGGGTTGCAGATGAGCTGGTTATCAGTTGTTTTGTGTGCAGTTGAACTTCTGAGATGTCTTTAGGCTGTGGTGTCTTCAGTAGAGCAGACAAGATGGTGAGCAGTTACCCAGCATGCACAGGAACTCTTGGGATGCCTTCAGGCTGTGTTTTTTCATGGAAGGGGCAGACTAGCTGGTAGTCTGCCGTAGCAGAAGTGAATGGCAGGATCTAGGACATTTAAACATAGGGGGAGAACATCCAATTGCCAGCCCATCTCGACTGAACATCTCTTATTAATACTGGTGCTAAATGCATATTTATTGTAATACTGAAAATACTTTTAAGATTGGGAAACAGAGGCAGTTGTTCAGAAAGAATGAGGGTCCTGATGGATTCCTGCTCTAAAATGCCCACAACAAATGCTGGGTAGGTGTGATGGGTAAATGGGTGCTCTCTGGAGCTTTTCTATTGTGTTTCCTTTTACCAGGTTCTCCAGTACAGGAACATACTCCAATAAGTTCTGAACACACACATGGCCGAAGGCCCCTCCTTGCATCCAAAACTCCAAGTGGCTTCGAATATTCCCATAGAACTCAGTTCCCAAATACCTCAAGACCCTGCAAGGAACTTAGCTTTTCAAATGTGTCAGAATCCCCTAGTGACCCCAGGAAGTACAATGCAATCAAGACTTTCAGTCCCTGAAAGGAACCTACTTCAGCAAGAGTCTCAAGGACCATCAAGACAATCAGGTATCCAAATGCAACCAGGTGCTTTAATGGGCCCTGGTTTACCAACTCTGAGAAGACTCTCGGGGCATCCATGTCATTAGATACCTTCAAGACCCTCAGTGAAATCTTGTTTCCATCTTCCCATAGGTCGTATGCCACAGTCAGATAAATATGTTAACAAACAAACTGGCCCTATGGCTTCAAGAAAGTTTCGAAAAGAACGCACTGTGTACTCCAAAGAACAGCAGTGCCTGCTGCAAAAACATTTTGATGAGTGCCAGTACCCAAACGAGAAGAAAATTGTGGAGCTGGCACTATCAGTTGGTGTTACAAAGAGGGAGATCAAGGTTAGTTTCTCTCTTTTTCCTCAGTCCAACAGCAACAATGTCTGCTTTCTCATTAGGAACTTGTATTGTGTTCTTCTGAAAGGCGTAGGGGAGAGTGGACAAATATAGGTGGTGAATATTGATGCATCCATTGCTGGGCCTCACATTTTTCTGTAACCAGGTACCAGTATCAAAGAACATTATTCCCATGTAGGTCTCAGTGACCTAGATATCAGATATCCTAATAAAACACAGGGCATACTAGCTCAATATCCCCGTTTTTTGTTTGTTTTTTTGTTTTGTTTTTGTTTTTGTTTTTTGATGTCCGTTCATACACAGTCTACCTTACTACAATCTCCTAGGGATCTTGAGTCTATGCTTTCTGTTGCTGACTTGTGAAGTATTGTTATAGAAACTCTGATTCAAAAGTTTCACCTTGTGGTCCAGTTGGGGGCAAAGAGGTATTCTTTTGATGTTTGCTTTGTTTTTCAGATCTGGTTCAAGAACAACCGAGCTAAGTACAGGCGGATGAAGCTCCAGAATATTAAACAAGCACTGCCAGAGACAAATGAAAGCTCTAAAGCGGTTTCTGAGTCAACCCATTTTCCTGGTTCCATACCTGTTGTTGCCTCGGACAATGGAGAGTCCATGTGTTCAGGCACATTTGGTGAGGATTCCATTCCCAAACTCAACTGCAGCCAGGCATCTTCCCTGCATTGTTTTCAGGCCTGTGATGGGGACATGTGTTGTCCGCAAGAATACCAAGAATACCAAGAATACCTGCTTGATGGCCATGCCCCTGTTACAGCTTGGAACTCTGGTCAATCAGCAGCAGTTGAATCTCAGACTGACTTAGCAGTAGCTGAAGGTCCAGTCGGCCTGGCATATGCCGCCCAAGCCCCAGAGGATGCTCACAATTCAGGTCCATGTGAAGATGAGCTCTGGCAAAGGATCCTGGAAGACTTGGACACATCAGATGACTGGCTTACTCTGAGAAACCCCTCCACTCCAGTTTACACCACTGAGGTCCTTGACCAGTCCAGGCCTTACAGCCATGAAGAAGTGTGTTATACACACCTTTAGTGTCAGTATTTGGAGAAAATTTTATTTTACTTTTTTATTGGGTATTTATTTCAATTACATTTCCAATGCTATCCCAAAAGACCCCCCTACCCTGCCCCCTTCCCCTCCCACTTCTTGGCCCTGGCATTCCCCTGTACTGAGGCAGATAAAGTTTGCACGACCAATGGGCGTAATCACTTTGAGAGCACATAATTCAGAGTCCATTAGTAGAAAATGATACTTTGTTTAGTATATATTTGGGGTGGCTGTGGATTCATGCAATATAGGGACTCACTATCAAGTCTAACTCCAGTTATATGATTACCTATGCCCTCTCCTTGCTTCAGAGGTCACTACATGCAACAGGAACCCTCATATACATGCAGAACTTGCAATCATATGATAGAAAAGCAATAAATCTGATAAATAAATACTGTGAGCCAACTCCCCACAGAAATATATCTCATTTCTTATGTACAAAATAGTTTTGTTTATTTTGAGCACTAATAGCTATTATATGTGAATATAGGTAAGAGGAAAATTGGCAGGGATTATTATTCTCTTTCATCCTTGTTAGTCTCAAGGCTGGAACACAAGGTCAGGCATTGTAGGAACATGCTTGTCCACAAGAGCCGAGCCACCTACAGGGCCCTCCTGCACTGCTGCTTTTTACTTTGATACTGGGTCTCACTGACCTGCCAAGCCTGCCTCGATTTGCCTTCTGGCTTCCTCAGCCTGGAGTGGCTGGCCTTCTAGATCTGAACACCAACCTGATATTTGAGGAATAACCCCATTATTTCTTTTTTAAAATTTTTCTTCCTTTTCCCTTTATTTATATATTTATTTACACTCCAGCTTTTATTCCCCCCAGCCCCCATCCACCCTCTGACTGTTTCACATCCCATAGCTCCTACCCACCCCACAGTCTCCACAATGATGTCCCCACCACTCACCCTGGATCCATCCAGACCTCTAAACTCCCTGGGACCTCCAGTCTCTTGAGGATTATGTTCATCTTCTCTGAACCTAGACTCATCAGTAACCTCTGCTGCATATGTGTTGGGAGCTTCATATAAGCTGGTGTAACCTGCCTGATTGGTGGTCCAGTGCTTGAGAGATCTTGGAGGTCCAGGTTAATTGAGATTGCTGGTCCTCCTACAGGTTCTCACTTCTCAGTTTCTTCCAGCTTTTCCCTAATTCAACCACAGGGGTCAGCAGCTTCTGTCCATTGGTTGGGTGCAAATATCTGTATCTGACTCTTTCAGTTGCTTGATGGGTCTTTTGGAGGGCAGTCATGATAGGTCTTTTTGTGTGAGTGCTCCATAGCCTCATTAATCCTGTCAGGCCTTGGGGCCTCCCCTTGAGCTGTAGCCTACTTTGGGCCTGTTGCTGAACCTTCTTTTCCTCAGTCTCCTCTTCATTTCCATCTGTGAAATTCTGCTTAGGGGGAGATCAGCCTGTCTCCCACTCTCTCTTACTGTGGCATAGTTTGCAGTGCTCCCAGGAGATCTGCTACACCCCAGGCACATAGGAGGTAGGGTCCAAACAGAGACATCTAGAAATTCCAAACTTATCGGGCACAATGAAAGCAGTGCCAAGGGAAAAAGCCATAGCTCCTAGTTCCCTTGTAAGGAAACTGGAGAAATCCTACCAACTCCACTATTTCTTTAGTACCTGTGCTAGGTTTCTCCCCACCAGCAGTGCATAAATGTTCCTCCTTGCTGACAACTTCTCCATCATTTATTTTCATTGGTTTTTATTGATCTTTGCCATTCTGACAAGGTAAGATAAACTGTCATTTAGTTATAATTTGCTTTGTTCTGATTGCTAAATATGGTGTAGTTTGCTTGTTTGTTATTTTGGTACGATGCCTTTCTATTAAAAGTCCCGGAGGTACTGGACCTCTTTTGGTAAGTCAGGTTGGAATGAATTTCACAATGGTCCTCCTGTCCATATCTCCTAAGACCTAGGATAAATGCTATGTTTTTAACAATCCCGGCGTGTTTAACATTTATTAAAGGGTTTCTCTGGGATTTTGTTTATCTTTTAATAATTTCCCTTTAGTTCTATACATTTTAAAAATCTGATTACTGGTTTTCTTGGTTTTACTTTATTTATTGTTGTTTTGTTGTTTGTTTTGGGACAGGGTTTTTCCTGTATGAGCCATAGCTCTCCTGGCCTTTCCCTTTTTAGATCAGCCTGAGCTTGCCTTCTGAATGCTGGGATTAAAGGCACGCACCATCAGGCATGGGTTGCTTAGGTTTGAAACTTAGTTTGTCTTTGTACCCCTGGCTTTTCTAGGCATTTTAATTAGATCAGGATGGCTTGGAACTCATAGAGATCTACTTGCCTCTGCCTCCACACATACTATGATGGCTACTTGTTTCTTAGTCCCCATTTTAAAAGATGTTTTGTATATTCTAATCATTACCCCTCTGCTATTGTTGTATCAGCTAGTAAAAACCCTTAAGAAGCCACCAGGAATCACAACCTGCTGTAATTGCATGAGGGTCTTTATTCCAGCTCAAGCTTGGGCCACCAACCTTCCTGAGTGAACCCCCAGGTCTAAGTGAAAGCATTTTATAAAGAAAAGAAAAACCACAAGCTGGGTTTGCAAGCCTTGGCATTATATGAGAGGGTAAAGGAAGGACATCCTTCAAATCTGATAATGTTGGTCAGATATTGAGACAGAACCGTGCAGCTGGAAAGAAACCTTTCTGACCTGGAAAAAGGAACTTGTGCTATCAGAAGCTGGTGTATTTTTACAACTGACCACAGATGTATGGGAGCACTTCCTTGCCCTTCTCTCATGGTTAATTAGTGGGGCACTTATTTATTTTTTTTGACAGTTACTGTGGTGTTTATTCAAATAATAAATTCTTTTTTATTAGGTATTTTCTTCATTTACATTTCTAATACTACCTCAGAAGTCCCCCAAACCCACCCTTCCTAATCCCCTCCCGCCCCCACTCCCACTTCTTGGCCCAGGCATTCCCCTGTACTTAGGCATATAAAGTTCGCAAGACATTTCATAAAAACAGACACATTTATCAGTTAGATTAAACTTAATACATGCACATAAATACATGCATATATCAATTCCTTATCTTTTGATGAAGAAGATAACAATTCACACCTAGTGAGTAGACATCACCATGTGCTTGTCAGACTAGATATCTCCATGTAGAATAAAAAAAGTAGATCCATAGTTATCACCCTGCATGAAACTCAAGTCCAAGTGGATTATAGACCTCAACATAATACCAGATACAGTGAGCCTGATATAAAGTGGGGAAGAGATGTTGTTGAAAACTGCCCCCTTCCTAGCATAGCTGTAGCCACTTTGTTCCATTCCTGCCAGCTTTTTCATATTGTTTCTGTAACATTCCTGTCAGGAATATTTCTCTTAGCTTGTTAGGTCAAAGTTTCATATGGTAGCTCTTGTTTCATCTTCTATACTTTACTGTTTTTCAATGTTACCTCTTAGAAGCCTAGTAAAAGAGAGAAATGGTGTGGATCCTGTTGGAAGAGGAGGGAAAAAGAAGTGGGAGCAGTAGAGGGAGGGAAATTTCTTTTCAGAGTATAATGTATGAGAAGAGAAGCTATGTTTAATAAAAGGTAAAAAGACAACTTTAAATGCAATTTTCCAATTAGAATGTCTGCAGCTCTCGCCTCTGCATCACAGAAGCTTGTCTACTAGGGTCTAGCTTGGATCAATATCACTGCTGCTCCTGTTCTGGGTAACCATCCCATGGTTACTGCTATCTCCAAAATGCTGGGGTTTTCTGCTGCAAGTGGCCCGCATTTTCACTAGTAGCCTCACCTGGACTACCTTCAGGGACTCCAACTCTGTTAAAGAGTGCCAAGGCTCAGCTCCTCTTTATTCTACTGTTAGATCTTCAAAACCAGCACCACCTGGGGGACTCTTGTAAAGTGGCTATTTTCACTGAACAATTCTCTTAACTCACGTGTCCACTCCAAGTTTCCCTCCCAGTTCTTTTAAACATTTATACCAAAAGTTCCTCCCTTAGTTTTTTAAAGATGGCTTAAACAGTCCCTTCTCCAAGTTTCACAATGCCATACTCTAAAGTATAACAACTGATCTAGCCTACTGTCATTCTCAGCTTTGCTTCTCCTGGGACAAACTCTGTGCTAAGAAAATCTTCTGCAAAACTGCCTTCTCTTCTCATGCTGCCAGCGCCAGCCTTCACCTTTTCAATTCCTCTGCTGGCATTTATTTATGCATGTATTCATGTATTAATTATTTAATCAATTAATTCTAGTAACTATTTTCTTCCTTTACATTTCAAATGCTATCCTGAAAGTTCCCTATACCCTCCTTTTGCCCTGCTCCCCAATCCACCAAATCCTGCTTCCTGGCCTTGGCATTCCCCTGTACTGAGGCATATTGTCTTCGAAATACCAAGAGCCTCTCTTCCCAATGATGGCTTACTAGGCCATCCTCTGCTACATATGCAACTAGAGACACAGGTCTGGGGTTGGGGGTGTACTTGTTAGTTCATATTGTTGTTCATATAGTGTTTAGACCACTTAAGCTTCTTTGGTACTTTCTCTAGCTCCTTAATTAGGGGCCTGGTGTTCCATCAAATAGATGACTGTGAGTATTCACTTCTGTATTTGCCAGGCACTGGCATAGCCTCACAAAAGAGAGCTATATCAGGGTACTGTTAGCAAAATCTTTCTGGCATATAAAATAGTATCTGGGTTTCATGGTTGTATATGGGATAGATCCCCAGGTAGGACAGTCTCTTGACATGTCGGCGGCCAAGGAAAACCCGTGCAGGAAATTTCAGGCCAACATCTTCAACAAGAGCAAGTGTCAGAACTGCTTCAAGCCCCGCGAGTCGCATCTGCTCAACGACGAGGACCTGACGCAGGCAAAACCCATTTATGGTGGCTGGCTGCTCCTGGCTCCAGATGGCACTGACTTTGACAACCCAGTGCACCGGTCACGGAAATGGCAGCGACGATTCTTCATCCTTTATGAGCATGGCCTCTTGCGATATGCCCTGGATGAGATGCCCAACACCCTCCCTCAGGGCACCATCAACATGAACCAGTGCACAGATGTGGTGGATGGGGAGGCCCGCACAGGGCAGAAGTTCTCCCTCTGCATCCTGACACCTGACAAGGAACATTTTATCAGGGCAGAAACCAAGGAGATCATCAGTGGGTGGTTAGAGATGCTCATGGTGTATCCTCGAACCAACAAGCAGAACCAGAAGAAGAAACGGAAAGTAGAGCCACCTACCCCACAGGAGCCTGGGCCTGCTAAGATGGCTGTCACTAGCAGTAGTGGCGGCAGCAGTGGTAGCAGCAGCAGCATTCCCAGTGCTGAGAAAGTTCCCACCACCAAATCCACACTCTGGCAGGAAGAAATGAGAGCCAAAGACCAACCTGATGGGACCAGCCTGAGTCCAGCTCAAAGTCCCAGCCAAAGCCAGCCTCCTGCTGCTTGCACCCCACGGGAACCAGGACTAGAAAGCAAAGAAGATGAAAGCACCATAAGTGGGGACCGTGTGGATGGTGGTCGGAAAGTACGGGTAGAGAGCGGCTACTTCTCCCTGGAGAAGGCCAAGCAGGACCTGAGGGCTGAGGAACAGCTGCCCCCACTACTCTCCCCACCCAGCCCCAGCACCCCACACAGCAGGAGGTCCCAGGTAATTGAGAAATTTGAGGCCTTGGACATTGAAAATGTCCTTCAGTCTCATTTCCGAACTTTGTCTCTGTAATTCTTTTTTATTAAATATTTTCTTAATTATATTTCAAATGTAATCCTCTTACCTAGTTTAATTTCAGAAAATCCCCTATCACCTCCTCCCTCCCACTGCTCTCCAACACACCCACACCCATTACTGGTACTGTCATTCCCCTCTACTGGGTCATAGAACTTTCGATGGACCAAGGGCCTATCCTCTCATTGATGACCGACTTGGCTATCCTCTGCCACATAAGTAACTAGAGCCATAAGTTCCAACATGTGTTTTCTTTGACTGGCAGTAGAGTTCTGTACTGGCTACTTTTTGTGTCAACTTGACACAGCTGGAGTTATCACAGAGAAAGGAGCTTCAGTTGAGAAAATGCCTCCCTGAGATACAACTGTAAAGCATTTTCTCAATTAGTGATCAAAAGGGAAAGGCCAGTTGTGAGTGGGACCATCTCTGGGCTGGTAGTCTTGGTTCTATAAGAGAGCAGGCTGAGCAAGCCAGGGGAAGCAAGCCAGTAAGGAATATCCCTCCATGGCCTCTGCATCAGCTCCTGCTTCCTGACCTGCTTGAGTTCCAGTTATGACTTCCTTTGGTGATGAACATCACTATGAAAGTGTAAGCCGAATAAACCCTTTCCTCCCCAACTTGATTCTTTGTCATGATGTTTGTGCAGGAATAGAAACCCTGGCTAAGACATATTGGTACCAGCATAGTGTGGTATTCCTGTGACAATCTGACCATGTTTTGGGGAGGAATGTGGAAGGACTTTGGAACTTTGGGTTTGTAGATCCATTCATTGTTAAGAGCTCTGTCGGATGTTGTGTAGGAGCTTGGAAGATAATGTTGAGAACAGTGCAGAAGATGACGGTCTGGCTTGTGAAATTTCAGAGGGAAAAATTAAGATTCTTTTCAGGGCCATTGATGTTTTGATTGTGAAGATTCTGTAGTTCTGATTAGCTGGGGCTGAAGAATCAGCTGTGATTAACAAGATACCAGAACTACTAAAGCAAAAGCTTTGTATTACTAAGATTATTAATACTAGTTAGCTAGAGTTAAGAAATTAGTGGTGACTAAGAAGAGACCAGGAGCCATCTAGGACTTCTCAATGATACCTCGGTCAAGGAAGGAATAAAGAAAGAAAGTAAGGATATTATGGAGTTTAATGAAAATAAAGCCACAACATACCCAAACTTATGAGACACAATGAAAGCATTTCTAAGAGGAAAACTCATAGCTCTGAGTGCCTCCAAAAAGAAACTAGAGAGGACACACATTAGAAGCTTGACAACACACCTAATATCTCTAGAACAAAAGGAAGCAAATTCACACAAGAGGATTAGAAGGCAGGAAATAATCAAACTCAGGGGTGAAATCAACCAAGTGGAAACAAGAACTATTAAAAATATCAATCAATCGAGGAGCTTGTTCTTTGAGAAAATCTACAAGATAGATAAACACTTAGCCAAACTCACTAAAGGGCACAGGGGAAGCATCCTAATTAACAAAATCAGAAATGAAAAGGGAAACATAACAACATATCCTGAAGAAATCCATAACACAATCAGATCCTTCTAAAAAAGACTATAATCAGCAAAACTGGAAAACCTGGATGAAATGGACAAGTTTCTAGACAGATACCAGGTACCAAAATTAAATCAAGATCAGGTTAATAATCTAAACAGTCTTATATCCCCTAAAGAAATAGAAGCAGTCATTACTAGTCTCCCAACCAAAAAAAGCCCAGGACCAGATGGGTTTAGTGCAGAGTTCTATCAGACCTTCAAAGAAGATCTAATCCCAGTTCTTCACAAACTATTCCACAAAATAGAAACAGAAGGTACTATACCCAACTCATTCTATGAAGCCACAATTACTCAGATACATAAACCACAAAAAAACCAACAAAGACAGAGAACTTCAGACCAATTTCCCTTATGAATATCGATGCAAAAATCCTCAATAAAAATTCTTGTGAACCGAATCCAAGAACACATTAAAGCAATCATCCATCCTGACCAAGTAGGTTTTATTCGAGGGATGCAGGGATGGTTCAATATATGGAAATCCATCAACATAATCCAGTATGTAAACAAACTCAAAGACAAAAACCACATGATCATCTCGTTAGATGTGGAAAAAGCATTCGACAAGATCCAACAAAAGTCTTGGAAAGACTAGGAATTCAAGGCCCATACTTAAACATGATAAGAGCAATCTACAGCAAAGCAGTAGCCAACATCAAAGAAAATGGTGAGAAGCTGGAAGCAATCCCACTAAAATCAGTGACTATACAAGGCTTTCCACTCTCTCTCTACCTATTCAACATTGTACTTGAAGTCCTAGCCAGAGCAATTAGACAACAAAAGGATATCAAGGGGATACAAATTGAAAAGGAAGAAGTCAAAATATCACTTTTTGCAGATGATATGATAGTATATATAAGTGACCCTAAAAATTACACCAGAGAACTCCTAAGCCTGATAAACAGCTTCGTAGAAGTAGCTGGATATAAATTTAACTCAAACAAGTCAATGGCCTTACTCTACACAAAGGATAAACAGGCTGATAAAGAAATTAGGAAAACAACACCCTTCTCAATAGTCACAAATAATATAAAATACCTTGGCGTGACTCTAACTAAGGAAGTGAAAGATCTGTATGATAAAAACTTCAAGTCCCTGAAGAAAGAAATTAAAGAAGATCTCAGAAGATGGAAAGATCTCTCATGCTCATGGATTGGCAGGATCAACATTGTAAAAATGGCTATCTTGCCAAAAGCAATCTACAGATTCAATGCAATCTTCATCAAATTTCCAACTCAATTCTTCAACGAATTAGAAAGGGCAATCAGCAGATTCATCTGGAATAACAAAAAAAAACCTAGGATAGCAAAAACTTTTCTCAAGGATAAAAGAACCTCCGGTGGAATCACCATGCCTGACCTAAAGCTGTACTATAGAGCAATTGTGATAAAAACTGCATGGTACTGGTATAGTGACAGACAAGTAGACCAATGGAACAGAATTGAAGACCCAGAGATGAACCCACACACCTATGGTCACTTGATCTTTGATAAGGGAGCTAAAACCATCCAGTGGAAAAAGGACAGCATTTTCAACAAATGGTGCTGGCACAACTTGCGGTTATCATATAGAAAAATGCGAATTGATCCATTTCTATCTCCTTGTACTAAAGTCAAATCTAGGTGGATTAGGGAACTCCACATAAAACCAGAGACACTGAAACTTATAGAGGAGAAAATAGGGAAAAGCCGCGAAGATATGGGTACAGGGGAAAAATGCCTGAATAGAACAGCAATGGCTTGTGCTGTAAGATCGAGAATCGATAAATGGGACCTCATAAAATTGCAAAGCTTCTGCAAGGTAAAAGACACTGTCAATAAGACAAAAAGACCAACAACAGATTGGGAAAGTATCTTTACCTATCCCAAATCGGATAGGGGACTAATATCCAATATATATAAAGAACACAAGAAGTTGGACTCCAGAAAACCAAATAACCCCACTAAAAAATGGGGCTCAGAATTGAACAAAGAATTCTCACCTGAGGAATACCGAATGGCTGAGAAGCACCTGAAAATATGTTCAACATACTTAATCATCAGGGAAATGCAAATCAAAACAACCCTGAGATTCCACCTCACACCAGTCAGAATGGCTAAGATCAAAAATTCAGGGGACTTCAGATGCTGTCGAGGATGTGGAGAAAGAGGAACACTCCTTCATTGTTGGTTAGATTGCAAGCTTCTACAACCACTCTGAAAATCAGTCTGGTGGTTCCTCAGAATATTGGACATAGTACTACTGGAGGATTCTGCAATACCTCTCCTGGGCATATATCCAGAAGATGTCCCAACCGGTAAGAAGGACACATGCTCCACTATGTTCATAGCAGCCTTATTTATAATAGCCAGAAGCTGGACAGAATCCAGATGCCTCTCAACAGAGTAATGGATACAGAATATATGGTCCATTTACATAATGGAGTACTACTCAGCTATTAAAAAAAAGAGTTTATAAAATTCCTAAACAAATGGATGGACCTGGAGGGCATCATCCTGAGTGAGGTAACCCAATCACAAAGGAACTCTCACAATATGTACTCACTGATAAGTGGATATTAGCACAGAATCTTAGGATACCCAAGATATAAGATACAATTTCCTAAACACATGAAACTCAAGAAGAACGAAGACCAAAGTGAGGACACATTGCCCCTTCTTAGAAATTGGAACAAAACACCCATGGAAGGAGTTTCAGAGACAAAATTTGGAGCTGTGACAAAAGAATGAACCATCTAGTGATTGCCATATCCAGGGATCCATCACATAATCAGCTTCCAAACGCTGACACCACTGCATACACTAGCAAGATTTTGCTGAAAGGACCCAGAGATAGCTGTCTCTTGTGAGACTATGCCAGGGCCTAGTAAACACAGAAGTGGATGCTCACAGTCAGCTATTGGATGGGTCACACCCCCCAATGGAGGAGCTAGAGGAAATACCCAAAGAGCTAAAGGGAACTGCAACCCTATAGGTTGAACAACAATATAAACTAACCAGTACCCCTGAGATCTTGTCTCTAGGTGCATATGTATCAAAAGATGGCCTAGTCAGCCATCACTGGAAACAGAGGCCCTTTGGACTTGCAAAATTATATACACCAGTACAGGGGAACGCCATGGCCAAAAAGGGGGAGTGGGTGGGTAGGGGATTGGGGGGATGGGTATGGGGGACTTTTGGGATAACATTGGAAATGTAAACTAGGCAAATACCTAACTAAAAAAGAGAGAGAGAGAAAAAAGAAATTAAATGAAATAAGTCATTAGCCTTCTTTTATGCATATGATAAACAGGCTGAGAAAGAAATTAGGGAATCAATACTCTTCACACTAGCCACAAATAATATAAAATATCTTGGAGTAAGTAACCAAAGAAGTGAAAGATCTGTATGACAATAACTTCAAGTCTCTCAAGAAAGAAATCAAAGATCTCAGAAAATGGAGATATCTCCCATGCTCATGGATTGGAAGAATTAACACTTAATCTTTAACCAAGAACCCAAACATATACAAGGAGATAAATGAAAGCAACTTCAATAAATGATCCTGGAGTAACTGGCAGTCTGTATGTGGAAAAAGGAAAATAGATACATATTTGTCACCATGCACAAACCTCAAGTCCAAGTAGATCAAGCACCTCCACATAAAACCAAACACACTGTATCTAATAGAAAAGAAAGTGAGAAAGCCTTGAAGTTATTGGCACAGGAGAAAAATTCCTACACAGAATTTCAAGGGCTCAGGCTCTAATATCAACAATTGGTAATTGGGACCTCTTGAAACTGGAAATCTTCTGTAAGTCAAAGGACATAGTCAATAGAACAAATCGGCAACCTACAAATTGGGGGAAAAATCTTCACTAACACCACATCCAATAGATGTCTAATATCCAAAATGTAAATGAACTCAAGAAGTTAACCACCAGAAACACTGAACAACCCAATCAAAAATGAGGTATTGAACTAAACTGATAATTCACAACAGAGGAATCTGGAATGACTGAGAAACACTTAAAGAAATGTTCAAATTCTTAGTGATCAGGGAATTGAAAATCAAAATGTCCCTGATATTCCACCTTACACAATCAGAATGGCTAAGATCAAAAACTCCTGTGACAGCACATGTTGCAGAACATTTGGAGAGGAACACTCTTCAATTGCTGCTGGGATTGCAAACTGGTCCAACCATTCTGTAAATCAATCTGGAGATTCCTCAGAAAATTGGAAATAGATCTACTTGAAGATCCAGCTATACCAATCTTGTACATATACCCAAAAGATGCCCCACCACGGCACAGGGACACATGCTCCACTATGTTCATGAAAGCCTTATTTGTGATAGTCAGATGTTAGAAACAACCCAGATGCCCCACAATAGAAGAAAGGATACAGAAAATGTGGTTCATTTACACAATAAAATACTACTCAGCTATTAAGTACAAGGACATCCTGAGTTTTGCAGGCAAAACCAAAACGGAAGGAACTAAAAAATATCATCCAGAATGCCATATTTCAGATCCAACAGGATTTGCATGGTATATAATCACTAATATGTGGATATTAGCCAAAAAAGTAGAGAATACCCAGAATACAATCAACAAAACTCAAAAATTTTAACAAGCTAAAGGGCCAAAGTGAGGATGACTCAATTCCACTTGGGAGGGAGAAGAAACAATCACAGTAGGGGGGAAGGGTGGACCTGGGTCGGAGAGGGGACAGAGAGGGGAAGAGGGGAACATGATCAGGTATTGGGTTGTGGGAACAGGACTGAAACACTGAGCACCAGCAAAAGAATGGAAAGAGGCAAGCTTGGTAGGTAGGAGGTAGGGGGAAACTCCAGAATAGAATCGACCTGGGAGGTGAGAAACTCTTAGGACTCAAAAGGAGGGACTTTAGATGAAATGCCCCACAGTGGGGAACTTGTAGAGCCGACCTCCAGCAGAAAGACAGGGCATCAAGTGAGGGATGGAGAAGTGGCTGAGGAAAATGGGTCCAGTTACAGGGCCCAAATTGGGATCCAGCTCAATTACTGACACTATTACTGAGACTATGGTGTGCTCAAAAAAGGGGGCCTATTATAACTGCCCCCTAAAATGACCCTGCAAGCAAATGAAAGTCAGATGAAGATATTCATACCAAACAGATTGACAAAGTTCACTGACCAGTGTGGTTGAATTAGTGAAAAGCTTATAGAAGCTGAGCAGGAGGGCAACCCTGTAGGAAGACCAGCAGTCTCAACTAACCTGAACCCCAAAGATCCTTCAAAAACTGGGCAACCAACAAGGCAGCATACACCAGATGATATGAGGCCAACAACACATATTCAACAGGACACTGTGGGTCTGGACACAGTCAGTGAAGATACGCATAATGCTCAAGAGAAAGGAGGACCCAGGGAGTGAGAAAGTTTTGTAGGAAACGTGGTAGGGATAGAGGACATTTTTTTGGAGAAGGGAAGAAGACCTATGTGATGAAGAACAGTCAGTGTGTGGACCAAAAGGGGGATAAAATCTAGCCTAAAATCTAGGTATAAATGATTAAATAAAATTTATTTTTTAAAACAGGAATATTATCATAAATGTAAAAAAAAAGCAGAGAGGGTGCTAGATTCTCCTCCTTTCTACTGGACAATCTGTCTCAAAACAACTAATAAAGGTCCATGGAACAGGCAAGTCCAATAGATCCCATTCCACACTCATCCATCCAAGAGCATTGGTCATATAATTACCCTGGATATCAGAAGACTCTTACAAATAACCCAGATGCCCCCTTTTATTGAATTTCAAGAAAATCAAATAACCTTAAATGAATCTCCCTAAAAGGACCCTAGCACAGGCTCTACCTTTCATCCTCTCACAGCCAGGAGACATTCACACCTTGTGACCACACCCAGTCTTCTGCTTATGCACAGGGCACGTTTTAGACTTCACCAATCAAAAACCCATACAAACTACAAAAAGTTACCAAGGCTCCACCATGACATCCCCTTCACACAGCAACCTTAAATATTTCATGTAGCCCACCAACTCACCAGGAATCCAGAGGGTTACTGTAACTTGCTAAATCCTCTCTCTGTTTTAATTCTACATTTCTTGAGAATAGACATTGTTTAGATCAGGAAATCCCCTATTCCCGCTTCTCCTTTCTCCCCTGAGGGCCTATAAAAATGGGACCTCTTTCCCCTCGAGGTCAACTCATCTACCCCTGTGTGGGATATGAGTCGTCCCCAGAGCTCTGGCTTTCTCTGAATAAAGCCTCACGTGGTTTGCATCAAGCTTGGTCCATTGTGAATTCTTGGGTGTCTGCTATTGTCCTGAGATCTGAGCAAGGGGCTCCACTCTGAATCTTTCATTTGGGGGCTCGTCTGGGATCTCGTGACCACCCACATCTCCGAAGACCCACTTGGAGGTGAAATTTTTTGTCTAAAAATATTTCTGTGAGCCGGCGAGGTTCAGTGTTGAAATTTGCAGCCTCTATGTTTCATGAGAAACGGAGACCTTTGCCTCAGGATGAGGCACTGAGTGTGAACAGCAGACGTGCTGGAATCACTGGATGCTGCTCGCTCTGTGGGACCCCCTGAGCAAGGGTAAGGACTCCAGGAGTTCTTCTGGGGCAGGTTGTGCACTTCCCCAACCTTCTGCATTTCTGAGTTGGTTTTGACAGTCCGTTAGAAAATGGGCATCTGTCAGTGTGTGTATGTGTGTTTTCTTTGTTTGTTTCGTGTTTTACGTGGTGGTGTAAATGATGGGGCAGACTGTAAAGACCCCCCTAAGTTTGACTTTAGACCACTGTACTGAAGTTATATCAAGGGCCCATAATCTTTCAGGGGACTTTTGGTTTGACTCTTATTTTTGAAGTTAAAGCCATTGTTTTTCAGAGCAGACCTGGGTCCCACCTGGATCAACAGCCTTACCTTGTCCAGAATTCACTGCCATAAATCAAACCATAGATTCCCAGAGCATCTCAGAGCCCACCCCCAATGCTCTCATGTGTGTGGGTGGGTCAGCACAGAGCCCTCACTTTCTGCCCTAAGAAGCAGTAAGCACAGCGGTGGTGGCAGCAGAGGCAGTGAGTACCCTGCCTGGACCAGCACACTTTCTGGCCCAGTGATGAGAATGCGCAGCGCTCCTCCTCCAGCTGCTCCCACTCCTCAGGCAAGCATGCAGCCCTGAGCCTGAACAGAACTGAAACCACAGGCTATGCCCGAAACAGAGCCTCCTCTTCAACCCACAGGTTTCCGCAAGATCTATCCTGAAATTGAAGGGCCTCCCAAGTGGCCAGGGTCCCCTCCCCCTCCACTCTATCTTCTGCCTCCGCAGGTCCCTGAACCCGGCTCTGGGATTGCTGGCAGCAGTTGATGGACCAAGACCAGCGGCAGGGACAGGGAGCCGACTAGCCCAGAGTCCTTCAGCAGATGGAGCTACTGACACCACTTTTGCCTTTTCCTTTGCGAGCTGTAGATGACCTGCCCACAGACCCACAGTCTCTGCAGACCCTCCAATATTAGTCTATTGTCATCAGCTGATCTATATAATTGGAACGCTGGGTTCCCTCTGGACCGGCCAGATTAGAACTACAACAAGGTTCAAGGTAGGGAAATGTTGACACTTTACTGGTCGGGCTCTAGTCTAAAGGGAGTGATGAGAAGCCACACCAATTTGGCTCAGGTAAGAGAAGTGATGCAGGGCCCTACAGAGCCCCTATCTGTTTTTCTAGAAATATTCATAGAAGCTTATAGATGCTATACTCCTTTTAACCAACAAGGCGCTGTTGCTATGGCTTTTAAAGATTACATGCCATGGCTTTACAAGATTTAGTCAGGGAGGCAGAAAAGGTGTATCACAAGAGAGGGAGAATAAGAGGGAAAGAACACAGGACAGGAATTTAAGCAGGATTTTGGCCGCAGTAGTAGGGGAATGTGAAGGAAGGAACAGGCCAGAGAATAGACAGACAGGGTACCTAGGCAACATGGAACCCAGACCTGAAGGAAGAGGGTCTGTCCAGAAGATTTTAGGGAAGGAACAGTGTGCCTATTGCAAGCAAAAAGGACATGGGCATGGGAATGCCCAAAGAAGGAGGGAAGGGCCCCTAAGTACCTGACTCTGAAAGATGATGAATAGGGGAGATGGGGCTCGGACCCCCTCCCCGAGCCTAGGGTAACCCTGATGGTGGAGGGGACTCCCATGGACTTTTTAATTGACACAGGGGCAGAGCATTCTGTGTTGAAACATCCACTGGGAAAATTTTAAAAAAATAAAAGAACCATAGTGTTTGGAGCCACTAGTCAGAAACAATACCCCTGGACACTGTGTGCACTATAGATCTGGGGAAAGGACAAGTGAGTCATTCCTTCTTGGCCATTCCGGAATGTCCCACACCGCTTCTAGGAAGAGATCTTATGACTAAATTAAAGGCCCAGATTAGCTTTACCCAAGAAGGGCTGAGAATAAGTTGGGAACCTCCCACCTCCGTAGTTTTAGCCCTGCAGCTTGAGGAAGAATACAGACTGCATGAAGGCATAAAGCAAACGGAGGTGCCAGATCAAAAGATTGGTTGACTGCTTTCCCTAGAGCATGGGCAGAGACTGGAGCCATGGGAATGGTTGTCAAAGTTTCCCCTGTGGTTATGGGACTGAAAACAGACCCAACCCCTATAGGAGTGCCACAATACCCGATGAGCCATAAAGCAAGAGATAAAATCAGGCCACATATTCAGAGACTATTTCAAGTAGGTATTTTGGTAACTTGCCAGTCACGCTGGAATACTCCTGTACTGCCAGCAGAGAAAGCTGGCATGAGTGACTATCGACCAGTCCAAGACCTGAGAGAGGTTAATTAGAGGGTACAAGATATTCACTCAACTGTTTTTAATCCCTATAACCTCCTCGGCTCACTCTCTCTGGAGAGAAAATGGTACACAGTACTTGATTTAAAAGATGCTTTCTTTTGCCTGAAGTTACATCCCTCCAGCAAGCCCCTATTCGCCTTTGAGTGGAGAGATCCTGACACTGGACAAATGGGACAATTGACCTGGACTCGGTTACCACAGGGGTTCAAAAACTCCCCCACCCTTTTTGATAAGGCCGCACAACGAGATTTAGCCTCCTTCTGAGCTGAAAACTCCCAGATAACTCTGCTTCAATATGTTGATGACTTGCACCTTGCTGCAACCACGGAGAGAGAATGCTGGCAGGGGACCAAGAGATTGCTAGCAGAACTGGCATTATCTGCCAGACCCCAGACCAATGGATGACAAATGCCCGGATGACTCACTACCAGAAACTGCTGCTGACTGAACGGGTCATGTTTGCTCCTCCTGCTATTCTCAGCCCTGTTACCTTCCTGCCTGAAATGGACGATTCCTCAACCTTCACTGCTGTGCAGAATCCTTGTGAAGGAAATTGGGATTTGAAGTGATGTACGTGACTTGCCATGGCCAGGTGTTCCAAACTGGCAGACAGGAGGAAGCAGTTCCCCAGTGGAAGGTAAGAGAATGGCAGGTGTGGCAGTGGTAGATGGTAAGCGAATCGTGTGGCCTGGCAACCTGCCAGAAGGTACATCAGCTCAAAAAGCTGAATTAATTGCCCTGACCAAGGCCCTTCAGATGGCTGAGGGGCAGTCCATTAACATTTACACCAATAGCAGGTATGCTTTTGCTACATCCCACGTCCACGGTGCCATCTATAGACAAAAGAGGGTTGCTGATGTCAGCAGGCAAGGACATAGAAAATATAGAGGAGATTCTGAGTCTCCTTGAGGCTATTCATCTGCCTGCCAAAGTGGCCATTATACATTGTCCTGGACATCATAAAGGACACGATGCTGTGACAAGGGGAAATAACATGGCTGATGTTAAAGCTAAACAGGCTGCACTCAGCCCTATGATACTGCCCTTCAGGCTTCGACAGATAGAATCTCTCCAGAAAGTTGCTCTGCCAGAACTGGAACTGTGCAGCCAGAGTTTTGAGTATACCTATCCCTGAAGATATGAAACTAATGGACAATTTAGGGTTTACTGCAGAAAATTCACAGTGCCAACCAGCAGCCAGTAATGGTAAAATAATATTGCCACAAAAAGAAGGGAAAAGATTTATTGAAAATATACATCGCTGTCCCACCTGGGAGCCAAACACCTGCAAACACTGGTCAAAGCATCTACTTTTTATGTTTTAAGACTCTTTGATGTTGCAGAAGCAGTAGTTAAGAAGTGTGTACTATGTGCCATGACTAAAGTAGGACATTCAAGATATCCTCCTGGGAGAAGACTATGAGAAGATCACCCTGGAGGCTATTGGAAAGTAGATTTTACTGAAGTAAAGCCAGCTAAGTATGGTAATAAATATCTTTTAGTTTTTTTTTAATTTTTAATATTTTTTATTACGTATTTTCCTCAATTACATTTCCAATGCTATCCCAAAAGTCCCCCATAACCCCCCCCCCCACTTCCCTACCCACCCAAAACCAATTTTTTGGCCCTGGCATTCCCCTGTACTGGGGTATATAAAGTTTATGTGTCCAATGGGCCTCTCATTCCAGTGATGGCCGACTATGCCATTTTTGATATATATGTAGCTAGAGTCAAGAGCTCCAGGGTACTGGTTAGTTCATAATGTTGTTCCACCTGTAGGGTTGCAGATACCTTTAGCTCCTTGGGTACTTTCTCTAGCTCCACCATTGGGAGCCCTGTGATCCATCCAATAGCTGACTGTGAGCATCCACTTCTGTGTTTGCTAGGCCCCGGCATAGTCTAACATGAGACAGCTATATCTGGGTCCTTTCAGCAATATCTTGCTAGTGTATGCAATGGTGTCAGCGTTTGGAAGCTGATTATGGGGTGGATCCCTGGATATGGCAGTCTCTAGATGGTCCATCATTTTGTCACAGCTCCAAACTTTTTCTCTGTAACTCCTTCCATGGGTGTTTTGTTCCCAATTCTAAGAAGGGGCACCGTGTCCACACTTTGGTCTTCGTTCTTCTTCAGTTTCATGTGTTTTGCATCTTGTACCTTATATCTCGCTATACTAAGTTTCTGGGCTAATATCCACTTATCAGTGAGTACATTTCATTTGAGTTCTTTGGTGATTGGGTTACCTCACTCAGGATGATGCCCTCCAGGTCCAACCATTTGCCTAGGATATTCGATAATTCATTCTTTTTAATAGCTGAGTAGTACTCCATTGTGTAAATGTATCACATTTTTTGTATTCATTCCTCTGTTTGAGGAGCACATAGGTTCTTTCCAGCTTCTGGCTATTATAAATAAGGCTGCTATGAACATAGTTGAGTATGTGTCCTTCTTACCGGTTGGGACATCTTCTGGATATATGCCCAGGAGAGGTATTGCGGAATCCTCCAGTAGTACTATGTCCAATTTTCTGAGGAACCACCAGACTGCTTTCCAGAATGGTTGTAAAAGCTTGCAATCCCACCAACAATGGAGGAGTATTCCTCTTTCTCCATATCCTCGCCAGCATCTGCTGTCACCTGAATTTTTGATCTTAGCCATTCTGACTGGTGAGATGGGATCTCAGGATTGTTTTGATTTGCATTTCCCTGATGATTAAGGACGTTGAACATTTTTTTCAGGTGTTTCTCAGCCTTTCGGTATTCCTCAGGTGAGAATTCTTTGTTCAGCTCTGAGCCCCATCTTTTAAGGGGGTTATTAGATTTTCTCGAGTCCACCCTCTTGAGTTCTTTATATATATTGGATATTAGTCCCCTATCTGATTTAAGATAGGTAAAGATCCTTTCCCAAGGGCTCTTACACCTAACCTAGACCTACCCTAGTATTGAAACTCTACTCCATGGACTTGGTCTTAATTGAATATCCACCCAGTACACCCACATAGGTTCCTCTTTCATCCCCTCACATCCAGCAGATATTCCCACCCTGTGGCCTGGCTCAGTTGGCAGATATAACTTATGGAAACTTAGACAGGTGGAAGACACCTCTTTTGAGACAAGTTTTGTCTGTCTGACTTTGGCTGTCCTACAACTCGATTTGAAGACAAGGATGAAATTGAGCTCTCAGAGATACACCTGTCTGTGACCAACCTGTCCAGTGCCTTGAATAAAGGCATGCAACACCACATTGGACTCATTCTTTGGGGAGTCCTGCCTTCTTTGGTTTCATCCAGAAGAAATTTGTTCTACAATCTTCTGGGACCATCTCAAAAACATCTCTTCTCATGCTAGAGTCCAAAGGTAACTGCTCATTCCAGCCCACTGTTGTCACCTTGTAATTACCCTCTCTTTTCTTTCTTTTCTTTTCTTTTCTTTTCTTTTCTTTTCTTTTCTTTTCTTTTCTTTTCTTTTCTTTTCTTTTCTTTTCTTTTCCTTTCTTTTCCTTTCCTTTCCTTTCTTCTCTCTCTCTCCCTCTCTCTCTCTCCCGTTTCTTCCTTTTTTTTCAAAATTGAGACTGGTCATTGTACATGTCCCTCACTTTCTGGAACGCACCATAATAACAAGCCAGTCCTCAATATCACAGAGTCCCACTGCTAATGCTTCCGGGAACTGGGGTAAAATGTGTGCTCCACAAACCCAATATGGTTACCTCTTCTTGTTGAATGAGGACCTGTTTAGTCATAAAGCTGACAAGTTGTCAAACTTTCCAGTCAATGTAACACCACCATGGTCTATTTTGGCCACCCCAGAGCTCACTTTGGTCCCAAGTCCACTGGAGATCTTATGGTGTGTTCATCCTACTCCTGCATGCCCATTTAAAGGGAAATAATTCAGAGAAACCCCACAGTTTAAAACTACTCTTGTCAAGCCTCTCCATCTAATGACTCAGGCTATCTATGCAACACAGCCCTCAGACCAGTGCCTAGAATTCAGAACAGAGAATCTAGGAGCCTCCTTCAACTCATTCACAGACTGCTTGAATCCCTGCACCTGACTGATCCTCAGCTCCTAATTTACATATTTTCTGCCTATCAAGCAACCATACAAGCCAAACAGTGTGAACCAAGTTCCCCTTCCACTTTCTCCCAGTATTACCCACCATGATATCCCCTTCACACAACAACCTGAAACACATCATGATGCCCACTAACTCAACAGGTATCCAGTGGGCTGCTGTATCTTGGCCAATCCGCTATTTGACTTCTATTCAGAGGACCTGCACTTACATATCTCTCCAAACTCACTTTTTGGAATCTTTGCACCCTACAAACTTTCAAATCCATTATCCGCATTCACATTTGGTACCACACTGGTTTCAGAGTAATTGCTTAGAGCCCTACTCTTATGGGTATAATTCTACTTGTTTTTTTGTCTTTTGAGTCAGAGTGTCTCTACTGGTCCAGGCTATTCTAGACTTACTGAACATCAAAGGGCTCAGGTCTCTTCTTGGCTGGTACACAAAAGCACAGTAGCTGGGCCAGCAACATGGGGTCTTACCAGCCTTCTTGTTCTGTCATCTATGAACCCTGCATGCTTATGTTTTCCAGTGTTAACATCTATGTGGAAACATCTGCAATGCTCCTGCCTTTTCTCCACACTGCCCACTCAACTCTGGGGATGTGTTGGACCTCAACATCCAAACAGGTACACCAGCTGCAGAATGATCACAAAAAGCTCTTCATCTGCTAGCTCCCTCTCTCCTCCATGAGATTAGCCACCCTCAACATAGCCAATGTATAAAAAATATATTCAGGACAAACATTCACCTGACAAACACTAGTTCTCTTTATCTTGTTCAGATTTCCTTCTGTTTGTACACTTCCTCAGGGAACAGCCTTATATACCTTGTCTGGGCAGGAACCTCAAAGCTCCACCCACTCTTTGGCTCCTCCCACTCTGTGGACCTTCAAATTCAGTAGATAAACACACCCTTCAGTGCCACTGGGATTTTGGCCCCACCCTAGAGATTCCTTGTCCTTTTGATTGAATTACATTTTTTTTTGTTTTGTTTATTTGTAAGTTAGTATCTGTCAGTGCAGGAAGTTGTCTTCACAGTCTATAAGGTGTCTAGTTCTCCCAAGAAAACAAATTCCTTGCTATTTAGGGGAAAACATACTACAATACATTGCATCAGCCTTGCTGGCAGTATACCTTAATTCAAAGTACTCAGGAGTCAGAGGCAGGTCATATCTGTGACTTCTAAACATCCTTTCTCTACATAACACTTTACAGGACAAATAGAGCTACACAGAATAAAACAACCTCAAATTTACAAATATGCATCTAGAGAGATAAATATTTATGTAATCATAATCTTTCTCCTCCCCACGCTCTTATTCACATGTATACCCATCATACTTCAAGAGCATGCTCTTAGCCATTCTGACTGGTGTGAGATGGAATCTCAGGGTTGTTTTGATTTGCGATTCCTGATGACTAAGGATGTTGAACATTTTTTCAGGAGCTTCTCAGCTATTGGGTATTCTTCAGGTGAGAATTCTTCGTTTAGCTCTGAGCCCCATTTTTAATGGGGTTATTTGATTTTCTGTAGTCCACTTTCTTGATTTCTTTATATATATTGGATATTGTCCCCTCTCTGATTTAGGATAGGTAAAGATCCTTTCCCAATCTATTGGTGGTCTTTTTTGTCTTATTGACTTTGTCTTTTGCCTGGCAGAAGCTTTGCAATTTTATGAGTTCTCATTTGTCGATTCTCGATCTTAACAGCACAAGCCATTGCTGATCTATTCAGGATTTTTGCCCACTGTACCCATATCTTCGAGGCTTTTCCCTACTTTCTCCTCCATATGTATCAGTATGTCTGGTTTTATGTGGAGTTCCTTAATCCACTTAAATTTGACCTTAGTATAAGGAGATAGGAATGGATCAATTCCCATTCTTCTACATGATAATCGCAAGTTGTGCCAGCACCATTTGTTGAAAATGCTGTCCTTTTTCCACTGGATGGTTTTAGCTCCCTTGTCAAAGATCAAGTGACCATAGGTGTGTGGGCACCAGTTGTGCCAGCACCATTTGCTGAAAATGCTGTCTTTTTTCCACTGGATGTTTTTTGCTCCCTTGTCAAAGATCAAGTGACCATAGGTGTGTGGTTTTATTTCTGGGTCTTCAGTTCTATTCCATTGGTCTACTTGTCTGTCCCTATACCAGTACCATGCAGTTTTTATCACAATTGCTCTGTAGTACAACTTTAGGTCACCATGGTGAATCCACAGGGGAGGTTTTTTTAATCCTTGAGCAGAATTGTTGCTATCCTAGGTTTTTTGTTATTCCAGACGAATTTGCAGATTGCCCTTTCTAATTCGTTGAAGAATTGAGTTGGAATTTTGATGGGGATTGCATTGAGTCCTTAGATTGCTTTTGGCAAGATAGCCATTTTTTACTCTATTGATCCTGCCAATCCATGAGCATGGGAGTTCTTTCCATCTTCTGGGATCTTCTTTAATTTCTTTCTTCAGAGACTTGATGTTCTTATCATACAGATCTTTCACTTCCTTAGTTAGAGTCAGGCCAAGGTATTTTATATTATTTGTGATTATTGAGAAGGGTGTTGTTTCCCTAATTTCTTTCTCAGCCTGTTTATTCTTTGTGTAGAGAAAGGCCATTGACTTGTTTGAGTTAATTTTATATCCAGCTACTTCACTGAAGCTGTTTATCAAGTTTAGGAGTTCTCTGGTGGAATTTTTAGGGTCACTTACATATACTATCATATCATCTGGAAAAAGTGATATTTTGACTTCTTCCTTTCCAATTTGTATCCCCTTGATATCCTTTTGGTGTCTAATTGCTCTGGCTAGGACTTCAAGTACAGTGTTGAATAGGTAGGGAGAAAGTGGGCAGCCTTTTCTAGTCCCTGATATTAGTGGGATTGCTTCCAGCTTCTCACCATTTACTTTGATGTTGCCTACTGGTTTGCTGTAGGTTGCTTTTTATTTTGTTTAGTTATTGGCCTTGAATTCCTGATCTTTCCAAGACTTTTATCCTGAATGGGTGTTGGATTTTTCAAATGCTTTCTCTGCATTTATGGCTAAGATAAAAAATTCAGGGGACAGCAGATGCTGGGGAGGATGTGGAGAAAGAGGAACTCTCCTCCATTGTTGGTGGGCTTACATGCTTGTACAAACACTCTAGAAATCAGTCTGGCGGTTCCTCAGAAAATTGGACACAGTACTACTGGAGGATCCTGCAATACCTCTCCTGGGCATATATCCAGAAGATGTTCCAGCCAGTAAGAAACACACATGCTCCACTATGTTCATAGCAGCCTTATTTTTAATAGCCAGAAGCTGGAAAGAACCCAGATGTCCCTCAACAGGGGAATGTATACAGAAAATGTGGTACATTTACAGAATGGAGTACTACTCAGATACTAAAGACCATGAATTGAAGAAATTCTTAGGCAAATGGATGGATCTGGAGGATATCATCCTGAGTGAGACAATGCAATCACAAAAGAACACATATGGTATACACTCATTGATAAGGGGATACTAGCCCAGGAATTGAGAATACCCACGATACAACTTGCAAAACATATGAAACTCAAGAAGAAGGAAGACCAAAGTGTGGATACTTAGCTCCTTCTTATAATTTTAAACAAAATACCCATGGATTGATTCACAGTGACAAAGTTCAGAGCAGATCTTGAAGGAATGACCATCCAGAGACTGCCCTACTGGGGGATACACGCCATAAACCACTACCAAACCCAGACACTAGGCAGATGCCACCAAGAACCTGCTGACAGGAGCCTATATAGCTGTTTCCAGTGAGGCTGTGCCAGTGCCTGGCAAATACAGAAGTGGATGCTCACAGTTATCCACTGGACTGAGCACAAGTTCCCCAATTAAGGAGCCAAAGAAATACCCAAGGAGCTGAAGGGGACTGAGTCCCCATAGAAGAAACAACAATATGAACTAATTAGTACTCTCAGAGCTCCTTGGACCTTGTCTTCATCAGGGTTTCTATTCTGTCACAGACATCATGACCAAGAAACTAGTTGGGTAGGACAGGGTTTATTCGGCTTACACTTCCATACTGCTGTTTATCACCAAAGGAAGTCAGGCCTGGAACTCAAACAGGGCAGGAAGCAGGAGCTGATGCAGAGGCCATGGAGGGATGTTCTTTACTAGCTTGCTTCCTCTGGCTTGCTCAAGAACCAAGACTAGCAGCCCAGAGATGGTCCCACTCACATGGGGCCTTTCCCCTTTGATCACTAATTGAGGAAATGCCTTATAGTTGTATCTTATGGAGGCCCCCGACCAGTGTCTCTAGTTGCGTATGTAGCAGAGGATGGTCTAGTATGCCATCATTGGGAAGAGAGGCTCTTGATATTGCGAAGACCATATGCCCCAGTACAGGGTAATGCCAGGGCCAGGAAGCAGGAGTTGGTGGGTTGCAGAGCAGGGCAAGGGGAGGGTATAGGTGACTTTCGGGATAGCATTTGAAATGTAACGGAAGAAAATAGCTACTAAAATTAATTGAGTCATTAATTAATACATAAGCACATGAATACATAATTAAATAAATGCCAGCAGAGGAATTGGAAAGGTAAAGAAAAAGGGAGGTGCTGGCAGCATGAGAAGAGAAGGCAGTTTTGCAGAAGAAATTGTTAGCACACAGTTTGACCAGGGGAAGTGAAGCTGAGAATGACAGTAGGCTAGATCAGTTGTTATACTTTAGAGTATGGCATTGTGAAACTTGGAGAAGGGACTGTTTAAGCAATCTTTAAAAAAACTAAGGGAGGAAATGTTGGTATAAATGTTTAAAAGAACTTGGAGGCAAACTTGGAGTGGGCAGGGAGTTAAGAGAATTGTTCAGTGAAAATAGCAACTTTACAAGAGTCCCCCAGGTGGTGCTGGTTTTGAAGATCTGACAGGAGCATAAAGAGCAGCTGAGCCTTGGCACTCTGTAGCAGAGGTGGAGTCCCTGAAATTAGTCCAGGTGATGCTATTGGTGAAAGTGTGGGCCAGTTGCAGCAGAAAACCCCAGCATTTTGGAGATAGCAGCAACCATGGGATGGTTACCCAGAACAGCAGCATCAGTGAGATAGAACCTCACCAGACCCTAGGAGACAAGCTCCGGTGATGCAGAGGCCAGAGCTGCAGACATTCTAATTGGAAAATTGCATTTAAAGTAGTCTTTTTTCCCTTTAATTAACCATAGCTTCTCTTTTCATACAATATACTCTGAAAAGAAATTTCCCTCCCTCTACTCTTTCCACTTCTTTTTCCCTCCTCTTCCAACAGGGTCCACACCATTTCTCTCTCTTTCTAGGCTTCTAAGAGGTAACATTAAAAAACAGTAAAATATAGAAGATGAAACAAAAGCTACCATATGGAACTTGGGCCTAACAGGTCAAGAGAAATATTCCTGACAGGAATGTTACAGAAACAATATGAAAAAGCTGGCAGGAATGGTACAAAGTGACTACAGTTATGCTAGGAGGGGGGCAGTTTTCAACAACATCTTTTCCCCACTTTATATCACGCTCACTGTATCTGGTATTATGTTGAGGTCTATAATCCACTTGGACTTGAGTTTCCTGTAGGGTTATAACTATGGATCTACATTTACTCTTCTACAAGGAGATATCTAGTCTGACAAGCACGTGGTGATGTCCACTCACTAGGTGTGAATTGTTATCTTCTTCATCAAAAGATAAGGAATTGATATATGCACGTATTTATGTGCAGGTATTAAGTTTAATCTAACTGATAAATGCGTCTGCTTTTATGATAATACTCTGCTGTTGTTAATAATGTAATTCAGGGTGTAGTACATTTTGCTGAAGGTGACTGGTTCAGCAGTTCTTTTATTATTCAGGAGAGTTTTTCATAGTCTGGGCTATTTGTCTTTCCATAACTAAGTGGAAATTGTTCTCTGAAGATCTGTGAATCATTGTATGGGAATTTTGATGGGGATTGCACTGAATTTATAGATTGCTTTTGGTAGACTGGCTGAGCATTGGTGATCTTTCTATCTTCTGATACCTTCTTCAATATTTTTCCTGGAATTTTTATCATAGAATATTTTTACTTGCTTGGTTAGAATTGCCTCAAGATATTTCACATTACTTGGGGCAATGTTAAAGTGTTTGTGCCTAATTTTTTTCTTAGTCAAATTGTTGTTTGTATAGAGAGGGGTACTGATTTTTCTGGTTAATTTAACACTACAGGTACTCTGCTGAAAGTGTTTCTCAATCATAGACATTCACTAGTGCAATTTCTCAAGTCACTTCAGAACATTGTCATATCATTTAAATAAAGGTACTTTGAAGTACTCCTTCCCCATATGTATTTCCTTTACCTCCTACAAGTGTCTTCTTGCTTAAGCTAAGAACTTCAAGTAATGCATTGAACAGATATGGAGAGAGTGGCAGCCTTGACTTGTTCCCGATTTTAGTGGAATTCTGTAAATGTTATGCCTGGTTCTTCCTCCCAGACTCTTCCTCCCAGAAATAAGTCTCAGATTAAAAAAATATTTTAAAATACCATGCCTAGGCCTGGAAAATGGCTCTATGTTTAAGAGCACTGACTGTTCTTCCAGAGGTCCTGAATCAATTCCCAGCAAACACATGGTGGCTCAAACCATCTGTGAAGGGACGTAAGGTTCTCTGCTGGTGTGTCTGAAGACAGCTATAGTGTACTCATGTACATAAAATAAATATTAAAAAAATACCATGCCTATACATTTTAGCTCCTCTTTGACTAGATCATAACTTAGACGACTCAATTGTATTACCTTCCCTTCTTCCATGTGGTTGATTACCTGTGCTCAGGTACTATGCATCTGTCCTCCCCGACCCCCACATCTTCCTGAAGACAGGTGTATTAACTCACCTGGAATTTCAACACTCAGGAGAAGCAAGAAGATGGCATGAAACACTGTGCCAACCCATAATCCCTGCTTTCCCTGATGTGAAGAGCAAGAAAGATACTATTGCTTTGATATTGATGGATGAAGATTCACAGTCAAGAGGAAGGGATATGGGAGGCTTCTGCCATAACAGCTATTCATATGCCAACTTACCCAGCCTCCCAAGAAAGTAGCATACTAGTAATAGAGGCACTGAAGAGAACACTTAAGTGGGTTGGGATACAGAAATGTACCTTTCCACAATGGGTGACTAATGGAAGAGGTAGAAGGAGAAGGTGTATATTCTGTTATTGGAAAGTCCATGAAGATTATGTCCCCATACTCTAGTGAGAATACAGATGACAGAACTATGTCAGTTTTATAATTTTTTATTTTTTCACGCTTTGGGGAAGGGGAGGGCACAAAGGTGGGTAGACATAGCAGGACAGGGATCTGTGTGTAATCAAGTGCTAACCAATATAAAAATAGGAGAGAATCCATTTAATTGCTATGTTCAATGAATAGCTGTACCTTTGTGGTACATTGAAAATAAATAACACTAGTTTAATTGAGACATTTTCACAAAGTCTTCCTTGAAAGCTTTCTACCTCATGTGTTCAGACAATCAGTCTCCAAGTTTAAAGCTTTCACTTTGGTAGATGGAGAGAGGAGTGCCCCAAACTTCCGGATCAACAGTTCTTAGATGGCATCCACAAGTCAGAAGTGCTCAGGGAAGTCAGACAGTGACACTTGGTCTGGGACAGAATCCAAGTCACTGAGATGTACAGGGAAGAGCTGGTCTTGTATAGCAGTCTGGTCTTAAACACCTATGAGTGTGTATTGAGCAATGGGTCTCCCTTGGATTCCCAGATGTCAAAGCTGTGCTGGAATGTGGAGTTTGGGCTATTGCTGGATCTTGATCTGCAGCAGGTTGTGCAGATAGTGCACAGACTGATGATTGACAGACCGTACTCTCCCCTGTTGCTGGGTTTCACTCAGCCTATAGAGACATCATGGCATCACTTAATAAATTCTCATTAATCTGAATAATGGACAAGGTTGACTCCGGGTCTGAGAACATACTTGGGCTGAAAGGAGGAGGAAAGCTGACATGACATATTTCCTCCCATGCAGAAAATATGGATTCTGAGTCTGGAGATGTACTTGATGGGCTGCATGGAGGAGAACTGAACACAGACTGTCTCTCAGCCAAGGTATCCTGATAGGCAGAGCTTGGCAGAGAGACAGTGCCTTTAGGGCTTTCAGTTATTTCACAGGAATCCTGGCCATGCATCAAATTTTGCACCGTGTTCTTCTCTGTCTCCTTCCTTTGCTTCTTAGACCTTGTATTCTTTTGATAGATTTCACAGACCTGATCAATTTTGGAAAAGATGGCCATCTGGTCTAGGGAATTACTCAAGGGGCTGAGTTCAGGAAGAGGGCTCAAAACTGATGGTGTCTGGCACATGGAGAAGGTGGATTCTGAGTTTTGGGTCATACTTGGAGGTCCGAGTTGAGGAGAAAGGCTTAATCCAGAGGGTATGTCACACGAAGATTCAGCACCGGCTGCTGGAGAAGGTGAGGAAAGAACGTTGGAACAGCCAGACCTATCACTAGATAGGTGCCCCGGTTCCCTGGAAAGTTCTCTACACTTCTGCCTTGGATGCTCCGAGATAATGTGGCTCTTGCTGAAACACATGTCTTCCAAGGGTTGATCAATGAGGGAAGAGTTGAATTCCTGGTGAGGGGAGTTCCTTGATGGTCTAAACTCAGGAGGATAGCTGACATTCACATGTCTCTGGCACACAGAATCTGGACTGGCAGCAAAATCAGGAACTTCACCGCCACTGCTGGAAGTAGGCCTATAGTGAGGTCCACTTCCAATTCTCCGAGGGAGTTGTGAACTCTTCCGACATTCTTTAGCTCGTCTGTTCTTGAACCAGGTCTGGAAAACAAAGGAGACATCAGAGGAATACCCGTAACGGGACCACAGGTTGAAGCCTTTAGATGGGAGGTGTTTTTATAGCCATAGAAACTGCATGAGGCAGAAACAGAGAAGTCTGAGGCTCTAAATCCCAAAGAGGTCGCAGTAAGGTAGGATGTATATGACTTGGCACCAAAATCTGGGGAAGATTCAGGTAGTGTGTCCTGTGTCTTAGTAGAAGCCGTGGTGTATGGGTCTCTAAGACCCTGCAGGAAAATAATCTTGACCCAAAATGGTACCAGGTTGAATCAGAATGGGATGTACAGGGAAGAGCTGTACCCCTAGAGGGCTGAATAACCACCATTCACAAAACTCCAAGGTGCCCTTAGCACTTAAGAAGCACAGAGTTCAGGTAATTGATTGAGGAAGAGACCCTTTTGGTGTTGAACAGAGGGAAAAGAGAGAGGCATACCTGGATCTTGTATTCTGTCACACCAATCAGTAATGCCAGTGCCTTCCGTTGTTCCAGGTCTGGGTTCTGGCACTGGTGAAAATGTTCTTGCAGCAGACACTTTTGTTCTTTGGAGTACACGGTGCGTTCCTTTCGACACTTTCTTGGAGCCACAGGGCCAGATTGTTTGTTATAATATTTATCTGACAGTGGCATAGAACCTATGGGAACAGGGAAACCAGAACTCACTGAGGTTCTTGAAAGTATCTGATGACTTGGCTGCCCTGAGAGTCTTCTCAGAGTTGGTAAACCTGGGCCCATGACAACACTTGTTTGCATTCGCATACCTGAGTTTCTGGATGGTTCTTGGGAGTCTTTCTGATGTAGGTCCCTTTCATGGACTGAATGACTTGATTGCAGTGGACGTGTTGGGGTCACTAGAGGACTCTGACACATTTGAAAAGGTAAGTACCTTGTAGGCTCTTTAGGCACTAGGAAACTGGTTTCTCTGGGTATATTTGAAGCCATTTGGAATTTAGGATGCAAGGAGGAATCTTTGGACATCTATGTGTTCTGAACTGATTGGAGAATGTTCCTGCACTGGAGAACCTGGAAATAGGAAACACATCAAAAGAGCTCCAGAGAGCACCCATTTATACATCATGCCTACACAGCATTTGCTTTGGACTCTTAGATAGCAGGAATCAGGATTCCTCAGGTGGCCTCAGTCTTCCTGACCAACTGCCTCTGATTCCCAAAATCAGCATTCTCAGTATTGCAATAGACATGCAATTAGCTCCTGTGTTAATATCAGACCACAAAAGAGGGCAATTGGCTGTCATCCCCTTGGGTTTAAAGCTAACATATCCTCTTCATTTCCACTGGTGTTCTATCTCTCTCCCAACAAGGAGTCAGGGCCATGGAACAGGCAGCATCCATGTGATCCCACCCCACCCCTATCTCCTACACAAGAGCTTTGATGATCTAATTACCCAGTATATCATAGGGCTCTTACACCTAACCTAGACCTACCCTAGTACTGAAACTCTACTCCATGGACTTGGTCTTAATTGAATCTCCACCCAGTACATCCACATAGGTTCCTCTTTCATCCCCTCACATCCAGCAGATATTCCCACCCTGTGGCCAGGCTCAGTTGGCAGATATAACTTATGGAAACTTGGACAGGTGGAAGACACCTCTTTTGGGACAAGTTTTGTCTGTCTGACTTTGGCTGTCCTACAACTCGATTTGAAGACAAGGATGAAATTGAGCTCTCAGAGATACACCTGTCTGTGACCAACCTGTCCAGTGCTTCGAATAAAGGCATGTAACACCATATTGGACTCATTCTTTGGGGAGTCCTGCCCTCTTTGGTTTCATCCAGAAGAAATTTGTTCTACAATCTTCTGGGATCACCTCAAAAAACATCTCTTCTCATGCTAGAGCCCAAGGGGACCTGCTCATTCCTGTCCCCTGTTTTCACCTTGTAATTACCCTCTCTTTTCTTTTCTTCTCTTTATTTTCTTTCCTTTCCTCTCCTCTCCTTTCCTTTCCTTTTCTTTTCCTTCCCTTCCCTTTCCTTTCCTTTCTTTTCAATTCCTTTCTCTCTCTCTCTCTCTCTCTCTCTCTCTCTCTCTCTCTCTCTCTCTCTCTCCCTTTTTTCCTTTTTTCTTTTTCAAAATTGAGACTGGCAATTCTACATGTCCCTCACTTTCTGGATCCCACTATAATAATAAGCCAGCCCTCAATATTACAGAGTCCCACTGCCAATGGGTCTGGAGAACGGGGGTAAAATGTGTGCTCCACAAACCCAATATGGTTACCTCTTCTTGTTGAATGAGGACCTGTTTAGTCATAAAGCTGACAAGTTGTCACACTTTCCAGTCAATATGCCACCACCATGGTCTATTTTGCCCCCCCCCAGAGCTCACTTTCGTCCCAAGTCCACTGGAGATCTTATTGTGTGTTCATCCTACTCCTGCATGCCCATTTAAAGGTAAATAAATCAGAGAAACCCCACAGTTTAAATCTCCTCTTGTCAAGCCTCTCCATCTAATGACTCAGGCTTTCTATACAACACAGCCCTCAGACCAGTGCCTAGAATTCAGAACAGAGAATCTAGGAGCCTCCTTAAGCTCATTCACAGACTGCTTGAATCCCTGCACCTGACTGATACTCAGCTCCTCATTTACATATTTTCTGCCTATCAAGCAACCATACAAGCCAAACAATGTGATCCAAGTTCCTGTTCCACTTTCTCCCAGTATTACCCTCCGTGATATCCCCTTCACACAACAACCTGAAACACATCATGATGCCCACTACCTCAACAGCTATCCAGTGGGCTGCTGTATCTTGGCCAATCCGCTATTTGACTTCTATTCAGAGGACCTGCACTTACATATCTCTCCAAACTCACTCTTTGGAATCTTTGCACCCTACGAACTTTCAAATCCATTGTCCGCATTCACATTTGGTGCCACACTGGTTTCAGAGTAACTGTTTAGAGCTCAACTCTTATGGGTATAATTCTACTTGATTTTTGTCTTTTGAGTCAGAGTGTCTCTACTAGTCCAGGCTGTTCTAGACTTACTGAACATCAAAGGGCTCAGGTCTCTTCTTGGCTGGTACACAAAAGCAAAGTAGCCTGGCCAGCAACATGGGGTCTTACCAGCCTTCTTATTCTGTCATCTATGAACCCTGCATGCTTATGTTTTCCAGTGTTAACATCTATGTGGAAACAACTGCACTGCTCCTGCCTTTTCTCCACATTGCCCACTCAACTCTGGGGATGTGTTGGACCTCAACATCCAAACATGTACACCAGCTGCAGAATGATCACAAAAAGCTCTTCATCTGCTAGCTCCCTCTCTCCTCCATGAGATTAGCCACCCTCAACATAGCCAATGTATAAAAAATATATTCAGGACAAACACTCACCTGACAAACACTAGTTCTCTTTATCTTGTTCAGATTTCCTTCTGTTTGAACACTTCCTCAGGGAACAGCCTTATATACCTTGTCTGGGCAGGAACCTCAAAGCTCCACCCACTCTTTGGCTCCTCCCACTCTGTGGACCTTCAAATTCAGTAGATAAACACACCCTTCAGTGCCACTGGGATTTTGGCCCCACCCTAGAGATTCCTTGTCTTTTTGATTGAATTACATTTTTTTTTTGTTTTGTTTATTTGTAAGTCAGGGTCTGTCACTGAAGGAAGTTGTCTTCACAGTCTATAAGGTGTCTAGTTCTCCCAAGAAAACAAATTCCTGGCTATTTAGGGGAAAACTTCCTACAATACATTGCATCAGCCTTGCTGGCAGTATACCTTAATTCAAAGTACTCAGGAGTCAGAGGCAGGTCATATCTGTGACTTCTAAACATCCTTTCTCTACATAACACTTTACAGGACAAATAGAGCTACACAGAATAAAACAACCTCAAAATTACAAATATGCATCTAGAGAGATAAATATTTATGTAATCATAATCTTTCTCCTCCCCACGCTCTTATTCACATGTATACCCATCATACTTCAAGAGCATGCTCTTAGCCATTCTGACTGGTGTGAGATGGAATCTCAGGGTTGTTTTGATTTGCGTTTCCTGATGATTAAGTATGTTGAACATTTTTTCAGGAGCTTCTCAGCCATTGGGTATTTTCAGGTGAGAATTCTTCGTTTAGCTCTGAGCCCCATTTTTAAACGGGTTTATTTGATTTTCTGTAGTCCACCTTCTTGATTTCTTTATATATATTGGATATCAGTCCCCTCTCTGATTTAGGATAGGTAAAGATCCTTTCCCAATATGTTGGTGGTCTTTTTTGTCTTATTGACTTTGTCTTTTGCCTGGCAGAAGCTTTGCAATTTTATGAGGTCTCATTTGTCGATTCTCGATCTTAACAGCACAAGCCATTGCTGATCTATTCAGGATTTTTGCCCACTGTACCCATATCTTCGAGGCTTTTCCCTACTTTCTCCTCCATATGTATCAGTATGTCTGGTTTTATGTGGAGTTCCTTAATCCACTTAAATTTGACCTTAGTACAAGGAGATAGGAATGGATCAATTCGCATTCTTCTACATGATAACAGCTATTTGTGCCAGCACCATTTGTTGAAAATGCTGCCTTTTTTCCACTGGATGTTCTTTGCTCCCTTGTCAAAGATCAAGTGACCATAGGTGTGTGGTTTTATTTCTGGGTCTTCAGTTCTATTCCATTGGTCTACTTGTCTGTCCCTATACCAGTACCATGCAGTTTTTATCACAATTGCTCTGTAGTACAACTTTAGGTCACCATGGTGAATCCACAGGGGAGGTTTTTTTAATCCTTGAGCAGAATTGTTGCTATCCTAGGTTTTTTATTATTCCAGACGAATTTGCAGATTGCCCTTTCTAATTCGTTGAAGAATTGAGTTGGAATTTTGATGGGGATTGCATTGAGTCCTTAGATTGCTTTTGGCAAGATAGCCATTTTTTACTCTATTGATCCTGCCAATCCATGAGCATGGGAGTTCTTTCCATCTTCTGGGATCTTCTTTAATTTCTTTCTTCAGAGACTTGATGTTCTTATCATACAGATCTTTCACTTCCTTAGTTAGAGTCAGGCCAAGGTATTTTATATTATTTGTGATTATTGAGAAGGGTGTTGTTTCCCTAATTTCTTTCTCAGCCTGTTTATTCTTTGTGTAGAGAAAGGCCATTGACTTGTTTGAGTTAATTTTATATCCAGCTACTTCACTGAAGCTGTTTATCAAGTTTAGGAGTTCTCTGGTGGAATTTTTAGGGTCACTTACATATACTATCATATCATCTGGAAAAAGTGATATTTTGACTTCTTCCTTTCCAATTTGTATCCCCTTGATATCCTTTTGGTGTCTAATTGCTCTGGCTAGGACTTCAAGTACAGTGTTGAATAGGTAGGGAGAAAGTGGGCAGCCTTTTCTAGTCCCTGATATTAGTGGGATTGCTTCCAGCTTCTCACCATTTACTTTGATGTTGCCTACTGGTTTGCTGTAGGTTGCTTTTTATTTTGTTTAGTTATTGGCCTTGAATTCCTGATCTTTCCAAGACTTTTATCCTGAATGGGTGTTGGATTTTTCAAATGCTTTCTCTGCATTTATGGCTAAGATAAAAAATTCAGGGGACAGCAGATGCTGGGGAGGATGTGGAGAAAGAGGAACTCTCCTCCATTGTTGGTGGGCTTACATGCTTGTACAAACACTCTAGAAATCAGTCTGGCGGTTCCTCAGAAAATTGGACACAGTACTACTGGAGGATCCTGCAATACCTCTCCTGGGCATATATCCAGAAGATGTTCCAGCCAGTAAGAAACACACATGCTCCACTATGTTCATAGCAGCCTTATTTTTAATAGCCAGAAGCTGGAAAGAACCCAGATGTCCCTCAACAGGGGAATGTATACAGAAAATGTGGTACATTTACAGAATGGAGTACTACTCAGATACTAAAGACCATGAATTGAAGAAATTCTTAGGCAAATGGATGGATCTGGAGGATATCATCCTGAGTGAGACAATGCAATCACAAAAGAACACATATGGTATACACTCATTGATAAGGGGATACTAGCCCAGGAATTGAGAATACCCACGATACAACTTGCAAAACATATGAAACTCAAGAAGAAGGAAGACCAAAGTGTGGATACTTAGCTCCTTCTTATAATTTTAAACAAAATACCCATGGATTGATTCACAGTGACAAAGTTCAGAGCAGATCTTGAAGGAATGACCATCCAGAGACTGCCCTACTGGGGGATACACGCCATAAACCACTACCAAACCCAGACACTAGGCAGATGCCACCAAGAACCTGCTGACAGGAGCCTATATAGCTGTTTCCAGTGAGGCTGTGCCAGTGCCTGGCAAATACAGAAGTGGATGCTCACAGTTATCCACTGGACTGAGCACAAGTTCCCCAATTAAGGAGCCAAAGAAATACCCAAGGAGCTGAAGGGGACTGAGTCCCCATAGAAGAAACAACAATATGAACTAATTAGTACTCTCAGAGCTCCTTGGACCTTGTCTTCATCAGGGTTTCTATTCTGTCACAGACATCATGACCAAGAAACTAGTTGGGTAGGACAGGGTTTATTCGGCTTACACTTCCATACTGCTGTTTATCACCAAAGGAAGTCAGGCCTGGAACTCAAACAGGGCAGGAAGCAGGAGCTGATGCAGAGGCCATGGAGGGATGTTCTTTACTGGCTTGCTTCCTCTGGCTTGCTCAAGAACCAAGACTAGCAGCCCAGAGATGGTCCCACTCACATGGGGCCTTTCCCCTTTGATCACTAATTGAGGAAATGCCTTATAGTTGTATCTTATGGAGGCCCCCGACCAGTGTCTCTAGTTGCGTATGTAGCAGAGGATGGTCTAGTATGCCATCATTGGGAAGAGAGGCTCTTGATATTGCGAAGACCATATGCCCCAGTACAGGGTAATGCCAGGGCCAGGAAGCAGGAGTTGGTGGGTTGCAGAGCAGGGCAAGGGGAGGGTATAGGTGACTTTCGGGATAGCATTTGAAATGTAACGGAAGAAAATAGCTACTAAAATTAATTGAGTCATTAATTAATACATAAACACATGAATACATAATTAAATAAATGCCAGCAGAGGAATTGGAAAGGTAAAGAAAAAGGGAGGTGCTGGCAGCATGAGAAGAGAAGGCAGTTTTGCAGAAGAAATTGTTAGCACACAGTTTGACCAGGGGAAGTGAAGCTGAGAATGACAGTAGGCTAGATCAGTTGTTATACTTTAGAGTATGGCATTGTGAAACTTGGAGAAGGGACTGTTTAAGCAATCTTTAAAAAAACTAAGGGAGGAAATGTTGGTATAAATGTTTAAAAGAACTTGGAGGCAAACTTGGAGTGGGCAGGGAGTTAAGAGAATTGTTCAGTGAAAATAGCAACTTTACAAGAGTCCCCCAGGTGGTGCTGGTTTTGAAGATCTGACAGGAGCATAAAGAGCAGCTGAGCCTTGGCACTCTGTAGCAGAGGTGGAGTCCCTGAAATTAGTCCAGGTGATGCTATTGGTGAAAGTGTGGGCCAGTTGCAGCAGAAAACCACAGCATTTTGGAGATAGCAGCAACCATGGGATGGTTACCCAGAACAGCAGCATCAGTGAGATAGAACCTCACCAGACCCTAGGAGACAAGCTCCGGTGATGCAGAGGCCAGAGCTGCAGACATTCTAATTGGAAAATTGCATTTAAAGTAGTCTTTTTTTCCCTTTAATTAACCATAGCTTCTCTTTTCATACAATATACTCCGAAAAGAAATTTCCCTCCCTCTACTCTTTCCACTTCTTTTTCCCTCCTCTTCCAACAGGGTCCACACCATTTCTCTCTCTTTCTAGGCTTCTAAGAGGTAACATTAAAAAACAGTAAAATATAGAAGATGAAACAAAAGCTACCATATGGAACTTGGGCCTAACAGGTCAAGAGAAATATTCCTGACAGGAATGTTACAGAAACAATATGAAAAAGCTGGCAGGAATGGTACAAAGTGACTACAGTTATGCTAGGAGGGGGGCAGTTTTCAACAACATCTTTTCCCCACTTTATATCACGCTCACTGTATCTGGTATTATGTTGAGGTCTATAATCCACTTGGACTTGAGTTTCCTGTAGGGTTATAACTATGGATCTACATTTACTCTTCTACAAGGAGATATCTAGTCTGACAAGCACGTGGTGATGTCCACTCACTAGGTGTGAATTGTTATCTTCTTCATCAAAAGATAAGGAATTGATATATGCACGTATTTATGTGCAGGTATTAAGTTTAATCTAACTGATAAATGCGTCTGCTTTTATGATAATACTCTGCTGTTGTTAATAATGTAATTCAGGGTGTAGTACATTTTGCTGAAGGTGACTGGTTCAGCAGTTCTTTTATTATTCAGGAGAGTTTTTCATAGTCTGGGCTATTTGTCTTTCCATAACTAAGTGGAAATTGTTCTCTGAAGATCTGTGAATCATTGTATGGGAATTTTGATGGGGATTGCACTGAATTTATAGATTGCTTTTGGTAGACTGGCTGAGCATTGGTGATCTTTCTATCTTCTGATACCTTCTTCAATATTTTTCCTGGAATTTTTATCATAGAATATTTTTACTTGCTTGGTTAGAATTGCCTCAAGATATTTCACATTACTTGGGGCAATGTTAAAGTGTTTGTGCCTAATTTTTTTCTTAGTCAAATTGTTGTTTGTATAGAGAGGGGTACTGATTTTTCTGGTTAATTTAACACTACAGGTACTCTGCTGAAAGTGTTTCTCAATCATAGACATTCACTAGTGCAATTTCTCAAGTCACTTCAGAACATTGTCATATCATTTAAATAAAGGTACTTTGAAGTACTCCTTCCCCATATGTATTTCCTTTACCTCCTACAAGTGTCTTCTTGCTTAAGCTAAGAACTTCAAGTAATGCATTGAACAGATATGGAGAGAGTGGCAGCCTTGACTTGTTCCCGATTTTAGTGGAATTCTGTAAATGTTATGCCTGGTTCTTCCTCCCAGACTCTTCCTCCCAGAAATAAGTCTCAGATTAAAAAAATATTTTAAAATACCATGCCTAGGCCTGGAAAATGGCTCTATGTTTAAGAGCACTGACTGTTCTTCCAGAGGTCCTGAATCAATTCCCAGCAAACACATGGTGGCTCAAACCATCTGTGAAGGGACGTAAGGTTCTCTGCTGGTGTGTCTGAAGACAGCTATAGTGTACTCATGTACATAAAATAAATATTAAAAAAATACCATGCCTATACATTTTAGCTCCTCTTTGACTAGATCATAACTTAGACGACTCAATTGTATTACCTTCCCTTCTTCCATGTGGTTGATTACCTGTGCTCAGGTACTATGCATCTGTCCTCCCCGACCCCCACATCTTCCTGAAGACAGGTGTATTAACTCACCTGGAATTTCAACACTCAGGAGAAGCAAGAAGATGGCATGAAACACTGTGCCGACCCATAATCCCTGCTTTCCCTGATGTGAAGAGCAAGAAAGATACTATTGCTTTGATATTGATGGATGAAGATTCACAGTCAAGAGGAAGGGATATGGGAGGCTTCTGCCATAACAGCTATTCATATGCCAACTTACCCAGCCTCCCAAGAAAGTAGCATACTAGTAATAGAGGCACTGAAGAGAACACTTAAGTGGGTTGGGATACAGAAATGTACCTTTCCACAATGGGTGACTAATGGAAGAGGTAGAAGGAGAAGGTGTATATTCTGTTATTGGAAAGTCCATGAAGATTATGTCCCCATACTCTAGTGAGAATACAGATGACAGAACTATGTCAGTTTTATAATTTTTTATTTTTTCACGCTTTGGGGAAGGGGAGGGCACAAAGGTGGGTAGACATAGCAGGACAGGGATCTGTGTGTAATCAAGTGCTAACCAATATAAAAATAGGAGAGAATCCATTTAATTGCTATGTTCAATGAATAGCTGTACCTTTGTGGTACATTGAAAATAAATAACACTAGTTTAATTGAGACATTTTCACAAAGTCTTCCTTGAAAGCTTTCTACCTCATGTGTTCAGACAATCAGTCTCCAAGTTTAAAGCTTTCACTTTGGTAGATGGAGAGAGGAGTGCCCCAAACTTCCGGATCAACAGTTCTTAGATGGCATCCACAAGTCAGAAGTGCTCAGGGAAGTCAGACAGTGACACTTGGTCTGGGACAGAATCCAAGTCACTGAGATGTACAGGGAAGAGCTGGTCTTGTATAGCAGTCTGGTCTTAAACACCTATGAGTGTGTATTGAGCAATGGGTCTCCCTTGGATTCCCAGATGTCAAAGCTGTGCTGGAATGTGGAGTTTGGGCTATTGCTGGATCTTGATCTGCAGCAGGTTGTGCAGATAGTGCACAGACTGATGATTGACAGACCGTACTCTCCCCTGTTGCTGGGTTTCACTCAGCCTATAGAGACATCATGGCATCACTTAATAAATTCTCATTAATCTGAATAATGGACAAGGTTGACTCCGGGTCTGAGAACATACTTGGGCTGAAAGGAGGAGGAAAGCTGACATGACATATTTCCTCCCGTGCAGAAAATATGGATTCTGAGTCTGGAGATGTACTTGATGGGCTGCATGGAGGAGAACTGAACACAGACTGTCTCTCAGCCAAGGTATCCTGATAGGCAGAGCTTGGCAGAGAGACAGTGCCTTTAGGGCTTTCAGTTATTTCACAGGAATCCTGGCCATGCATCAAATTTTGCACCGTGTTCTTCTCTGTCTCCTTCCTTTGCTTCTTAGACCTTGTATTCTTTTGATAGATTTCACAGACCTGATCAATTTTGGAAAAGATGGCCATCTGGTCTAGGGAATTACTCAAGGGGCTGAGTTCAGGAAGAGGGCTCAAAACTGATGGTGTCTGGCACATGGAGAAGGTGGATTCTGAGTTTTGGGTCATACTTGGAGGTCCGAGTTGAGGAGAAAGGCTTAATCCCGAGGGTATGTCACACGAAGATTCAGCACCGGCTGCTGGAGAAGGTGAGGAAAGAACGTTGGAACAGCCAGACCTATCACTAGATAGGTGCCCCGGTTCCCTGGAAAGTTCTCTACACTTCTGCCTTGGATGCTCCGAGATAATGTGGCTCTTGCTGAAACACATGTCTTCCAAGGGTTGATCAATGAGGGAAGAGTTGAATTCCTGGTGAGGGGAGTTCCTTGATGGTCTAAACTCAGGAGGATAGCTGACATTCACATGTCTCTGGCACACAGAATCTGGACTGGCAGCGAAATCAGGAACTTCACCGCCACTGCTGGAAGTAGGCCTATAGTGAGGTCCACTTCCAATTCTCCGAGGGAGTTGTGAACTCTTCCGACATTCTTTAGCTCGTCTGTTCTTGAACCAGGTCTGGAAAACAAAGGAGACATCAGAGGAATACCCGTAACGGGACCACAGGTTGAAGCCTTTAGATGGGAGGTGTTTTTATAGCCATAGAAACTGCATGAGGCAGAAACAGAGAAGTCTGAGGCTCTAAATCCCAAAGAGATCGCAGTAAGGTAGGATGTATATGACTTGGCACCAAAATCTGGGGAAGATTCAGGTAGTGTGTCCTGTGTCTTAGTAGAAGCCGTGGTGTATGGGTCTCTAAGACCCTGCAGGAAAATAATCTTGACCCAAAATGGTACCAGGTTGAATCAGAATGGGATGTACAGGGAAGAGCTGTACCCCTAGAGGGCTGAATAACCACCATTCACAAAACTCCAAGGTGCCCTTAGCACTTAAGAAGCACAGAGTTCAGGTAATTGATTGAGGAAGAGACCCTTTTGGTGTTGAACAGAGGGAAAAGAGAGAGGCATACCTGGATCTTGTATTCTGTCACACCAATCAGTAATGCCAGTGCCTTCCGTTGTTCCAGGTCTGGGTTCTGGCACTGGTGAAAATGTTCTTGCAGCAGACACTTTTGTTCTTTGGAGTACACGGTGCGTTCCTTTCGACACTTTCTTGGAGCCACAGGGCCAGATTGTTTGTTATAATATTTATCTGACAGTGGCATAGAACCTATGGGAACAGGGAAACCAGAACTCACTGAGGTTCTTGAAAGTATCTGATGACTTGGCTGCCCTGAGAGTCTTCTCAGAGTTGGTAAACCTGGGCCCATGACAACACTTGTTTGCATTCGCATACCTGAGTTTCTGGATGGTTCTTGGGAGTCTTTCTGATGTAGGTCCCTTTCATGGACTGAATGACTTGATTGCAGTGGACGTGTTGGGGTCACTAGAGGACTCTGACACATTTGAAAAGGTAAGTACCTTGTAGGCTCTTTAGGCACTAGGAAACTGGTTTCTCTGGGTATATTTGAAGCCATTTGGAATTTAGGATGCAAGGAGGAATCTTTGGACATCTATGTGTTCTGAACTGATTGGAGAATGTTCCTGCACTGGAGAACCTGGAAATAGGAAACACATCAAAAGAGCTCCAGAGAGCACCCATTTATACATCATGCCTACACAGCATTTGCTTTGGACTCTTAGATAGCAGGAATCAGGATTCCTCAGGTGGCCTCAGTCTTCCTGACCAACTGCCTCTGATTCCCAAAATCAGCATTCTCAGTATTGCAATAGACATGCAATTAGCTCCTGTGTTAATATCAGACCACAAAAGAGGGCAATTGGCTGTCATCCCCTTGGGTTTAAAGCTAACATATCCTCTTCATTTCCACTGGTGTTCTATCTCTCTCCCAACAAGGAGTCAGGGCCATGGAACAGGCAGCATCCATGTGATCCCACCCCACCCCTATCTCCTACACAAGAGCTTTGATGATCTAATTACCCAGTATATCATAGGGCTCTTACACCTAACCTAGACCTACCCTAGTACTGAAACTCTACTCCATGGACTTGGTCTTAATTGAATCTCCACCCAGTACATCCACATAGGTTCCTCTTTCATCCCCTCACATCCAGCAGATATTCCCACCCTGTGGCCAGGCTCAGTTGGCAGATATAACTTATGGAAACTTGGACAGGTGGAAGACACCTCTTTTGGGACAAGTTTTGTCTGTCTGACTTTGGCTGTCCTACAACTCGATTTGAAGACAAGGATGAAATTGAGCTCTCAGAGATACACCTGTCTGTGACCAACCTGTCCAGTGCTTCGAATAAAGGCATGTAACACCATATTGGACTCATTCTTTGGGGAGTCCTGCCCTCTTTGGTTTCATCCAGAAGAAATTTGTTCTACAATCTTCTGGGATCACCTCAAAAAACATCTCTTCTCATGCTAGAGCCCAAGGGGACCTGCTCATTCCTGTCCCCTGTTTTCACCTTGTAATTACCCTCTCTTTTCTTTTCTTCTCTTTATTTTCTTTCCTTTCCTCTCCTCTCCTTTCCTTTCCTTTTCTTTTCCTTCCCTTCCCTTTCCTTTCCTTTCTTTTCAATTCCTTTCTCTCTCTCTCTCTCTCTCTCTCTCTCTCTCTCTCTCTCTCTCTCCCTTTTTTCCTTTTTTCTTTTTCAAAATTGAGACTGGCAATTCTACATGTCCCTCACTTTCTGGATCCCACTATAATAATAAGCCAGCCCTCAATATTACAGAGTCCCACTGCCAATGGGTCTGGAGAACGGGGGTAAAATGTGTGCTCCACAAACCCAATATGGTTACCTCTTCTTGTTGAATGAGGACCTGTTTAGTCATAAAGCTGACAAGTTGTCACACTTTCCAGTCAATATGCCACCACCATGGTCTATTTTGCCCCCCCCCCCAGAGCTCACTTTCGTCCCAAGTCCACTGGAGATCTTATTGTGTGTTCATCCTACTCCTGCATGCCCATTTAAAGGTAAATAAATCAGAGAAACCCCACAGTTTAAATCTCCTCTTGTCAAGCCTCTCCATCTAATGACTCAGGCTTTCTATACAACACAGCCCTCAGACCAGTGCCTAGAATTCAGAACAGAGAATCTAGGAGCCTCCTTAAGCTCATTCACAGACTGCTTGAATCCCTGCACCTGACTGATACTCAGCTCCTCATTTACATATTTTCTGCCTATCAAGCAACCATACAAGCCAAACAATGTGATCCAAGTTCCTGTTCCACTTTCTCCCAGTATTACCCTCCGTGATATCCCCTTCACACAACAACCTGAAACACATCATGATGCCCACTACCTCAACAGCTATCCAGTGGGCTGCTGTATCTTGGCCAATCCGCTATTTGACTTCTATTCAGAGGACCTGCACTTACATATCTCTCCAAACTCACTCTTTGGAATCTTTGCACCCTACGAACTTTCAAATCCATTGTCCGCATTCACATTTGGTGCCACACTGGTTTCAGAGTAACTGTTTAGAGCTCAACTCTTATGGGTATAATTCTACTTGATTTTTGTCTTTTGAGTCAGAGTGTCTCTACTAGTCCAGGCTGTTCTAGACTTACTGAACATCAAAGGGCTCAGGTCTCTTCTTGGCTGGTACACAAAAGCAAAGTAGCCTGGCCAGCAACATGGGGTCTTACCAGCCTTCTTATTCTGTCATCTATGAACCCTGCATGCTTATGTTTTCCAGTGTTAACATCTATGTGGAAACAACTGCACTGCTCCTGCCTTTTCTCCACATTGCCCACTCAACTCTGGGGATGTGTTGGACCTCAACATCCAAACATGTACACCAGCTGCAGAATGATCACAAAAAGCTCTTCATCTGCTAGCTCCCTCTCTCCTCCATGAGATTAGCCACCCTCAACATAGCCAATGTATAAAAAATATATTCAGGACAAACACTCACCTGACAAACACTAGTTCTCTTTATCTTGTTCAGATTTCCTTCTGTTTGAACACTTCCTCAGGGAACAGCCTTATATACCTTGTCTGGGCAGGAACCTCAAAGCTCCACCCACTCTTTGGCTCCTCCCACTCTGTGGACCTTCAAATTCAGTAGATAAACACACCCTTCAGTGCCACTGGGATTTTGGCCCCACCCTAGAGATTCCTTGTCTTTTTGATTGAATTACATTTTTTTTTTGTTTTGTTTATTTGTAAGTCAGGGTCTGTCACTGAAGGAAGTTGTCTTCACAGTCTATAAGGTGTCTAGTTCTCCCAAGAAAACAAATTCCTGGCTATTTAGGGGAAAACTTCCTACAATACATTGCATCAGCCTTGCTGGCAGTATACCTTAATTCAAAGTACTCAGGAGTCAGAGGCAGGTCATATCTGTGACTTCTAAACATCCTTTCTCTACATAACACTTTACAGGACAAATAGAGCTACACAGAATAAAACAACCTCAAAATTACAAATATGCATCTAGAGAGATAAATATTTATGTAATCATAATCTTTCTCCTCCCCACGCTCTTATTCACATGTATACCCATCATACTTCAAGAGCATGCTCTTAGCCATTCTGACTGGTGTGAGATGGAATCTCAGGGTTGTTTTGATTTGCGTTTCCTGATGATTAAGTATGTTGAACATTTTTTCAGGAGCTTCTCAGCCATTGGGTATTTTCAGGTGAGAATTCTTCGTTTAGCTCTGAGCCCCATTTTTAAACGGGTTTATTTGATTTTCTGTAGTCCACCTTCTTGATTTCTTTATATATATTGGATATCAGTCCCCTCTCTGATTTAGGATAGGTAAAGATCCTTTCCCAATATGTTGGTGGTCTTTTTTGTCTTATTGACTTTGTCTTTTGCCTGGCAGAAGCTTTGCAATTTTATGAGGTCTCATTTGTCGATTCTCGATCTTAACAGCACAAGCCATTGCTGATCTATTCAGGATTTTTGCCCACTGTACCCATATCTTCGAGGCTTTTCCCTACTTTCTCCTCCATATGTATCAGTATGTCTGGTTTTATGTGGAGTTCCTTAATCCACTTAAATTTGACCTTAGTACAAGGAGATAGGAATGGATCAATTCGCATTCTTCTACATGATAACAGCTATTTGTGCCAGCACCATTTGTTGAAAATGCTGCCTTTTTTCCACTGGATGTTCTTTGCTCCCTTGTCAAAGATCAAGTGACCATAGGTGTGTGGTTTTATTTCTGGGTCTTCAGTTCTATTCCATTGGTCTACTTGTCTGTCCCTATACCAGTACCATGCAGTTTTTATCACAATTGCTCTGTAGTACAACTTTAGGTCACCATGGTGAATCCACAGGGGAGGTTTTTTTAATCCTTGAGCAGAATTGTTGCTATCCTAGGTTTTTTATTATTCCAGACGAATTTGCAGATTGCCCTTTCTAATTCGTTGAAGAATTGAGTTGGAATTTTGATGGGGATTGCATTGAGTCCTTAGATTGCTTTTGGCAAGATAGCCATTTTTTACTCTATTGATCCTGCCAATCCATGAGCATGGGAGTTCTTTCCATCTTCTGGGATCTTCTTTAATTTCTTTCTTCAGAGACTTGATGTTCTTATCATACAGATCTTTCACTTCCTTAGTTAGAGTCAGGCCAAGGTATTTTATATTATTTGTGATTATTGAGAAGGGTGTTGTTTCCCTAATTTCTTTCTCAGCCTGTTTATTCTTTGTGTAGAGAAAGGCCATTGACTTGTTTGAGTTAATTTTATATCCAGCTACTTCACTGAAGCTGTTTATCAAGTTTAGGAGTTCTCTGGTGGAATTTTTAGGGTCACTTACATATACTATCATATCATCTGGAAAAAGTGATATTTTGACTTCTTCCTTTCCAATTTGTATCCCCTTGATATCCTTTTGGTGTCTAATTGCTCTGGCTAGGACTTCAAGTACAGTGTTGAATAGGTAGGGAGAAAGTGGGCAGCCTTTTCTAGTCCCTGATATTAGTGGGATTGCTTCCAGCTTCTCACCATTTACTTTGATGTTGCCTACTGGTTTGCTGTAGGTTGCTTTTTATTTTGTTTAGTTATTGGCCTTGAATTCCTGATCTTTCCAAGACTTTTATCCTGAATGGGTGTTGGATTTTTCAAATGCTTTCTCTGCATTTATGGCTAAGATAAAAAATTCAGGGGACAGCAGATGCTGGGGAGGATGTGGAGAAAGAGGAACTCTCCTCCATTGTTGGTGGGCTTACATGCTTGTACAAACACTCTAGAAATCAGTCTGGCGGTTCCTCAGAAAATTGGACACAGTACTACTGGAGGATCCTGCAATACCTCTCCTGGGCATATATCCAGAAGATGTTCCAGCCAGTAAGAAACACACATGCTCCACTATGTTCATAGCAGCCTTATTTTTAATAGCCAGAAGCTGGAAAGAACCCAGATGTCCCTCAACAGGGGAATGTATACAGAAAATGTGGTACATTTACAGAATGGAGTACTACTCAGATACTAAAGACCATGAATTGAAGAAATTCTTAGGCAAATGGATGGATCTGGAGGATATCATCCTGAGTGAGACAATGCAATCACAAAAGAACACATATGGTATACACTCATTGATAAGGGGATACTAGCCCAGGAATTGAGAATACCCACGATACAACTTGCAAAACATATGAAACTCAAGAAGAAGGAAGACCAAAGTGTGGATACTTAGCTCCTTCTTATAATTTTAAACAAAATACCCATGGATTGATTCACAGTGACAAAGTTCAGAGCAGATCTTGAAGGAATGACCATCCAGAGACTGCCCTACTGGGGGATACACGCCATAAACCACTACCAAACCCAGACACTAGGCAGATGCCACCAAGAACCTGCTGACAGGAGCCTATATAGCTGTTTCCAGTGAGGCTGTGCCAGTGCCTGGCAAATACAGAAGTGGATGCTCACAGTTATCCACTGGACTGAGCACAAGTTCCCCAATTAAGGAGCCAAAGAAATACCCAAGGAGCTGAAGGGGACTGAGTCCCCATAGAAGAAACAACAATATGAACTAATTAGTACTCTCAGAGCTCCTTGGACCTTGTCTTCATCAGGGTTTCTATTCTGTCACAGACATCATGACCAAGAAACTAGTTGGGTAGGACAGGGTTTATTCGGCTTACACTTCCATACTGCTGTTTATCACCAAAGGAAGTCAGGCCTGGAACTCAAACAGGGCAGGAAGCAGGAGCTGATGCAGAGGCCATGGAGGGATGTTCTTTACTGGCTTGCTTCCTCTGGCTTGCTCAAGAACCAAGACTAGCAGCCCAGAGATGGTCCCACTCACATGGGGCCTTTCCCCTTTGATCACTAATTGAGGAAATGCCTTATAGTTGTATCTTATGGAGGCCCCCGACCAGTGTCTCTAGTTGCGTATGTAGCAGAGGATGGTCTAGTATGCCATCATTGGGAAGAGAGGCTCTTGATATTGCGAAGACCATATGCCCCAGTACAGGGTAATGCCAGGGCCAGGAAGCAGGAGTTGGTGGGTTGCAGAGCAGGGCAAGGGGAGGGTATAGGTGACTTTCGGGATAGCATTTGAAATGTAACGGAAGAAAATAGCTACTAAAATTAATTGAGTCATTAATTAATACATAAACACATGAATACATAATTAAATAAATGCCAGCAGAGGAATTGGAAAGGTAAAGAAAAAGGGAGGTGCTGGCAGCATGAGAAGAGAAGGCAGTTTTGCAGAAGAAATTGTTAGCACACAGTTTGACCAGGGGAAGTGAAGCTGAGAATGACAGTAGGCTAGATCAGTTGTTATACTTTAGAGTATGGCATTGTGAAACTTGGAGAAGGGACTGTTTAAGCAATCTTTAAAAAAACTAAGGGAGGAAATGTTGGTATAAATGTTTAAAAGAACTTGGAGGCAAACTTGGAGTGGGCAGGGAGTTAAGAGAATTGTTCAGTGAAAATAGCAACTTTACAAGAGTCCCCCAGGTGGTGCTGGTTTTGAAGATCTGACAGGAGCATAAAGAGCAGCTGAGCCTTGGCACTCTGTAGCAGAGGTGGAGTCCCTGAAATTAGTCCAGGTGATGCTATTGGTGAAAGTGTGGGCCAGTTGCAGCAGAAAACCACAGCATTTTGGAGATAGCAGCAACCATGGGATGGTTACCCAGAACAGCAGCATCAGTGAGATAGAACCTCACCAGACCCTAGGAGACAAGCTCCGGTGATGCAGAGGCCAGAGCTGCAGACATTCTAATTGGAAAATTGCATTTAAAGTAGTCTTTTTTCCCTTTAATTAACCATAGCTTCTCTTTTCATACAATATACTCTGAAAAGAAATTTCCCTCCCTCTACTCTTTCCACTTCTTTTTCCCTCCTCTTCCAACAGGGTCCACACCATTTCTCTCTCTTTCTAGGCTTCTAAGAGGTAACATTAAAAAACAGTAAAATATAGAAGATGAAACAAAAGCTACCATATGGAACTTGGGCCTAACAGGTCAAGAGAAATATTCCTGACAGGAATGTTACAGAAACAATATGAAAAAGCTGGCAGGAATGGTACAAAGTGACTACAGTTATGCTAGGAGGGGGGCAGTTTTCAACAACATCTTTTCCCCACTTTATATCACGCTCACTGTATCTGGTATTATGTTGAGGTCTATAATCCACTTGGACTTGAGTTTCCTGTAGGGTTATAACTATGGATCTACATTTACTCTTCTACAAGGAGATATCTAGTCTGACAAGCACGTGGTGATGTCCACTCACTAGGTGTGAATTGTTATCTTCTTCATCAAAAGATAAGGAATTGATATATGCACGTATTTATGTGCAGGTATTAAGTTTAATCTAACTGATAAATGCGTCTGCTTTTATGATAATACTCTGCTGTTGTTAATAATGTAATTCAGGGTGTAGTACATTTTGCTGAAGGTGACTGCTTCAGCAGTTCTTTTATTATTCAGGAGAGTTTTTCATAGTCTGGGCTATTTGTCTTTCCATAACTAAGTGGAAATTGTTCTCTGAAGATCTGTGAATCATTGTATGGGAATCATTGTATGGGAATTTTGATGGGGATTGCACTGAATTTATAGATTGCTTTTGGTAGACTGGCTGAGCATTGGTGATCTTTCTATCTTCTGATACCTTCTTCAATATTTTTCCTGGAATTTTTATCATAGAATATTTTTACTTGCTTGGTTAGAATTGCCTCAAGATATTTCACATTACTTGGGGCAATGTTAAAGTGTTTGTGCCTAATTTTTTTCTTAGTCAAATTGTTGTTTGTATAGAGAGGGGTACTGATTTTTCTGGTTAATTTAACACTACAGGTACTCTGCTGAAAGTGTTTCTCAATCATAGACATTCACTAGTGCAATTTCTCAAGTCACTTCAGAACATTGTCATATCATTTAAATAAAGGTACTTTGAAGTACTCCTTCCCCATATGTATTTCCTTTACCTCCTACAAGTGTCTTCTTGCTTAAGCTAAGAACTTCAAGTAATGCATTGAACAGATATGGAGAGAGTGGCAGCCTTGACTTGTTCCCGATTTTAATGGAATTCTGTAAATGTTATGCCTGGTTCTTCCTCCCAGACTCTTCCTCCCAGAAATAAGTCTCAGATTAAAAAAATATTTTAAAATACCATGCCTAGGCCTGGAAAATGGCTCTATGTTTAAGAGCACTGACTGTTCTTCCAGAGGTCCTGAATCAATTCCCAGCAAACACATGGTGGCTCAAACCATCTGTGAAGGGACGTAAGGTTCTCTGCTGGTGTGTCTGAAGACAGCTATAGTGTACTCATGTACATAAAATAAATATTAAAAAATACCATGCCTATACATTTTAGCTCCTCTTTGACTAGATCATAACTTAGACGACTCAATTGTATTACCTTCCCTTCTTCCATGTGGTTGATTACCTGTGCTCAGGTACTATGCATCTGTCCTCCCCGACCCCCACATCTTCCTGAAGAAAGGTGTATTAACTCACCTGGAATTTCAACACTCAGGAGAAGCAAGAAGATGGCATGAAACACTGTGACAACCCATAATCCCTGCTTTCCCTGATGTGAAGAGCAAGAAAGATACTATTGCTTTGATATTGATGGATGAAGATTCACAGTCAAGAGGAAGGGATATGGGAGGCTTCTGCCATAACAGCTATTCATATGCCAACTTACCCAGCCTCCCAAGAAAGTAGCATACTAGTAATAGAGGCACTGAAGAGAACACTTAAGTGGGTTGGGATACAGAAATGTACCTTTCCACAATGGGTGACTAATGGAAGAGGTAGAAGGAGAAGGTGTATATTCTGTTATTGGAAAGTCCATGAAGATTATGTCCCCATACTCTAGTGAGAATACAGATGACAGAACTATGTCAGTTTTATAATTTTTTATTTTTTCACGCTTTGGGGAAGGGGAGGGCACAAAGGTGGGTAGACATAGCAGGACAGGGATCTGTGTGTAATCAAGTGCTAACCAATATAAAAATAGGAGAGAATCCATTTAATTGCTATGTTCAATGAATAGCTGTACCTTTGTGATACATTGAAAATAAATAACACTAGTTTAATTGAGACATTTTCACAAAGTCTTCCTTGAAAGCTTTCTACCTCATGTGTTCAGACAATCAGTCTCCAAGTTTAAAGCTTTCACTTTGGTAGATGGAGAGAGGAGTGCCCCAAACTTCTGGATCAACAGTTCTTAGATGGCATCCACAAGTCAGAAGTGCTCAGGGAAGTCAGACAGTGACACTTGGTCTGGGACAGAATCCAAGTCACTGAGATGTACAGGGAAGAGCTGGTCTTGTATAGCAGTCTGGTCTTAAACACCTATGAGTGTGTATTGAGCAATGGGTCTCCCTTGGATTCCCAGATGTCAAAGCTGTGCTGGAATGTGGAGTTTGGGCTATTGCTGGATCTTGATCTGCAGCAGGTTGTGCAGATAGTGCACAGACTGATGATTGACAGACCGTACTCTCCCCTGTTGCTGGGTTTCACTCAGCCTATAGAGACATCATGGCATCACTTAATAAATTCTCATTAATCTGAATAATGGACAAGGTTGACTCCGGGTCTGAGAACATACTTGGGCTGAAAGGAGGAGGAAAGCTGACATGACATATTTCCTCCCGTGCAGAAAATATGGATTCTGAGTCTGGAGATGTACTTGATGGGCTGCATGGAGGAGAACTGAACACAGACTGTCTCTCAGCCAAGGTATCCTGATAGGCAGAGCTTGGCAGAGAGACAGTGCCTTTAGGGCTTTCAGTTATTTCACAGGAATCCTGGCCATGCATCAAATTTTGCACCGTGTTCTTCTCTGTCTCCTTCCTTTGCTTCTTAGACCTTGTATTCTTTTGATAGATTTCACAGACCTGATCAATTTTGGAAAAGATGGCCATCTGGTCTAGGGAATTACTCAAGGGGCTGAGTTCAGGAAGAGGGCTCAAAACTGATGGTGTCTGGCACATGGAGAAGGTGGATTCTGAGTTTTGGGTCATACTTGGAGGTCCGAGTTGAGGAGAAAGGCTTAATCCCGAGGGTATGTCACACGAAGATTCAGCACCGGCTGCTGGAGAAGGTGAGGAAAGAACGTTGGAACAGCCAGACCTATCACTAGATAGGTGCCCCGGTTCCCTGGAAAGTTCTCTACACTTCTGCCTTGGATGCTCCGAGATAATGTGGCTCTTGCTGAAACACATGTCTTCCAAGGGTTGATCAATGAGGGAAGAGTTGAATTCCTGGTGAGGGGAGTTCCTTGATGGTCTAAACTCAGGAGGATAGCTGACATTCACATGTCTCTGGCACACAGAATCTGGACTGGCAGCGAAATCAGGAACTTCACCGCCACTGCTGGAAGTAGGCCTATAGTGAGGTCCACTTCCAATTCTCCGAGGGAGTTGTGAACTCTTCCGACATTCTTTAGCTCGTCTGTTCTTGAACCAGGTCTGGAAAACAAAGGAGACATCAGAGGAATACCCGTAACGGGACCACAGGTTGAAGCCTTTAGATGGGAGGTGTTTTTATAGCCATAGAAACTGCATGAGGCAGAAACAGAGAAGTCTGAGGCTCTAAATCCCAAAGAGATCGCAGTAAGGTAGGATGTATATGACTTGGCACCAAAATCTGGGGAAGATTCAGGTAGTGTGTCCTGTGTCTTAGTAGAAGCCGTGGTGTATGGGTCTCTAAGACCCTGCAGGAAAATAATCTTGACCCAAAATGGTACCAGGTTGAATCAGAATGGGATGTACAGGGAAGAGCTGTACCCCTAGAGGGCTGAATAACCACCATTCACAAAACTCCAAGGTGCCCTTAGCACTTAAGAAGCACAGAGTTCAGGTAATTGATTGAGGAAGAGACCCTTTTGGTGTTGAACAGAGGGAAAAGAGAGAGGCATACCTGGATCTTGTATTCTGTCACACCAATCAGTAATGCCAGTGCCTTCCGTTGTTCCAGGTCTGGGTTCTGGCACTGGTGAAAATGTTCTTGCAGCAGACACTTTTGTTCTTTGGAGTACACGGTGCGTTCCTTTCGACACTTTCTTGGAGCCACAGGGCCAGATTGTTTGTTATAATATTTATCTGACAGTGGCATAGAACCTATGGGAACAGGGAAACCAGAACTCACTGAGGTTCTTGAAAGTATCTGATGACTTGGCTGCCCTGAGAGTCTTCTCAGAGTTGGTAAACCTGGGCCCATGACAACACTTGTTTGCATTCGCATACCTGAGTTTCTGGATGGTTCTTGGGAGTCTTTCTGATGTAGGTCCCTTTCATGGACTGAATGACTTGATTGCAGTGGACGTGTTGGGGTCACTAGAGGACTCTGACACATTTGAAAAGGTAAGTACCTTGTAGGCTCTTTAGGCACTAGGAAACTGGTTTCTCTGGGTATATTTGAAGCCATTTGGAATTTAGGATGCAAGGAGGAATCTTTGGACATCTATGTGTTCTGAACTGATTGGAGAATGTTCCTGCACTGGAGAACCTGGAAATAGGAAACACATCAAAAGAGCTCCAGAGAGCACCCATTTATACATCATGCCTACACAGCATTTGCTTTGGACTCTTAGATAGCAGGAATCAGGATTCCTCAGGTGGCCTCAGTCTTCCTGACCAACTGCCTCTGATTCCCAAAATCAGCATTCTCAGTATTGCAATAGACATGCAATTAGCTCCTGTGTTAATATCAGACCACAAAAGAGGGCAATTGGCTGTCATCCCCTTGGGTTTAAAGCTAACATATCCTCTTCATTTCCACTGGTGTTCTATCTCTCTCCCAACAAGGAGTCAGGGCCATGGAACAGGCAGCATCCATGTGATCCCACCCCACCCCTATCTCCTACACAAGAGCTTTGATGATCTAATTACCCAGTATATCATAGGGCTCTTACACCTAACCTAGACCTACCCTAGTACTGAAACTCTACTCCATGGACTTGGTCTTAATTGAATCTCCACCCAGTACATCCACATAGGTTCCTCTTTCATCCCCTCACATCCAGCAGATATTCCCACCCTGTGGCCAGGCTCAGTTGGCAGATATAACTTATGGAAACTTGGACAGGTGGAAGACACCTCTTTTGGGACAAGTTTTGTCTGTCTGACTTTGGCTGTCCTACAACTCGATTTGAAGACAAGGATGAAATTGAGCTCTCAGAGATACACCTGTCTGTGACCAACCTGTCCAGTGCTTCGAATAAAGGCATGTAACACCATATTGGACTCATTCTTTGGGGAGTCCTGCCCTCTTTGGTTTCATCCAGAAGAAATTTGTTCTACAATCTTCTGGGATCACCTCAAAAAACATCTCTTCTCATGCTAGAGCCCAAGGGGACCTGCTCATTCCTGTCCCCTGTTTTCACCTTGTAATTACCCTCTCTTTTCTTTTCTTCTCTTTATTTTCTTTCCTTTCCTCTCCTCTCCTTTCCTTTCCTTTTCTTTTCCTTCCCTTCCCTTTCCTTTCCTTTCTTTTCAATTCCTTTCTCTCTCTCTCTCTCTCTCTCTCTCTCTCTCTCTCTCTCTCTCTCTCTCCCTTTTTTCCTTTTTTCTTTTTCAAAATTGAGACTGGCAATTCTACATGTCCCTCACTTTCTGGATCCCACTATAATAATAAGCCAGCCCTCAATATTACAGAGTCCCACTGCCAATGGGTCTGGAGAACGGGGGTAAAATGTGTGCTCCACAAACCCAATATGGTTACCTCTTCTTGTTGAATGAGGACCTGTTTAGTCATAAAGCTGACAAGTTGTCACACTTTCCAGTCAATATGCCACCACCATGGTCTATTTTGCCCCCCCCCAGAGCTCACTTTCGTCCCAAGTCCACTGGAGATCTTATTGTGTGTTCATCCTACTCCTGCATGCCCATTTAAAGGTAAATAAATCAGAGAAACCCCACAGTTTAAATCTCCTCTTGTCAAGCCTCTCCATCTAATGACTCAGGCTTTCTATACAACACAGCCCTCAGACCAGTGCCTAGAATTCAGAACAGAGAATCTAGGAGCCTCCTTAAGCTCATTCACAGACTGCTTGAATCCCTGCACCTGACTGATACTCAGCTCCTCATTTACATATTTTCTGCCTATCAAGCAACCATACAAGCCAAACAATGTGATCCAAGTTCCTGTTCCACTTTCTCCCAGTATTACCCTCCGTGATATCCCCTTCACACAACAACCTGAAACACATCATGATGCCCACTACCTCAACAGCTATCCAGTGGGCTGCTGTATCTTGGCCAATCCGCTATTTGACTTCTATTCAGAGGACCTGCACTTACATATCTCTCCAAACTCACTCTTTGGAATCTTTGCACCCTACGAACTTTCAAATCCATTGTCCGCATTCACATTTGGTGCCACACTGGTTTCAGAGTAACTGTTTAGAGCTCAACTCTTATGGGTATAATTCTACTTGATTTTTGTCTTTTGAGTCAGAGTGTCTCTACTAGTCCAGGCTGTTCTAGACTTACTGAACATCAAAGGGCTCAGGTCTCTTCTTGGCTGGTACACAAAAGCAAAGTAGCCTGGCCAGCAACATGGGGTCTTACCAGCCTTCTTATTCTGTCATCTATGAACCCTGCATGCTTATGTTTTCCAGTGTTAACATCTATGTGGAAACAACTGCACTGCTCCTGCCTTTTCTCCACATTGCCCACTCAACTCTGGGGATGTGTTGGACCTCAACATCCAAACATGTACACCAGCTGCAGAATGATCACAAAAAGCTCTTCATCTGCTAGCTCCCTCTCTCCTCCATGAGATTAGCCACCCTCAACATAGCCAATGTATAAAAAATATATTCAGGACAAACACTCACCTGACAAACACTAGTTCTCTTTATCTTGTTCAGATTTCCTTCTGTTTGAACACTTCCTCAGGGAACAGCCTTATATACCTTGTCTGGGCAGGAACCTCAAAGCTCCACCCACTCTTTGGCTCCTCCCACTCTGTGGACCTTCAAATTCAGTAGATAAACACACCCTTCAGTGCCACTGGGATTTTGGCCCCACCCTAGAGATTCCTTGTCTTTTTGATTGAATTACATTTTTTTTTTGTTTTGTTTATTTGTAAGTCAGGGTCTGTCACTGAAGGAAGTTGTCTTCACAGTCTATAAGGTGTCTAGTTCTCCCAAGAAAACAAATTCCTGGCTATTTAGGGGAAAACTTCCTACAATACATTGCATCAGCCTTGCTGGCAGTATACCTTAATTCAAAGTACTCAGGAGTCAGAGGCAGGTCATATCTGTGACTTCTAAACATCCTTTCTCTACATAACACTTTACAGGACAAATAGAGCTACACAGAATAAAACAACCTCAAAATTACAAATATGCATCTAGAGAGATAAATATTTATGTAATCATAATCTTTCTCCTCCCCACGCTCTTATTCACATGTATACCCATCATACTTCAAGAGCATGCTCTTAGCCATTCTGACTGGTGTGAGATGGAATCTCAGGGTTGTTTTGATTTGCGTTTCCTGATGATTAAGTATGTTGAACATTTTTTCAGGAGCTTCTCAGCCATTGGGTATTTTCAGGTGAGAATTCTTCGTTTAGCTCTGAGCCCCATTTTTAAACGGGTTTATTTGATTTTCTGTAGTCCACCTTCTTGATTTCTTTATATATATTGGATATCAGTCCCCTCTCTGATTTAGGATAGGTAAAGATCCTTTCCCAATATGTTGGTGGTCTTTTTTGTCTTATTGACTTTGTCTTTTGCCTGGCAGAAGCTTTGCAATTTTATGAGGTCTCATTTGTCGATTCTCGATCTTAACAGCACAAGCCATTGCTGATCTATTCAGGATTTTTGCCCACTGTACCCATATCTTCGAGGCTTTTCCCTACTTTCTCCTCCATATGTATCAGTATGTCTGGTTTTATGTGGAGTTCCTTAATCCACTTAAATTTGACCTTAGTACAAGGAGATAGGAATGGATCAATTCGCATTCTTCTACATGATAACAGCTATTTGTGCCAGCACCATTTGTTGAAAATGCTGCCTTTTTTCCACTGGATGTTCTTTGCTCCCTTGTCAAAGATCAAGTGACCATAGGTGTGTGGTTTTATTTCTGGGTCTTCAGTTCTATTCCATTGGTCTACTTGTCTGTCCCTATACCAGTACCATGCAGTTTTTATCACAATTGCTCTGTAGTACAACTTTAGGTCACCATGGTGAATCCACAGGGGAGGTTTTTTTAATCCTTGAGCAGAATTGTTGCTATCCTAGGTTTTTTATTATTCCAGACGAATTTGCAGATTGCCCTTTCTAATTCGTTGAAGAATTGAGTTGGAATTTTGATGGGGATTGCATTGAGTCCTTAGATTGCTTTTGGCAAGATAGCCATTTTTTACTCTATTGATCCTGCCAATCCATGAGCATGGGAGTTCTTTCCATCTTCTGGGATCTTCTTTAATTTCTTTCTTCAGAGACTTGATGTTCTTATCATACAGATCTTTCACTTCCTTAGTTAGAGTCAGGCCAAGGTATTTTATATTATTTGTGATTATTGAGAAGGGTGTTGTTTCCCTAATTTCTTTCTCAGCCTGTTTATTCTTTGTGTAGAGAAAGGCCATTGACTTGTTTGAGTTAATTTTATATCCAGCTACTTCACTGAAGCTGTTTATCAAGTTTAGGAGTTCTCTGGTGGAATTTTTAGGGTCACTTACATATACTATCATATCATCTGGAAAAAGTGATATTTTGACTTCTTCCTTTCCAATTTGTATCCCCTTGATATCCTTTTGGTGTCTAATTGCTCTGGCTAGGACTTCAAGTACAGTGTTGAATAGGTAGGGAGAAAGTGGGCAGCCTTTTCTAGTCCCTGATATTAGTGGGATTGCTTCCAGCTTCTCACCATTTACTTTGATGTTGCCTACTGGTTTGCTGTAGGTTGCTTTTTATTTTGTTTAGTTATTGGCCTTGAATTCCTGATCTTTCCAAGACTTTTATCCTGAATGGGTGTTGGATTTTTCAAATGCTTTCTCTGCATTTATGGCTAAGATAAAAAATTCAGGGGACAGCAGATGCTGGGGAGGATGTGGAGAAAGAGGAACTCTCCTCCATTGTTGGTGGGCTTACATGCTTGTACAAACACTCTAGAAATCAGTCTGGCGGTTCCTCAGAAAATTGGACACAGTACTACTGGAGGATCCTGCAATACCTCTCCTGGGCATATATCCAGAAGATGTTCCAGCCAGTAAGAAACACACATGCTCCACTATGTTCATAGCAGCCTTATTTTTAATAGCCAGAAGCTGGAAAGAACCCAGATGTCCCTCAACAGGGGAATGTATACAGAAAATGTGGTACATTTACAGAATGGAGTACTACTCAGATACTAAAGACCATGAATTGAAGAAATTCTTAGGCAAATGGATGGATCTGGAGGATATCATCCTGAGTGAGACAATGCAATCACAAAAGAACACATATGGTATACACTCATTGATAAGGGGATACTAGCCCAGGAATTGAGAATACCCACGATACAACTTGCAAAACATATGAAACTCAAGAAGAAGGAAGACCAAAGTGTGGATACTTAGCTCCTTCTTATAATTTTAAACAAAATACCCATGGATTGATTCACAGTGACAAAGTTCAGAGCAGATCTTGAAGGAATGACCATCCAGAGACTGCCCTACTGGGGGATACACGCCATAAACCACTACCAAACCCAGACACTAGGCAGATGCCACCAAGAACCTGCTGACAGGAGCCTATATAGCTGTTTCCAGTGAGGCTGTGCCAGTGCCTGGCAAATACAGAAGTGGATGCTCACAGTTATCCACTGGACTGAGCACAAGTTCCCCAATTAAGGAGCCAAAGAAATACCCAAGGAGCTGAAGGGGACTGAGTCCCCATAGAAGAAACAACAATATGAACTAATTAGTACTCTCAGAGCTCCTTGGACCTTGTCTTCATCAGGGTTTCTATTCTGTCACAGACATCATGACCAAGAAACTAGTTGGGTAGGACAGGGTTTATTCGGCTTACACTTCCATACTGCTGTTTATCACCAAAGGAAGTCAGGCCTGGAACTCAAACAGGGCAGGAAGCAGGAGCTGATGCAGAGGCCATGGAGGGATGTTCTTTACTGGCTTGCTTCCTCTGGCTTGCTCAAGAACCAAGACTAGCAGCCCAGAGATGGTCCCACTCACATGGGGCCTTTCCCCTTTGATCACTAATTGAGGAAATGCCTTATAGTTGTATCTTATGGAGGCCCCCGACCAGTGTCTCTAGTTGCATATGTAGCAGAGGATGGTCTAGTATGCCATCATTGGGAAGAGAGGCTCTTGATATTGCGAAGACCATATGCCCCAGTACAGGGTAATGCCAGGGCCAGGAAGCAGGAGTTGGTGGGTTGCAGAGCAGGGCAAGGGGAGGGTATAGGTGACTTTCGGGATAGCATTTGAAATGTAACGGAAGAAAATAGCTACTAAAATTAATTGAGTCATTAATTAATACATAAACACATGAATACATAATTAAATAAATGCCAGCAGAGGAATTGGAAAGGTAAAGAAAAAGGGAGGTGCTGGCAGCATGAGAAGAGAAGGCAGTTTTGCAGAAGAAATTGTTAGCACACAGTTTGACCAGGGGAAGTGAAGCTGAGAATGACAGTAGGCTAGATCAGTTGTTATACTTTAGAGTATGGCATTGTGAAACTTGGAGAAGGGACTGTTTAAGCAATCTTTAAAAAAACTAAGGGAGGAAATGTTGGTATAAATGTTTAAAAGAACTTGGAGGCAAACTTGGAGTGGGCAGGGAGTTAAGAGAATTGTTCAGTGAAAATAGCAACTTTACAAGAGTCCCCCAGGTGGTGCTGGTTTTGAAGATCTGACAGGAGCATAAAGAGCAGCTGAGCCTTGGCACTCTGTAGCAGAGGTGGAGTCCCTGAAATTAGTCCAGGTGATGCTATTGGTGAAAGTGTGGGCCAGTTGCAGCAGAAAACCACAGCATTTTGGAGATAGCAGCAACCATGGGATGGTTACCCAGAACAGCAGCATCAGTGAGATAGAACCTCACCAGACCCTAGGAGACAAGCTCCGGTGATGCAGAGGCCAGAGCTGCAGACATTCTAATTGGAAAATTGCATTTAAAGTAGTCTTTTTTCCCTTTAATTAACCATAGCTTCTCTTTTCATACAATATACTCCGAAAAGAAATTCCCTCCCTCTACTCTTTCCACTTCTTTTTCCCTCCTCTTCCAACAGGGTCCACACCATTTCTCTCTCTTTCTAGGCTTCTAAGAGGTAACATTAAAAAAACAGTAAAATATAGAAGATGAAACAAAAGCTACCATATGGAACTTGGGCCTAACAGGTCAAGAGAAATATTCCTGACAGGAATGTTACAGAAACAATATGAAAAAGCTGGCAGGAATGGTACAAAGTGACTACAGTTATGCTAGGAGGGGGGCAGTTTTCAACAACATCTTTTCCCCACTTTATATCACGCTCACTGTATCTGGTATTATGTTGAGGTCTATAATCCACTTGGACTTGAGTTTCCTGTAGGGTTATAACTATGGATCTACATTTACTCTTCTACAAGGAGATATCTAGTCTGACAAGCACGTGGTGATGTCCACTCACTAGGTGTGAATTGTTATCTTCTTCATCAAAAGATAAGGAATTGATATATGCACGTATTTATGTGCAGGTATTAAGTTTAATCTAACTGATAAATGCGTCTGCTTTTATGATAATACTCTGCTGTTGTTAATAATGTAATTCAGGGTGTAGTACATTTTGCTGAAGGTGACTGCTTCAGCAGTTCTTTTATTATTCAGGAGAGTTTTTCATAGTCTGGGCTATTTGTCTTTCCATAACTAAGTGGAAATTGTTCTCTGAAGATCTGTGAATCATTGTATGGGAATTTTGATGGGGATTGCACTGAATTTATAGATTGCTTTTGGTAGACTGGCTGAGCATTGGTGATCTTTCTATCTTCTGATACCTTCTTCAATATTTTTCCTGGAATTTTTATCATAGAATATTTTTACTTGCTTGGTTAGAATTGCCTCAAGATATTTCACATTACTTGGGGCAATGTTAAAGTGTTTGTGCCTAATTTTTTTCTTAGTCAAATTGTTGTTTGTATAGAGAGGGGTACTGATTTTTCTGGTTAATTTAACACTACAGGTACTCTGCTGAAAGTGTTTCTCAATCATAGACATTCACTAGTGCAATTTCTCAAGTCACTTCAGAACATTGTCATATCATTTAAATAAAGGTACTTTGAAGTACTCCTTCCCCATATGTATTTCCTTTACCTCCTACAAGTGTCTTCTTGCTTAAGCTAAGAACTTCAAGTAATGCATTGAACAGATATGGAGAGAGTGGCAGCCTTGACTTGTTCCCGATTTTAGTGGAATTCTGTAAATGTTATGCCTGGTTCTTCCTCCCAGACTCTTCCTCCCAGAAATAAGTCTCAGATTAAAAAAATATTTTAAAATACCATGCCTAGGCCTGGAAAATGGCTCTATGTTTAAGAGCACTGACTGTTCTTCCAGAGGTCCTGAATCAATTCCCAGCAAACACATGGTGGCTCAAACCATCTGTGAAGGGACGTAAGGTTCTCTGCTGGTGTGTCTGAAGACAGCTATAGTGTACTCATGTACATAAAATAAATATTAAAAAAATACCATGCCTATACATTTTAGCTCCTCTTTGACTAGATCATAACTTAGACGACTCAATTGTATTACCTTCCCTTCTTCCATGTGGTTGATTACCTGTGCTCAGGTACTATGCATCTGTCCTCCCCGACCCCCACATCTTCCTGAAGACAGGTGTATTAACTCACCTGGAATTTCAACACTCAGGAGAAGCAAGAAGATGGCATGAAACACTGTGCCGACCCATAATCCCTGCTTTCCCTGATGTGAAGAGCAAGAAAGATACTATTGCTTTGATATTGATGGATGAAGATTCACAGTCAAGAGGAAGGGATATGGGAGGCTTCTGCCATAACAGCTATTCATATGCCAACTTACCCAGCCTCCCAAGAAAGTAGCATACTAGTAATAGAGGCACTGAAGAGAACACTTAAGTGGGTTGGGATACAGAAATGTACCTTTCCACAATGGGTGACTAATGGAAGAGGTAGAAGGAGAAGGTGTATATTCTGTTATTGGAAAGTCCATGAAGATTATGTCCCCATACTCTAGTGAGAATACAGATGACAGAACTATGTCAGTTTTATAATTTTTTATTTTTTCACGCTTTGGGGAAGGGGAGGGCACAAAGGTGGGTAGACATAGCAGGACAGGGATCTGTGTGTAATCAAGTGCTAACCAATATAAAAATAGGAGAGAATCCATTTAATTGCTATGTTCAATGAATAGCTGTACCTTTGTGGTACATTGAAAATAAATAACACTAGTTTAATTGAGACATTTTCACAAAGTCTTCCTTGAAAGCTTTCTACCTCATGTGTTCAGACAATCAGTCTCCAAGTTTAAAGCTTTCACTTTGGTAGATGGAGAGAGGAGTGCCCCAAACTTCCGGATCAACAGTTCTTAGATGGCATCCACAAGTCAGAAGTGCTCAGGGAAGTCAGACAGTGACACTTGGTCTGGGACAGAATCCAAGTCACTGAGATGTACAGGGAAGAGCTGGTCTTGTATAGCAGTCTGGTCTTAAACACCTATGAGTGTGTATTGAGCAATGGGTCTCCCTTGGATTCCCAGATGTCAAAGCTGTGCTGGAATGTGGAGTTTGGGCTATTGCTGGATCTTGATCTGCAGCAGGTTGTGCAGATAGTGCACAGACTGATGATTGACAGACCGTACTCTCCCCTGTTGCTGGGTTTCACTCAGCCTATAGAGACATCATGGCATCACTTAATAAATTCTCATTAATCTGAATAATGGACAAGGTTGACTCCGGGTCTGAGAACATACTTGGGCTGAAAGGAGGAGGAAAGCTGACATGACATATTTCCTCCCGTGCAGAAAATATGGATTCTGAGTCTGGAGATGTACTTGATGGGCTGCATGGAGGAGAACTGAACACAGACTGTCTCTCAGCCAAGGTATCCTGATAGGCAGAGCTTGGCAGAGAGACAGTGCCTTTAGGGCTTTCAGTTATTTCACAGGAATCCTGGCCATGCATCAAATTTTGCACCGTGTTCTTCTCTGTCTCCTTCCTTTGCTTCTTAGACCTTGTATTCTTTTGATAGATTTCACAGACCTGATCAATTTTGGAAAAGATGGCCATCTGGTCTAGGGAATTACTCAAGGGGCTGAGTTCAGGAAGAGGGCTCAAAACTGATGGTGTCTGGCACATGGAGAAGGTGGATTCTGAGTTTTGGGTCATACTTGGAGGTCCGAGTTGAGGAGAAAGGCTTAATCCCGAGGGTATGTCACACGAAGATTCAGCACCGGCTGCTGGAGAAGGTGAGGAAAGAACGTTGGAACAGCCAGACCTATCACTAGATAGGTGCCCCGGTTCCCTGGAAAGTTCTCTACACTTCTGCCTTGGATGCTCCGAGATAATGTGGCTCTTGCTGAAACACATGTCTTCCAAGGGTTGATCAATGAGGGAAGAGTTGAATTCCTGGTGAGGGGAGTTCCTTGATGGTCTAAACTCAGGAGGATAGCTGACATTCACATGTCTCTGGCACACAGAATCTGGACTGGCAGCGAAATCAGGAACTTCACCGCCACTGCTGGAAGTAGGCCTATAGTGAGGTCCACTTCCAATTCTCCGAGGGAGTTGTGAACTCTTCCGACATTCTTTAGCTCGTCTGTTCTTGAACCAGGTCTGGAAAACAAAGGAGACATCAGAGGAATACCCGTAACGGGACCACAGGTTGAAGCCTTTAGATGGGAGGTGTTTTTATAGCCATAGAAACTGCATGAGGCAGAAACAGAGAAGTCTGAGGCTCTAAATCCCAAAGAGATCGCAGTAAGGTAGGATGTATATGACTTGGCACCAAAATCTGGGGAAGATTCAGGTAGTGTGTCCTGTGTCTTAGTAGAAGCCGTGGTGTATGGGTCTCTAAGACCCTGCAGGAAAATAATCTTGACCCAAAATGGTACCAGGTTGAATCAGAATGGGATGTACAGGGAAGAGCTGTACCCCTAGAGGGCTGAATAACCACCATTCACAAAACTCCAAGGTGCCCTTAGCACTTAAGAAGCACAGAGTTCAGGTAATTGATTGAGGAAGAGACCCTTTTGGTGTTGAACAGAGGGAAAAGAGAGAGGCATACCTGGATCTTGTATTCTGTCACACCAATCAGTAATGCCAGTGCCTTCCGTTGTTCCAGGTCTGGGTTCTGGCACTGGTGAAAATGTTCTTGCAGCAGACACTTTTGTTCTTTGGAGTACACGGTGCGTTCCTTTCGACACTTTCTTGGAGCCACAGGGCCAGATTGTTTGTTATAATATTTATCTGACAGTGGCATAGAACCTATGGGAACAGGGAAACCAGAACTCACTGAGGTTCTTGAAAGTATCTGATGACTTGGCTGCCCTGAGAGTCTTCTCAGAGTTGGTAAACCTGGGCCCATGACAACACTTGTTTGCATTCGCATACCTGAGTTTCTGGATGGTTCTTGGGAGTCTTTCTGATGTAGGTCCCTTTCATGGACTGAATGACTTGATTGCAGTGGACGTGTTGGGGTCACTAGAGGACTCTGACACATTTGAAAAGGTAAGTACCTTGTAGGCTCTTTAGGCACTAGGAAACTGGTTTCTCTGGGTATATTTGAAGCCATTTGGAATTTAGGATGCAAGGAGGAATCTTTGGACATCTATGTGTTCTGAACTGATTGGAGAATGTTCCTGCACTGGAGAACCTGGAAATAGGAAACACATCAAAAGAGCTCCAGAGAGCACCCATTTATACATCATGCCTACACAGCATTTGCTTTGGACTCTTAGATAGCAGGAATCAGGATTCCTCAGGTGGCCTCAGTCTTCCTGACCAACTGCCTCTGATTCCCAAAATCAGCATTCTCAGTATTGCAATAGACATGCAATTAGCTCCTGTGTTAATATCAGACCACAAAAGAGGGCAATTGGCTGTCATCCCCTTGGGTTTAAAGCTAACATATCCTCTTCATTTCCACTGGTGTTCTATCTCTCTCCCAACAAGGAGTCAGGGCCATGGAACAGGCAGCATCCATGTGATCCCACCCCACCCCTATCTCCTACACAAGAGCTGTGATGATCTAATTACCCAGTATATCATAGGGCTCTTACACCTAACCTAGACCTACCCTAGTACTGAAACTCTACTCCATGGACTTGGTCTTAATTGAATCTCCACCCAGTACATCCACATAGGTTCCTCTTTCATCCCCTCACATCCAGCAGATATTCCCACCCTGTGGCCAGGCCCAGTTGGCAGATATAACTTATGGAAACTTGGACAGGTGGAAGACACCTCTTTTGGGACAAGTTTTGTCTGTCTGACTTTGGCTGTCCTACAACTCGATTTGAAGACAAGGATGAAATTGAGCTCTCAGAGATACACCTGTCTGTGACCAACCTGTCCAGTGCTTCGAATAAAGGCATGTAACACCATATTGGACTCATTCTTTGGGGAGTCCTGCCCTCTTTGGTTTCATCCAGAAGAAATTTGTTCTACAATCTTCTGGGATCACCTCAAAAAACATCTCTTCTCATGCTAGAGCCCAAGGGGACCTGCTCATTCCTGTCCCCTGTTTTCACCTTGTAATTACCCTCTCTTTTCTTTTCTTCTCTTTATTTTCTTTCCTTTCCTCTCCTCTCCTTTCCTTTCCTTTTCTTTTCCTTCCCTTCCCTTTCCTTTCCTTTCTTTTCAATTCCTTTCTCTCTCTCTCTCTCTCTCTCCCTTTTTTCCTTTTTTCTTTTTCAAAATTGAGACTGGCAATTCTACATGTCCCTCACTTTCTGGATCCCACTATAATAATAAGCCAGCCCTCAATATTACAGAGTCCCACTGCCAATGGGTCTGGAGAACGGGGGTAAAATGTGTGCTCCACAAACCCAATATGGTTACCTCTTCTTGTTGAATGAGGACCTGTTTAGTCATAAAGCTGACAAGTTGTCACACTTTCCAGTCAATATACCACCACCATGGTCTATTTTGGCCCCCCCCCCCCAGAGCTCACTTTCGTCCCAAGTCCACTGGAGATCTTATTGTGCGTTCATCCTACTCCTGCATGCCCATTTAAAGGGAAATAAATCAGAGAAACCCCACAGTTTAAATCTCCTCTTGTCAAGCCTCTCCATCTAATGACTCAGGCTTTCTATACAACACAGCCCTCAGACCAGTGCCTAGAATTCAGAACAGAGAATATAGGAGCCTCCTTAAGCTCATTCACAGACTGCTTGAATCCCTGCACCTGACTGATACTCAGCTCCTCATTTACATATTTTCTGCCTATCAAGCAACCATACAAGCCAAACAATGTGATCCAAGTTCCTGTTCCACTTTCTCCCAGTATTACCCTCCGTGATATCCCCTTCACACAACAACCTGAAACACATCATGATGCCCACTACCTCAACAGCTATCCAGTGGGCTGCTGTATCTTGGCCAATCCGCTATTTGACTTCTATTCAGAGGACCTGCACTTACATATCTCTCCAAACTCACTCTTTGGAATCTTTGCACCCTACGAACTTTCAAATCCATTGTCCGCATTCACATTTGGTGCCACACTGGTTTCAGAGTAACTGTTTAGAGCCCAACTCTTATGGGTATAATTCTACTTGATTTTTGTCTTTTGAGTCAGAGTGTCTCTACTAGTCCAGGCTGTTCTAGACTTACTGAACATCAAAGGGCTCAGGTCTCTTCTTGGCTGGTACACAAAAGCACAGTAGCCTGGCCAGCAACATGGGGTCTTACCAGCCTTCTTATTCTGTCATCTATGAACCCTGCATGCTTATGTTTTCCAGTGTTAACATCTATGTGGAAACAACTGCACTGCTCCTGCCTTTTCTCCACATTGCCCACTCAACTCTGGGGATGTGTTGGACCTCAACATCCAAACATGTACACCAGCTGCAGAATGATCACAAAAAGCTCTTCATCTGCTAGCTCCCTCTCTCCTCCATGAGATTAGCCACCCTCAACATAGCCAATGTATAAAAAATATATTCAGGACAAACACTCACCTGACAAACACTAGTTCTCTTTATCTTGTTCAGATTTCCTTCTGTTTGAACACTTCCTCAGGGAACAGCCTTATATACCTTGTCTGGGCAGGAACCTCAAAGCTCCACCCACTCTTTGGCTCCTCCCACTCTGTGGACCTTCAAATTCAGTAGATAAACACACCCTTCAGTGCCACTGGGATTTTGGCCCCACCCTAGAGATTCCTTGTCTTTTTGATTGAATTACATTTTTTTTTGTTTTGTTTATTTGTAAGTCAGGGTCTGTCACTGAAGGAAGTTGTCTTCACAGTCTATAAGGTGTCTAGTTCTCCCAAGAAAACAAATTCCTGGCTATTTAGGGGAAAACTTCCTACAATACATTGCATCAGCCTTGCTGGCAGTATACCTTAATTCAAAGTACTCAGGAGTCAGAGGCAGGTCATATCTGTGACTTCTAAACATCCTTTCTCTAAATAACACTTTACAGGACAAATAGAGCTACACAGAATAAAACAACCTCAAAATTACAAATATGCATCTAGAGAGATAAATATTTATGTAATCATAATCTTTCTCCTCCCCACGCTCTTATTCACATGTATACCCATCATACTTCAAGAGCATGCTCTTAGCCATTCTGACTGGTGTGAGATGGAATCTCAGGGTTGTTTTGATTTGCGTTTCCTGATGATTAAGTATGTTGAACATTTTTTCAGGAGCTTCTCAGCCATTGGGTATTTTCAGGTGAGAATTCTTCGTTTAGCTCTGAGCCCCATTTTTAAACGGGTTTATTTGATTTTCTGTAGTCCACCTTCTTGATTTCTTTATATATATTGGATATCAGTCCCCTCTCTGATTTAGGATAGGTAAAGATCCTTTCCCAATATGTTGGTGGTCTTTTTTGTCTTATTGACTTTGTCTTTTGCCTGGCAGAAGCTTTGCAATTTTATGAGGTCTCATTTGTCGATTCTCGATCTTAACAGCACAAGCCATTGCTGATCTATTCAGGATTTTTGCCCACTGTACCCATATCTTCGAGGCTTTTCCCTACTTTCTCCTCCATATGTATCAGTATGTCTGGTTTTATGTGGAGTTCCTTAATCCACTTAAATTTGACCTTAGTACAAGGAGATAGGAATGGATCAATTCGCATTCTTCTACATGATAACAGCCATTTGTGCCAGCACCATTTGTTGAAAATGCTGTCTTTTTTCCACTGGATGTTCTTTGCTCCCTTGTCAAAGATCAAGTGACCATAGGTGTGTGGTTTTATTTCTGGGTCTTCAGTTCTATTCCATTGGTCTACTTGTCTGTCCCTATACCAGTACCATGCAGTTTTTATCACAATTGCTCTGTAGTACAACTTTAGGTCACCATGGTGAATCCACAGGGGAGGTTTTTTTAATCCTTGAGCAGAATTGTTGCTATCCTAGGTTTTTTGTTATTCCAGACGAATTTGCAGATTGCCCTTTCTAATTCGTTGAAGAATTGAGTTGGAATTTTGATGGGGATTGCATTGAGTCCTTAGATTGCTTTTGGCAAGATAGCCATTTTTTACTCTATTGATCCTGCCAATCCATGAGCATGGGAGTTCTTTCCATCTTCTGGGATCTTCTTTAATTTCTTTCTTCAGAGACTTGATGTTCTTATCATACAGATCTTTCACTTCCTTAGTTAGAGTCAGGCCAAGGTATTTTATATTATTTGTGATTATTGAGAAGGGTGTTGTTTCCCTAATTTCTTTCTCAGCCTGTTTATTCTTTGTGTAGAGAAAGGCCATTGACTTGTTTGAGTTAATTTTATATCCAGCTACTTCACTGAAGCTGTTTATCAAGTTTAGGAGTTCTCTGGTGGAATTTTTAGGGTCACTTACATATACTATCATATCATCTGGAAAAAGTGATATTTTGACTTCTTCCTTTCCAATTTGTATCCCCTTGATATCCTTTTGGTGTCTAATTGCTCTGGCTAGGACTTCAAGTACAGTGTTGAATAGGTAGGGAGAAAGTGGGCAGCCTTTTCTAGTCCCTGATATTAGTGGGATTGCTTCCAGCTTCTCACCATTTACTTTGATGTTGCCTACTGGTTTGCTGTAGGTTGCTTTTTATTTTGTTTAGTTATTGGCCTTGAATTCCTGATCTTTCCAAGACTTTTATCCTGAATGGGTGTTGGATTTTTCAAATGCTTTCTCTGCATTTATGGCTAAGATAAAAAATTCAGGGGACAGCAGATGCTGGGGAGGATGTGGAGAAAGAGGAACTCTCCTCCATTGTTGGTGGGCTTACATGCTTGTACAAACACTCTAGAAATCAGTCTGGCGGTTCCTCAGAAAATTGGACACAGTACTACTGGAGGATCCTGCAATACCTCTCCTGGGCATATATCCAGAAGATGTTCCAGCCAGTAAGAAACACACATGCTCCACTATGTTCATAGCAGCCTTATTTTTAATAGCCAGAAGCTGGAAAGAACCCAGATGTCCCTCAACAGGGGAATGTATACAGAAAATGTGGTACATTTACAGAATGGAGAACTACTCAGATACTAAAGACCATGAATTGAAGAAATTCTTAGGCAAATGGATGGATCTGGAGGATATCATCCTGAGTGAGACAATGCAATCACAAAAGAACACATATGGTATACACTCATTGATAAGGGGATACTAGCCCAGGAATTGAGAATACCCACGATACAACTTGCAAAACATATGAAACTCAAGAAGAAGGAAGACCAAAGTGTGGATACTTAGCTCCTTCTTATAATTTTAAACAAAATACCCATGGATTGATTCACAGTGACAAAGTTCAGAGCAGATCTTGAAGGAATGACCATCCAGAGACTGCCCTACTGGGGGATACACGCCATAAACCACTACCAAACCCAGACACTAGGCAGATGCCACCAAGAACCTGCTGACAGGAGCCTATATAGCTGTTTCCAGTGAGGCTGTGCCAGTGCCTGGCAAATACAGAAGTGGATGCTCACAGTTATCCACTGGACTGAGCACAAGTTCCCCAATTAAGGAGCCAAAGAAATACCCAAGGAGCTGAAGGGGACTGAGTCCCCATAGAAGAAACAACAATATGAACTAATTAGTACTCTCAGAGCTCCTTGGACCTTGTCTTCATCAGGGTTTCTATTCTGTCACAGACATCATGACCAAGAAACTAGTTGGGTAGGACAGGGTTTATTCGGCTTACACTTCCATACTGCTGTTTATCACCAAAGGAAGTCAGGCCTGGAACTCAAACAGGGCAGGAAGCAGGAGCTGATGCAGAGGCCATGGAGGGATGTTCTTTACTGGCTTGCTTCCTCTGGCTTGCTCAAGAACCAAGACTAGCAGCCCAGAGATGGTCCCACTCACATGGGGCCTTTCCCCTTTGATCACTAATTGAGGAAATGCCTTATAGTTGTATCTTATGGAGGCCCCCGACCAGTGTCTCTAGTTGCGTATGTAGCAGAGGATGGTCTAGTATGCCATCATTGGGAATAGAGGCTCTTGATATTGCGAAGACCATATGCCCCAGTACAGGGTAATGCCAGGGCCAGGAAGCAGGAGTTGGTGGGTTGCAGAGCAGGGCAAGGGGAGGGTATAGGTGACTTTCGGGATAGCATTTGAAATGTAACGGAAGAAAATAGCTACTAAAATTAATTGAGTCATTAATTAATACATAAACACATGAATACATAATTAAATAAATGCCAGCAGAGGAATTGGAAAGGTAAAGAAAAAGGGAGGTGCTGGCAGCATGAGAAGAGAAGGCAGTTTTGCAGAAGAAATTGTTAGCACACAGTTTGACCAGGGGAAGTGAAGCTGAGAATGACAGTAGGCTAGATCAGTTGTTATACTTTAGAGTATGGCATTGTGAAACTTGGAGAAGGGACTGTTTAAGCAATCTTTAAAAAAACTAAGGGAGGAAATGTTGGTATAAATGTTTAAAAGAACTTGGAGGCAAACTTGGAGTGGGCAGGGAGTTAAGAGAATTGTTCAGTGAAAATAGCAACTTTACAAGAGTCCCCCAGGTGGTGCTGGTTTTGAAGATCTGACAGGAGCATAAAGAGCAGCTGAGCCTTGGCACTCTGTAGCAGAGGTGGAGTCCCTGAAATTAGTCCAGGTGATGCTATTGGTGAAAGTGTGGGCCAGTTGCAGCAGAAAACCACAGCATTTTGGAGATAGCAGCAACCATGGGATGGTTACCCAGAACAGCAGCATCAGTGAGATAGAACCTCACCAGACCCTAGGAGACAAGCTCCGGTGATGCAGAGGCCAGAGCTGCAGACATTCTAATTGGAAAATTGCATTTAAAGTAGTCTTTTTTTCCCTTTAATTAACCATAGCTTCTCTTTTCATACAATATACTCCGAAAAGAAATTTCCCTCCCTCTACTCTTTCCACTTCTTTTTCCCTCCTCTTCCAACAGGGTCCACACCATTTCTCTCTCTTTCTAGGCTTCTAAGAGGTAACATTAAAAAACAGTAAAATATAGAAGATGAAACAAAAGCTACCATATGGAACTTGGGCCTAACAGGTCAAGAGAAATATTCCTGACAGGAATGTTACAGAAACAATATGAAAAAGCTGGCAGGAATGGTACAAAGTGACTACAGTTATGCTAGGAGGGGGGCAGTTTTCAACAACATCTTTTCCCCACTTTATATCACGCTCACTGTATCTGGTATTATGTTGAGGTCTATAATCCACTTGGACTTGAGTTTCCTGTAGGGTTATAACTATGGATCTACATTTACTCTTCTACAAGGAGATATCTAGTCTGACAAGCACGTGGTGATGTCCACTCACTAGGTGTGAATTGTTATCTTCTTCATCAAAAGATAAGGAATTGATATATGCACGTATTTATGTGCAGGTATTAAGTTTAATCTAACTGATAAATGCGTCTGCTTTTATGATAATACTCTGCTGTTGTTAATAATGTAATTCAGGGTGTAGTACATTTTGCTGAAGGTGACTGCTTCAGCAGTTCTTTTATTATTCAGGAGAGTTTTTCATAGTCTGGGCTATTTGTCTTTCCATAACTAAGTGGAAATTGTTCTCTGAAGATCTGTGAATCATTGTATGGGAATTTTGATGGGGATTGCACTGAATTTATAGATTGCTTTTGGTAGACTGGCTGAGCATTGGTGATCTTTCTATCTTCTGATACCTTCTTCAATATTTTTCCTGGAATTTTTATCATAGAATATTTTTACTTGCTTGGTTAGAATTGCCTCAAGATATTTCACATTACTTGGGGCAATGTTAAAGTGTTTGTGCCTAATTTTTTTCTTAGTCAAATTGTTGTTTGTATAGAGAGGGGTACTGATTTTTCTGGTTAATTTAACACTACAGGTACTCTGCTGAAAGTGTTTCTCAATCATAGACATTCACTAGTGCAATTTCTCAAGTCACTTCAGAACATTGTCATATCATTTAAATAAAGGTACTTTGAAGTACTCCTTCCCCATATGTATTTCCTTTACCTCCTACAAGTGTCTTCTTGCTTAAGCTAAGAACTTCAAGTAATGCATTGAACAGATATGGAGAGAGTGGCAGCCTTGACTTGTTCCCGATTTTAGTGGAATTCTGTAAATGTTATGCCTGGTTCTTCCTCCCAGACTCTTCCTCCCAGAAATAAGTCTCAGATTAAAAAAATATTTTAAAATACCATGCCTAGGCCTGGAAAATGGCTCTATGTTTAAGAGCACTGACTGTTCTTCCAGAGGTCCTGAATCAATTCCCAGCAAACACATGGTGGCTCAAACCATCTGTGAAGGGACGTAAGGTTCTCTGCTGGTGTGTCTGAAGACAGCTATAGTGTACTCATGTACATAAAATAAATATTAAAAAAATACCATGCCTATACATTTTAGCTCCTCTTTGACTAGATCATAACTTAGACGACTCAATTGTATTACCTTCCCTTCTTCCATGTGGTTGATTACCTGTGCTCAGGTACTATGCATCTGTCCTCCCCGACCCCCACATCTTCCTGAAGACAGGTGTATTAACTCACCTGGAATTTCAACACTCAGGAGAAGCAAGAAGATGGCATGAAACACTGTGCCGACCCATAATCCCTGCTTTCCCTGATGTGAAGAGCAAGAAAGATACTATTGCTTTGATATTGATGGATGAAGATTCACAGTCAAGAGGAAGGGATATGGGAGGCTTCTGCCATAACAGCTATTCATATGCCAACTTACCCAGCCTCCCAAGAAAGTAGCATACTAGTAATAGAGGCACTGAAGAGAACACTTAAGTGGGTTGGGATACAGAAATGTACCTTTCCACAATGGGTGACTAATGGAAGAGGTAGAAGGAGAAGGTGTATATTCTGTTATTGGAAAGTCCATGAAGATTATGTCCCCATACTCTAGTGAGAATACAGATGACAGAACTATGTCAGTTTTATAATTTTTTATTTTTTCACGCTTTGGGGAAGGGGAGGGCACAAAGGTGGGTAGACATAGCAGGACAGGGATCTGTGTGTAATCAAGTGCTAACCAATATAAAAATAGGAGAGAATCCATTTAATTGCTATGTTCAATGAATAGCTGTACCTTTGTGGTACATTGAAAATAAATAACACTAGTTTAATTGAGACATTTTCACAAAGTCTTCCTTGAAAGCTTTCTACCTCATGTGTTCAGACAATCAGTCTCCAAGTTTAAAGCTTTCACTTTGGTAGATGGAGAGAGGAGTGCCCCAAACTTCCGGATCAACAGTTCTTAGATGGCATCCACAAGTCAGAAGTGCTCAGGGAAGTCAGACAGTGACACTTGGTCTGGGACAGAATCCAAGTCACTGAGATGTACAGGGAAGAGCTGGTCTTGTATAGCAGTCTGGTCTTAAACACCTATGAGTGTGTATTGAGCAATGGGTCTCCCTTGGATTCCCAGATGTCAAAGCTGTGCTGGAATGTGGAGTTTGGGCTATTGCTGGATCTTGATCTGCAGCAGGTTGTGCAGATAGTGCACAGACTGATGATTGACAGACCGTACTCTCCCCTGTTGCTGGGTTTCACTCAGCCTATAGAGACATCATGGCATCACTTAATAAATTCTCATTAATCTGAATAATGGACAAGGTTGACTCCGGGTCTGAGAACATACTTGGGCTGAAAGGAGGAGGAAAGCTGACATGACATATTTCCTCCCGTGCAGAAAATATGGATTCTGAGTCTGGAGATGTACTTGATGGGCTGCATGGAGGAGAACTGAACACAGACTGTCTCTCAGCCAAGGTATCCTGATAGGCAGAGCTTGGCAGAGAGACAGTGCCTTTAGGGCTTTCAGTTATTTCACAGGAATCCTGGCCATGCATCAAATTTTGCACCGTGTTCTTCTCTGTCTCCTTCCTTTGCTTCTTAGACCTTGTATTCTTTTGATAGATTTCACAGACCTGATCAATTTTGGAAAAGATGGCCATCTGGTCTAGGGAATTACTCAAGGGGCTGAGTTCAGGAAGAGGGCTCAAAACTGATGGTGTCTGGCACATGGAGAAGGTGGATTCTGAGTTTTGGGTCATACTTGGAGGTCCGAGTTGAGGAGAAAGGCTTAATCCCGAGGGTATGTCACACGAAGATTCAGCACCGGCTGCTGGAGAAGGTGAGGAAAGAACGTTGGAACAGCCAGACCTATCACTAGATAGGTGCCCCGGTTCCCTGGAAAGTTCTCTACACTTCTGCCTTGGATGCTCCGAGATAATGTGGCTCTTGCTGAAACACATGTCTTCCAAGGGTTGATCAATGAGGGAAGAGTTGAATTCCTGGTGAGGGGAGTTCCTTGATGGTCTAAACTCAGGAGGATAGCTGACATTCACATGTCTCTGGCACACAGAATCTGGACTGGCAGCGAAATCAGGAACTTCACCGCCACTGCTGGAAGTAGGCCTATAGTGAGGTCCACTTCCAATTCTCCGAGGGAGTTGTGAACTCTTCCGACATTCTTTAGCTCGTCTGTTCTTGAACCAGGTCTGGAAAACAAAGGAGACATCAGAGGAATACCCGTAACGGGACCACAGGTTGAAGCCTTTAGATGGGAGGTGTTTTTATAGCCATAGAAACTGCATGAGGCAGAAACAGAGAAGTCTGAGGCTCTAAATCCCAAAGAGATCGCAGTAAGGTAGGATGTATATGACTTGGCACCAAAATCTGGGGAAGATTCAGGTAGTGTGTCCTGTGTCTTAGTAGAAGCCGTGGTGTATGGGTCTCTAAGACCCTGCAGGAAAATAATCTTGACCCAAAATGGTACCAGGTTGAATCAGAATGGGATGTACAGGGAAGAGCTGTACCCCTAGAGGGCTGAATAACCACCATTCACAAAACTCCAAGGTGCCCTTAGCACTTAAGAAGCACAGAGTTCAGGTAATTGATTGAGGAAGAGACCCTTTTGGTGTTGAACAGAGGGAAAAGAGAGAGGCATACCTGGATCTTGTATTCTGTCACACCAATCAGTAATGCCAGTGCCTTCCGTTGTTCCAGGTCTGGGTTCTGGCACTGGTGAAAATGTTCTTGCAGCAGACACTTTTGTTCTTTGGAGTACACGGTGCGTTCCTTTCGACACTTTCTTGGAGCCACAGGGCCAGATTGTTTGTTATAATATTTATCTGACAGTGGCATAGAACCTATGGGAACAGGGAAACCAGAACTCACTGAGGTTCTTGAAAGTATCTGATGACTTGGCTGCCCTGAGAGTCTTCTCAGAGTTGGTAAACCTGGGCCCATGACAACACTTGTTTGCATTCGCATACCTGAGTTTCTGGATGGTTCTTGGGAGTCTTTCTGATGTAGGTCCCTTTCATGGACTGAATGACTTGATTGCAGTGGACGTGTTGGGGTCACTAGAGGACTCTGACACATTTGAAAAGGTAAGTACCTTGTAGGCTCTTTAGGCACTAGGAAACTGGTTTCTCTGGGTATATTTGAAGCCATTTGGAATTTAGGATGCAAGGAGGAATCTTTGGACATCTATGTGTTCTGAACTGATTGGAGAATGTTCCTGCACTGGAGAACCTGGAAATAGGAAACACATCAAAAGAGCTCCAGAGAGCACCCATTTATACATCATGCCTACACAGCATTTGCTTTGGACTCTTAGATAGCAGGAATCAGGATTCCTCAGGTGGCCTCAGTCTTCCTGACCAACTGCCTCTGATTCCCAAAATCAGCATTCTCAGTATTGCAATAGACATGCAATTAGCTCCTGTGTTAATATCAGACCACAAAAGAGGGCAATTGGCTGTCATCCCCTTGGGTTTAAAGCTAACATATCCTCTTCATTTCCACTGGTGTTCTATCTCTCTCCCAACAAGGAGTCAGGGCCATGGAACAGGCAGCATCCATGTGATCCCACCCCACCCCTATCTCCTACACAAGAGCTTTGATGATCTAATTACCCAGTATATCATAGGGCTCTTACACCTAACCTAGACCTACCCTAGTACTGAAACTCTACTCCATGGACTTGGTCTTAATTGAATCTCCACCCAGTACATCCACATAGGTTCCTCTTTCATCCCCTCACATCCAGCAGATATTCCCACCCTGTGGCCAGGCTCAGTTGGCAGATATAACTTATGGAAACTTGGACAGGTGGAAGACACCTCTTTTGGGACAAGTTTTGTCTGTCTGACTTTGGCTGTCCTACAACTCGATTTGAAGACAAGGATGAAATTGAGCTCTCAGAGATACACCTGTCTGTGACCAACCTGTCCAGTGCTTCGAATAAAGGCATGTAACACCATATTGGACTCATTCTTTGGGGAGTCCTGCCCTCTTTGGTTTCATCCAGAAGAAATTTGTTCTACAATCTTCTGGGATCACCTCAAAAAACATCTCTTCTCATGCTAGAGCCCAAGGGGACCTGCTCATTCCTGTCCCCTGTTTTCACCTTGTAATTACCCTCTCTTTTCTTTTCTTCTCTTTATTTTCTTTCCTTTCCTCTCCTCTCCTTTCCTTTCCTTTTCTTTTCCTTCCCTTCCCTTTCCTTTCCTTTCTTTTCAATTCCTTTCTTCTCTCTCTCTCTCTCTCTCTCTCTCTCTCTCTCTCTCTCTCTCCCTTTTTTCCTTTTTTCTTTTTCAAAATTGAGACTGGCAATTCTACATGTCCCTCACTTTCTGGATCCCACTATAATAATAAGCCAGCCCTCAATATTACAGAGTCCCACTGCCAATGGGTCTGGAGAACGGGGGTAAAATGTGTGCTCCACAAACCCAATATGGTTACCTCTTCTTGTTGAATGAGGACCTGTTTAGTCATAAAGCTGACAAGTTGTCACACTTTCCAGTCAATATGCCACCACCATGGTCTATTTTGCCCCCCCCCCCCCAGAGCTCACTTTCGTCCCAAGTCCACTGGAGATCTTATTGTGTGTTCATCCTACTCCTGCATGCCCATTTAAAGGTAAATAAATCAGAGAAACCCCACAGTTTAAATCTCCTCTTGTCAAGCCTCTCCATCTAATGACTCAGGCTTTCTATACAACACAGCCCTCAGACCAGTGCCTAGAATTCAGAACAGAGAATCTAGGAGCCTCCTTAAGCTCATTCACAGACTGCTTGAATCCCTGCACCTGACTGATACTCAGCTCCTCATTTACATATTTTCTGCCTATCAAGCAACCATACAAGCCAAACAATGTGATCCAAGTTCCTGTTCCACTTTCTCCCAGTATTACCCTCCGTGATATCCCCTTCACACAACAACCTGAAACACATCATGATGCCCACTACCTCAACAGCTATCCAGTGGGCTGCTGTATCTTGGCCAATCCGCTATTTGACTTCTATTCAGAGGACCTGCACTTACATATCTCTCCAAACTCACTCTTTGGAATCTTTGCACCCTACGAACTTTCAAATCCATTGTCCGCATTCACATTTGGTGCCACACTGGTTTCAGAGTAACTGTTTAGAGCCCAACTCTTATGGGTATAATTCTACTTGATTTTTGTCTTTTGAGTCAGAGTGTCTCTACTAGTCCAGGCTGTTCTAGACTTACTGAACATCAAAGGGCTCAGGTCTCTTCTTGGCTGGTACACAAAAGCACAGTAGCCTGGCCAGCAACATGGGGTCTTACCAGCCTTCTTATTCTGTCATCTATGAACCCTGCATGCTTATGTTTTCCAGTGTTAACATCTATGTGGAAACAACTGCACTGCTCCTGCCTTTTCTCCACATTGCCCACTCAACTCTGGGGATGTGTTGGACCTCAACATCCAAACATGTACACCAGCTGCAGAATGATCACAAAAAGCTCTTCATCTGCTAGCTCCCTCTCTCCTCCATGAGATTAGCCACCCTCAACATAGCCAATGTATAAAAAATATATTCAGGACAAACACTCACCTGACAAACACTAGTTCTCTTTATCTTGTTCAGATTTCCTTCTGTTTGAACACTTCCTCAGGGAACAGCCTTATATACCTTGTCTGGGCAGGAACCTCAAAGCTCCACCCACTCTTTGGCTCCTCCCACTCTGTGGACCTTCAAATTCAGTAGATAAACACACCCTTCAGTGCCACTGGGATTTTGGCCCCACCCTAGAGATTCCTTGTCTTTTTGATTGAATTACATTTTTTTTTTGTTTTGTTTATTTGTAAGTCAGGGTCTGTCACTGAAGGAAGTTGTCTTCACAGTCTATAAGGTGTCTAGTTCTCCCAAGAAAACAAATTCCTGGCTATTTAGGGGAAAACTTCCTACAATACATTGCATCAGCCTTGCTGGCAGTATACCTTAATTCAAAGTACTCAGGAGTCAGAGGCAGGTCATATCTGTGACTTCTAAACATCCTTTCTCTACATAACACTTTACAGGACAAATAGAGCTACACAGAATAAAACAACCTCAAAATTACAAATATGCATCTAGAGAGATAAATATTTATGTAATCATAATCTTTCTCCTCCCCACGCTCTTATTCACATGTATACCCATCATACTTCAAGAGCATGCTCTTAGCCATTCTGACTGGTGTGAGATGGAATCTCAGGGTTGTTTTGATTTGCGTTTCCTGATGATTAAGTATGTTGAACATTTTTTCAGGAGCTTCTCAGCCATTGGGTATTTTCAGGTGAGAATTCTTCGTTTAGCTCTGAGCCCCATTTTTAAACGGGTTTATTTGATTTTCTGTAGTCCACCTTCTTGATTTCTTTATATATATTGGATATCAGTCCCCTCTCTGATTTAGGATAGGTAAAGATCCTTTCCCAATATGTTGGTGGTCTTTTTTGTCTTATTGACTTTGTCTTTTGCCTGGCAGAAGCTTTGCAATTTTATGAGGTCTCATTTGTCGATTCTCGATCTTAACAGCACAAGCCATTGCTGATCTATTCAGGATTTTTGCCCACTGTACCCATATCTTCGAGGCTTTTCCCTACTTTCTCCTCCATATGTATCAGTATGTCTGGTTTTATGTGGAGTTCCTTAATCCACTTAAATTTGACCTTAGTACAAGGAGATAGGAATGGATCAATTCGCATTCTTCTACATGATAACAGCCATTTGTGCCAGCACCATTTGTTGAAAATGCTGTCTTTTTTCCACTGGATGTTCTTTGCTCCCTTGTCAAAGATCAAGTGACCATAGGTGTGTGGTTTTATTTCTGGGTCTTCAGTTCTATTCCATTGGTCTACTTGTCTGTCCCTATACCAGTACCATGCAGTTTTTATCACAATTGCTCTGTAGTACAACTTTAGGTCACCATGGTGAATCCACAGGGGAGGTTTTTTTAATCCTTGAGCAGAATTGTTGCTATCCTAGGTTTTTTGTTATTCCAGACGAATTTGCAGATTGCCCTTTCTAATTCGTTGAAGAATTGAGTTGGAATTTTGATGGGGATTGCATTGAGTCCTTAGATTGCTTTTGGCAAGATAGCCATTTTTTACTCTATTGATCCTGCCAATCCATGAGCATGGGAGTTCTTTCCATCTTCTGGGATCTTCTTTAATTTCTTTCTTCAGAGACTTGATGTTCTTATCATACAGATCTTTCACTTCCTTAGTTAGAGTCAGGCCAAGGTATTTTATATTATTTGTGATTATTGAGAAGGGTGTTGTTTCCCTAATTTCTTTCTCAGCCTGTTTATTCTTTGTGTAGAGAAAGGCCATTGACTTGTTTGAGTTAATTTTATATCCAGCTACTTCACTGAAGCTGTTTATCAAGTTTAGGAGTTCTCTGGTGGAATTTTTAGGGTCACTTACATATACTATCATATCATCTGGAAAAAGTGATATTTTGACTTCTTCCTTTCCAATTTGTATCCCCTTGATATCCTTTTGGTGTCTAATTGCTCTGGCTAGGACTTCAAGTACAGTGTTGAATAGGTAGGGAGAAAGTGGGCAGCCTTTTCTAGTCCCTGATATTAGTGGGATTGCTTCCAGCTTCTCACCATTTACTTTGATGTTGCCTACTGGTTTGCTGTAGGTTGCTTTTTATTTTGTTTAGTTATTGGCCTTGAATTCCTGATCTTTCCAAGACTTTTATCCTGAATGGGTGTTGGATTTTTCAAATGCTTTCTCTGCATTTATGGCTAAGATAAAAAATTCAGGGGACAGCAGATGCTGGGGAGGATGTGGAGAAAGAGGAACTCTCCTCCATTGTTGGTGGGCTTACATGCTTGTACAAACACTCTAGAAATCAGTCTGGCGGTTCCTCAGAAAATTGGACACAGTACTACTGGAGGATCCTGCAATACCTCTCCTGGGCATATATCCAGAAGATGTTCCAGCCAGTAAGAAACACACATGCTCCACTATGTTCATAGCAGCCTTATTTTTAATAGCCAGAAGCTGGAAAGAACCCAGATGTCCCTCAACAGGGGAATGTATACAGAAAATGTGGTACATTTACAGAATGGAGTACTACTCAGATACTAAAGACCATGAATTGAAGAAATTCTTAGGCAAATGGATGGATCTGGAGGATATCATCCTGAGTGAGACAATGCAATCACAAAAGAACACATATGGTATACACTCATTGATAAGGGGATACTAGCCCAGGAATTGAGAATACCCACGATACAACTTGCAAAACATATGAAACTCAAGAAGAAGGAAGACCAAAGTGTGGATACTTAGCTCCTTCTTATAATTTTAAACAAAATACCCATGGATTGATTCACAGTGACAAAGTTCAGAGCAGATCTTGAAGGAATGACCATCCAGAGACTGCCCTACTGGGGGATACACGCCATAAACCACTACCAAACCCAGACACTAGGCAGATGCCACCAAGAACCTGCTGACAGGAGCCTATATAGCTGTTTCCAGTGAGGCTGTGCCAGTGCCTGGCAAATACAGAAGTGGATGCTCACAGTTATCCACTGGACTGAGCACAAGTTCCCCAATTAAGGAGCCAAAGAAATACCCAAGGAGCTGAAGGGGACTGAGTCCCCATAGAAGAAACAACAATATGAACTAATTAGTACTCTCAGAGCTCCTTGGACCTTGTCTTCATCAGGGTTTCTATTCTGTCACAGACATCATGACCAAGAAACTAGTTGGGTAGGACAGGGTTTATTCGGCTTACACTTCCATACTGCTGTTTATCACCAAAGGAAGTCAGGCCTGGAACTCAAACAGGGCAGGAAGCAGGAGCTGATGCAGAGGCCATGGAGGGATGTTCTTTACTGGCTTGCTTCCTCTGGCTTGCTCAAGAACCAAGACTAGCAGCCCAGAGATGGTCCCACTCACATGGGGCCTTTCCCCTTTGATCACTAATTGAGGAAATGCCTTATAGTTGTATCTTATGGAGGCCCCCGACCAGTGTCTCTAGTTGCGTATGTAGCAGAGGATGGTCTAGTATGCCATCATTGGGAATAGAGGCTCTTGATATTGCGAAGACCATATGCCCCAGTACAGGGTAATGCCAGGGCCAGGAAGCAGGAGTTGGTGGGTTGCAGAGCAGGGCAAGGGGAGGGTATAGGTGACTTTCGGGATAGCATTTGAAATGTAACGGAAGAAAATAGCTACTAAAATTAATTGAGTCATTAATTAATACATAAACACATGAATACATAATTAAATAAATGCCAGCAGAGGAATTGGAAAGGTAAAGAAAAAGGGAGGTGCTGGCAGCATGAGAAGAGAAGGCAGTTTTGCAGAAGAAATTGTTAGCACACAGTTTGACCAGGGGAAGTGAAGCTGAGAATGACAGTAGGCTAGATCAGTTGTTATACTTTAGAGTATGGCATTGTGAAACTTGGAGAAGGGACTGTTTAAGCAATCTTTAAAAAAACTAAGGGAGGAAATGTTGGTATAAATGTTTAAAAGAACTTGGAGGCAAACTTGGAGTGGGCAGGGAGCTAAGAGAATTGTTCAGTGAAAATAGCAACTTTACAAGAGTCCCCCAGGTGGTGCTGGTTTTGAAGATCTGACAGGAGCATAAAGAGCAGCTGAGCCTTGGCACTCTGTAGCAGAGGTGGAGTCCCTGAAATTAGTCCAGGTGATGCTATTGGTGAAAGTGTGGGCCAGTTGCAGCAGAAAACCCCAGCATTTTGGAGATAGCAGCAACCATGGGATGGTTACACAGAACAGCAGCATCAGTGAGATAGAACCTTACCAGACCCTAGGAGACAAGCTCCGGTGATGCAGAGGCCAGAGCTGCAGACATTCTAATTGGAAAATTGCATTTAAAGTAGTCTTTTTTTCCCTTTAATTAACCATAGCTTCTCTTTTCATACAATATACTCCGAAAAGAAATTTCCCTCCCTCTACTCTTTCCACTTCTTTTTCCCTCCTCTTCCAACAGGGTCCACACCATTTCTCTCTCTTTCTAGGCTTCTAAGAGGTAACATTAAAAAACAGTAAAATATAGAAGATGAAACAAAAGCTACCATATGGAACTTGGGCCTAACAGGTCAAGAGAAATATTCCTGACAGGAATGTTACAGAAACAATATGAAAAAGCTGGCAGGAATGGTACAAAGTGACTACAGTTATGCTAGGAGGGGGGCAGTTTTCAACAACATCTTTTCCCCACTTTATATCACGCTCACTGTATCTGGTATTATGTTGAGGTCTATAATCCACTTGGACTTGAGTTTCCTGTAGGGTTATAACTATGGATCTACATTTACTCTTCTACAAGGAGATATCTAGTCTGACAAGCACGTGGTGATGTCCACTCACTAGGTGTGAATTGTTATCTTCTTCATCAAAAGATAAGGAATTGATATATGCACGTATTTATGTGCAGGTATTAAGTTTAATCTAACTGATAAATGCGTCTGCTTTTATGATAATACTCTGCTGTTGTTAATAAAGTAATTCAGGGTGTAGTACATTTTGCTGAAGGTGACTGCTTCAGCAGTTCTTTTATTATTCAGGAGAGTTTTTCATAGTCTGGGCTATTTGTCTTTCCATAACTAAGTGGAAATTGTTCTCTGAAGATCTGTGAATCATTGTATGGGAATTTTGATGGGGATTGCACTGAATTTATAGATTGCTTTTGGTAGACTGGCTGAGCATTGGTGATCTTTCTATCTTCTGATACCTTCTTCAATATTTTTCCTGGAATTTTTATCATAGAATATTTTTACTTGCTTGGTTAGAATTGCCTCAAGATATTTCACATTACTTGGGGCAATGTTAAAGTGTTTGTGCCTAATTTTTTTCTTAGTCAAATTGTTGTTTGTATAGAGAGGGGTACTGATTTTTCTGGTTAATTTAACACTACAGGTACTCTGCTGAAAGTGTTTCTCAATCATAGACATTCACTAGTGCAATTTCTCAAGTCACTTCAGAACATTGTCATATCATTTAAATAAAGGTACTTTGAAGTACTCCTTCCCCATATGTATTTCCTTTACCTCCTACAAGTGTCTTCTTGCTTAAGCTAAGAACTTCAAGTAATGCATTGAACAGATATGGAGAGAGTGGCAGCCTTGACTTGTTCCCGATTTTAGTGGAATTCTGTAAATGTTATGCCTGGTTCTTCCTCCCAGACTCTTCCTCCCAGAAATAAGTCTCAGATTAAAAAAATATTTTAAAATACCATGCCTAGGCCTGGAAAATGGCTCTATGTTTAAGAGCACTGACTGTTCTTCCAGAGGTCCTGAATCAATTCCCAGCAAACACATGGTGGCTCAAACCATCTGTGAAGGGACGTAAGGTTCTCTGCTGGTGTGTCTGAAGACAGCTATAGTGTACTCATGTACATAAAATAAATATTAAAAAAATACCATGCCTATACATTTTAGCTCCTCTTTGACTAGATCATAACTTAGACGACTCAATTGTATTACCTTCCCTTCTTCCATGTGGTTGATTACCTGTGCTCAGGTACTATGCATCTGTCCTCCCCGACCCCCACATCTTCCTGAAGACAGGTGTATTAACTCACCTGGAATTTCAACACTCAGGAGAAGCAAGAAGATGGCATGAAACACTGTGACGACCCATAATCCCTGCTTTCCCTGATGTGAAGAGCAAGAAAGATACTATTGCTTTGATATTGATGGATGAAGATTCACAGTCAAGAGGAAGGGATATGGGAGGCTTCTGCCATAACAGCTATTCATATGCCAACTTACCCAGCCTCCCAAGAAAGTAGCATACTAGTAATAGAGGCACTGAAGAGAACACTTAAGTGGGTTGGGATACAGAAATGTACCTTTCCACAATGGGTGACTAATGGAAGAGGTAGAAGGAGAAGGTGTATATTCTGTTATTGGAAAGTCCATGAAGATTATGTCCCCATACTCTAGTGAGAATACAGATGACAGAACTATGTCAGTTTTATAATTTTTTATTTTTTCACGCTTTGGGGAAGGGGAGGGCACAAAGGTGGGTAGACATAGCAGGACAGGGATCTGTGTGTAATCAAGTGCTAACCAATATAAAAATAGGAGAGAATCCATTTAATTGCTATGTTCAATGAATAGCTGTACCTTTGTGACACATTGAAAATAAATAACACTAGTTTAATTGAGACATTTTCACAAAGTCTTCCTTGAAAGCTTTCTACCTCATGTGTTCAGACAATCAGTCTCCAAGTTTAAAGCTTTCACTTTGGTAGATGGAGAGAGGAGTGCCCCAAACTTCTGGATCAACAGTTCTTAGATGGCATCCACAAGTCAGAAGTGCTCAGGGAAGTCAGACAGTGACACTTGGTCTGGGACAGAATCCAAGTCACTGAGATGTACAGGGAAGAGCTGGTCTTGTATAGCAGTCTGGTCTTAAACACCTATGAGTGTGTATTGAGCAATGGGTCTCCCTTGGATTCCCAGATGTCAAAGCTGTGCTGGAATGTGGAGTTTGGGCTATTGCTGGATCTTGATCTGCAGCAGGTTGTGCAGATAGTGCACAGACTGATGATTGACAGACCGTACTCTCCCCTGTTGCTGGGTTTCACTCAGCCTATAGAGACATCATGGCATCACTTAATAAATTCTCATTAATCTGAATAATGGACAAGGTTGACTCCGGGTCTGAGAACATACTTGGGCTGAAAGGAGGAGGAAAGCTGACATGACATATTTCCTCCCATGCAGAAAATATGGATTCTGAGTCTGGAGATGTACTTGATGGGCTGCATGGAGGAGAACTGAACTCAGACTGTCTCTCAGCCAAGGTATCCTGATAGGCAGAGCTTGGCAGAGAGACAGTGCCTTTAGGGCTTTCAGTTATTTCACAGGAATCCTGGCCATGCATCAAATTTTGCACCGTGTTCTTCTCTGTCTCCTTCCTTTGCTTCTTAGACCTTGTATTCTTTTGATAGATTTCACAGACCTGATCAATTTTGGAAAAGATGGCCATCTGGTCTAGGGAATTACTCAAGGGGCTGAGTTCAGGAAGAGGGCTCAAAACTGATGGTGTCTGGCACATGGAGAAGGTGGATTCTGAGTTTTGGGTCATACTTGGAGGTCCGAGTTGAGGAGAAAGGCTTAATCCCGAGGGTATGTCACACGAAGATTCAGCACCGGCTGCTGGAGAAGGTGAGGAAAGAACGTTGGAACAGCCAGACCTATCACTAGATAGGTGCCCCGGTTCCCTGGAAAGTTCTCTACACTTCTGCCTTGGATGCTCCGAGATAATGTGGCTCTTGCTGAAACACATGTCTTCCAAGGGTTGATCAATGAGGGAAGAGTTGAATTCCTGGTGAGGGGAGTTCCTTGATGGTCTAAACTCAGGAGGATAGCTGACATTCACATGTCTCTGGCACACAGAATCTGGACTGGCAGCGAAATCAGGAACTTCACCGCCACTGCTGGAAGTAGGCCTATAGTGAGGTCCACTTCCAATTCTCCGAGGGAGTTGTGAACTCTTCCGACATTCTTTAGCTCGTCTGTTCTTGAACCAGGTCTGGAAAACAAAGGAGACATCAGAGGAATACCCGTAACGGGACCACAGGTTGAAGCCTTTAGATGGGAGGTGTTTTTATAGCCATAGAAACTGCATGAGGCAGAAACAGAGAAGTCTGAGGCTCTAAATCCCAAAGAGATCGCAGTAAGGTAGGATGTATATGACTTGGCACCAAAATCTGGGGAAGATTCAGGTAGTGTGTCCTGTGTCTTAGTAGAAGCCGTGGTGTATGGGTCTCTAAGACCCTGCAGGAAAATAATCTTGACCCAAAATGGTACCAGGTTGAATCAGAATGGGATGTACAGGGAAGAGCTGTACCCCTAGAGGGCTGAATAACCACCATTCACAAAACTCCAAGGTGCCCTTAGCACTTAAGAAGCACAGAGTTCAGGTAATTGATTGAGGAAGAGACCCTTTTGGTGTTGAACAGAGGGAAAAGAGAGAGGCATACCTGGATCTTGTATTCTGTCACACCAATCAGTAATGCCAGTGCCTTCCGTTGTTCCAGGTCTGGGTTCTGGCACTGGTGAAAATGTTCTTGCAGCAGACACTTTTGTTCTTTGGAGTACACGGTGCGTTCCTTTCGACACTTTCTTGGAGCCACAGGGCCAGATTGTTTGTTATAATATTTATCTGACAGTGGCATAGAACCTATGGGAACAGGGAAACCAGAACTCACTGAGGTTCTTGAAAGTATCTGATGACTTGGCTGCCCTGAGAGTCTTCTCAGAGTTGGTAAACCTGGGCCCATGACAACACTTGTTTGCATTCGCATACCTGAGTTTCTGGATGGTTCTTGGGAGTCTTTCTGATGTAGGTCCCTTTCATGGACTGAATGACTTGATTGCAGTGGACGTGTTGGGGTCACTAGAGGACTCTGACACATTTGAAAAGGTAAGTACCTTGTAGGCTCTTTAGGCACTAGGAAACTGGTTTCTCTGGGTATATTTGAAGCCATTTGGAATTTAGGATGCAAGGAGGAATCTTTGGACATCTATGTGTTCTGAACTGATTGGAGAATGTTCCTGCACTGGAGAACCTGGAAATAGGAAACACATCAAAAGAGCTCCAGAGAGCACCCATTTATACATCATGGCTACACAGCATTTGCTTTGGACTCTTAGATAGCAGGAATCAGGATTCCTCAGGTGGCCTCAGTCTTCCTGACCAACTGCCTCTGATTCCCAAAATCAGCATTCTCAGTATTGCAATAGACATGCAATTAGCTCCTGTGTTAATATCAGACCACAAAAGAGGGCAATTGGCTGTCATCCCCTTGGGTTTAAAGCTAACATATCCTCTTCATTTCCACTGGTGTTCTATCTCTCTCCCAACAAGGAGTCAGGGCCATGGAACAGGCAGCATCCATGTGATCCCACCCCACCCCTATCTCCTACACAAGAGCTTTGATGATCTAATTACTCAGTATATCATAGGGCTCTTACACCTAACCTAGACCTACCCTAGTACTGAAACTCTACTCCATGGACTTGGTCTTAATTGAATCTCCACCCAGTACATCCACATAGGTTCCTCTTTCATCCCCTCACATCCAGCAGATATTCCCACCCTGTGGCCAGGCTCAGTTGGCAGATATAACTTATGGAAACTTGGACAGGTGGAAGACACCTCTTTTGGGACAAGTTTTGTCTGTCTGACTTTGGCTGTCCTACAACTCGATTTGAAGACAAGGATGAAATTGAGCTCTCAGAGATACACCTGTCTGTGACCAACCTGTCCAGTGCTTCGAATAAAGGCATGTAACACCATATTGGACTCATTCTTTGGGGAGTCCTGCCCTCTTTGGTTTCATCCAGAAGAAATTTGTTCTACAATCTTCTGGGATCACCTCAAAAAACATCTCTTCTCATGCTAGAGCCCAAGGGGACCTGCTCATTCCTGTCCCCTGTTTTCACCTTGTAATTACCCTCTCTTTTCTTTTCTTCTCTTTATTTTCTTTCCTTTCCTCTCCTCTCCTTTCCTTTCCTTTTCTTTTCCTTCCCTTCCCTTTCCTTTCCTTTCTTTTCAATTCCTTTCTTCTCTCTCTCTCTCTCTCTCTCTCTCTCTCTCTCTCTCTCTCTCTCTCTCTCTCCCTTTTTTCCTTTTTTCTTTTTCAAAATTGAGACTGGCAATTCTACATGTCCCTCACTTTCTGGATCCCACTATAATAATAAGCCAGCCCTCAATATTACAGAGTCCCACTGCCAATGGGTCTGGAGAACGGGGGTAAAATGTGTGCTCCACAAACCCAATATGGTTACCTCTTCTTGTTGAATGAGGACCTGTTTAGTCATAAAGCTGACAAGTTGTCACACTTTCCAGTCAATATGCCACCACCATGGTCTATTTTGCCCCCCCCCCCCCCAGAGCTCACTTTCGTCCCAAGTCCACTGGAGATCTTATTGTGTGTTCATCCTACTCCTGCATGCCCATTTAAAGGTAAATAAATCAGAGAAACCCCACAGTTTAAATCTCCTCTTGTCAAGCCTCTCCATCTAATGACTCAGGCTTTCTATACAACACAGCCCTCAGACCAGTGCCTAGAATTCAGAACAGAGAATCTAGGAGCCTCCTTAAGCTCATTCACAGACTGCTTGAATCCCTGCACCTGACTGATACTCAGCTCCTCATTTACATATTTTCTGCCTATCAAGCAACCATACAAGCCAAACAATGTGATCCAAGTTCCTGTTCCACTTTCTCCCAGTATTACCCTCCGTGATATCCCCTTCACACAACAACCTGAAACACATCATGATGCCCACTACCTCAACAGCTATCCAGTGGGCTGCTGTATCTTGGCCAATCCGCTATTTGACTTCTATTCAGAGGACCTGCACTTACATATCTCTCTAAACTCACTCTTTGGAATCTTTGCACCCTACGAACTTTCAAATCCATTGTCCGCATTCACATTTGGTGCCACACTGGTTTCAGAGTAACTGTTTAGAGCCCAACTCTTATGGGTATAATTCTACTTGATTTTTGTCTTTTGAGTCAGAGTGTCTCTACTAGTCCAGGCTGTTCTAGACTTACTGAACATCAAAGGGCTCAGGTCTCTTCTTGGCTGGTACACAAAAGCACAGTAGCCTGGCCAGCAACATGGGGTCTTACCAGCCTTCTTATTCTGTCATCTATGAACCCTGCATGCTTATGTTTTCCAGTGTTAACATCTATGTGGAAACAACTGCACTGCTCCTGCCTTTTCTCCACATTGCCCACTCAACTCTGGGGATGTGTTGGACCTCAACATCCAAACATGTACACCAGCTGCAGAATGATCACAAAAAGCTCTTCATCTGCTAGCTCCCTCTCTCCTCCATGAGATTAGCCACCCTCAACATAGCCAATGTATAAAAAATATATTCAGGACAAACACTCACCTGACAAACACTAGTTCTCTTTATCTTGTTCAGATTTCCTTCTGTTTGAACACTTCCTCAGGGAACAGCCTTATATACCTTGTCTGGGCAGGAACCTCAAAGCTCCACCCACTCTTTGGCTCCTCCCACTCTGTGGACCTTCAAATTCAGTAGATAAACACACCCTTCAGTGCCACTGGGATTTTGGCCCCACCCTAGAGATTCCTTGTCTTTTTGATTGAATTACATTTTTTTTTGTTTTGTTTATTTGTAAGTCAGGGTCTGTCACTGAAGGAAGTTGTCTTCACAGTCTATAAGGTGTCTAGTTCTCCCAAGAAAACAAATTCCTGGCTATTTAGGGGAAAACTTCCTACAATACATTGCATCAGCCTTGCTGGCAGTATACCTTAATTCAAAGTACTCAGGAGTCAGAGGCAGGTCATATCTGTGACTTCTAAACATCCTTTCTCTAAATAACACTTTACAGGACAAATAGAGCTACACAGAATAAAACAACCTCAAAATTACAAATATGCATCTAGAGAGATAAATATTTATGTAATCATAATCTTTCTCCTCCCCACGCTCTTATTCACATGTATACCCATCATACTTCAAGAGCATGCTCTTAGCCATTCTGACTGGTGTGAGATGGAATCTCAGGGTTGTTTTGATTTGCGTTTCCTGATGATTAAGTATGTTGAACATTTTTTCAGGAGCTTCTCAGCCATTGGGTATTTTCAGGTGAGAATTCTTCGTTTAGCTCTGAGCCCCATTTTTAAACGGGTTTATTTGATTTTCTGTAGTCCACCTTCTTGATTTCTTTATATATATTGGATATCAGTCCCCTCTCTGATTTAGGATAGGTAAAGATCCTTTCCCAATATGTTGGTGGTCTTTTTTGTCTTATTGACTTTGTCTTTTGCCTGGCAGAAGCTTTGCAATTTTATGAGGTCTCATTTGTCGATTCTCGATCTTAACAGCACAAGCCATTGCTGATCTATTCAGGATTTTTGCCCACTGTACCCATATCTTCGAGGCTTTTCCCTACTTTCTCCTCCATATGTATCAGTATGTCTGGTTTTATGTGGAGTTCCTTAATCCACTTAAATTTGACCTTAGTACAAGGAGATAGGAATGGATCAATTCGCATTCTTCTACATGATAACAGCCATTTGTGCCAGCACCATTTGTTGAAAATGCTGTCTTTTTTCCACTGGATGTTCTTTGCTCCCTTGTCAAAGATCAAGTGACCATAGGTGTGTGGTTTTATTTCTGGGTCTTCAGTTCTATTCCATTGGTCTACTTGTCTGTCCCTATACCAGTACCATGCAGTTTTTATCACAATTGCTCTGTAGTACAACTTTAGGTCACCATGGTGAATCCACAGGGGAGGTTTTTTTAATCCTTGAGCAGAATTGTTGCTATCCTAGGTTTTTTGTTATTCCAGACGAATTTGCAGATTGCCCTTTCTAATTCGTTGAAGAATTGAGTTGGAATTTTGATGGGGATTGCATTGAGTCCTTAGATTGCTTTTGGCAAGATAGCCATTTTTTACTCTATTGATCCTGCCAATCCATGAGCATGGGAGTTCTTTCCATCTTCTGGGATCTTCTTTAATTTCTTTCTTCAGAGACTTGATGTTCTTATCATACAGATCTTTCACTTCCTTAGTTAGAGTCAGGCCAAGGTATTTTATATTATTTGTGATTATTGAGAAGGGTGTTGTTTCCCTAATTTCTTTCTCAGCCTGTTTATTCTTTGTGTAGAGAAAGGCCATTGACTTGTTTGAGTTAATTTTATATCCAGCTACTTCACTGAAGCTGTTTATCAAGTTTAGGAGTTCTCTGGTGGAATTTTTAGGGTCACTTACATATACTATCATATCATCTGGAAAAAGTGATATTTTGACTTCTTCCTTTCCAATTTGTATCCCCTTGATATCCTTTTGGTGTCTAATTGCTCTGGCTAGGACTTCAAGTACAGTGTTGAATAGGTAGGGAGAAAGTGGGCAGCCTTTTCTAGTCCCTGATATTAGTGGGATTGCTTCCAGCTTCTCACCATTTACTTTGATGTTGCCTACTGGTTTGCTGTAGGTTGCTTTTTATTTTGTTTAGTTATTGGCCTTGAATTCCTGATCTTTCCAAGACTTTTATCCTGAATGGGTGTTGGATTTTTCAAATGCTTTCTCTGCATTTATGGCTAAGATAAAAAATTCAGGGGACAGCAGATGCTGGGGAGGATGTGGAGAAAGAGGAACTCTCCTCCATTGTTGGTGGGCTTACATGCTTGTACAAACACTCTAGAAATCAGTCTGGCGGTTCCTCAGAAAATTGGACACAGTACTACTGGAGGATCCTGCAATACCTCTCCTGGGCATATATCCAGAAGATGTTCCAGCCAGTAAGAAACACACATGCTCCACTATGTTCATAGCAGCCTTATTTTTAATAGCCAGAAGCTGGAAAGAACCCAGATGTCCCTCAACAGGGGAATGTATACAGAAAATGTGGTACATTTACAGAATGGAGTACTACTCAGATACTAAAGACCATGAATTGAAGAAATTCTTAGGCAAATGGATGGATCTGGAGGATATCATCCTGAGTGAGACAATGCAATCACAAAAGAACACATATGGTATACACTCATTGATAAGGGGATACTAGCCCAGGAATTGAGAATACCCACGATACAACTTGCAAAACATATGAAACTCAAGAAGAAGGAAGACCAAAGTGTGGATACTTAGCTCCTTCTTATAATTTTAAACAAAATACCCATGGATTGATTCACAGTGACAAAGTTCAGAGCAGATCTTGAAGGAATGACCATCCAGAGACTGCCCTACTGGGGGATACACGCCATAAACCACTACCAAACCCAGACACTAGGCAGATGCCACCAAGAACCTGCTGACAGGAGCCTATATAGCTGTTTCCAGTGAGGCTGTGCCAGTGCCTGGCAAATACAGAAGTGGATGCTCACAGTTATCCACTGGACTGAGCACAAGTTCCCCAATTAAGGAGCCAAAGAAATACCCAAGGAGCTGAAGGGGACTGAGTCCCCATAGAAGAAACAACAATATGAACTAATTAGTACTCTCAGAGCTCCTTGGACCTTGTCTTCATCAGGGTTTCTATTCTGTCACAGACATCATGACCAAGAAACTAGTTGGGTAGGACAGGGTTTATTCGGCTTACACTTCCATACTGCTGTTTATCACCAAAGGAAGTCAGGCCTGGAACTCAAACAGGGCAGGAAGCAGGAGCTGATGCAGAGGCCATGGAGGGATGTTCTTTACTGGCTTGCTTCCTCTGGCTTGCTCAAGAACCAAGACTAGCAGCCCAGAGATGGTCCCACTCACATGGGGCCTTTCCCCTTTGATCACTAATTGAGGAAATGCCTTATAGTTGTATCTTATGGAGGCCCCCGACCAGTGTCTCTAGTTGCGTATGTAGCAGAGGATGGTCTAGTATGCCATCATTGGGAAGAGAGGCTCTTGATATTGCGAAGACCATATGCCCCAGTACAGGGTAATGCCAGGGCCAGGAAGCAGGAGTTGGTGGGTTGCAGAGCAGGGCAAGGGGAGGGTATAGGTGACTTTCGGGATAGCATTTGAAATGTAACGGAAGAAAATAGCTACTAAAATTAATTGAGTCATTAATTAATACATAAACACATGAATACATAATTAAATAAATGCCAGCAGAGGAATTGGAAAGGTAAAGAAAAAGGGAGGTGCTGGCAGCATGAGAAGAGAAGGCAGTTTTGCAGAAGAAATTGTTAGCACACAGTTTGACCAGGGGAAGTGAAGCTGAGAATGACAGTAGGCTAGATCAGTTGTTATACTTTAGAGTATGGCATTGTGAAACTTGGAGAAGGGACTGTTTAAGCAATCTTTAAAAAAACTAAGGGAGGAAATGTTGGTATAAATGTTTAAAAGAACTTGGAGGCAAACTTGGAGTGGGCAGGGAGTTAAGAGAATTGTTCAGTGAAAATAGCAACTTTACAAGAGTCCCCCAGGTGGTGCTGGTTTTGAAGATCTGACAGGAGCATAAAGAGCAGCTGAGCCTTGGCACTCTGTAGCAGAGGTGGAGTCCCTGAAATTAGTCCAGGTGATGCTATTGGTGAAAGTGTGGGCCAGTTGCAGCAGAAAACCACAGCATTTTGGAGATAGCAGCAACCATGGGATGGTTACCCAGAACAGCAGCATCAGTGAGATAGAACCTCACCAGACCCTAGGAGACAAGCTCCGGTGATGCAGAGGCCAGAGCTGCAGACATTCTAATTGGAAAATTGCATTTAAAGTAGTCTTTTTTCCCTTTAATTAACCATAGCTTCTCTTTTCATACAATATACTCCGAAAAGAAATTCCCTCCCTCTACTCTTTCCACTTCTTTTTCCCTCCTCTTCCAACAGGGTCCACACCATTTCTCTCTCTTTCTAGGCTTCTAAGAGGTAACATTAAAAAAACAGTAAAATATAGAAGATGAAACAAAAGCTACCATATGGAACTTGGGCCTAACAGGTCAAGAGAAATATTCCTGACAGGAATGTTACAGAAACAATATGAAAAAGCTGGCAGGAATGGTACAAAGTGACTACAGTTATGCTAGGAGGGGGGCAGTTTTCAACAACATCTTTTCCCCACTTTATATCACGCTCACTGTATCTGGTATTATGTTGAGGTCTATAATCCACTTGGACTTGAGTTTCCTGTAGGGTTATAACTATGGATCTACATTTACTCTTCTACAAGGAGATATCTAGTCTGACAAGCACGTGGTGATGTCCACTCACTAGGTGTGAATTGTTATCTTCTTCATCAAAAGATAAGGAATTGATATATGCACGTATTTATGTGCAGGTATTAAGTTTAATCTAACTGATAAATGCGTCTGCTTTTATGATAATACTCTGCTGTTGTTAATAATGTAATTCAGGGTGTAGTACATTTTGCTGAAGGTGACTGCTTCAGCAGTTCTTTTATTATTCAGGAGAGTTTTTCATAGTCTGGGCTATTTGTCTTTCCATAACTAAGTGGAAATTGTTCTCTGAAGATCTGTGAATCATTGTATGGGAATTTTGATGGGGATTGCACTGAATTTATAGATTGCTTTTGGTAGACTGGCTGAGCATTGGTGATCTTTCTATCTTCTGATACCTTCTTCAATATTTTTCCTGGAATTTTTATCATAGAATATTTTTACTTGCTTGGTTAGAATTGCCTCAAGATATTTCACATTACTTGGGGCAATGTTAAAGTGTTTGTGCCTAATTTTTTTCTTAGTCAAATTGTTGTTTGTATAGAGAGGGGTACTGATTTTTCTGGTTAATTTAACACTACAGGTACTCTGCTGAAAGTGTTTCTCAATCATAGACATTCACTAGTGCAATTTCTCAAGTCACTTCAGAACATTGTCATATCATTTAAATAAAGGTACTTTGAAGTACTCCTTCCCCATATGTATTTCCTTTACCTCCTACAAGTGTCTTCTTGCTTAAGCTAAGAACTTCAAGTAATGCATTGAACAGATATGGAGAGAGTGGCAGCCTTGACTTGTTCCCGATTTTAATGGAATTCTGTAAATGTTATGCCTGGTTCTTCCTCCCAGACTCTTCCTCCCAGAAATAAGTCTCAGATTAAAAAAATATTTTAAAATACCATGCCTAGGCCTGGAAAATGGCTCTATGTTTAAGAGCACTGACTGTTCTTCCAGAGGTCCTGAATCAATTCCCAGCAAACACATGGTGGCTCAAACCATCTGTGAAGGGACGTAAGGTTCTCTGCTGGTGTGTCTGAAGACAGCTATAGTGTACTCATGTACATAAAATAAATATTAAAAAATACCATGCCTATACATTTTAGCTACTTTGACTAGATCATAACTTAGACGACTCAATTGTATTACCTTCCCTTCTTCCATGTGGTTGATTACCTGTGCTCAGGTACTATGCATCTGTCCTCCCCGACCCCCACATCTTCCTGAAGAAAGGTGTATTAACTCACCTGGAATTTCAACACTCAGGAGAAGCAAGAAGATGGCATGAAACACTGTGACAACCCATAATCCCTGCTTTCCCTGATGTGAAGAGCAAGAAAGATACTATTGCTTTGATATTGATGGATGAAGATTCACAGTCAAGAGGAAGGGATATGGGAGGCTTCTGCCATAACAGCTATTCATATGCCAACTTACCCAGCCTCCCAAGAAAGTAGCATACTAGTAATAGAGGCACTGAAGAGAACACTTAAGTGGGTTGGGATACAGAAATGTACCTTTCCACAATGGGTGACTAATGGAAGAGGTAGAAGGAGAAGGTGTATATTCTGTTATTGGAAAGTCCATGAAGATTATGTCCCCATACTCTAGTGAGAATACAGATGACAGAACTATGTCAGTTTTATAATTTTTTATTTTTTCACGCTTTGGGGAAGGGGAGGGCACAAAGGTGGGTAGACATAGCAGGACAGGGATCTGTGTGTAATCAAGTGCTAACCAATATAAAAATAGGAGAGAATCCATTTAATTGCTATGTTCAATGAATAGCTGTACCTTTGTGATACATTGAAAATAAATAACACTAGTTTAATTGAGACATTTTCACAAAGTCTTCCTTGAAAGCTTTCTACCTCATGTGTTCAGACAATCAGTCTCCAAGTTTAAAGCTTTCACTTTGGTAGATGGAGAGAGGAGTGCCCCAAACTTCTGGATCAACAGTTCTTAGATGGCATCCACAAGTCAGAAGTGCTCAGGGAAGTCAGACAGTGACACTTGGTCTGGGACAGAATCCAAGTCACTGAGATGTACAGGGAAGAGCTGGTCTTGTATAGCAGTCTGGTCTTAAACACCTATGAGTGTGTATTGAGCAATGGGTCTCCCTTGGATTCCCAGATGTCAAAGCTGTGCTGGAATGTGGAGTTTGGGCTATTGCTGGATCTTGATCTGCAGCAGGTTGTGCAGATAGTGCACAGACTGATGATTGACAGACCGTACTCTCCCCTGTTGCTGGGTTTCACTCAGCCTATAGAGACATCATGGCATCACTTAATAAATTCTCATTAATCTGAATAATGGACAAGGTTGACTCCGGGTCTGAGAACATACTTGGGCTGAAAGGAGGAGGAAAGCTGACATATTTCCTCCCATGCAGAAAATATGGATTCTGAGTCTGGAGATGTACTTGATGGGCTGCATGGAGGAGAACTGAACACAGACTGTCTGTCAGCCAAGGTATCCTGATAGGCAGAGCTTGGCAGAGAGACAGTGCCTTTAGGGCTTTCAGTTATTTCACAGGAATCCTGGCCATGCATCAAATTTTGCACCGTGTTCTTCTCTGTCTCCTTCCTTTGCTTCTTAGACCTTGTATTCTTTTGATAGATTTCACAGACCTGATCAATTTTGGAAAAGATGGCCATCTGGTCTAGGGAATTACTCAAGGGGCTGAGTTCAGGAAGAGGGCTCAAAACTGATGGTGTCTGGCACATGGAGAAGGTGGATTCTGAGTTTTGGGTCATACTTGGAGGTCCGAGTTGAGGAGAAAGGCTTAATCCCGAGGGTATGTCACACGAAGATTCAGCACCGGCTGCTGGAGAAGGTGAGGAAAGAACGTTGGAACAGCCAGACCTATCACTAGATAGGTGCCCCGGTTCCCTGGAAAGTTCTCTACACTTCTGCCTTGGATGCTCCGAGATAATGTGGCTCTTGCTGAAACACATGTCTTCCAAGGGTTGATCAATGAGGGAAGAGTTGAATTCCTGGTGAGGGGAGTTCCTTGATGGTCTAAACTCAGGAGGATAGCTGACATTCACATGTCTCTGGCACACAGAATCTGGACTGGCAGCGAAATCAGGAACTTCACCGCCACTGCTGGAAGTAGGCCTATAGTGAGGTCCACTTCCAATTCTCCGAGGGAGTTGTGAACTCTTCCGACATTCTTTAGCTCGTCTGTTCTTGAACCAGGTCTGGAAAACAAAGGAGACATCAGAGGAATACCCGTAACGGGACCACAGGTTGAAGCCTTTAGATGGGAGGTGTTTTTATAGCCATAGAAACTGCATGAGGCAGAAACAGAGAAGTCTGAGGCTCTAAATCCCAAAGAGATCGCAGTAAGGTAGGATGTATATGACTTGGCACCAAAATCTGGGGAAGATTCAGGTAGTGTGTCCTGTGTCTTAGTAGAAGCCATGGTGTATGGGTCTCTAAGACCCTGCAGGAAAATAATCTTGACCCAAAATGGTACCAGGTTGAATCAGAATGGGATGTACAGGGAAGAGCTGTACCCCTAGAGGGCTGAATAACCACCATTCACAAAACTCCAAGGTGCCCTTAGCACTTAAGAAGCACAGAGTTCAGGTAATTGATTGAGGAAGAGACCCTTTTGGTGTTGAACAGAGGGAAAAGAGAGAGGCATACCTGGATCTTGTATTCTGTCACACCAATCAGTAATGCCAGTGCCTTCCGTTGTTCCAGGTCTGGGTTCTGGCACTGGTGAAAATGTTCTTGCAGCAGACACTTTTGTTCTTTGGAGTACACGGTGCGTTCCTTTCGACACTTTCTTGGAGCCACAGGGCCAGATTGTTTGTTATAATATTTATCTGACAGTGGCATAGAACCTATGGGAACAGGGAAACCAGAACTCACTGAGGTTCTTGAAAGTATCTGATGACTTGGCTGCCCTGAGAGTCTTCTCAGAGTTGGTAAACCTGGGCCCATGACAACACTTGTTTGCATTCGCATACCTGAGTTTCTGGATGGTTCTTGGGAGTCTTTCTGATGTAGGTCCCTTTCATGGACTGAATGACTTGATTGCAGTGCACGTGTTGGGGTCACTAGAGGACTCTGACACATTTGAAAAGGTAAGTACCTTGTAGGCTCTTTAGGCACTAGGAAACTGGTTTCTCTGGGTATATTTGAAGCCATTTGGAATTTAGGATGCAAGGAGGAATCTTTGGACATCTATGTGTTCTGAACTGATTGGAGAATGTTCCTGCACTGGAGAACCTGGAAATAGGAAACACATCAAAAGAGCTCCAGAGAGCACCCATTTATACATCATGCCTACACAGCATTTGCTTTGGACTCTTAGATAGCAGGAATCAGGATTCCTCAGGTGGCCTCAGTCTTCCTGACCAACTGCCTCTGATTCCCAAAATCAGCATTCTCAGTATTGCAATAGACATGCAATTAGCTCCTGTGTTAATATCAGACCACAAAAGAGGGCAATTGGCTGTCATCCCCTTGGGTTTAAAGCTAACATATCCTCTTCATTTCCACTGGTGATCTATCTCTCTCCCAAAAAGGAGTCAGGGCCATGGAACAGGCAGCATCCATGTGATCCCACCCCACCCCTATCTCCTACACAAGAGCTGTGATGATCTAATTACCCAGTATATCATAGGGCTCTTACACCTAACCTAGACCTACCCTAGTACTGAAACTCTACTCCATGGACTTGGTCTTAATTGAATCTCCACCCAGTACATCCACATAGGTTCCTCTTTCATCCCCTCACATCCAGCAGATATTCCCACCCTGTGGCCAGGCCCAGTTGGCAGATATAACTTATGGAAACTTGGACAGGTGGAAGACACCTCTTTTGGGACAAGTTTTGTCTGTCTGACTTTGGCTGTCCTACAACTCGATTTGAAGACAAGGATGAAATTGAGCTCTCAGAGATACACCTGTCTGTGACCAACCTGTCCAGTGCTTCGAATAAAGGCATGTAACACCATATTGGACTCATTCTTTGGGGAGTCCTGCCCTCTTTGGTTTCATCCAGAAGAAATTTGTTCTACAATCTTCTGGGATCACCTCAAAAAACATCTCTCCTCATGCTAGAGCCCAAGGGGACCTGCTCATTCCTGTCCCCTGTTTTCACCTTGTAATTACCCTCTCTTTTCTTTTCTTCTCTTTATTTTCTTTCCTTTCCTCTCCTCTCCTTTCCTTTCCTTTTCTTTTCCTTCCCTTCCCTTTCCTTTCCTTTCTTTTCAATTCCTCTCTCTCTCTCTCTCTCTCTCTCTCTCTCTCCCTTTTTTCCTTTTTTCTTTTTCAAAATTGAGACTGGCAATTCTACATGTCCCTCACTTTCTGGATCCCACTATAATAATAAGCCAGCCCTCAATATTACAGAGTCCCACTGCCAATGGGTCTGGAGAACGGGGGTAAAATGTGTGCTCCACAAACCCAATATGGTTACCTCTTCTTGTTGAATGAGGACCTGTTTAGTCATAAAGCTGACAAGTTGTCACACTTTCCAGTCAATATACCACCACCATGGTCTATTTTGGCCCCCCCCCCCCCAGAGCTCACTTTCGTCCCAAGTCCACTGGAGATCTTATTGTGCGTTCATCCTACTCCTGCATGCCCATTTAAAGGGAAATAAATCAGAGAAACCCCACAGTTTAAATCTCCTCTTGTCAAGCCTCTCCATCTAATGACTCAGGCTTTCTATACAACACAGCCCTCAGACCAGTGCCTAGAATTCAGAACAGAGAATCTAGGAGCCTCCTTAAGCTCATTCACAGACTGCTTGAATCCCTGCACCTGACTGATACTCAGCTCCTCATTTACATATTTTCTGCCTATCAAGCAACCATACAAGCCAAACAATGTGATCCAAGTTCCTGTTCCACTTTCTCCCAGTATTACCCTCCGTGATATCCCCTTCACACAACAACCTGAAACACATCATGATGCCCACTACCTCAACAGCTATCCAGTGGGCTGCTGTATCTTGGCCAATCCGCTATTTGACTTCTATTCAGAGGACCTGCACTTACATATCTCTCCAAACTCACTCTTTGGAATCTTTGCACCCTACGAACTTTCAAATCCATTGTCCGCATTCACATTTGGTGCCACACTGGTTTCAGAGTAACTGTTTAGAGCCCAACTCTTATGGGTATAATTCTACTTGATTTTTGTCTTTTGAGTCAGAGTGTCTCTACTAGTCCAGGCTGTTCTAGACTTACTGAACATCAAAGGGCTCAGGTCTCTTCTTGGCTGGTACACAAAAGCACAGTAGCCTGGCCAGCAACATGGGGTCTTACCAGCCTTCTTATTCTGTCATCTATGAACCCTGCATGCTTATGTTTTCCAGTGTTAACATCTATGTGGAAACAACTGCACTGCTCCTGCCTTTTCTCCACATTGCCCACTCAACTCTGGGGATGTGTTGGACCTCAACATCCAAACATGTACACCAGCTGCAGAATGATCACAAAAAGCTCTTCATCTGCTAGCTCCCTCTCTCCTCCATGAGATTAGCCACCCTCAACATAGCCAATGTATAAAAAATATATTCAGGACAAACACTCACCTGACAAACACTAGTTCTCTTTATCTTGTTCAGATTTCCTTCTGTTTGAACACTTCCTCAGGGAACAGCCTTATATACCTTGTCTGGGCAGGAACCTCAAAGCTCCACCCACTCTTTGGCTCCTCCCACTCTGTGGACCTTCAAATTCAGTAGATAAACACACCCTTCAGTGCCACTGGGATTTTGGCCCCACCCTAGAGATTCCTTGTCTTTTTGATTGAATTACATTTTTTTTTGTTTTGTTTATTTGTAAGTCAGGGTCTGTCACTGAAGGAAGTTGTCTTCACAGTCTATAAGGTGTCTAGTTCTCCCAAGAAAACAAATTCCTGGCTATTTAGGGGAAAACTTCCTACAATACATTGCATCAGCCTTGCTGGCAGTATACCTTAATTCAAAGTACTCAGGAGTCAGAGGCAGGTCATATCTGTGACTTCTAAACATCCTTTCTCTAAATAACACTTTACAGGACAAATAGAGCTACACAGAATAAAACAACCTCAAAATTACAAATATGCATCTAGAGAGATAAATATTTATGTAATCATAATCTTTCTCCTCCCCACGCTCTTATTCACATGTATACCCATCATACTTCAAGAGCATGCTCTTAGCCATTCTGACTGGTGTGAGATGGAATCTCAGGGTTGTTTTGATTTGCGTTTCCTGATGATTAAGTATGTTGAACATTTTTTCAGGAGCTTCTCAGCCATTGGGTATTTTCAGGTGAGAATTCTTCGTTTAGCTCTGAGCCCCATTTTTAAACAGGTTTATTTGATTTTCTGTAGTCCACCTTCTTGATTTCTTTATATATATTGGATATCAGTCCCCTCTCTGATTTAGGATAGGTAAAGATCCTTTCCCAATATGTTGGTGGTCTTTTTTGTCTTATTGACTTTGTCTTTTGCCTGGCAGAAGCTTTGCAATTTTATGAGGTCTCATTTGTCGATTCTCGATCTTAACAGCACAAGCCATTGCTGATCTATTCAGGATTTTTGCCCACTGTACCCATATCTTCGAGGCTTTTCCCTACTTTCTCCTCCATATGTATCAGTATGTCTGGTTTTATGTGGAGTTCCTTAATCCACTTAAATTTGACCTTAGTACAAGGAGATAGGAATGGATCAATTCGCATTCTTCTACATGATAACAGCCATTTGTGCCAGCACCATTTGTTGAAAATGCTGTCTTTTTTCCACTGGATGTTCTTTGCTCCCTTGTCAAAGATCAAGTGACCATAGGTGTGTGGTTTTATTTCTGGGTCTTCAGTTCTATTCCATTGGTCTACTTGTCTGTCCCTATACCAGTACCATGCAGTTTTTATCACAATTGCTCTGTAGTACAACTTTAGGTCACCATGGTGAATCCACAGGGGAGGTTTTTTTAATCCTTGAGCAGAATTGTTGCTATCCTAGGTTTTTTGTTATTCCAGACGAATTTGCAGATTGCCCTTTCTAATTCGTTGAAGAATTGAGTTGGAATTTTGATGGGGATTGCATTGAGTCCTTAGATTGCTTTTGGCAAGATAGCCATTTTTTACTCTATTGATCCTGCCAATCCATGAGCATGGGAGTTCTTTCCATCTTCTGGGATCTTCTTTAATTTCTTTCTTCAGAGACTTGATGTTCTTATCATACAGATCTTTCACTTCCTTAGTTAGAGTCAGGCCAAGGTATTTTATATTATTTGTGATTATTGAGAAGGGTGTTGTTTCCCTAATTTCTTTCTCAGCCTGTTTATTCTTTGTGTAGAGAAAGGCCATTGACTTGTTTGAGTTAATTTTATATCCAGCTACTTCACTGAAGCTGTTTATCAAGTTTAGGAGTTCTCTGGTGGAATTTTTAGGGTCACTTACATATACTATCATATCATCTGGAAAAAGTGATATTTTGACTTCTTCCTTTCCAATTTGTATCCCCTTGATATCCTTTTGGTGTCTAATTGCTCTGGCTAGGACTTCAAGTACAGTGTTGAATAGGTAGGGAGAAAGTGGGCAGCCTTTTCTAGTCCCTGATATTAGTGGGATTGCTTCCAGCTTCTCACCATTTACTTTGATGTTGCCTACTGGTTTGCTGTAGGTTGCTTTTTATTTTGTTTAGTTATTGGCCTTGAATTCCTGATCTTTCCAAGACTTTTATCCTGAATGGGTGTTGGATTTTTCAAATGCTTTCTCTGCATTTATGGCTAAGATAAAAAATTCAGGGGACAGCAGATGCTGGGGAGGATGTGGAGAAAGAGGAACTCTCCTCCATTGTTGGTGGGCTTACATGCTTGTACAAACACTCTAGAAATCAGTCTGGCGGTTCCTCAGAAAATTGGACACAGTACTACTGGAGGATCCTGCAATACCTCTCCTGGGCATATATCCAGAAGATGTTCCAGCCAGTAAGAAACACACATGCTCCACTATGTTCATAGCAGCCTTATTTTTAATAGCCAGAAGCTGGAAAGAACCCAGATGTCCCTCAACAGGGGAATGTATACAGAAAATGTGGTACATTTACAGAATGGAGTACTACTCAGATACTAAAGACCATGAATTGAAGAAATTCTTAGGCAAATGGATGGATCTGGAGGATATCATCCTGAGTGAGACAATGCAATCACAAAAGAACACATATGGTATACACTCATTGATAAGGGGATACTAGCCCAGGAATTGAGAATACCCACGATACAACTTGCAAAACATATGAAACTCAAGAAGAAGGAAGACCAAAGTGTGGATACTTAGCTCCTTCTTATAATTTTAAACAAAATACCCATGGATTGATTCACAGTGACAAAGTTCAGAGCAGATCTTGAAGGAATGACCATCCAGAGACTGCCCTACTGGGGGATACACGCCATAAACCACTACCAAACCCAGACACTAGGCAGATGCCACCAAGAACCTGCTGACAGGAGCCTATATAGCTGTTTCCAGTGAGGCTGTGCCAGTGCCTGGCAAATACAGAAGTGGATGCTCACAGTTATCCACTGGACTGAGCACAAGTTCCCCAATTAAGGAGCCAAAGAAATACCCAAGGAGCTGAAGGGGACTGAGTCCCCATAGAAGAAACAACAATATGAACTAATTAGTACTCTCAGAGCTCCTTGGACCTTGTCTTCATCAGGGTTTCTATTCTGTCACAGACATCATGACCAAGAAACTAGTTGGGTAGGACAGGGTTTATTCGGCTTACACTTCCATACTGCTGTTTATCACCAAAGGAAGTCAGGCCTGGAACTCAAACAGGGCAGGAAGCAGGAGCTGATGCAGAGGCCATGGAGGGATGTTCTTTACTGGCTTGCTTCCTCTGGCTTGCTCAAGAACCAAGACTAGCAGCCCAGAGATGGTCCCACTCACATGGGGCCTTTCCCCTTTGATCACTAATTGAGGAAATGCCTTATAGTTGTATCTTATGGAGGCCCCCGACCAGTGTCTCTAGTTGCGTATGTAGCAGAGGATGGTCTAGTATGCCATCATTGGGAATAGAGGCTCTTGATATTGCGAAGACCATATGCCCCAGTACAGGGTAATGCCAGGGCCAGGAAGCAGGAGTTGGTGGGTTGCAGAGCAGGGCAAGGGGAGGGTATAGGTGACTTTCGGGATAGCATTTGAAATGTAACGGAAGAAAATAGCTACTAAAATTAATTGAGTCATTAATTAATACATAAACACATGAATACATAATTAAATAAATGCCAGCAGAGGAATTGGAAAGGTAAAGAAAAAGGGAGGTGCTGGCAGCATGAGAAGAGAAGGCAGTTTTGCAGAAGAAATTGTTAGCACACAGTTTGACCAGGGGAAGTGAAGCTGAGAATGACAGTAGGCTAGATCAGTTGTTATACTTTAGAGTATGGCATTGTGAAACTTGGAGAAGGGACTGTTTAAGCAATCTTTAAAAAAACTAAGGGAGGAAATGTTGGTATAAATGTTTAAAAGAACTTGGAGGCAAACTTGGAGTGGGCAGGGAGTTAAGAGAATTGTTCAGTGAAAATAGCAACTTTACAAGAGTCCCCCAGGTGGTGCTGGTTTTGAAGATCTGACAGGAGCATAAAGAGCAGCTGAGCCTTGGCACTCTGTAGCAGAGGTGGAGTCCCTGAAATTAGTCCAGGTGATGCTATTGGTGAAAGTGTGGGCCAGTTGCAGCAGAAAACCACAGCATTTTGGAGATAGCAGCAACCATGGGATGGTTACCCAGAACAGCAGCATCAGTGAGATAGAACCTCACCAGACCCTAGGAGACAAGCTCCGGTGATGCAGAGGCCAGAGCTGCAGACATTCTAATTGGAAAATTGCATTTAAAGTAGTCTTTTTTTCCCTTTAATTAACCATAGCTTCTCTTTTCATACAATATACTCCGAAAAGAAATTTCCCTCCCTCTACTCTTTCCACTTCTTTTTCCCTCCTCTTCCAACAGGGTCCACACCATTTCTCTCTCTTTCTAGGCTTCTAAGAGGTAACATTAAAAAACAGTAAAATATAGAAGATGAAACAAAAGCTACCATATGGAACTTGGGCCTAACAGGTCAAGAGAAATATTCCTGACAGGAATGTTACAGAAACAATATGAAAAAGCTGGCAGGAATGGTACAAAGTGACTACAGTTATGCTAGGAGGGGGGCAGTTTTCAACAACATCTTTTCCCCACTTTATATCACGCTCACTGTATCTGGTATTATGTTGAGGTCTATAATCCACTTGGACTTGAGTTTCCTGTAGGGTTATAACTATGGATCTACATTTACTCTTCTACAAGGAGATATCTAGTCTGACAAGCACGTGGTGATGTCCACTCACTAGGTGTGAATTGTTATCTTCTTCATCAAAAGATAAGGAATTGATATATGCACGTATTTATGTGCAGGTATTAAGTTTAATCTAACTGATAAATGCGTCTGCTTTTATGATAATACTCTGCTGTTGTTAATAATGTAATTCAGGGTGTAGTACATTTTGCTGAAGGTGACTGCTTCAGCAGTTCTTTTATTATTCAGGAGAGTTTGTCATAGTCTGGGCTATTTGTCTTTCCATAACTAAGTGGAAATTGTTCTCTGAAGATCTGTGAATCATTGTATGGGAATTTTGATGGGGATTGCACTGAATTTATAGATTGCTTTTGGTAGACTGGCTGAGCATTGGTGATCTTTCTATCTTCTGATACCTTCTTCAATATTTTTCCTGGAATTTTTATCATAGAATATTTTTACTTGCTTGGTTAGAATTGCCTCAAGATATTTCACATTACTTGGGGCAATGTTAAAGTGTTTGTGCCTAATTTTTTTCTTAGTCAAATTGTTGTTTGTATAGAGAGGGGTACTGATTTTTCTGGTTAATTTAACACTACAGGTACTCTGCTGAAAGTGTTTCTCAATCATAGACATTCACTAGTGCAATTTCTCAAGTCACTTCAGAACATTGTCATATCATTTAAATAAAGGTACTTTGAAGTACTCCTTCCCCATATGTATTTCCTTTACCTCCTACAAGTGTCTTCTTGCTTAAGCTAAGAACTTCAAGTAATGCATTGAACAGATATGGAGAGAGTGGCAGCCTTGACTTGTTCCCGATTTTAGTGGAATTCTGTAAATGTTATGCCTGGTTCTTCCTCCCAGACTCTTCCTCCCAGAAATAAGTCTCAGATTAAAAAAATATTTTAAAATACCATGCCTAGGCCTGGAAAATGGCTCTATGTTTAAGAGCACTGACTGTTCTTCCAGAGGTCCTGAATCAATTCCCAGCAAACACATGGTGGCTCAAACCATCTGTGAAGGGACGTAAGGTTCTCTGCTGGTGTGTCTGAAGACAGCTATAGTGTACTCATGTACATAAAATAAATATTAAAAAAATACCATGCCTATACATTTTAGCTCCTCTTTGACTAGATCATAACTTAGACGACTCAATTGTATTACCTTCCCTTCTTCCATGTGGTTGATTACCTGTGCTCAGGTACTATGCATCTGTCCTCCCCGACCCCCACATCTTCCTAAAGACAGGTGTATTAACTCACCTGGAATTTCAACACTCAGGAGAAGCAAGAAGATGGCATGAAACACTGTGACGACCCATAATCCCTGCTTTCCCTGATGTGAAGAGCAAGAAAGATACTATTGCTTTGATATTGATGGATGAAGATTCACAGTCAAGAGGAAGGGATATGGGAGGCTTCTGCCATAACAGCTATTCATATGCCAACTTACCCAGCCTCCCAAGAAAGTAGCATACTAGTAATAGAGGCACTGAAGAGAACACTTAAGTGGGTTGGGATACAGAAATGTACCTTTCCACAATGGGTGACTAATGGAAGAGGTAGAAGGAGAAGGTGTATATTCTGTTATTGGAAAGTCCATGAAGATTATGTCCCCATACTCTAGTGAGAATACAGATGACAGAACTATGTCAGTTTTATAATTTTTTATTTTTTCACGCTTTGGGGAAGGGGAGGGCACAAAGGTGGGTAGACATAGCAGGACAGGGATCTGTGTGTAATCAAGTGCTAACCAATATAAAAATAGGAGAGAATCCATTTAATTGCTATGTTCAATGAATAGCTGTACCTTTGTGGTACATTGAAAATAAATAACACTAGTTTAATTGAGACATTTTCACAAAGTCTTCCTTGAAAGCTTTCTACCTCATGTGTTCAGACAATCAGTCTCCAAGTTTAAAGCTTTCACTTTGGTAGATGGAGAGAGGAGTGCCCCAAACATCCGGATCAACAGTTCTTAGATGGCATCCACAAGTCAGAAGTGCTCAGGGAAGTCAGACAGTGACACTTGGTCTGGGACAGAATCCAAGTCACTGAGATGTACAGGGAAGAGCTGGTCTTGTATAGCAGTCTGGTCTTAAACACCTATGAGTGTGTATTGAGCAATGGGTCTCCCTTGGATTCCCAGATGTCAAAGCTGTGCTGGAATGTGGAGTTTGGACTATTGCTGGATCTTGATCTGCAGCAGGTTGTGCAGATAGTGCACAGACTGATGATTGACAGACCGTACTCTCCCCTGTTGCTGGGTTTCACTCAGCCTATAGAGACATCATGGCATCACTTAATAAATTCTCATTAATCTGAATAATGGACAAGGTTGACTCCGGGTCTGAGAACATACTTGGGCTGAAAGGAGGAGGAAAGCTGACATGACATATTTCCTCCCATGCAGAAAATATGGATTCTGAGTCTGGAGATGTACTTGATGGGCTGCATGGAGGAGAACTGAACACAGACTGTCTCTCAGCCAAGGTATCCTGATAGGCAGAGCTTGGCAGAGAGACAGTGCCTTTAGGGCTTTCAGTTATTTCACGGGAATCCTGGCCATGCATCAAATTTTGCACCGTGTTCTTCTCTGTCTCCTTCCTTTGCTTCTTAGACCTTGTATTCTTTTGATAGATTTCACAGACCTGATCAATTTTGGAAAAGATGGCCATCTGGTCTAGGGAATTACTCAAGGGGCTGAGTTCAGGAAGAGGGCTCAAAACTGATGGTGTCTGGCACATGGAGAAGGTGGATTCTGAGTTTTGGGTCATACTTGGAGGTCCGAGTTGAGGAGAAAGGCTTAATCCCGAGGGTATGTCACACGAAGATTCAGCACCGGCTGCTGGAGAAGGTGAGGAAAGAACGTTGGAACAGCCAGACCTATCACTAGATAGGTGCCCCGGTTCCCTGGAAAGTTCTCTACACTTCTGCCTTGGATGCTCCGAGATAATGTGGTTCTTGCTGAAACACATGTCTTCCAAGGGTTGATCAATGAGGGAAGAGTTGAATTCCTGGTGAGGGGAGTTCCTTGATGGTCTAAACTCAGGAGGATAGCTGACATTCACATGTCTCTGGCACACAGAATCTGGACTGGCAGCGAAATCAGGAACTTCACCGCCACTGCTGGAAGTAGGCCTATAGTGAGGTCCACTTCCAATTCTCCGAGGGAGTTGTGAACTCTTCCGACATTCTTTAGCTCGTCTGTTCTTGAACCAGGTCTGGAAAACAAAGGAGACATCAGAGGAATACCCGTAACGGGACCACAGGTTGAAGCCTTTAGATGGGAGGTGTTTTTATAGCCATAGAAACTGCATGAGGCAGAAACAGAGAAGTCTGAGGCTCTAAATCCCAAAGAGATCACAGTAAGGTAGGATGTATATGACTTGGCACCAAAATCTGGGGAAGATTCAGGTAGTGTGTCCTGTGTCTTAGTAGAAGCCATGGTGTATGGGTCTCTAAGACCCTGCAGGAAAATAATCTTGACCCAAAATGGTACCAGGTTGAATCAGAATGGGATGTACAGGGAAGAGCTGTACCCCTAGAGGGCTGAATAACCACCATTCACAAAACTCCAAGGTGCCCTTAGCACTTAAGAAGCACAGAGTTCAGGTAATTGATTGAGGAAGAGACCCTTTTGGTGTTGAACAGAGGGAAAAGAGAGAGGCATACCTGGATCTTGTATTCTGTCACACCAATCAGTAATGCCAGTGCCTTCCGTTGTTCCAGGTCTGGGTTCTGCCACTGGTGAAAATGTTCTTGCAGCAGACACTTTTGTTCTTTGGAGTACACGGTGCGTTCCTTTCGACACTTTCTTGGAGCCACAGGGCCAGATTGTTTGTTATAATATTTATCTGACAGTGGCATAGAACCTATGGGAACAGGGAAACCAGAACTCACTGAGGTTCTTGAAAGTATCTGATGACTTGGCTGCCCTGAGAGTCTTCTCAGAGTTGGTAAACCTGGGCCCATGACAACACTTGTTTGCATTCGCATACCTGAGTTTCTGGATGGTTCTTGGGAGTCTTTCTGATGTAGGTCCCTTTCATGGACTGAATGACTTGATTGCAGTGCACGTGTTGGGGTCACTAGAGGACTCTGACACATTTGAAAAGGTAAGTACCTTGTAGGCTCTTTAGGCACTAGGAAACTGGTTTCTCTGGGTATATTTGAAGCCATTTGGAATTTAGGATGCAAGGAGGAATCTTTGGACATCTATGTGTTCTGAACTGATTGGAGAATGTTCCTGCACTGGAGAACCTGGAAATAGGAAACACATCAAAAGAGCTCCAGAGAGCACCCATTTATACATCATGCCTACACAGCATTTGCTTTGGACTCTTAGATAGCAGGAATCAGGATTCCTCAGGTGGCCTCAGTCTTCCTGACCAACTGCCTCTGATTCCCAAAATCAGCATTCTCAGTATTGCAATAGACATGCAATTAGCTCCTGTGTTAATATCAGACCACAAAAGAGGGCAATTGGCTGTCATCCCCTTGGGTTTAAAGCTAACATATCCTCTTCATTTCCACTGGTGTTCTATCTCTCTCCCAACAAGGAGTCAGGGCCATGGAACAGGCAGCATCCATGTGATCCCACCCCACCCCTATCTCCTACACAAGAGCTTTGATGATCTAATTACCCAGTATATCATAGGGCTCTTACACCTAACCTAGACCTACCCTAGTACTGAAACTCTACTCCATGGACTTGGTCTTAATTGAATCTCCACCCAGTACATCCACATAGGTTCCTCTTTCATCCCCTCACATCCAGCAGATATTCCCACCCTGTGGCCAGGCTCAGTTGGCAGATATAACTTATGGAAACTTGGACAGGTGGAAGACACCTCTTTTGGGACAAGTTTTGTCTGTCTGACTTTGGCTGTCCTACAACTCGATTTGAAGACAAGGATGAAATTGAGCTCTCAGAGATACACCTGTCTGTGACCAACCTGTCCAGTGCTTCGAATAAAGGCATGTAACACCATATTGGACTCATTCTTTGGGGAGTCCTGCCCTCTTTGGTTTCATCCAGAAGAAATTTGTTCTACAATCTTCTGGGATCACCTCAAAAAACATCTCTTCTCATGCTAGAGCCCAAGGGGACCTGCTCATTCCTGTCCCCTGTTTTCACCTTGTAATTACCCTCTCTTTTCTTATCTTCTTTTTATTTTCTTTCCTTTCCTCTCCTCTCCTTTCCTTTCCTTTTCTTTTCCTTCCCTTCCCTTCCCTTTCCTTTGCTTTCTTTTCAATTTCTTTCTTCTCTCTCTCTCTCTCTCTCTCTCTCTCTCTCTCTCTCTCTCTCTCCCTTTTTTTCCTTTTTTCTTTTTCAAAATTGAGACTGGCAATTCTACATGTCCCTCACTTTCTGGATCCCACTATAATAATAAGCCAGCCCTCAATATTACAGAGTCCCACTGCCAATGGGTCTGGAGAACGGGGGTAAAATGTGTGCTCCACAAACCCAATATGGTTACCTCTTCTTGTTGAATGAGGACCTGTTTAGTCATAAAGCTGACAAGTTGTCACACTTTCCAGTCAATATACCACCACCATGGTCTATTTCCCCCCCCCCCCCCCCACCAGAGCTCACTTTCGTCCCAAGTCCACTGGAGATCTTATTGTGTGTTCATCCTACTCCTGCATGCCCATTTAAAGGGAAATAAATCAGAGAAACCCCACAGTTTAAATCTCCTCTTGTCAAGCCTCTCCATCTAATGACTCAGGCTTTCTATACAACACAGCCCTCAGACCAGTGCCTAGAATTCAGAACAGAGAATCTAGGAGCCTCCTTAAGCTCATTCACAGACTGCTTGAATCCCTGCACCTGACTGATACTCAGCTCCTCATTTACATATTTTCTGCCTATCAAGCAACCATACAAGCCAAACAATGTGATCCAAGTTCCTGTTCCACTTTCTCCCAGTATTACCCTCCATGATATCCCCTTCACACAACAACCTGAAACACATCATGATGCCCACTACCTCAACAGCTATCCAGTGGGCTGCTGTATCTTGGCCAATCCGCTATTTGACTTCTATTCAGAGGACCTGCACTTACATATCTCTCCAAACTCACTCTTTGGAATCTTTGCACCCTACGAACTTTCAAATCCATTGTCCGCATTCACATTTGGTGCCACACTGGTTTCAGAGTAACTGTTTAGAGCCCAACTCTTATGGGTATAATTCTACTTGTTTTTTTGTCTTTTGAGTCAGAGTGTCTCTACTAGTCCAGGCTGTTCTAGACTTACTGAACATCAAAGGGCTCAGGTCTCTTCTTGGCTGGTACACAAAAGCACAGTAGCTGGGCCAGCAACATGGGGTCTTACCAGCCTTCTTATTCTGTCATCTATGAACCCTGCATGCTTATGTTTTCCAGTGTTAACATCTATGTGGAAACAACTGCACTGCTCCTGCCTTTTCTCCACATTGCCCACTCAACTCTGGGGATGTGTTGGACCTCAACATCCAAACATGTACACCAGCTGCAGAATGATCACAAAAAGCTCTTCATCTGCTAGCTCCCTCTCTCCTCCATGAGATTAGCCACCCTCAACATAGCCAATGTATAAAAAATATATTCAGGACAAACACTCACCTGACAAACACTAGTTCTCTTTATCTTGTTCAGATTTCCTTCTGTTTGAACACTTCCTCAGGGAACAGCCTTATATACCTTGTCTGGGCAGGAACCTCAAAGCTCCACCCACTCTTTGGCTCCTCCCACTCTGTGGACCTTCAAATTCAGTAGATAAACACACCCTTCAGTGCCACTGGGATTTTGGCCCCACCCTAGAGATTCCTTGTCTTTTTGATTGAATTACATTTTTTTTTGTTTTGTTTATTTGTAAGTCAGGGTCTGTCACTGAAGGAAGTTGTCTTCACAGTCTATAAGGTGTCTAGTTCTCCCAAGAAAACAAATTCCTGGCTATTTAGGGGAAAACTTCCTACAATACATTGCATCAGCCTTGCTGGCAGTATACCTTAATTCAAAGTACTCAGGAGTCAGAGGCAGGTCATATCTGTGACTTCTAAACATCCTTTCTCTACATAACACTTTACAGGACAAATAGAGCTACACAGAATAAAACAACCTCAAAATTACAAATATGCATCTAGAGAGATAAATATTTATGTAATCATAATCTTTCTCCTCCCCAAGCTCTTATTCACATGTATACCCATCATACTTCAAGAGCATGCTCTTAGCCATTCTGACTGGTGTGAGATGGAATCTCAGGGTTGTTTTGATTTGCGTTTCCTGATGATTAAGTATGTTGAACATTTTTTCAGGAGCTTCTCAGCCATTGGGTATTTTCAGGTGAGAATTCTTCGTTTAGCTCTGAGCCCCATTTTTAAACGGGTTTATTTGATTTTCTGTAGTCCACCTTCTTGATTTCTTTATATATATTGGATATCAGTCCCCTCTCTGATTTAGGATAGGTAAAGATCCTTTCCCAATATGTTGGTGGTCTTTTTTGTCTTATTGACTTTGTCTTTTGCCTGGCAGAAGCTTTGCAATTTTATGAGGTCTCATTTGTCGATTCTCGATCTTAACAGCACAAGCCATTGCTGATCTATTCAGGATTTTTGCCCACTGTACCCATATCTTCGAGGCTTTTCCCTACTTTCTCCTCCATATGTATCAGTATGTCTGGTTTTATGTGGAGTTCCTTAATCCACTTAAATTTGACCTTAGTACAAGGAGATAGGAATGGATCAATTCGCATTCTTCTACATGATAACAGCCATTTGTGCCAGCACCATTTGTTGAAAATGCTGTCTTTTTTCCACTGGATGTTCTTTGCTCCCTTGTCAAAGATCAAGTGACCATAGGTGTGTGGTTTTATTTCTGGGTCTTCAGTTCTATTCCATTGGTCTACTTGTCTGTCCCTATACCAGTACCATGCAGTTTTTATCACAATTGCTCTGTAGTACAACTTTAGGTCACCATGGTGAATCCACAGGGGAGGTTTTTTTAATCCTTGAGCAGAATTGTTGCTATCCTAGGTTTTTTGTTATTCCAGACGAATTTGCAGATTGCCCTTTCTAATTCGTTGAAGAATTGAGTTGGAATTTTGATGGGGATTGCATTGAGTCCTTAGATTGCTTTTGGCAAGATAGCCATTTTTTACTCTATTGATCCTGCCAATCCATGAGCATGGGAGTTCTTTCCATCTTCTGGGATCTTCTTTAATTTCTTTCTTCAGAGACTTGATGTTCTTATCATACAGATCTTTCACTTCCTTAGTTAGAGTCAGGCCAAGGTATTTTATATTATTTGTGATTATTGAGAAGGGTGTTGTTTCCCTAATTTCTTTCTCAGCCTGTTTATTCTTTGTGTAGAGAAAGGCCATTGACTTGTTTGAGTTAATTTTATATCCAGCTACTTCACTGAAGCTGTTTATCAAGTTTAGGAGTTCTCTGGTGGAATTTTTAGGGTCACTTACATATACTATCATATCATCTGGAAAAAGTGATATTTTGACTTCTTCCTTTCCAATTTGTATCCCCTTGATATCCTTTTGGTGTCTAATTGCTCTGGCTAGGACTTCAAGTACAGTGTTGAATAGGTAGGGAGAAAGTGGGCAGCCTTTTCTAGTCCCTGATATTAGTGGGATTGCTTCCAGCTTCTCACCATTTACTTTGATGTTGCCTACTGGTTTGCTGTAGGTTGCTTTTTATTTTGTTTAGTTATTGGCCTTGAATTCCTGATCTTTCCAAGACTTTTATCCTGAATGGGTGTTGGATTTTTCAAATGCTTTCTCTGCATTTATGGCTAAGATAAAAAATTCAGGGGACAGCAGATGCTGGGGAGGATGTGGAGAAAGAGGAACTCTCCTCCATTGTTGGTGGGCTTACATGCTTGTACAAACACTCTAGAAATCAGTCTGGCGGTTCCTCAGAAAATTGGACACAGTACTACTGGAGGATCCTGCAATACCTCTCCTGGGCATATATCCAGAAGATGTTCCAGCCAGTAAGAAACACACATGCTCCACTATGTTCATAGCAGCCTTATTTTTAATAGCCAGAAGCTGGAAAGAACCCAGATGTCCCTCAACAGGGGAATGTATACAGAAAATGTGGTACATTTACAGAATGGAGTACTACTCAGATACTAAAGACCATGAATTGAAGAAATTCTTAGGCAAATGGATGGATCTGGAGGATATCATCCTGAGTGAGACAATGCAATCACAAAAGAACACATATGGTATACACTCATTGATAAGGGGATACTAGCCCAGGAATTGAGAATACCCACGATACAACTTGCAAAACATATGAAACTCAAGAAGAAGGAAGACCAAAGTGTGGATACTTAGCTCCTTCTTATAATTTTAAACAAAATACCCATGGATTGATTCACAGTGACAAAGTTCAGAGCAGATCTTGAAGGAATGACCATCCAGAGACTGCCCTACTGGGGGATACACGCCATAAACCACTACCAAACCCAGACACTAGGCAGATGCCACCAAGAACCTGCTGACAGGAGCCTATATAGCTGTTTCCAGTGAGGCTGTGCCAGTGCCTGGCAAATACAGAAGTGGATGCTCACAGTTATCCACTGGACTGAGCACAAGTTCCCCAATTAAGGAGCCAAAGAAATACCCAAGGAGCTGAAGGGGACTGAGTCCCCATAGAAGAAACAACAATATGAACTAATTAGTACTCTCAGAGCTCCTTGGACCTTGTCTTCATCAGGGTTTCTATTCTGTCACAGACATCATGACCAAGAAACTAGTTGGGTAGGACAGGGTTTATTCGGCTTACACTTCCATACTGCTGTTTATCACCAAAGGAAGTCAGGCCTGGAACTCAAACAGGGCAGGAAGCAGGAGCTGATGCAGAGGCCATGGAGGGATGTTCTTTACTGGCTTGCTTCCTCTGGCTTGCTCAAGAACCAAGACTAGCAGCCCAGAGATGGTCCCACTCACATGGGGCCTTTCCCCTTTGATCACTAATTGAGGAAATGCCTTATAGTTGTATCTTATGGAGGCCCCCGACCAGTGTCTCTAGTTGCGTATGTAGCAGAGGATGGTCTAGTATGCCATCATTGGGAAGAGAGGCTCTTGATATTGCGAAGACCATATGCCCCAGTACAGGGTAATGCCAGGGCCAGGAAGCAGGAGTTGGTGGGTTGCAGAGCAGGGCAAGGGGAGGGTATAGGTGACTTTCGGGATAGCATTTGAAATGTAACGGAAGAAAATAGCTACTAAAATTAATTGAGTCATTAATTAATACATAAACACATGAATACATAATTAAATAAATGCCAGCAGAGGAATTGGAAAGGTAAAGAAAAAGGGAGGTGCTGGCAGCATGAGAAGAGAAGGCAGTTTTGCAGAAGAAATTGTTAGCACACAGTTTGACCAGGGGAAGTGAAGCTGAGAATGACAGTAGGCTAGATCAGTTGTTATACTTTAGAGTATGGCATTGTGAAACTTGGAGAAGGGACTGTTTAAGCAATCTTTAAAAAAACTAAGGGAGGAAATGTTGGTATAAATGTTTAAAAGAACTTGGAGGCAAACTTGGAGTGGGCAGGGAGTTAAGAGAATTGTTCAGTGAAAATAGCAACTTTACAAGAGTCCCCCAGGTGGTGCTGGTTTTGAAGATCTGACAGGAGCATAAAGAGCAGCTGAGCCTTGGCACTCTGTAGCAGAGGTGGAGTCCCTGAAATTAGTCCAGGTGATGCTATTGGTGAAAGTGTGGGCCAGTTGCAGCAGAAAACCACAGCATTTTGGAGATAGCAGCAACCATGGGATGGTTACCCAGAACAGCAGCATCAGTGAGATAGAACCTCACCAGACCCTAGGAGACAAGCTCCGGTGATGCAGAGGCCAGAGCTGCAGACATTCTAATTGGAAAATTGCATTTAAAGTAGTCTTTTTTCCCTTTAATTAACCATAGCTTCTCTTTTCATACAATATACTCCGAAAAGAAATTTCCCTCCCTCTACTCTTTCCACTTCTTTTTCCCTCCTCTTCCAACAGGGTCCACACCATTTCTCTCTCTTTCTAGGCTTCTAAGAGGTAACATTAAAAAACAGTAAAATATAGAAGATGAAACAAAAGCTACCATATGGAACTTGGGCCTAACAGGTCAAGAGAAATATTCCTGACAGGAATGTTACAGAAACAATATGAAAAAGCTGGCAGGAATGGTACAAAGTGACTACAGTTATGCTAGGAGGGGGGCAGTTTTCAACAACATCTTTTCCCCACTTTATATCACGCTCACTGTATCTGGTATTATGTTGAGGTCTATAATCCACTTGGACTTGAGTTTCCTGTAGGGTTATAACTATGGATCTACATTTACTCTTCTACAAGGAGATATCTAGTCTGACAAGCACGTGGTGATGTCCACTCACTAGGTGTGAATTGTTATCTTCTTCATCAAAAGATAAGGAATTGATATATGCACGTATTTATGTGCAGGTATTAAGTTTAATCTAACTGATAAATGCGTCTGCTTTTATGATAATACTCTGCTGTTGTTAATAATGTAATTCAGGGTGTAGTACATTTTGCTGAAGGTGACTGCTTCAGCAGTTCTTTTATTATTCAGGAGAGTTTTTCATAGTCTGGGCTATTTGTCTTTCCATAACTAAGTGGAAATTGTTCTCTGAAGATCTGTGAATCATTGTATGGGAATTTTGATGGGGATTGCACTGAATTTATAGATTGCTTTTGGTAGACTGGCTGAGCATTGGTGATCTTTCTATCTTCTGATACCTTCTTCAATATTTTTCCTGGAATTTTTATCATAGAATATTTTTACTTGCTTGGTTAGAATTGCCTCAAGATATTTCACATTACTTGGGGCAATGTTAAAGTGTTTGTGCCTAATTTTTTTCTTAGTCAAATTGTTGTTTGTATAGAGAGGGGTACTGATTTTTCTGGTTAATTTAACACTACAGGTACTCTGCTGAAAGTGTTTCTCAATCATAGACATTCACTAGTGCAATTTCTCAAGTCACTTCAGAACATTGTCATATCATTTAAATAAAGGTACTTTGAAGTACTCCTTCCCCATATGTATTTCCTTTACCTCCTACAAGTGTCTTCTTGCTTAAGCTAAGAACTTCAAGTAATGCATTGAACAGATATGGAGAGAGTGGCAGCCTTGACTTGTTCCCGATTTTAATGGAATTCTGTAAATGTTATGCCTGGTTCTTCCTCCCAGACTCTTCCTCCCAGAAATAAGTCTCAGATTAAAAAAATATTTTAAAATACCATGCCTAGGCCTGGAAAATGGCTCTATGTTTAAGAGCACTGACTGTTCTTCCAGAGGTCCTGAATCAATTCCCAGCAAACACATGGTGGCTCAAACCATCTGTGAAGGGACGTAAGGTTCTCTGCTGGTGTGTCTGAAGACAGCTATAGTGTACTCATGTACATAAAATAAATATTAAAAAAATACCATGCCTATACATTTTAGCTCCTCTTTGACTAGATCATAACTTAGACGACTCAATTGTATTACCTTCCCTTCTTCCATGTGGTTGATTACCTGTGCTCAGGTACTATGCATCTGTCCTCCCCGACCCCCACATCTTCCTGAAGAAAGGTGTATTAACTCACCTCGAATTTCAACACTCAGGAGAAGCAAGAAGATGGCATGAAACACTGTGACAACCCATAATCCCTGCTTTCCCTGATGTGAAGAGCAAGAAAGATACTATTGCTTTGATATTGATGGATGAAGATTCACAGTCAAGAGGAAGGGATATGGGAGGCTTCTGCCATAACAGCTATTCATATGCCAACTTACCCAGCCTCCCAAGAAAGTAGCATACTAGTAATAGAGGCACTGAAGAGAACACTTAAGTGGGTTGGGATACAGAAATGTACCTTTCCACAATGGGTGACTAATGGAAGAGGTAGAAGGAGAAGGTGTATATTCTGTTATTGGAAAGTCCATGAAGATTATGTCCCCATACTCTAGTGAGAATACAGATGACAGAACTATGTCAGTTTTATAATTTTTTATTTTTTCACGCTTTGGGGAAGGGGAGGGCACAAAGGTGGGTAGACATAGCAGGACAGGGATCTGTGTGTAATCAAGTGCTAACCAATATAAAAATAGGAGAGAATCCATTTAATTGCTATGTTCAATGAATAGCTGTACCTTTGTGATACATTGAAAATAAATAACACTAGTTTAATTGAGACATTTTCACAAAGTCTTCCTTGAAAGCTTTCTACCTCATGTGTTCAGACAATCAGTCTCCAAGTTTAAAGCTTTCACTTTGGTAGATGGAGAGAGGAGTGCCCCAAACTTCTGGATCAACAGTTCTTAGATGGCATCCACAAGTCAGAAGTGCTCAGGGAAGTCAGACAGTGACACTTGGTCTGGGACAGAATCCAAGTCACTGAGATGTACAGGGAAGAGCTGGTCTTGTATAGCAGTCTGGTCTTAAACACCTATGAGTGTGTATTGAGCAATGGGTCTCCCTTGGATTCCCAGATGTCAAAGCTGTGCTGGAATGTGGAGTTTGGGCTATTGCTGGATCTTGATCTGCAGCAGGTTGTGCAGATAGTGCACAGACTGATGATTGACAGACCGTACTCTCCCCTGTTGCTGGGTTTCACTCAGCCTATAGAGACATCATGGCATCACTTAATAAATTCTCATTAATCTGAATAATGGACAAGGTTGACTCCGGGTCTGAGAACATACTTGGGCTGAAAGGAGGAGGAAAGCTGACATGACATATTTCCTCCCATGCAGAAAATATGGATTCTGAGTTTGGAGATGTACTTGATGGGCTGCATGGAGGAGAACTGAACACAGACTGTCTCTCAGCCAAGGTATCCTGATAGGCAGAGCTTGGCAGAGAGACAGTGCCTTTAGGGCTTTCAGTTATTTCACAGGAATCCTGGCCATGCATCAAATTTTGCACCGTGTTCTTCTCTGTCTCCTTCCTTTGCTTCTTAGACCTTGTATTCTTTTGATAGATTTCACAGACCTGATCAATTTTGGAAAAGATGGCCATCTGGTCTAGGGAATTACTCAAGGGGCTGAGTTCAGGAAGAGGGCTCAAAACTGATGGTGTCTGGCACATGGAGAAGGTGGATTCTGAGTTTTGGGTCATACTTGGAGGTCCGAGTTGAGGAGAAAGGCTTAATCCCGAGGGTATGTCACACGAAGATTCAGCACCGGCTGCTGGAGAAGGTGAGGAAAGAACGTTGGAACAGCCAGACCTATCACTAGATAGGTGCCCCGGTTCCCTGGAAAGTTCTCTACACTTCTGCCTTGGATGCTCCGAGATAATGTGGCTCTTGCTGAAACACATGTCTTCCAAGGGTTGATCAATGAGGGAAGAGTTGAATTCCTGGTGAGGGGAGTTCCTTGATGGTCTAAACTCAGGAGGATAGCTGACATTCACATGTCTCTGGCACACAGAATCTGGACTGGCAGCGAAATCAGGAACTTCACCGCCACTGCTGGAAGTAGGCCTATAGTGAGGTCCACTTCCAATTCTCCGAGGGAGTTGTGAACTCTTCCGACATTCTTTAGCTCGTCTGTTCTTGAACCAGGTCTGGAAAACAAAGGAGACATCAGAGGAATACCCGTAACGGGACCACAGGTTGAAGCCTTTAGATGGGAGGTGTTTTTATAGCCATAGAAACTGCATGAGGCAGAAACAGAGAAGTCTGAGGCTCTAAATCCCAAAGAGATCGCAGTAAGGTAGGATGTATATGACTTGGCACCAAAATCTGGGGAAGATTCAGGTAGTGTGTCCTGTGTCTTAGTAGAAGCCGTGGTGTATGGGTCTCTAAGACCCTGCAGGAAAATAATCTTGACCCAAAATGGTACCAGGTTGAATCAGAATGGGATGTACAGGGAAGAGCTGTACCCCTAGAGGGCTGAATAACCACCATTCACAAAACTCCAAGGTGCCCTTAGCACTTAAGAAGCACAGAGTTCAGGTAATTGATTGAGGAAGAGACCCTTTTGGTGTTGAACAGAGGGAAAAGAGAGAGGCATACCTGGATCTTGTATTCTGTCACACCAATCAGTAATGCCAGTGCCTTCCGTTGTTCCAGGTCTGGGTTCTGGCACTGGTGAAAATGTTCTTGCAGCAGACACTTTTGTTCTTTGGAGTACACGGTGCGTTCCTTTCGACACTTTCTTGGAGCCACAGGGCCAGATTGTTTGTTATAATATTTATCTGACAGTGGCATAGAACCTATGGGAACAGGGAAACCAGAACTCACTGAGGTTCTTGAAAGTGTCTGATGACTTGGCTGCCCTGAGAGTCTTCTCAGAGTTGGTAAACCTGGGCCCATGACAACACTTGTTTGCATTCGCATACCTGAGTTTCTGGATGGTTCTTGGGAGTCTTTCTGATGTAGGTCCCTTTCTTGGACTGAATGACTTGATTGCAGTGCACGTGTTGGGGTCACGAGAGTTCTCTGACACATTTGAAAAGGTAAGTACCTTGTAGGCTCTTTAGGCACTAGGAAACTGGTTTCTCTGGGTATATTTGAAGCCATTTGGAATTTAGGATGCAAGGAGGAATCTTTGGACATCTATGTGTTCTGAACTGATTGGAGAATGTTCCTGCACTGGAGAACCTGGAAATAGGAAACACATCAAAAGAGCTCCAGAGAGCACCCATTTATACATCATGCCTACACAGCATTTGCTTTGGACTCTTAGATAGCAGGAATCAGGATTCCTCAGGTGGCCTCAGTCTTCCTGACCAACTGCCTCTGATTCCCAAAATCAGCATTCTCAGTATTGCAATAGACATGCAATTAGCTCCTGTGTTAATATCAGACCACAAAAGAGGGCAATTGGCTGTCATCCCCTTGGGTTTAAAGCTAACATATCCTCTTCATTTCCACTGGTGTTCTATCTCTCTCCCAACAAGGAGTCAGGGCCATGGAACAGGCAGCATCCATGTGATCCCACCCCACCCCTATCTCCTACACAAGAGCTTTGATGATCTAATTACCCAGTATATCATAGGGCTCTTACACCTAACCTAGACCTACCCTAGTACTGAAACTCTACTCCATGGACTTGGTCTTAATTGAATCTCCACCCAGTACATCCACATAGGTTCCTCTTTCATCCCCTCACATCCAGCAGATATTCCCACCCTGTGGCCAGGCTCAGTTGGCAGATATAACTTATGGAAACTTGGACAGGTGGAAGACACCTCTTTTGGGACAATTTTGTCTGTCTGACTTTGGCTGTCCTACAACTCGATTTGAAGACAAGGATGAAATTGAGCTCTCAGAGATACACCTGTCTGTGACCAACCTGTCCAGTGCTTCGAATAAAGGCATGTAACACCATATTGGACTCATTCTTTGGGGAGTCCTGCCCTCTTTGGTTTCATCCAGAAGAAATTTGTTCTACAATCTTCTGGGATCACCTCAAAAAACATCTCTTCTCATGCTAGAGCCCAAGGGGACCTGCTCATTCCTGTCCCCTGTTTTCACCTTGTAATTACCCTCTCTTTTCTTTTCTTCTTTTTATTTTCTTTCCTTTCCTCTCCTCTCCTCTCCTTTCCTTTCCTTTTCTTTTCCTTCCCTTTCCTTTCCTTTCCTTTCTTTTCAATTCCTTTCTCTCTCTCTCTCTCTCTCTCTCTCTCTCTCTCTCTCTCTCTCTCTCTCTCCCTTTTTTCCTTTTTTCTTTTTCAAAATTGAGACTGGCAATTCTACATGTCCCTCACTTTCTGGATCCCACTATAATAATAAGCCAGCCCTCAATATTACAGAGTCCCACTGCCAATGGGTCTGGAGAACGGGGGTAAAATGTGTGCTCCACAAACCCAATATGGTTACCTCTTCTTGTTGAATGAGGACCTGTTTAGTCATAAAGCTGACAAGTTGTCACACTTTCCAGTCAATATACCACCACCATGGTCTATTTTGGCCCCCCCCCCAGAGCTCACTTTCGTCCCAAGTCCACTGGAGATCTTATTGTGTGTTCATCCTACTACTGCATGCCCATTTAAAGGGAAATAAATCAGAGAAACCCCACAGTTTAAATCTCCTCTTGTCAAGCCTCTCCATCTAATGACTCAGGCTTTCTATACAACACAGCCCTCAGACCAGTGCCTAGAATTCAGAACAGAGAATCTAGGAGCCTCCTTAAGCTCATTCACAGACTGCTTGAATCCCTGCACCTGACTGATACTCAGCTCCTCATTTACATATTTTCTGCCTATCAAGCAACCATACAAGCCAAACAATGTGATCCAAGTTCCTGTTCCACTTTCTCCCAGTATTACCCTCCGTGATATCCCCTTCACACAACAACCTGAAACACATCATGATGCCCACTACCTCAACAGCTATCCAGTGGGCTGCTGTATCTTGGCCAATCCGCTATTTGACTTCTATTCAGAGGACCTGCACTTACATATCTCTCCAAACTCACTCTTTGGAATCTTTGCACCCTACGAACTTTCAAATCCATTATCTGCATTCACATTTGGTGCCACACTGGTTTCAGAGTAACTGTTTAGAGCCCAACTCTTATGGGTATAATTCTACTTGTTTTTTTGTCTTTTGAGTCAGAGTGTCTCTACTAGTCCAGGCTGTTCTAGACTTACTGAACATCAAAGGGCTCAGGTCTCTTCTTGGCTGGTACACAAAAGCACAGTAGCCTGGCCAGCAACATGGGGTCTTACCAGCCTTCTTATTCTGTCATCTATGAACCCTGCATGCTTATGTTTTCCAGTGTTAACATCTATGTGGAAACAACTGCACTGCTCCTGCCTTTTCTCCACATTGCCCACTCAACTCTGGGGATGTGTTGGACCTCAACATCCAAACATGTACACCAGCTGCAGAATGATCACAAAAAGCTCTTCATCTGCTAGCTCCCTCTCTCCTCCATGAGATTAGCCACCCTCAACATAGCCAATGTATAAAAAATATATTCAGGACAAACACTCACCTGACAAACACTAGTTCTCTTTATCTTGTTCAGATTTCCTTCTGTTTGAACACTTCCTCAGGGAACAGCCTTATATACCTTGTCTGGGCAGGAACCTCAAAGCTCCACCCACTCTTTGGCTCCTCCCACTCTGTGGACCTTCAAATTCAGTAGATAAACACACCCTTCAGTGCCACTGGGATTTTGGCCCCACCCTAGAGATTCCTTGTCTTTTTGATTGAATTACATTTTTTTTTGTTTTGTTTATTTGTAAGTCAGGGTCTGTCACTGAAGGAAGTTGTCTTCACAGTCTATAAGGTGTCTAGTTCTCCCAAGAAAACAAATTCCTGGCTATTTAGGGGAAAACTTCCTACAATACATTGCATCAGCCTTGCTGGCAGTATACCTTAATTCAAAGTACTCAGGAGTCAGAGGCAGGTCATATCTGTGACTTCTAAACATCCTTTCTCTACATAACACTTTACAGGACAAATAGAGCTACACAGGATAAAACAACCTCAAAATTACAAATATGCATCTAGAGAGATAAATATTTATGTAATCATAATCTTTCTCCTCCCCACGCTCTTATTCACATGTATACCCATCATACTTCAAGAGCATGCTCTTAGCCATTCTGACTGGTGTGAGATGGAATCTCAGGGTTGTTTTGATTTGCGTTTCCTGATGATTAAGTATGTTGAACATTTTTTCAGGAGCTTCTCAGCCATTGGGTATTTTCAGGTGAGAATTCTTCGTTTAGCTCTGAGCCCCATTTTTAAACGGGTTTATTTGATTTTCTGTAGTCCACCTTCTTGATTTCTTTATATATATTGGATATCAGTCCCCTCTCTGATTTAGGATAGGTAAAGATCCTTTCCCAATATGTTGGTGGTCTTTTTTGTCTTATTGACTTTGTCTTTTGCCTGGCAGAAGCTTTGCAATTTTATGAGGTCTCATTTGTCGATTCTCGATCTTAACAGCACAAGCCATTGCTGATCTATTCAGGATTTTTGCCCACTGTACCCATATCTTCGAGGCTTTTCCCTACTTTCTCCTCCATATGTATCAGTATGTCTGGTTTTATGTGGAGTTCCTTAATCCACTTAAATTTGACCTTAGTACAAGGAGATAGGAATGGATCAATTCGCATTCTTCTACATGATAACAGCCATTTGTGCCAGCACCATTTGTTGAAAATGCTGTCTTTTTTCCACTGGATGTTCTTTGCTCCCTTGTCAAAGATCAAGTGACCATAGGTGTGTGGTTTTATTTCTGGGTCTTCAGTTCTATTCCATTGGTCTACTTGTCTGTCCCTATACCAGTACCATGCAGTTTTTATCACAATTGCTCTGTAGTACAACTTTAGGTCACCATGGTGAATCCACAGGGGAGGTTTTTTTTTAATCCTTGAGCAGAATTGTTGCTATCCTAGGTTTTTTGTTATTCCAGACGAATTTGCAGATTGCCCTTTCTAATTCGTTGAAGAATTGAGTTGGAATTTTGATGGGGATTGCATTGAGTCCTTAGATTGCTTTTGGCAAGATAGCCATTTTTTACTCTATTGATCCTGCCAATCCATGAGCATGGGAGTTCTTTCCATCTTCTGGGATCTTCTTTAATTTCTTTCTTCAGAGACTTGATGTTCTTATCATACAGATCTTTCACTTCCTTAGTTAGAGTCAGGCCAAGGTATTTTATATTATTTGTGATTATTGAGAAGGGTGTTGTTTCCCTAATTTCTTTCTCAGCCTGTTTATTCTTTGTGTAGAGAAAGGCCATTGACTTGTTTGAGTTAATTTTATATCCAGCTACTTCACTGAAGCTGTTTATCAAGTTTAGGAGTTCTCTGGTGGAATTTTTAGGGTCACTTACATATACTATCATATCATCTGGAAAAAGTGATATTTTGACTTCTTCCTTTCCAATTTGTATCCCCTTGATATCCTTTTGGTGTCTAATTGCTCTGGCTAGGACTTCAAGTACAGTGTTGAATAGGTAGGGAGAAAGTGGGCAGCCTTTTCTAGTCCCTGATATTAGTGGGATTGCTTCCAGCTTCTCACCATTTACTTTGATGTTGCCTACTGGTTTGCTGTAGGTTGCTTTTTATTTTGTTTAGTTATTGGCCTTGAATTCCTGATCTTTCCAAGACTTTTATCCTGAATGGGTGTTGGATTTTTCAAATGCTTTCTCTGCATTTATGGCTAAGATAAAAAATTCAGGGGACAGCAGATGCTGGGGAGGATGTGGAGAAAGAGGAACTCTCCTCCATTGTTGGTGGGCTTACATGCTTGTACAAACACTCTAGAAATCAGTCTGGCGGTTCCTCAGAAAATTGGACACAGTACTACTGGAGGATCCTGCAATACCTCTCCTGGGCATATATCCAGAAGATGTTCCAGCCAGTAAGAAACACACATGCTCCACTATGTTCATAGCAGCCTTATTTTTAATAGCCAGAAGCTGGAAAGAACCCAGATGTCCCTCAACAGGGGAATGTATACAGAAAATGTGGTACATTTACAGAATGGAGTACTACTCAGATACTAAAGACCATGAATTGAAGAAATTCTTAGGCAAATGGATGGATCTGGAGGATATCATCCTGAGTGAGACAATGCAATCACAAAAGAACACATATGGTATACACTCATTGATAAGGGGATACTAGCCCAGGAATTGAGAATACCCACGATACAACTTGCAAAACATATGAAACTCAAGAAGAAGGAAGACCAAAGTGTGGATACTTAGCTCCTTCTTATAATTTTAAACAAAATACCCATGGATTGATTCACAGTGACAAAGTTCAGAGCAGATCTTGAAGGAATGACCATCCAGAGACTGCCCTACTGGGGGATACACGCCATAAACCACTACTAAACCCAGACACTAGGCAGATGCCACCAAGAACCTGCTGACAGGAGCCTATATAGCTGTTTCCAGTGAGGCTGTGCCAGTGCCTGGCAAATACAGAAGTGGATGCTCACAGTTATCCACTGGACTGAGCACAAGTTCCCCAATTAAGGAGCCAAAGAAATACCCAAGGAGCTGAAGGGGACTGAGTCCCCATAGAAGAAACAACAATATGAACTAATTAGTACTCTCAGAGCTCCTTGGACCTTGTCTTCATCAGGGTTTCTATTCTGTCACAGACATCATGACCAAGAAACTAGTTGGGTAGGACAGGGTTTATTCGGCTTACACTTCCATACTGCTGTTTATCACCAAAGGAAGTCCCAGGCTCTTGATATTGCGAAGACCATATGCCCCAGTACAGGGTAATGCCAGGGCCAGGAAGCAGGAGTTGGTGGGTTGCAGAGCAGGGCAAGGGGAGGGTATAGGTGACTTTCGGGATAGCATTTGAAATGTAACGGAAGAAAATAGCTACTAAAATTAATTGAGTCATTAATTAATACATAAACACATGAATACATAATTAAATAAATGCCAGCAGAGGAATTGGAAAGGTAAAGAAAAAGGGAGGTGCAGGCAGCATGAGAAGAGAAGGCAGTTTTGCAGAAGAAATTGTTAGCACACAGTTTGACCAGGGGAAGTGAAGCTGAGAATGACAGTAGGCTAGATCAGTTGTTATACTTTAGAGTATGGCATTGTGAAACTTGGAGAAGGGACTGTTTAAGCAATCTTTAAAAAAACTAAGGGAGGAAATGTTGGTATAAATGTTTAAAAGAACTTGGAGGCAAACTTGGAGTGGGCAGGGAGTTAAGAGAATTGTTCAGTGAAAATAGCAACTTTACAAGAGTCCCCCAGGTGGTGCTGGTTTTGAAGATCTGACAGGAGCATAAAGAGCAGCTGAGCCTTGGCACTCTGTAGCAGAGGTGGAGTCCCTGAAATTAGTCCAGGTGATGCTATTGGTGAAAGTGTGGGCCAGTTGCAGCAGAAAACCACAGCATTTTGGAGATAGCAGCAACCATGGGATGGTTACCCAGAACAGCAGCATCAGTGAGATAGAACCTCACCAGACCCTAGGAGACAAGCTCCGGTGATGCAGAGGCCAGAGCTGCAGACATTCTAATTGGAAAATTGCATTTAAAGTAGTCTTTTTTCCCTTTAATTAACCATAGCTTCTCTTTTCATACAATATACTCTGAAAAGAAATTTCCCTCCCTCTACTCTTTCCACTTCTTTTTCCCTCCTCTTCCAACAGGGTCCACACCATTTCTCTCTCTTTCTAGGCTTCTAAGAGGTAACATTAAAAAAACAGTAAAATATAGAAGATGAAACAAAAGCTACCATATGGAACTTGGGCCTAACAGGTCAAGAGAAATATTCCTGACAGGAATGTTACAGAAACAATATGAAAAAGCTGGCAGGAATGGTACAAAGTGACTACAGTTATGCTAGGAGGGGGGCAGTTTTCAACAACATCTTTTCCCCACTTTATATCACGCTCACTGTATCTGGTATTATGTTGAGGTCTATAATCCACTTGGACTTGAGTTTCCTGTAGGGTTATAACTATGGATCTACATTTACTCTTCTACAAGGAGATATCTAGTCTGACAAGCACGTGGTGATGTCCACTCACTAGGTGTGAATTGTTATCTTCTTCATCAAAAGATAAGGAATTGATATATGCACGTATTTATGTGCAGGTATTAAGTTTAATCTAACTGATAAATGCGTCTGCTTTTATGATAATACTCTGCTGTTGTTAATAATGTAATTCAGGGTGTAGTACATTTTGCTGAAGGTGACTGCTTCAGCAGTTCTTTTATTATTCAGGAGAGTTTTTCATAGTCTGGGCTATTTGTCTTTCCATAACTAAGTGGAAATTGTTCTCTGAAGATCTGTGAATCATTGTATGGGAATTTTGATGGGGATTGCACTGAATTTATAGATTGCTTTTGGTAGACTGGCTGAGCATTGGTGATCTTTCTATCTTCTGATACCTTCTTCAATATTTTTCCTGGAATTTTTATCATAGAATATTTTTACTTGCTTGGTTAGAATTGCCTCAAGATATTTCACATTACTTGGGGCAATGTTAAAGTGTTTGTGCCTAATTTTTTTCTTAGTCAAATTGTTGTTTGTATAGAGAGGGGTACTGATTTTTCTGGTTAATTTAACACTACAGGTACTCTGCTGAAAGTGTTTCTCAATCATAGACATTCACTAGTGCAATTTCTCAAGTCACTTCAGAACATTGTCATATCATTTAAATAAAGGTACTTTGAAGTACTCCTTCCCCATATGTATTTCCTTTACCTCCTACAAATGTCTTCTTGCTTAAGCTAAGAACTTCAAGTAATGCATTGAACAGATATGGAGAGAGTGGCAGCCTTGACTTGTTCCCGATTTTAGTGGAATTCTGTAAATGTTATGCCTGGTTCTTCCTCCCAGACTCTTCCTCCCAGAAATAAGTCTCAGATTAAAAAAATATTTTAAAATACCATGCCTAGGCCTGGAAAATGGCTCTATGTTTAAGAGCACTGACTGTTCTTCCAGAGGTCCTGAATCAATTCCCAGCAAACACATGGTGGCTCAAACCATCTGTGAAGGGACGTAAGGTTCTCTGCTGGTGTGTCTGAAGACAGCTATAGTGTACTCATGTACATAAAATAAATATTAAAAAATACCATGCCTATACATTTTAGCTCCTCTTTGACTAGATCATAACTTAGACGACTCAATTGTATTACCTTCCCTTCTTCCATGTGGTTGATTACCTGTGCTCAGGTACTATGCATCTGTCCTCCCCGACCCCCACATCTTCCTGAAGAAAGGTGTATTAACTCACCTCGAATTTCAACACTCAGGAGAAGCAAGAAGATGGCATGAAACACTGTGACAACCCATAATCCCTGCTTTCCCTGATGTGAAGAGCAAGAAAGATACTATTGCTTTGATATTGATGGATGAAGATTCACAGTCAAGAGGAAGGGATATGGGAGGCTTCTGCCATAACAGCTATTCATATGCCAACTTACCCAGCCTCCCAAGAAAGTAGCATACTAGTAATAGAGGCACTGAAGAGAACACTTAAGTGGGTTGGGATACAGAAATGTACCTTTCCACAATGGGTGACTAATGGAAGAGGTAGAAGGAGAAGGTGTATATTCTGTTATTGGAAAGTCCATGAAGATTATGTCCCCATACTCTAGTGAGAATACAGATGACAGAACTATGTCAGTTTTATAATTTTTTATTTTTTCACGCTTTGGGGAAGGGGAGGGCACAAAGGTGGGTAGACATAGCAGGACAGGGATCTGTGTGTAATCAAGTGCTAACCAATATAAAAATAGGAGAGAATCCATTTAATTGCTATGTTCAATGAATAGCTGTACCTTTGTGACACATTGAAAATAAATAACACTAGTTTAATTGAGACATTTTCACAAAGTCTTCCTTGAAAGCTTTCTACCTCATGTGTTCAGACAATCAGTCTCCAAGTTTAAAGCTTTCACTTTGGTAGATGGAGAGAGGAGTGCCCCAAACTTCTGGATCAACAGTTCTTAGATGGCATCCACAAGTCAGAAGTGCTCAGGGAAGTCAGACAGTGACACTTGGTCTGGGACAGAATCCAAGTCACTGAGATGTACAGGGAAGAGCTGGTCTTGTATAGCAGTCTGGTCTTAAACACCTATGAGTGTGTATTGAGCAATGGGTCTCCCTTGGATTCCCAGATGTCAAAGCTGTGCTGGAATGTGGAGTTTGGGCTATTGCTGGATCTTGATCTGCAGCAGGTTGTGCAGATAGTGCACAGACTGATGATTGACAGACCGTACTCTCCCCTGTTGCTGGGTTTCACTCAGCCTATAGAGACATCATGGTATCACTTAATAAATTCTCATTAATCTGAATAATGGACAAGGTTGACTCCGGGTCTGAGAACATACTTGGGCTGAAAGGAGGAGGAAAGCTGACATGACATATTTCCTCCCATGCAGAAAATATGGATTCTGAGTTTGGAGATGTACTTGATGGGCTGCATGGAGGAGAACTGAACACAGACTGTCTCTCAGCCAAGGTATCCTGATAGGCAGAGCTTGGCAGAGAGACAGTGCCTTTAGGGCTTTCAGTTATTTCACAGGAATCCTGGCCATGCATCAAATTTTGCACCGTGTTCTTCTCTGTCTCCTTCCTTTGCTTCTTAGACCTTGTATTCTTTTGATAGATTTCACAGACCTGATCAATTTTGGAAAAGATGGCCATCTGGTCTAGGGAATTACTCAAGGGGCTGAGTTCAGGAAGAGGGCTCAAAACTGATGGTGTCTGGCACATGGAGAAGGTGGATTCTGAGTTTTGGGTCATACTTGGAGGTCCGAGTTGAGGAGAAAGGCTTAATCCCGAGGGTATGTCACACGAAGATTCAGCACCGGCTGCTGGAGAAGGTGAGGAAAGAACGTTGGAACAGCCAGACCTATCACTAGATAGGTGCCCCGGTTCCCTGGAAAGTTCTCTACACTTCTGCCTTGGATGCTCCGAGATAATGTGGCTCTTGCTGAAACACATGTCTTCCAAGGGTTGATCAATGAGGGAAGAGTTGAATTCCTGGTGAGGGGAGTTCCTTGATGGTCTAAACTCAGGAGGATAGCTGACATTCACATGTCTCTGGCACACAGAATCTGGACTGGCAGCGAAATCAGGAACTTCACCGCCACTGCTGGAAGTAGGCCTATAGTGAGGTCCACTTCCAATTCTCCGAGGGAGTTGTGAACTCTTCCGACATTCTTTAGCTCGTCTGTTCTTGAACCAGGTCTGGAAAACAAAGGAGACATCAGAGGAATACCCGTAACGGGACCACAGGTTGAAGCCTTTAGATGGGAGGTGTTTTTATAGCCATAGAAACTGCATGAGGCAGAAACAGAGAAGTCTGAGGCTCTAAATCCCAAAGAGATCGCAGTAAGGTAGGATGTATATGACTTGGCACCAAAATCTGGGGAAGATTCAGGTAGTGTGTCCTGTGTCTTAGTAGAAGCCGTGGTGTATGGGTCTCTAAGACCCTGCAGGAAAATAATCTTGACCCAAAATGGTACCAGGTTGAATCAGAATGGGATGTACAGGGAAGAGCTGTACCCCTAGAGGGCTGAATAACCACCATTCACAAAACTCCAAGGTGCCCTTAGCACTTAAGAAGCACAGAGTTCAGGTAATTGATTGAGGAAGAGACCCTTTTGGTGTTGAACAGAGGGAAAAGAGAGAGGCATACCTGGATCTTGTATTCTGTCACACCAATCAGTAATGCCAGTGCCTTCCGTTGTTCCAGGTCTGGGTTCTGGCACTGGTGAAAATGTTCTTGCAGCAGACACTTTTGTTCTTTGGAGTACACGGTGCGTTCCTTTCGACACTTTCTTGGAGCCACAGGGCCAGATTGTTTGTTATAATATTTATCTGACAGTGGCATAGAACCTATGGGAACAGGGAAACCAGAACTCACTGAGGTTCTTGAAAGTATCTGATGACTTGGCTGCCCTGAGAGTCTTCTCAGAGTTGGTAAACCTGGGCCCATGACAACACTTGTTTGCATTCGCATACCTGAGTTTCTGGATGGTTCTTGGGAGTCTTTCTGATGTAGGTCCCTTTCTTGGACTGAATGACTTGATTGCAGTGCACGTGTTGGGGTCACTAGAGGACTCTGACACATTTGAAAAGGTAAGTACCTTGTAGGCTCTTTAGGCACTAGGAAACTGGTTTCTCTGGGTATATTTGAAGCCATTTGGAATTTAGGATGCAAGGAGGAATCTTTGGACATCTATGTGTTCTGAACTGATTGGAGAATGTTCCTGCACTGGAGAACCTGGAAATAGGAAACACATCAAAAGAGCTCCAGAGAGCACCCATTTATACATCATGCCTACACAGCATTTGCTTTGGACTCTTAGATAGCAGGAATCAGGATTCCTCAGGTGGCCTCAGTCTTCCTGACCAACTGCCTCTGATTCCCAAAATCAGCATTCTCAGTATTGCAATAGACATGCAATTAGCTCCTGTGTTAATATCAGACCACAAAAGAGGGCAATTGGCTGTCATCCCCTTGGGTTTAAAGCTAACATATCCTCTTCATTTCCACTGGTGTTCTATCTCTCTCCCAACAAGGAGTCAGGGCCATGGAACAGGCAGCATCCATGTGATCCCACCCCACCCCTATCTCCTACACAAGAGCTTTGATGATCTAATTACCCAGTATATCATAGGGCTCTTACACCTAACCTAGACCTACCCTAGTACTGAAACTCTACTCCATGGACTTGGTCTTAATTGAATCTCCACCCAGTACATCCACATAGGTTCCTCTTTCATCCCCTCACATCCAGCAGATATTCCCACCCTGTGGCCAGGCTCAGTTGGCAGATATAACTTATGGAAACTTGGACAGGTGGAAGACACCTCTTTTGGGACAATTTTGTCTGTCTGACTTTGGCTGTCCTACAACTCGATTTGAAGACAAGGATGAAATTGAGCTCTCAGAGATACACCTGTCTGTGACCAACCTGTCCAGTGCTTCGAATAAAGGCATGTAACACCATATTGGACTCATTCTTTGGGGAGTCCTGCCCTCTTTGGTTTCATCCAGAAGAAATTTGTTCTACAATCTTCTGGGATCACCTCAAAAAACATCTCTTCTCATGCTAGAGCCCAAGGGGACCTGCTCATTCCTGTCCCCTGTTTTCACCTTGTAATTACCCTCTCTTTTCTTTTCTTCTTTTTATTTTCTTTCCTTTCCTCTCCTCTCCTCTCCTTTCCTTTCCTTTTCTTTTCCTTCCCTTTCCTTTCCTTTCCTTTCTTTTCAATTCCTTTCTCTCTCTCTCTCTCTCTCTCTCTCTCTCTCTCTCTCTCTCTCCCTTTTTTCCTTTTTTCTTTTTCAAAATTGAGACTGGCAATTCTACATGTCCCTCACTTTCTGGATCCCACTATAATAATAAGCCAGCCCTCAATATTACAGAGTCCCACTGCCAATGGGTCTGGAGAACGGGGGTAAAATGTGTGCTCCACAAACCCAATATAGTTACCTCTTCTTGTTGAATGAGGACCTGTTTAGTCATAAAGCTGACAAGTTGTCACACTTTCCAGTCAATATACCACCACCATGGTCTATTTTGGCCCCCCCCCCAGAGCTCACTTTCGTCCCAAGTCCACTGGAGATCTTATTGTGTGTTCATCCTACTCCTGCATGCCCATTTAAAGGGAAATAAATCAGAGAAACCCCACAGTTTAAATCTCCTCTTGTCAAGCCTCTCCATCTAATGACTCAGGCTTTCTATACAACACAGCCCTCAGACCAGTGCCTAGAATTCAGAACAGAGAATCTAGGAGCCTCCTTAAGCTCATTCACAGACTGCTTGAATCCCTGCACCTGACTGATACTCAGCTCCTCATTTACATATTTTCTGCCTATCAAGCAACCATACAAGCCAAACAATGTGATCCAAGTTCCTGTTCCACTTTCTCCCAGTATTACCCTCCGTGATATCCCCTTCACACAACAACCTGAAACACATCATGATGCCCACTACCTCAACAGCTATCCAGTGGGCTGCTGTATCTTGGCCAATCCGCTATTTACTTCTATTCAGAGGACCTGCACTTACATATCTCTCCAAACTCACTCTTTGGAATCTTTGCACCCTACGAACTTTCAAATCCATTATCTGCATTCACATTTGGTGCCACACTGGTTTCAGAGTAACTGTTTAGAGCCCAACTCTTATGGGTATAATTCTACTTGTTTTTTTGTCTTTTGAGTCAGAGTGTCTCTACTAGTCCAGGCTGTTCTAGACTTACTGAACATCAAAGGGCTCAGGTCTCTTCTTGGCTGGTACACAAAAGCACAGTAGCCTGGCCAGCAACATGGGGTCTTACCAGCCTTCTTATTCTGTCATCTATGAACCCTGCATGCTTATGTTTTCCAGTGTTAACATCTATGTGGAAACAACTGCACTGCTCCTGCCTTTTCTCCACATTGCCCACTCAACTCTGGGGATGTGTTGGACCTCAACATCCAAACATGTACACCAGCTGCAGAATGATCACAAAAAGCTCTTCATCTGCTAGCTCCCTCTCTCCTCCATGAGATTAGCCACCCTCAACATAGCCAATGTATAAAAAATATATTCAGGACAAACACTCACCTGACAAACACTAGTTCTCTTTATCTTGTTCAGATTTCCTTCTGTTTGAACACTTCCTCAGGGAACAGCCTTATATACCTTGTCTGGGCAGGAACCTCAAAGCTCCACCCACTCTTTGGCTCCTCCCACTCTGTGGACCTTCAAATTCAGTAGATAAACACACCCTTCAGTGCCACTGGGATTTTGGCCCCACCCTAGAGATTCCTTGTCTTTTTGATTGAATTACATTTTTTTTTTGTTTTGTTTATTTGTAAGTCAGGGTCTGTCACTGAAGGAAGTTGTCTTCACAGTCTATAAGGTGTCTAGTTCTCCCAAGAAAACAAATTCCTGGCTATTTAGGGGAAAACTTCCTACAATACATTGCATCAGCCTTGCTGGCAGTATACCTTAATTCAAAGTACTCAGGAGTCAGAGGCAGGTCATATCTGTGACTTCTAAACATCCTTTCTCTACATAACACTTTACAGGACAAATAGAGCTACACAGGATAAAACAACCTCAAAATTACAAATATGCATCTAGAGAGATAAATATTTATGTAATCATAATCTTTCTCCTCCCCACGCTCTTATTCACATGTATACCCATCATACTTCAAGAGCATGCTCTTAGCCATTCTGACTGGTGTGAGATGGAATCTCAGGGTTGTTTTGATTTGCGTTTCCTGATGATTAAGTATGTTGAACATTTTTTCAGGAGCTTCTCAGCCATTGGGTATTTTCAGGTGAGAATTCTTCGTTTAGCTCTGAGCCCCATTTTTAAACGGGTTTATTTGATTTTCTGTAGTCCACCTTCTTGATTTCTTTATATATATTGGATATCAGTCCCCTCTCTGATTTAGGATAGGTAAAGATCCTTTCCCAATATGTTGGTGGTCTTTTTTGTCTTATTGACTTTGTCTTTTGCCTGGCAGAAGCTTTGCAATTTTATGAGGTCTCATTTGTCGATTCTCGATCTTAACAGCACAAGCCATTGCTGATCTATTCAGGATTTTTGCCCACTGTACCCATATCTTCGAGGCTTTTCCCTACTTTCTCCTCCATATGTATCAGTATGTCTGGTTTTATGTGGAGTTCCTTAATCCACTTAAATTTGACCTTAGTACAAGGAGATAGGAATGGATCAATTCGCATTCTTCTACATGATAACAGCCATTTGTGCCAGCACCATTTGTTGAAAATGCTGTCTTTTTTTCCACTGGATGTTCTTTGCTCCCTTGTCAAAGATCAAGTGACCATAGGTGTGTGGTTTTATTTCTGGGTCTTCAGTTCTATTCCATTGGTCTACTTGTCTGTCCCTATACCAGTACCATGCAGTTTTTATCACAATTGCTCTGTAGTACAACTTTAGGTCACCATGGTGAATCCACAGGGGAGGTTTTTTTTAATCCTTGAGCAGAATTGTTGCTATCCTAGGTTTTTTGTTATTCCAGACGAATTTGCAGATTGCCCTTTCTAATTCGTTGAAGAATTGAGTTGGAATTTTGATGGGGATTGCATTGAGTCCTTAGATTGCTTTTGGCAAGATAGCCATTTTTTACTCTATTGATCCTGCCAATCCATGAGCATGGGAGTTCTTTCCACCTTCTGGGATCTTCTTTAATTTCTTTCTGCAGAGACTTGATGTTCTTATCATACAGATCTTTCACTTCCTTAGTTAGAGTCAGGCCAAGGTATTTTATATTATTTGTGATTATTGAGAAGGGTGTTGTTTCCCTAATTTCTTTCTCAGCCTGTTTATTCTTTGTGTAGAGAAAGGCCATTGACTTGTTTGAGTTAATTTTATATCCAGCTACTTCACTGAAGCTGTTTATCAAGTTTAGGAGTTCTCTGGTGGAATTTTTAGGGTCACTTACATATACTATCATATCATCTGGAAAAAGTGATATTTTGACTTCTTCCTTTCCAATTTGTATCCCCTTGATATCCTTTTGGTGTCTAATTGCTCTGGCTAGGACTTCAAGTACAGTGTTGAATAGGTAGGGAGAAAGTGGGCAGCCTTTTCTAGTCCCTGATATTAGTGGGATTGCTTCCAGCTTCTCACCATTTACTTTGATGTTGCCTACTGGTTTGCTGTAGGTTGCTTTTTATTTTGTTTAGTTATTGGCCTTGAATTCCTGATCTTTCCAAGACTTTTATCCTGAATGGGTGTTGGATTTTTCAAATGCTTTCTCTGCATTTATGGCTAAGATAAAAAATTCAGGGGACAGCAGATGCTGGGGAGGATGTGGAGAAAGAGGAACTCTCCTCCATTGTTGGTGGGCTTATATGCTTGTACAAACACTCTAGAAATCAGTCTGGCGGTTCCTCAGAAAATTGGACACAGTACTACTGGAGGATCCTGCAATACCTCTCCTGGGCATATATCCAGAAGATGTTCCAGCCAGTAAGAAACACACATGCTCCACTATGTTCATAGCAGCCTTATTTTTAATAGCCAGAAGCTGGAAAGAACCCAGATGTCCCTCAACAGGGGAATGTATACAGAAAATGTGGTACATTTACAGAATGGAGTACTACTCAGATACTAAAGACCATGAATTGAAGAAATTCTTAGGCAAATGGATGGATCTGGAGGATATCATCCTGAGTGAGACAATGCAATCACAAAAGAACACATATGGTATACACTCATTGATAAGGGGATACTAGCCCAGGAATTGAGAATACCCACGATACAACTTGCAAAACATATGAAACTCAAGAAGAAGGAAGACCAAAGTGTGGATACTTAGCTCCTTCTTATAATTTTAAACAAAATACCCATGGATTGATTCACAGTGACAAAGTTCAGAGCAGATCTTGAAGGAATGACCATCCAGAGACTGCCCTACTGGGGGATACACGCCATAAACCACTACCAAACCCAGACACTAGGCAGATGCCACCAAGAACCTGCTGACAGGAGCCTATATAGCTGTTTCCAGTGAGGCTGTGCCAGTGCCTGGCAAATACAGAAGTGGATGCTCACAGTTATCCACTGGACTGAGCACAAGTTCCCCAATTAAGGAGCCAAAGAAATACCCAAGGAGCTGAAGGGGACTGAGTCCCCATAGAAGAAACAACAATATGAACTAATTAGTACTCTCAGAGCTCCTTGGACCTTGTCTTCATCAGGGTTTCTATTCTGTCACAGACATCATGACCAAGAAACTAGTTGGGTAGGACAGGGTTTATTCGGCTTACACTTCCATACTGCTGTTTATCACCAAAGGAAGTCAGGCCTGGAACTCAAACAGGGCAGGAAGCAGGAGCTGATGCAGAGGCCATGGAGGGATGTTCTTTACTGGCTTGCTTCCTCTGGCTTGCTCAAGAACCAAGACTAGCAGCCCAGAGATGGTCCCACTCACATGGGGCCTTTCCCCTTTGATCACTAATTGAGGAAATGCCTTATAGTTGTATCTTATGGAGGCCCCCGACCAGTGTCTCTAGTTGCGTATGTAGCAGAGGATGGTCTAGTATGCCATCATTGGGAAGAGAGGCTCTTGATATTGCGAAGACCATATGCCCCAGTACAGGGTAATGCCAGGGCCAGGAAGCAGGAGTTGGTGGGTTGCAGAGCAGGGCAAGGGGAGGGTATAGGTGACTTTCGGGATAGCATTTGAAATGTAACGGAAGAAAATAGCTACTAAAATTAATTGAGTCATTAATTAATACATAAACACATGAATACATAATTAAATAAATGCCAGCAGAGGAATTGGAAAGGTAAAGAAAAAGGGAGGTGCTGGCAGCATGAGAAGAGAAGGCAGTTTTGCAGAAGAAATTGTTAGCACACAGTTTGACCAGGGGAAGTGAAGCTGAGAATGACAGTAGGCTAGATCAGTTGTTATACTTTAGAGTATGGCATTGTGAAACTTGGAGAAGGGACTGTTTAAGCAATCTTTAAAAAAACTAAGGGAGGAAATGTTGGTATAAATGTTTAAAAGAACTTGGAGGCAAACTTGGAGTGGGCAGGGAGTTAAGAGAATTGTTCAGTGAAAATAGCAACTTTACAAGAGTCCCCCAGGTGGTGCTGGTTTTGAAGATCTGACAGGAGCATAAAGAGCAGCTGAGCCTTGGCACTCTGTAGCAGAGGTGGAGTCCCTGAAATTAGTCCAGGTGATGCTATTGGTGAAAGTGTGGGCCAGTTGCAGCAGAAAACCACAGCATTTTGGAGATAGCAGCAACCATGGGATGGTTACCCAGAACAGCAGCATCAGTGAGATAGAACCTCACCAGACCCTAGGAGACAAGCTCCGGTGATGCAGAGGCCAGAGCTGCAGACATTCTAATTGGAAAATTGCATTTAAAGTAGTCTTTTTTCCCTTTAATTAACCATAGCTTCTCTTTTCATACAATATACTCCGAAAAGAAATTTCCCTCCCTCTACTCTTTCCACTTCTTTTTCCCTCCTCTTCCAACAGGGTCCACACCATTTCTCTCTCTTTCTAGGCTTCTAAGAGGTAACATTAAAAAACAGTAAAATATAGAAGATGAAACAAAAGCTACCATATGGAACTTGGGCCTAACAGGTCAAGAGAAATATTCCTGACAGGAATGTTACAGAAACAATATGAAAAAGCTGGCAGGAATGGTACAAAGTGACTACAGTTATGCTAGGAGGGGGGCAGTTTTCAACAACATCTTTTCCCCACTTTATATCACGCTCACTGTATCTGGTATTATGTTGAGGTCTATAATCCACTTGGACTTGAGTTTCCTGTAGGGTTATAACTATGGATCTACATTTACTCTTCTACAAGGAGATATCTAGTCTGACAAGCACGTGGTGATGTCCACTCACTAGGTGTGAATTGTTATCTTCTTCATCAAAAGATAAGGAATTGATATATGCACGTATTTATGTGCAGGTATTAAGTTTAATCTAACTGATAAATGCGTCTGCTTTTATGATAATACTCTGCTGTTGTTAATAATGTAATTCAGGGTGTAGTACATTTTGCTGAAGGTGACTGCTTCAGCAGTTCTTTTATTATTCAGGAGAGTTTTTCATAGTCTGGGCTATTTGTCTTTCCATAACTAAGTGGAAATTGTTCTCTGAAGATCTGTGAATCATTGTATGGGAATTTTGATGGGGATTGCACTGAATTTATAGATTGCTTTTGGTAGACTGGCTGAGCATTGGTGATCTTTCTATCTTCTGATACCTTCTTCAATATTTTTCCTGGAATTTTTATCATAGAATATTTTTACTTGCTTGGTTAGAATTGCCTCAAGATATTTCACATTACTTGGGGCAATGTTAAAGTGTTTGTGCCTAATTTTTTTCTTAGTCAAATTGTTGTTTGTATAGAGAGGGGTACTGATTTTTCTGGTTAATTTAACACTACAGGTACTCTGCTGAAAGTGTTTCTCAATCATAGACATTCACTAGTGCAATTTCTCAAGTCACTTCAGAACATTGTCATATCATTTAAATAAAGGTACTTTGAAGTACTCCTTCCCCATATGTATTTCCTTTACCTCCTACAAGTGTCTTCTTGCTTAAGCTAAGAACTTCAAGTAATGCATTGAACAGATATGGAGAGAGTGGCAGCCTTGACTTGTTCCCGATTTTAATGGAATTCTGTAAATGTTATGCCTGGTTCTTCCTCCCAGACTCTTCCTCCCAGAAATAAGTCTCAGATTAAAAAAATATTTTAAAATACCATGCCTAGGCCTGGAAAATGGCTCTATGTTTAAGAGCACTGACTGTTCTTCCAGAGGTCCTGAATCAATTCCCAGCAAACACATGGTGGCTCAAACCATCTGTGAAGGGACGTAAGGTTCTCTGCTGGTGTGTCTGAAGACAGCTATAGTGTACTCATGTACATAAAATAAATATTAAAAAAATACCATGCCTATACATTTTAGCTCCTCTTTGACTAGATCATAACTTAGACGACTCAATTGTATTACCTTCCCTTCTTCCATGTGGTTGATTACCTGTGCTCAGGTACTATGCATCTGTCCTCCCCGACCCCCACATCTTCCTGAAGAAAGGTGTATTAACTCACCTCGAATTTCAACACTCAGGAGAAGCAAGAAGATGGCATGAAACACTGTGACAACCCATAATCCCTGCTTTCCCTGATGTGAAGAGCAAGAAAGATACTATTGCTTTGATATTGATGGATGAAGATTCACAGTCAAGAGGAAGGGATATGGGAGGCTTCTGCCATAACAGCTATTCATATGCCAACTTACCCAGCCTCCCAAGAAAGTAGCATACTAGTAATAGAGGCACTGAAGAGAACACTTAAGTGGGTTGGGATACAGAAATGTACCTTTCCACAATGGGTGACTAATGGAAGAGGTAGAAGGAGAAGGTGTATATTCTGTTATTGGAAAGTCCATGAAGATTATGTCCCCATACTCTAGTGAGAATACAGATGACAGAACTATGTCAGTTTTATAATTTTTTATTTTTTCACGCTTTGGGGAAGGGGAGGGCACAAAGGTGGGTAGACATAGCAGGACAGGGATCTGTGTGTAATCAAGTGCTAACCAATATAAAAATAGGAGAGAATCCATTTAATTGCTATGTTCAATGAATAGCTGTACCTTTGTGATACATTGAAAATAAATAACACTAGTTTAATTGAGACATTTTCACAAAGTCTTCCTTGAAAGCTTTCTACCTCATGTGTTCAGACAATCAGTCTCCAAGTTTAAAGCTTTCACTTTGGTAGATGGAGAGAGGAGTGCCCCAAACTTCTGGATCAACAGTTCTTAGATGGCATCCACAAGTCAGAAGTGCTCAGGGAAGTCAGACAGTGACACTTGGTCTGGGACAGAATCCAAGTCACTGAGATGTACAGGGAAGAGCTGGTCTTGTATAGCAGTCTGGTCTTAAACACCTATGAGTGTGTATTGAGCAATGGGTCTCCCTTGGATTCCCAGATGTCAAAGCTGTGCTGGAATGTGGAGTTTGGGCTATTGCTGGATCTTGATCTGCAGCAGGTTGTGCAGATAGTGCACAGACTGATGATTGACAGACCGTACTCTCCCCTGTTGCTGGGTTTCACTCAGCCTATAGAGACATCATGGCATCACTTAATAAATTCTCATTAATCTGAATAATGGACAAGGTTGACTCCGGGTCTGAGAACATACTTGGGCTGAAAGGAGGAGGAAAGCTGACATGACATATTTCCTCCCATGCAGAAAATATGGATTCTGAGTCTGGAGATGTACTTGATGGGCTGCATGGAGGAGAACTGAACACAGACTGTCTCTCAGCCAAGGTATCCTGATAGGCAGAGCTTGGCAGAGAGACAGTGCCTTTAGGGCTTTCAGTTATTTCACAGGAATCCTGGCCATGCATCAAATTTTGCACCGTGTTCTTCTCTGTCTCCTTCCTTTGCTTCTTAGACCTTGTATTCTTTTGATAGATTTCACAGACCTGATCAATTTTGGAAAAGATGGCCATCTGGTCTAGGGAATTACTCAAGGGGCTGAGTTCAGGAAGAGGGCTCAAAACTGATGGTGTCTGGCACATGGAGAAGGTGGATTCTGAGTTTTGGGTCATACTTGGAGGTCCGAGTTGAGGAGAAAGGCTTAATCCCGAGGGTATGTCACACGAAGATTCAGCACCGGCTGCTGGAGAAGGTGAGGAAAGAACGTTGGAACAGCCAGACCTATCACTAGATAGGTGCCCCGGTTCCCTGGAAAGTTCTCTACACTTCTGCCTTGGATGCTCCGAGATAATGTGGCTCTTGCTGAAACACATGTCTTCCAAGGGTTGATCAATGAGGGGAGAGTTGAATTCCTGGTGAGGGGAGTTCCTTGATGGTCTAAACTCTGGAGGATAGCTGACATTCACATATCTCTGGCACACAGAATCTGGACTGGCAGCGAAATCAGGAACTTCACCGCCACTGCTGGAAGTAGGCCTATAGTGAGGTCCACTTCCAATTCTCCGAGGGAGTTGTGAACTCTTCCGACATTCTTTAGCTCGTCTGTTCTTGAACCAGGTCTGGAAAACAAAGGAGACATCAGAGGAATACCCGTAACGGGACCACAGGTTGAAGCCTTTAGATGGGAGGTGTTTTTATAGTCATAGAAACTGCATGAGGCAGAAACAGAGAAGTCTGAGGCTCTAAATCCCAAAGAGATCGCAGTAAGGTAGGATGTATATGACTTGGCACCAAAATCTGGGGAAGATTCAGGTAGTGTGTCCTGTGTCTTAGTAGAAGCCGTGGTGTATGGGTCTCTAAGACCCTGCAGGAAAATAATCTTGACCCAAAATGGTACCAGGTTGAATCAGAATGGGATGTACAGGGAAGAGCTGTACCCCTAGAGGGCTGAATAACCACCATTCACAAAACTCCAAGGTGCCCTTAGCACTTAAGAAGCACAGAGTTCAGGTAATTGATTGAGGAAGAGACCCTTTTGGTGTTGAACAGAGGGAAAAGAGAGAGGCATACCTGGATCTTGTATTCTGTCACACCAATCAGTAATGCCAGTGCCTTCCGTTGTTCCAGGTCTGGGTTCTGGCACTGGTGAAAATGTTCTTGCAGCAGACACTTTTGTTCTTTGGAGTACACGGTGCGTTCCTTTCGACACTTTCTTGGAGCCACAGGGCCAGATTGTTTGTTATAATATTTATCTGACAGTGGCATAGAACCTATGGGAACAGGGAAACCAGAACTCACTGAGGGTCTTGAAAGTATCTGATGACTTGGCTGCCCTGAGAGTCTTCTCAGAGTTGGTAAACCTGGGCCCATGACAACACTTGTTTGCATTCGCATACCTGAGTTTCTGGATGGTTCTTGGGAGTCTTTCTGATGTAGGTCCCTTTCATGGACTGAATGACTTGATTGCAGTGGACGTGTTGGGGTCACTAGAGGACTCTGACACATTTGAAAAGGTAAGTACCTTGTAGGCTCTTTAGGCACTAGGAAACTGGTTTCTCTGGGTATATTTGAAGCCATTTGGAATTTAGGATGCAAGGAGGAATCTTTGGACATCTATGTGTTCTGAACTGATTGGAGAATGTTCCTGCACTGGAGAACCTGGAAATAGGAAACACATCAAAAGAGCTCCAGAGAGCACCCATTTATACATCATGCCTACACAGCATTTGCTTTGGACTCTTAGATAGCAGGAATCAGGATTCCTCAGGTGGCCTCAGTCTTCCTGACCAACTGCCTCTGATTCCCAAAATCAGCATTCTCAGTATTGCAATAGACATGCAATTAGCTCCTGTGTTAATATCAGACCACAAAAGAGGGCAATTGGCTGTCATCCCCTTGGGTTTAAAGCTAACATATCCTCTTCATTTCCACTGGTGTTCTATCTCTCTCCCAACAAGGAGTCAGGGCCATGGAACAGGCAGCATCCATGTGATCCCACCCCACCCCTATCTCCTACACAAGAGCTTTGATGATCTAATTACCCAGTATATCATAGGGCTCTTACACCTAACCTAGACCTACCCTAGTACTGAAACTCTACTCCATGGACTTGGTCTTAATTGAATCTCCACCCAGTACATCCACATAGGTTCCTCTTTCATCCCCTCACATCCAGCAGATATTCCCACCCTGTGGCCAGGCTCAGTTGGCAGATATAACTTATGGAAACTTGGACAGGTGGAAGACACCTCTTTTGGGACAAGTTTTGTCTGTCTGACTTTGGCTGTCCTACAACTCGATTTGAAGACAAGGATGAAATTGAGCTCTCAGAGATACACCTGTCTGTGACCAACCTGTCCAGTGCTTCGAATAAAGGCATGTAACACCATATTGGACTCATTCTTTGGGGAGTCCTGCCCTCTTTGGTTTCATCAAGAAGAAATTTGTTCTACAATCTTCTGGGATCACCTCAAAAAACATCTCTTCTCATGCTAGAGCCCAAGGGGACCTGCTCAATCCTGTCCCCTGTTTTCACCTTGTAATTACCCTCTCTTTTCTTTTCTTCTCTTTATTTTCTTTCCTCTTTCCTCTCCTCTCCTTTCCTTTCCTTTTCTTTTCCTTCCCTTCCCTTCCCTTTCCTTTCTTTTCAATTCCTTTCTTTTCTCTCTCTCTCTCTCTCTCTCTCTCTCTCTCTCTCTCTCTCTCTCTCTCTCTCTCTTTTTCTCTCTCTCTCTCTCCATTTTTTTCCTTTTTTCTTTTTTTAAAATTGAGACTGGCAATTCTACATGTCCCTCACTTTCTGGATCCCACTATAATAATAAGCCAGCCCTCAATATTACAGAGTCCCTCTGCCAATGGGTCTGGAGAACGGGGGTAAAATGTGTGCTCCACAAACCCAATATGGTTACCTCTTCTTGTTGAATGAGGACCTGTTTAGTCATAAAGCTGACATGTTGTCACACTTTCCAGTCAATATACCACCACCATGGTCTATTTTGGCCACCCCAGAGCTCACTTTCGTCCCAAGTCCACTGGAGGTCTTATTGTGTGTTCATCCTACTCCTGCATGCCCATTTAAAGGTAAATAAATCAGAGAAACCCCACAGTTTAAATCTCCTCTTGTCAAGCCTCTCCATCTAATGACTCAGGCTTTCTATACAACACAGCCCTCAGACCAGTGCCTAGAATTCAGAACAGAGAATCTAGGAGCCTCCTTAAGCTCATTCACAGACTGCTTGAATCCCTGCACCTGACTGATACTCAGCTCCTCATTTACATATTTTCTGCCTATCAAGCAACCATACAAGTCAAACAGTGTGATCCAAGTTCATGTTCCACTTTCTCCAAGTATTACCCTCCATGATATCCCCTTCACACAACAACCTGAAACACATCATGATGCCCACTACCTCAACAGGTATCCAGTGAGCTGCTGTATCTTGTCCAATCCGCTATTTGACTTCTATTCAGAGGACCTGCACTTACATATCTCTCCAAACTCACTCTTTGGAATCTTTGCACCCTACGAACTTTCAAATCCATTATCTGCATTCACATTTGGTGCCATGCTGGTTTCAGAGTAACTGCTTAGAGCCCTACTCTTATGGGTATAAATCTACTTGTTTTGTTTTCTTTTGAGTCAGAGTGTCTCTACTAGTCCAGGCTGTTCTAGACTTACTGATTGATCATCAAATAGCTCAGGTCTCTTCTTGGCTGGTACACAAAAGCACAGTAGCTGGGCCAGCAACATGGGGTCTTACCAGCCGTCTTGTTCTGTCATCTATGAGCCCTGCATGCTTATGTTTTCCAGTGTTAACATCTATGTGGAAACATCTGCACTGCTCCTGCCTTTTCTCCACACTGCCCACTCAACTCTGGGGATGTGTTGGACGCCAATATCCAAACATGTACACCAGCTGCAGAATGATCACAAAAAGCTCTTCATCTGCTAGATCCCTCTCTCCTCCATGAGATTAGCCACCCTCAGCATAGCCAATGTATAAAAAATATATTCAGGACAAACACTCACCTGACAAACACTAGTTCTCTTTATCTTGTTCAGATTTCCTTCTGTTTGAACACTTCCTCAGGGAACAGCCTTATATACCTTGTCTGGGCAGGAACCTCAAAGCTCCACCCACTCTTTGGCTCCTCCCACTCTGTGGACCTTCAAATTCAGTAGATAAACACTCCCTTCAGTGCCACTGGGATTTTGGCCCCACCCTAGAGAGTCCTTGTCTTTTTCATTGAATTACATATTTGTTTGTTTTGTTTATTTGTAAGTCAGGGTCTGTCACTGCAGGAAGTTGTCTTCACAGTCTATAAGGTGTCTAGTTCTCCCAAAAAAACAAATTCCTGGCTATTTAGGGAAAAACTTCCTACAATACATTGCATCAGCCTTGCTGGCAGTATACCTTAATTCAAAGTACTCAGGAGTCAGCGGCAGGTCATCTGTGTGACTTCTAAACTGCCTTTCGCTACATAACACTTTACAGGACAAATAGAGCTACACAGAATAAAACAACCTCAAAATTATAAATATGCATCTAGAGAGATGAATATTTATGTAATCATAATCTTTCTCCTCCCCATGCTCTTATTCACATGTATACCCATCATACTTCAAGAGCATGCTCTTAGCCATTCTGACTGGTGTGAGGTGGAATCTCAGGGTTCTTTTGATTTGCATTTCCTGATGATTAAGGATGTTGAACATTTTTTCAGGAGCTTCTCAGCCATTGGGTATTCTTCAGGTGAGAATTCTTTGTTTAGCTCTGAGCCCCATTTTTAATGGGGTTATTTGATTTTCTGTAGTCCACCTTCTTGATTTCTTTATATATATTGGATATCAGTTTCCTCTCTGATTTAGGATAGGTAAAGATCCTTTCCCAATCTGCTGGTGGCCTTTTTTGTCTTATTGACTGTGTCTTTTGTCTTGCAGGAGCTTTGCAATTTTATGAGTTCTCATTTGTCGATTCTCGATCTCAACAGCACAAGCCATTGCTGATCTATTCAGGATTTTTTTCCCCCTGTACCCATATCTTTGAGGCTTTTCCCTACTTTCTCCTCCATATGTTTCAGTATGTCGGGTTTTATGTGGAGTTCCTTAATCCACTTAGATTTGACTTTAGTACAAGGAGATAGGAATGGATCAATTCACATTCTTCTACATGATAACCGCAAGTTGTGCCAGCACCATTTGTTGAAAATGCTGTCCTTTTTCCACTGGATGTTTTTTGCTCCCTTGTCAAAGATCAAGTGACCATAGGTGTGTGGTTTCATTTCTGGGTCTTCAATCCTATTCCATTGGCCTACTTGTCTGTCACTATACCAGCACCATGCAATTTTAATCACAACTGCTCTGTAGTACAACTTTAGGTCACCATGGTGAATCCACAGGGGAGGTTTTTTTAATCCTTGAGCCGAATTTTTGCTATTCTAGGTTTTTTGTTATTCCAGACGAATTTGCAGATTGCCCTTTCTAATTCATTGAAGAATTGAGTTGGAATTTTGATGGGGATTGCATTGAGTCCTTAGATTGCTTTTGGCAAGATAGCCATTTTTACTATATTGATCTTGCCAATCCATGAGCATGGGAGTTCTTTCCATCTTCCGATATCTTCTTTAATTTCTTTCTTCAGAGACTTGATGTTCTTATCATACAGATCTTTCACTTCCTTAGTTAGAGTCAGGCCAAGGTATTTTATATTATTTGTGACTATTGAGAAGGGTGTTTTTCCCTAATTTCTTTCTCAGCCTGTTTATCCTTTGTGTAGAGAAAGGCCATTGACTTGTTTGAGTTAATTTTATATCCAGCTACATCACTGAAGCTGTTTATCAAGTTTAGGAGTTCTCTGGTGGAATTTTTAGGGTCACTTACATATACTATCATATCATCTGGAAAAAAGTGATATTTTGACTTCTTCCTTTCCAATTTGTATCCCCTTGATATCCTTTTGTTGTTGAATTGCTCTGGCTAGGACTTCAAGTACAGTGTTGAATAGGTAGGGAGAAAGTGGGCAGCCTTGTCTAGTCCCTGATTTTAGTGTGATTGCTTCCAGCTTCTCACCATTTACTTTGATGTTGGCTACTGGTTTGCTGTAGATTGCTTTTTATCATGTTTAGATATTGGCCTTGAATTCCTGATCTTTCCAAGACTTTTATCCTGAATGGGTGTTGGATTTTGTCAAATGCTTTCTCTGCATATATGGCTAAGATAAAAAATTCAGGGGACAGCAGATGCTGGCAAGGATGTGGGGAAAGAGGAACACTCCTCCCTTGTTGGTGGGATTGCATGCTTGTTCAAACACTCTGGATATCAATCTGGCAGTTCCTCAGAAAATTGGAGATAGTACTACTGGAGGATCCGGCAATACCTCTCCTGGGCATATATCCAGAGGATGTTCCAACCAGTAAGAAGGACACATACTCCACTATGTTCATAGCAGCCTTATTTATAATAGCCAGAAGCTGGAAAGAACCCAGATGCCCCTCAACAGGGGAATGTATACAGAAAATGTGGTACATTTACAGAATGGAGTACTACTGAGATACTAAAGACCATGAATTGAAGAATTTCTTAGGCAAATGGATGGATCTGGAGGATATCATCCTGAGTGAGACAATGCAATCACAAAAGAACACATATGGTATACACTCATTGATAAGGGGATACTAGCCCAGGAATTGAGAATACCCAAGATACAACTTGCAAAACATATGAAACTCAAGAAGAAGGAAGACCAAAGTGTGGATACTTAGCTCCTTCTTATAATTTTAAACAAAATACCCATGGATTGATTCACAGTGACAAAGTTCAGAGCAGATCTTGAAGGAATGACCATCCAGAGACTGCCCTACTGGGGGATACACGCCATAAACCACTACCAAACCCAGACACTAGGCAGATGCCACCAAGAGCCTGCTGACAGGAGCCTATATAGCTGTTTCCAGTGAGGCTGTGCCAGTGCCAGGCAAATACAGAAGTGGATGCTCACAGTTATCCACTGGACTGAGCACAAGTTCCCCAATTAAGGAGCCAAAGAAATACCCAAGGAGCTGAAGGGGACTGAGTCCCCATAGAAGAAACGACAATATGAACTAATTAGTACTCTCAGAGCTCCTTGGACCTTGTCTTCATCATTGGTGTCTATTCTGTCACAGACATCATGACCAAGAAACTAGTTGGGTAGGACAGGGTTTATTCGGCTTACACTTCCATACTGCTGTTTATCACCAAAGGAATTCAGGCCTGGAACTCAAACAGGGCAGGAAGCAGGAGCTGATGCAGAGGCCATGGAGGGATGTTCTTTACTGGCTTGCTTCCTCTGGCTTGATCAAGAACCAAGACTAGCAGCCCAGAGATGGTCCCAGTCACATGGGGCCTTTCCCCTTTGATCACTAATTGAGGAAATGCCTTATAGTTGTATCTTATGGAGGCACCCGACCAGTGTCTCTAGTTGCGTATGTAGCAGAGGATGGTCTAGTATGCCATCATTGGGAAGAGAGGCTCTTGATATTGGGAAGACCATATGCCCCAGTACAGGGTAATGCCAGGGCCAGGAAGCAGGAGTTCGTGGGTTGCAGAGCAGGGCAAGGGGTGGGTATAGGTGACTTTCGGGATAGCATTTGAAATGTAACAGAAGAAAATAGCTACTAAAATTAATTGAGTCATTAATTAATACATAAACACATGAATACATAATTAAATAAATGCCAGCAGAGGAATTGGAAAGGTAAAGAAAAAGGGAGGTGCTGGCAGCATGAGAAGAGAAGGCAGTTTTGCAGAAGAAATTGTTAGCACACAGTTTGACCAGGGGAAGTGAAGCTGAGAATGACAGTAGGCTAGATCAGTTGTTATACTTTAGAGTATGGCATTGTGAAACTTGGAGAAGGGACTGTTTAAGCAATCTTTAAAAAAACTAAGGGAGGAAATGTTGGTATAAATGTTTAAAAGAACTTGGAGGCAAACTTGGAGTGGGCAGGGAGTTAAGAGAATTGTTCAGTGAAAATAGCAACTTTACAAGAGTCCCCCAGGTGGTGCTGGTTTTGAAGATCTGACAGGAGCATAAAGAGCAGCTGAGCCTTGGCACTCTGTAGCAGAGGTGGAGTCCCTGAAATTAGTCCAGGTGATGCTATTGGTGAAAGTGTGGGCCAGTTGCAGCAGAAAACCCCAGCATTTTGGAGATAGCAGCAACCATGGGATGGTTACCCAGAACAGCAGCATCAGTGAGATAGAACCTCACCAGACCCTAGGAGACAAGCTCCGGTGATGCAGAGGCCAGAGCTGCAGACATTCTAATTGGAAAATTGCATTTAAAGTAGTCTTTTTTCCCTTTAATTAACCATAGCTTCTCTTTTCATACAATATACTCCGAAAAGAAATTCCCTCCCTCTACTCTTTCCACTTCTTTTTCCCTCCTCTTCCAACAGGGTCCACACCATTTCTCTCTCTTTCTAGGCTTCTAAGAGGTAACATTAAAAAAACAGTAAAATATAGAAGATGAAACAAAAGCTACCATATGGAACTTGGGCCTAACAGGTCAAGAGAAATATTCCTGACAGGAATGTTACAGAAACAATATGAAAAAGCTGGCAGGAATGGTACAAAGTGACTACAGTTATGCTAGGAGGGGGGCAGTTTTCAACAACATCTTTTCCCCACTTTATATCACGCTCACTGTATCTGGTATTATGTTGAGGTCTATAATCCACTTGGACTTGAGTTTCCTGTAGGGTTATAACTATGGATCTACATTTACTCTTCTACAAGGAGATATCTAGTCTGACAAGCACGTGGTGATGTCCACTCACTAGGTGTGAATTGTTATCTTCTTCATCAAAAGATAAGGAATTGATATATGCACGTATTTATGTGCAGGTATTAAGTTTAATCTAACTGATAAATGCGTCTGCTTTTATGATAATACTCTGCTGTTGTTAATAATGTAATTCAGGGTGTAGTACATTTTGCTGAAGGTGACTGCTTCAGCAGTTCTTTTATTATTCAGGAGAGTTTTTCATAGTCTGGGCTATTTGTCTTTCCATAACTAAGTGGAAATTGTTCTCTGAAGATCTGTGAATCATTGTATGGGAATTTTGATGGGGATTGCACTGAATTTATAGATTGCTTTTGGTAGACTGGCTGAGCATTGGTGATCTTTCTATCTTCTGATACCTTCTTCAATATTTTTCCTGGAATTTTTATCATAGAATATTTTTACTTGCTTGGTTAGAATTGCCTCAAGATATTTCACATTACTTGGGGCAATGTTAAAGTGTTTGTGCCTAATTTTTTTCTTAGTCAAATTGTTGTTTGTATAGAGAGGGGTACTGATTTTTCTGGTTAATTTAACACTACAGGTACTCTGCTGAAAGTGTTTCTCAATCATAGACATTCACTAGTGCAATTTCTCAAGTCACTTCAGAACATTGTCATATCATTTAAATAAAGGTACTTTGAAGTACTCCTTCCCCATATGTATTTCCTTTACCTCCTACAAGTGTCTTCTTGCTTAAGCTAAGAACTTCAAGTAATGCATTGAACAGATATGGAGAGAGTGGCAGCCTTGACTTGTTCCCGATTTTAGTGGAATTCTGTAAATGTTATGCCTGGTTCTTCCTCCCAGACTCTTCCTCCCAGAAATAAGTCTCAGATTAAAAAAATATTTTAAAATAACATGCCTAGGCCTGGAAAATGGCTCTATGTTTAAGAGCACTGACTGTTCTTCCAGAGGTCCTGAATCAATTCCCAGCAAACACATGGTGGCTCAAACCATCTGTGAAGGGACGTAAGGTTCTCTGCTGGTGTGTCTGAAGACAGCTATAGTGTACTCATGTACATAAAATAAATATTAAAAAAATACCATGCCTATACATTTTAGCTCCTCTTTGACTAGATCATAACTTAGACGACTCAATTGTATTACCTTACCTTCTTCCATGTGGTTGATTACCTGTGCTCAGGTACTATGCATCTGTCCTCCCCGACCCCCACATCTTCCTGAAGACAGGTGTATTAACTCACCTCGAATTTCAACACTCAGGAGAAGCAAGAAGATGGCATGAAACACTGTGACAACCCATAATCCGTGCTTTCCCTGATGTAAAGAGCAAGAAAGATACTATTGCTTTGATATTGATGGATGAAGATTCACAGTCAAGAGGAAGGGATATGGGAGGCTTCTGCCATAACAGCTATTCATATGCCAACTTACCCAGCCTCCCAAGAAAGTAGCATACTAGTAATAGAGGCACTGAAGAGAACACTTAAGTGGGTTGGGATACAGAAATGTACCTTTCCACAATGGGTGACTAATGGAAGAGGTAGAAGGAGAAGGTGTATATTCTGTTATTGGAAAGTCCATGAAGATTATGTCCCCATACTCTAGTGAGAATACAGATGACAGAACTATGTCAGTTTTATAATTTTTTATTTTTTCACGCTTTGGGGAAGGGGAGGGCACAAAGGTGGGTAGACATAGCAGGACAGGGATCTGTGTGTAATCAAGTGCTAACCAATATAAAAATAGGAGAGAATCCATTTAATTGCTATGTTCAATGAATAGCTGTACCTTTGTGATATACTGAAAATAAATAACACTAGTTTAATTGAGACATTTTCACAAAGTCTTCCTTGAAAGCTTTCTACCTCATGTGTTCAGACAATCAGTCTCCAAGTTTAAAGCTTTCACTTTGGTAGATGGAGAGAGGAGTGCCCCAAACTTCTGGATCAACAGTTCTTAGATGGCATCCACAAGTCAGAAGTGCTCAGGGAAGTCAGACAGTGACACGTGGTCTGGGACAGAATCCAAGTCACTGAGAAGTACAGGGAAGAGCTGGTCTTGTATAGCAGTCTGGTCTTAAACACCTATGAGTATGTATTGAGCAATGGGTCTCCCTTGGATTCCCAGATGTCAAAGCTGTGCTGGAATGAGGAGTTTGGGCTATTGCTGGATCTTGATCTGCAGCAGGTTGCGCAGATAGTGCACAGACTGATGATTGACAGACCGTACTCTCCCCTGTTGCTGGGTTTCACTCAGCCTATAGAGACATCATGGCATCACTTAATAAATTCTCATTAATCTGAATAATGGACAAGGTTGACTCCGGGTCTGAGAACATACTTGGGCTGAAAGGAGGAGGAAAGCTGACATGACATATTTCCTCCCATGCAGAAAATATGGATTCTGAGTCTGGAGATGTACTTGATGGGCTGCATGGAGGAGAACTGAACACAGACTGTCTCTCAGCCAAGGTATCCTGATAGGCAGAGCTTGGCAGAGAGACAGTGCCTTTAGGGCTTTCAGTTATTTCACAGGAATCCTGGCCATGCATCAAATTTTGCACCGTGTTCTTCTCTGTCTCCTTCCTTTGCTTCTTAGACCTTGTATTCTTTTGATAGATTTCACAGACCTGATCAATTTTGGAAAAGATGGCCATCTGGTCTAGGGAATTACTCAAGGGGCTGAGTTCAGGAAGAGGGCTCAAAACTGATGGTGTCTGGCACATGGAGAAGGTGGATTCTGAGTTTTGGGTCATACTTGGAGGTCCGAGTTGAGGAGAAAGGCTTAATCCCGAGGGTATGTCACACGAAGATTCAGCACCGGCTGCTGGAGAAGGTGAGGAAAGAACGTTGGAACAGCCAGACCTATCACTAGATAGGTGCCCCGGTTCCCTGGAAAGTTCTCTACACTTCTGCCTTGGATGCTCCGAGATAATGTGGCTCTTGCTGAAACACATGTCTTCCAAGGGTTGATCAATGAGGGGAGAGTTGAATTCCTGGTGAGGGGAGTTCCTTGATGGTCTAAACTCAGGAGGATAGCTGACATTCACATGTCTCTGGCACACAGAATCTGGACTGGCAGCGAAATCAGGAACTTCACCGCCATAGCTGGAAGTAGGCCTATAGTGAGGTCCACTTCCAATTCTCCGAGGGAGTTGTGAACTCTTCCGACATTCTTTAGCTCGTCTGTTCTTGAACCAGGTCTGGAAAACAAAGGAGACATTAGAGGAATACCCGTAACGGGACCACAGGTTGAAGCCTTTAGATGGGAGGTGTTTTTATAGCCATAGAAACTGCATGAGGCAGAAACAGAGAAGTCTGAGGCTCTAAATCCCAAAGAGATCGCAGTAAGGTAGGATGTATATGACTTGGCACCAAAATCTGGGGAAGATTCAGGTAGTGTGTCCTGTGTCTTAGTAGAAGCCGTGGTGTATGGGTCTCTAAGACCCTGCAGGAAAATAATCTTGACTCAAAATGGTACCAGGTTGAATCAGAATGGGATTTACAGGGAAGAGCTGTACCCCTAGAGGGCTGAATAACCACCATTCACAAAACTCCAAGGTGCCCTTAGCACTTAAGAAGCACAGAGTTCAGGTAATTGATTGAGGAAGAGACCCTTTTGGTGTTGAACAGAGGGAAAAGAGAGAGGCATACCTGGATCTTGTATTCTGTCACACCAATCAGTAATGCCAGTGCCTTCCGTTGTTCCAGGTCTGGGTTCTGGCACTGGTGAAAATGTTCTTGCAGCAGACACTTTTGTTCTTTGGAGTACACGGTGCGTTCCTTTCGACACTTTCTTGGAGCCACAGGGCCAGATTGTTTGTTATAATATTTATCTGACAGTGGCATAGAACCTATGGGAACAGGGAAACCAGAACTCACTGAGGTTCTTGAAAGTATCTGATGACTTGGCTGCCCTGAGAGTCTTCTCAGAGTTGGTAAACCTGGGCCCATGACAACACTTGTTTGCATTCACATACCTGAGTTTCTGGATGGTTCTTGGGAGTCTTTCTGATGTAGGTCCCTTTCATGGACTGAATGACTTGATTGCAGTGGACGTGTTGGGGTCACTAGAGGACTCTGACACATTTGAAAAGGTAAGTACCTTGTAGGCTCTTTAGGCACTAGGAAACTGGTTTCTCTGGGTATATTTGAAGCCATTTGGAATTTAGGATGCAAGGAGGAATCTTTGGACATCTATGTGTTCTGAACTGATTGGAGAATGTTCCTGCACTGGAGAACCTGGAAATAGGAAACACATCAAAAGAGCTCCAGAGAGCACCCATTTATACATCATGCCTACACAGCATTTGCTTTGGACTCTTAGATAGCAGTTATCAGGATTCCTCAGGTGGCCTCAGTCTTCCTGGCCAACTGCCTCTGATTCCCAAAATCAGCATTCTCAGTATTGCAATAGACATGCAATTAGGTCCTGTGTTAATATCAGACCACAAAAGAGGGCAATTGGCTGTCATCCCCTTGGGTTTAAAGCTAACATACCCTCTTCATTTCCACTGGTGTTCTATCTCTCTCCCAACAGGGAGTCAGGGCCATGGAACAGGCAGCATCCATGTGATCCCACCCCACCCCTATCTCCTACACAAGAGCTTTGATGATCTAATTACCCAGTATATCATAGGGCTCTTACACCTAACCTAGACCTACCCTAGTACTGAAACTCTACTCCATGGACTTGGTCTTAATTGATTCTCCACCCAGTACATCCACCTAGGTTCCTCTTTCATCCCCTCACATCCAGCAGATATTCCCACCCTGTGGCCAGGCTCAGTTGGCAGATATAACTTATGGAAACTTGGACAGGTGGAAGACACCTCTTTTGGGACAAGTTTTGTCTGTCTGACTTTGGCTGTCCTACAACTCGATTTGAAGACAAGGATGAAATTGAGCTCTCAGAGATACACCTGTCTGTGACCAACCTGTCCAGTGCTTCGAATAAAGGCATGTAACACCATATTGGACTCATTCTTTGGGGAGTCCTGCCCTCTTTGGTTTCATCCAGAAGAAATTTGTTCTACAATCTTCTGGGATCACCTCAAAAAACTTCTCTTCTCATGCTAGAGCCCAAGGGGACCTGCTCAATCCTGTCCCCTGTTTTCACCTTGTAATTACCCTCTCTTTTCTTTTCTTCTCTTTATTTTCTTTCCTTTCCTCTCCTCTCCTTTCCTTTCCTTTCCTTTTCTTTTCCTTCCCTTCCCTTTCCTTTCCTTTCTTTTCAATTCCTTACTTTTCTCTCTCTCTCTCTCTCTCTCTCTCTCTCTCTCTCTCTCTCTCTCTCTCTCTCTCTTTTTCTCTCTCTCTCTCTCTCCATTTTTTTCCTTTTTTCTTTTTCAAAATTGAGACTGGCAATTCTACATGTCCCTCACTTTCTGGATCCCACTATAATAATAAGCCAGCCCTCAATATTACAGAGTCCCTCTGCCAATGGGTCTGGAGAACAGGGGTAAAATGTGTGCTCCACGAACCCAATATGGTTACCTCTTCTTGTTGAATGAGGACCTGTTTAGTCATAAAGCTGACAAGTTGTCACACTTTCCAGTCAATATACCACCACCATGGTCTATTTTGGCCACCCCAGAGCTCACTTTCGTCCCAAGTCCACTGGAGGTCTTATTGTGTGTTCATCCTACTCCTGTATGCCCATTTAAAGGGAAATAAATCAGAGAAACCCCACAGTTTAAATCTCCTCTTGTCAAGCCTCTCCATCTAATGACTCAGGCTTTCTATACAACACAGCCCTCAGACCAGTGCCTAGAATTCAGAACAGAGAATCTAGGAGCCTCCTTAAGCTCATTCACAGACTGCTTGAATCCCTGCACCTGACTGATACTCAGCTCCTCATTTACATATTTTCTGCCTATCAAGCAACCATACAAGCCAAACAGTGTGATCCAAGTTCATGTTCCACTTTCTCCAAGTATTACCCTCCATGATATCCCCTTCACACAACAACCTGAAACACATCATGATTCCCACTACCTCAACAGGTATCCAGTGGGCTGCTGTATCTTGTCCAATCCGCTATTTGACTTCTATTCAGAGGACCTTCACTTACATATCTCTCCAAACTCACTCTTTGGAATCTTTGCACCCTACGAACTTTCAAATCCATTATCTGCATTCACATTTGGTGCCACGCTGGTTTCAGAGTAACTGCTTAGAGCCCTACTCTTATGGGTATAAATCTACTTGTTTTGTTTTCTTTTGAGTCAGAGTGTCTCTACTAGTCCAGGCTGTTCTAGACTTACTGAACATCAAATAGCTCAGGTCTCTTCTTGGCTGGTACACAAAAGCACAGTAGCTGGGCCAGCAACATGGGGTCTTACCAGCCGTCTTGTTCTGTCATCTATGAGCCCTGCATGCTTATGTTTTCCAGTGTTAACATCTATGTGGAAACATCTGCACTGCTCCTGCCTTTTCTCCACACTGCCCACTCAACTCTGGGGATGTGTTGGACGCCAATATCCAAACATGTACACCAGCTGCAGAATGATCACAAAAAGCTCTTCATCTGCTAGATCCCTCTCTCCTCCATGAGATTAGCCACCCTCAGCATAGCCAATGTATAAAAAATATATTCAGGACAAACACTCACCTGACAAACACTAGTTCTCTTTATCTTGTTCAGATTTCCTTCTGTTTGAACACTTCCTCAGGGAACAGCCTTATATACCTTGTCTGGGCAGGAACCTCAAAGCTCCACCCACTCTTTGGCTCCTCCCACTCTGTGGACCTTCAAACTCAGTAGATAAACACTCCCTTCAGTGCCACTGGGATTTTGGCCCCACCCTAGAGAGTCCTTGTCTTTTTCATTGAATTACATATTTGTTTGTTTTGTTTATTTGTAAGTCAGGGTCTGTCACTGCAGGAAGTTGTCTTCACAGTCTATAAGGTGTCTAGTTCTCCCAAAAAAACAAATTCCTGGCTATTTAGGGAAAAACTTCCTACAATACATTGCATCAGCCTTGCTGGCAGTATACCTTAATTCAAAGTACTCAGGAGTCAGCGGCAGGTCATCTGTGTGACTTCTAAACCGCCTTTCTCTACATAACACTTTACAGGACAAATAGAGCTACACAGAATAAAACAACCTCAAAATTATAAATATGCATCTAGAGAGATGAATATTTATGTAATCATAATCTTTCTCCTCCCCACGCTCTTATTCACATGTATACCCATCATACTTCAAGAGCATGCTCTTAGCCATTCTGACTGGTGTGAGGTGGAATCTCAGGGTTCTTTTGATTTGGATTTCCTGATGATTAAGGATGTTGAACATTTTTTCAGGAGCTTCTCAGCCATTGGGTATTCTTCAGGTGAGAATTCTTTGTTTAGCTCTGAGCCCCATTTTTAATGGGGTTATTTGATTTTCTGTAGTCCACCTTCTTGATTTCTTTATATATATTGGATATCAGTTTCCTCTCTGATTTAGGATAGGTAAAGATCCTTTCCCAATCTGCTGGTGGCCTTTTTTGTCTTATTGACTGTGTCTTTTGCCTTGCAGGAGCTTTGCAATTTTATGAGTTCTCATTTGTCGATTCTCGATCTCAACAGCACAAGCCATTGCTGATCTATTCAGGATTTTTTTCCCCCTGTACCCATATCTTTGAGGCTTTTCCCTACTTTCTCCTCCATATGTTTCAGTATGTCGGGTTTTATGTGGAGTTCCTTAATCCACTTAGATTTGACTTTAGTACAAGGAGATAGGAATGGATCAATTCACATTCTTCTACATGATAACCACAAGTTGTGCCAGCACCATTGTTGAAAATGCTGTGTCCCCCCAGCCCCCCACTGGATGTTTTTTGCTCCCTTGTCAAAGATCAAGTGACCATAGGTGTGTGGTTTCATTTCTGGGTCTTCAATCCTATTCCATTGGCCTACTTGTCTGTCACTATACCAGCACCATGCAATTTTAATCACAATTGCTCTGTAGTACAACTTTAGGTCACCATGGTGAATCCACAGGGGAGGTTTTTTTAATCCTTGAGCAGAATTGTTGCTATCCTAGGTTTTTTTGTTATTCCAGATGAATTTGCAGATTGCCCTTTCTAATTCATTGAAGAATTGAGTTGGAATTTTGATGGGGATTGCATTGAGTCCTTAGATTGCTTTTGGCAAGATAGCCATTTTTACTATATTGATCCTGCCAATCCATGAGCATGGGAGTTCTTTCCATCTTCCGAGATCTTCTTTAATTTCTTTCTTCAGAGACTTGATGTTCTTATCATACAGATCTTTCACTTCCTTAGTTAGAGTCAGGCCAAGGTATTTTATATTATTTGTGACTATTGAGAAGGGTGTTTTTTCCCTAATTTCTTTCTCACCCTGTTTATCCTTTGTGTATAGAAAGGCCATTGACTTGTTTGAGTTAATTTTATATCCAGCTACTTCACTGAAGCTGTTTATCAAGTTTAGGAGTTCTCTGGTGGAATTTTTAGGGTCACTTACATATACTATCATATCATCTGGAAAAAAGTGATATTTTGACTTCTTCCTTTCCAATTTTTATCCCCTTGATATCCTTTTGTTGTTGAATTGCTCTGGCTAGGACTTCAAGTACAGTGTTGAATAGGTAGGGAGAAAGTGGGCAGCCTTGTCTAGTCCCTGATTTTAGTGTGATTGCTTCCAGCTTCTCACCATTTACTTTGATGTTGGCTACTGGTTTGCTGTAGATTGCTTTTTATCATGTTTAGATATTGGCCTTGAATTCCTGATCTTTCCAAGACTTTTATCCTGAATGGGTGTTGGATTTTGTCAAATGCTTTCTCTGCATATATGGCTAAGATAAAAAATTCAGGGGACAGCAGATGCTGGCAAGGATGTGGGGAAAGAGGAACACTCCTCCCTTGTTGGTGGGATTGCATGCTTGTTCAAACACTCTGGAAATCAGTCTGGCAGTTCCTCAGAAAATTGGACATAGTACTACTGGAGGTTCCTGCAATACCTCTCCTGGGCATATATCCAGAGGATGTTCCAACCAGTAAGAAGGACACATGCTCCACTATGTTCATAGCAGCCTTATTTATAATAGCCAGAAGCTGGAAAGAACCCAGATGCCCCTCAACAGGGGAATGTATACAGAAAATGTGGTACATTTACAGAATGGAGTACTACTCAGATACTAAAGACCATGAATTGAAGAATTTCTTAGGCAAATGGATGGATCTGGAGGATATCATCCTGAGTGAGACAATGCAATCACAAAAGAACACATATGTTATACACTCATTGATAAGGGGATACTAGCCCAGGAATTGAGAATACCCAAGATACAACTTGCAAAACATATGAAACTCAAGAAGAAGGAAGACCAAAGTGTGGATACTTAGCTCCTTCTTATAATTTTAAACAAAATACCCATGGATTGATTCACAGTGACAAAGTTCAGAGCAGATCTTGAAGGAATGACCATCCAGAGACTGCCCTACTGGGGGATACACGCCATAAACCACTACCAAACCCAGACACTAGGCAGATGCCACCAAGAGCCTGCTGACAGGAGCCTATATAGCTGTTTCCAGTGAGGCTGTGCCCGTGCCAGGCAAATACAGAAGTGGATGCTCACAGTTATCCACTGGACTGAGCACAAGTTCCCCAATTAAGGAGCCAAAGAAATACCCAAGGAGCTGAAGGGGACTGAGTCCCCATAGAAGAAACAACAATATGAACTAATTAGTACTCTCAGAGCTCCTTGGACCTTGTCTTCATCAGGGTTTCTATTCTGTCACAGACATCATGACCAAGAAACTAGTTGGGTAGGACAGGGTTTATTCGGCTTACACTTCCATACTGCTGTTTATCACCAAAGGAAGTCAGGCCTGGAACTCAAACAGGGCAGGAAGCAGGAGCTGATGCAGAGGCCATGGAGGGATGTTCTTTACTGGCTTGCTTCCTCTGGCTTGCTCAAGAACCAAGACTAGCAGCCCAGAGATGGTCCCACTCACATGGGGCCTTTCCCCTTTGATCACTAATTGAGGAAATGCCTTATAGTTGTATCTTATGGAGGCCCCCGACCAGTGTCTCTAGTTGCGTATGTAGCAGAGGATGGTCTAGTATGCCATCATTGGGAAGAGAGGCTCTTGATATTGCGAAGACCATATGCCCCAGTACAGGGTAATGCCAGGGCCAGGAAGCAGGAGTTGGTGGGTTGCAGAGCAGGGCAAGGGGAGGGTATAGGTGACTTTCGGGATAGCATTTGAAATGTAATGGAAGAAAATAGCTACTAAAATTAATTGAGTCATTAATTAATACATAAACACATGAATACATAATTAAATAAATGCCAGCAGAGGAATTGGAAAGGTAAAGAAAAAGGGAGGTGCTGGCAGCATGAGAAGAGAAGGCAGTTTTGCAGAAGAATTTGTTAGCACACAGTTTGACCAGGGGAAGTGAAGCTGAGAATGACAGTAGGCTAGATCAGTTGTTATACTTTAGAGTATGGCATTGTGAAACTTGGAGAAGGGACTGTTTAAGCAATCTTTAAAAAAACTAAGGGAGGAACTGTTGGTATAAATGTTTAAAGGAACTTGGAGGCAAACTTGAAGTGGGCAGGGAGTTAAGAGAATTGTTCAGTGAAAATAGCAACTTTACAAGAGTCCCCCAGGTGGTGCTGGTTTTGAAGATCTGACAGGAGCATAAAGAGCAGCTGAGCCTTGGCACTCTGTAGCAGAGGTGGAGTCCCTGAAATTAGTCCAGGTGATGCTATTGGTGAAAGTGTGGGCCAGTTGCAGCAGAAAACCCCAGTATTTGGAGATAGCAGCAACCATGGGATGGATACCCAGAACAGCAGCATCAGTGACATAGAACCTCACCAGACCCTAGGAGACAAGCTCCGGTGATGCAGAGGCCAGAGCTGCAGATATTCTAATTGGAAAATTGCATTTAAAGTAGTCTTTTTTCCCTTTAATTAACCATAGCTTCTCTTCTTATACAATATACTCCGAAAAGAAATTTCCCTCCCTCTACTCTTTCCACTTCTTTTTCCCTCCTCTTCCAACAGGGTCCACACCATTTCTCTCTCTTTCTAGGCTTCTAAGAGGTAACATTAAAAAACAGTAAAATATAGAAGATGAAACAAAAGCTACCATATGGAACTTGGGCTAACAGGTCAAGAGAAATATTCCTGACAGGAATGTTACAGAAACAATATGAAAAAGCTGGCAGGAATGGTACAAGTGACTACAGTTATGCTAGGAGGGGGGCAGTTTTCAACAACATCTTTTCCCCACTTTATATCACGCTCACTGTATCTGGTATTATGTTGAGGTCTATAATCCACTTGGACTTGAGTTTCCTGTAGGGTTATAACTATGGATCTACATTTACTCTTCTACAAGGAGATATCTAGTCTGACAAGCACGTGGTGATGTCCACTCACTAGGTGTGAATTGTTATCTTCTTCATCAAAAGATAAGGAATTGATATATGCACGTATTTATGTGCAGGTATTAAGTGTAATCTAACTGATAAATGCGTCTGCTTTTATGATAATACTCTGCTGTAGTTAATAATGTAATTCAGGGTAAAGTACATTTTGCTGAAGGTGACTGCTTCAGCAGTTCTTTTATTATTCAGGAGAGTTTGTCATAGTCTGGGCTATTTGTCTTTCCATAACTAAGTGGAAATTGTTCTCTGAAGATCTGTGAATCATTGTATGGGAATTTTGATGGGGATTGCACTGAATTTATAGATTGCTTTTGGTAGACTGGCTGAGCATTGGTGATCTTTCTATCTTCTGATACCTTCTTCAATATTTTTCCTGGAATTTTTATCATAGAATATTTTTACTTGCTTGGTTAGAATTGCCTCAAGATATTTCACATTACTTGGGGCAATGTTAAAGTGTTTGTGCCTAATTTTTTTCTTAGTCAAATTGTTGTTTGTATAGAGAGGGGTACTGATTTTTCTGGTTAATTTAACACTACAGGTACTCTGCTGAAAGTGTTTCTCAATCATAGACATTCACTAGTGCAATTTCTCAAGTCACTTCAGAACATTGTCATATCATTTAAATAAAGGTACTTTGAAGTACTCCTTCCCCATATGTATTTCCTTTACCTCCTACAAGTGTCTTCTTGCTTAAGCTAAGAACTTCAAGTAATGCATTGAACAGATATGGAGAGAGTGGCAGCCTTGACTTGTTCCCGATTTTAGTGGAATTCTGTAAATGTTATGCCTGGTTCTTCCTCCCAGACTCTTCCTCCCAGAAATAAGTCTCAGATTAAAAAAATATTTTAAAATACCATGCCTAGGCCTGGAAAATGGCTCTATGTTTAAGAGCACTGACTGTTCTTCCAGAGGTCCTGAATCAATTCCCAGCAAACACATGGTGGCTCAAACCATCTGTGAAGGGACGTAAGGTTCTCTGCTGGTGTGTCTGAAGACAGCTATAGTGTACTCGTGTACATAAAATAAATATTAAAAAAATACCATGCCTATACATTTTAGCTCCTCTTTGACTAGATCATAACTTAGACGACTCAATTGTATTACCTTCCCTTCTTCCATGTGGTTGATTACCTGTGTTCCGGTACTATGCATCTGTCCTCCCCGACCCCCACATCTTCCTGAAGACAGGTGTATTAACTCACCTGGAATTTCAACACTCAGGAGAAGCAAGAAGTTGGCATGAAACACTGTGACAACCCATAATCCGTGCTTTCCCTGATGTGAAGAGCAAGAAAGATACTATTGCTTTGATATTGATGGATGAAGATTCACAGTCAAGAGGAAGGGATATGGGTGGCTTCTGCCATAACAGCTATTCATATGCCAACTTACCCAGCCTCCCAAGAAAGTAGCATACTAGTAATAGAGCACTGAAGAGAACACTTAAGTGGGTTGGGATACAGAAATGTACCTTTCCACAATGGGTGACTAATGGAAGAGGTAGAAGGAGAAGGTGTATATTCTGTTATTGGAAAGTCCATGAAGATTATGTCCCCATACTCTAGTGAGAATACAGATGACAGAACTATGTCAGTTTTATAATTTTTTATTTTTTCACGCTTTTTGGAAGGAAAGGGCACAAAGGTGGGTAGACATAGCAGGACAGGGATCTGTGTGTAATCAAGTGCTAACCAATATAAAAATGGGAGAGAATCCATTTAATTGCTATGTTCAATGAATAGCTGTACCTTTGTGATACATTGAAAATAAATAACACTAGTTTAATTGAGACATTTTCACAAAGTCTTCCTTGAAAGCTTTCTACCTCATGTGTTCAGACAATCAGTCTCCAAGTTTAAAGCTTTCACTTTGGTAGATGGAGAGAGGAGTGCCCCAAACTTCTGGATCAACAGTTCTTAGATGGCATCCACAAGTCAGAAGTGCTCAGGGAAGTCAGACAGTGACACTTGGTCTGGGACAGAATCCAAGTCACTGAGATGTGCAGGGAAGAGCTGGTCTTGTACAGCAGTCTGGTCTTAAACACCTATGAGTGTGTATTGAGCAATGGGTCTCCCTTGGATTCCCAGATGTCAAAGCTGTGCTGGAATGTTGAGTTTGGGCTATTGCTGGATCTTGATCTGCAGCAGGTTGTGCAGATAGTGCACAGACTGATGATTGACAGACCTTACTCTCCCCTGTTGCTGGGTTTCACTCAGCCTATAGAGACATCATGGCATCACTTAATAAATTCTCATTAATCTGAATAATGGACAAGGTTGACTCCGGGTCTGAGAACATACTTGGGCTGAAAGGAGGAGGAAAGCTGACATGACATATTTCCTCCCATGCAGAAAATATGGATTCTGAGTCTGGAGATGTACTTGATGGGCTGCATGGAGGAGAACTGAACACAGACTGTCTCTCAGCCAAGGTGTCCTGATAGGCAGAGCTTGGCAGAGAGACAGTGCCTTTAGGGCTTTCAGTTATTTCACAGGAATCCTGGCCATGCATCAAATTTTGCACCGTGTTCTTCTCTGTCTCCTTCCTTTGCTTCTTAGACCTTGTATTCTTTTGATAGATTTCACAGACCTGATCAATTTTGGAAAAGATGGCCATCTGGTCTAGGGAATTACTCAAGGGGCTGAGTTCAGGAAGAGGGCTCAAAACTGATGGTGCCTGGCACATGGAGAAGGTGGATTCTGAGTTTTGGGTCATACTTGGAGGTCCGAGTTGAGGAGAAAGGCTTAATCCCGAGGGTATGTCACACGAAGATTCAGCACCGGCTGCTGGAGAAGGTGAGGAAAGAACGTTGGAACAGCCAGACCTATCACTAGATAGGTGCCCCAGTTCCCTGGAAAGTTCTCTACACTTCTGCCTTGGATGCTCCGAGATAATGTGGCTCTTGCTGAAACACATGTCTTCCAAGGGTTGATCAATGAGGGAAGAGTTGAATTCCTGGTGAGGGGAGTTCCTTGATGGTCTAAACTCAGGAGGATAGCTGACATTCACATGTCTCTGGCACACAGAATCTGGACTGGCAGCGAAATCAGGAACTTCACCGCCACTGCTGGAAGTAGGCCTATAGTGAGGTCCACTTCCAATTCTCCGAGGGAGTTGTGAACTCTTCCGACATTCTTTAGCTCGTCTGTTCTTGAACCAGGTCTGGAAAACAAAGGAGACATCAGAGGAATACCCGTAACGGGACCACAGGTTGAAGCCTTTAGATGGGAGGTGTTTTTATAGCCATAGAAACTGCATGAGGCAGAAACAGAGAAGTCTGAGGCTCTAAATCCCAAAGAGATCGCAGTAAGGTAGGATGTATATGACTTGGCACCAAAATCTGGGGAAGATTCAGGTAGTGTGTCCTGTGTCTTAGTAGAAGCCGTGGTGTATGGGTCTCTAAGACCCTGCAGGAAAATAATCTTGATCCAAAATGGTCAAGGCAAAGCGCTCCCGTCCTTTCTTTCATTTTTTTGAGAAAGTGTTTCTCTGTGCATGCCTGGCTCACATAGAAATCGCTCTGAAGAACATGCTTGTCTCAGGCTCACAGTGATAGAACTGCCTCTTCCTCTCAGGTGCTAGGAATAAAGTCCTCATCCTCCCCTGGCCAGTCCAGATTCTTTGGCTTCTACAAAGACACTGGTCCTACAACTGATCTTGTTATAAGCCAGAGCATTTTTATTGTAAAAGACTTGACCAGTGTACTTTCTATTGAGAAAAAAAAATTCTTACCAATACTTTTAATTTATGTCATGCCTTTTATATCTTAAATGGGCCCCAAAATTGCTGGATAGTTGATGATAACCCTGAGAAACTGGGATTATAGCATGTCCCACCACACAGTGTATTGGCTAGTAAAGATTGTGCTATTTTACACACAGAGCTTCAACACAACACTTTTTTTTTTTGGTTGATTTGTTGAGGGACCAAGGTGGAGGGATAAGGACATTAACCAACAGATGGAATTTTTTTATGGAAAATTTGTCAGGTCTAAAAGAAATTCACGACAAAGATGGACCAGAGAGCTAAAAAACCAGCCCAATTTGAGATCATTCCATGGGCAAGGATTAAATCCCTAACAATATTATTCTTGCAAACAGGATCTTAGAATAACTGTCTTCTGAGAGGCTCCATCCAGTACCTGAAACAGAGGCAGAGAACCAGAACCAAACACTGAATATAGCTCAGGGATTCTATTAGAAAAGTAGGGGAAAGATTATAGGCTCTGAAGGGTATAGGGACTCCAGAGGAAGAGGAACAGAGTCAACAACCTGAATATTTGAGGGCTTCCAGAGACTGAAGCACAAACCCATAGCTACCTTGGGATAGACCCAAACCCTGCACATATGTAACAGATAGGCAGCTTGGATTTCATGCATGTTTCCAAACAACTGGAGGGGAGACTGTACCTCAATATGAGTTGTATCTGTGGATCTCATTGTCCTAGCTGGGATGTCCTACTTGGCCTCAGTGGGAAAGGATAAGCCTAGTCCTGCAGAAATTTGATGTACTGGGGTGTAGTGATCCTCAGTTGGGTTTCCCTCTTTCGAGGTTAGACTAGAAAAAATGAATGGAATGAGAAGTTGTGGGATACGTGGAGACTGGGAGGAGGAAGGGGTGATATTTAGGTGAAAAGAAAATAAATAATTAACAATAAAAAAAGAAAATGTCACATTAGAATCAATTTGCAGTTCTACCACACTTTGTACCCATGCAATGTCAGGTGCTTTCTCTCTTTCTCGCTCTCTCCCTCTCTCACTTTCTCTATCTCTCTTTCTTAAGTCATTTTATTTATTTACATTCCAAATGTTGTCCCCCCCCCCATCCTGATCCCCCTCCTAGAGTTCTTCACTTCATCACCCCTCACCTATGGCTCTGAGATGGTGCTCCTCTATCTTTACTCCCCATATGCTCCCAGCCCTCACTCCTCCATTCCTCCTGACACTACACACCCATCCCATATTCCCCTTACCTGGGGCATCAATGATCTACAGATCAAGCAGATCCTCTCCCACTGAAGCCAGACAAGGCTACTATGTGCCAGGAAATATGGAGCATCATATGTATGCTTTTGGGTTGATGATTTAGTCTCTGGGTTAGGGTTAGTTGACAGTGTTGAGCTTTCTATGGGGTTACCATCCCCTTTGATTCCTCATACCTTCCCCTAGTTCTTCAATAGGGGGTCCCTGACTGATCTCAGTCCAGTAGTTGGCTGTACATATCTAAACATGTCTGAGTCAGCTACTGGTAGATCCTCTCAGAGGACATCCATGCTAGGCTCCTGTGTTCAAGCACAACCAGACATCAGTAATAGTATTAGGGTTTTGGGCCTGCTCATGGGAGAGATTCCAAGTTGGGCTAGTCACTTGATGGCTTTTCCTTCAGTCTCTATTCTAATTTTACCTCTTCATTTTTTAAACAGGAAAAATTCTATGTCAAAATTTTTTGAAGGTAGGCTAGTGGCTCCATCCCTCCACTGAGGGCCGTGGCTGAAGGTGGTCTCTTCTGGTCCCATCTCACCATTATTGAGCACTTCTGCAAAGGTCATCCCCATTGAGTCCTGGGAGCCTCTCACATACCAGGTATCTGGTACTATCTAGAAGTTCCACCGAACTCCTGCAGCTGCATATTTCCATTCATTCTACTCACCCACTGGGCTTCTCTCCTGTCTTCTCCTATACTGGATTCTTCCCCCATTTCTGCCCTTTACCCTCCCACCAGTTTCCCTCCTTCCTTCTACCTCCTGTTATTATTTTGTTCCTCATTCTAAGAGGTATTGTAGTATACTCACTGGGGCCTTCCTTTTTAAAAACTTCTTAGGCTCTGTATCCAAGGTATTTTGTAGTTTATGGCTAATATCCACCTATACGGGAGTACATACCATGCATACTCTTTTAGGTCTGTGCTCCCTCAGTTAAGTAGATATTTTCTAGTTCCATCCATTTGATTGCAAAATTCATGATGTCCTTGTTTTTTTCATAGCTGAATAGTACTCCATTTTGTAAATGAACCACGTTTTCTGTATTCATTCTTAAATGAAGGGACATTTGGGTCGATTCTAGCTCCTGGCTATTACAAATAAGACTGCTATAAAAATAGTGGAATACCTGTCTTTTTGGTATAGTAGAGCATCTTTTAGGTATATGACCAGGAGTGGCATGACTAGGTCTTCAGGTTTCTCTTTCATCACATCCTAGAAAGCATGTGCTGGGATTTGAGTCTTTGATCATATACATGCTGTTTGCTGTAATGTGGAAACTTAAGGTTATTTTAATTTTCATTTCCCTGATGACTAAGGATGTTAAACATTTCTTAAAGTGCTCTCTGCCATTTGATATTACTCTGTTGAGAATTCTGTTTTCCTTTGTTTCCAATTTTTAAAACAATTTTATTTATTCATATCCCAGCTATTGGGAGAAGACAGGAAGGCCAGAAGAATCAATGGAAGTATGCAGCCTCTGGGTTTAGAATGTACAGGGACCCTCTGGAAAATACCATAGAGGAGGTGAGAGACTCTCGGGACCCAATGGCAGTGACCTTAGCCAAAATGCCCAACACTGGGAAGAGGGAACTCCAAGAGTCCACCTCCAGTAGATAGTAAGGACCTCAAGGGGAAGGATAGTGTTACCAACTTCACAGTCAAAATTTCTGACCCCAAATTGATCCTGTCTAAAAGAACTGTAGGGACAAAAATAGGAAAGTAACTGAAAAAAAGGATGTCCAATCGTCGGTCCAAATTGGGATCCATCTCATGTGCTGCTACCAATGCCTGACACTAATACTGATGCTATGATGTGCTGACAAGAACCTAGCAGGGTCATCCTCTGAAAGGCCCTACAAGCAGCTGGCTGAGGCAGATGCAAATACTTTTCCCAACCGTTGGACATTAAGTCTGGAACCGGTAAAGTTGAATTAGGAGAAGGATTGAAAAAGCTGAAGGGGATGGCAACCACATAGGAAGGAAAGCAGTCTCAAATAACCTGGATGCCTAAGAGTTCCCAGAGACTGAGCCACCAATCATGTAGCAGACATGGGATGGTTTGAGGCCCCCAGCACATAAGTAGTAGAGGACTGCCTGGACTGGCATCTCTGGATGAAAATTAGTCTGATCCTTGAGAGACTTGAGGCCTCAATGAAGAAGCATGCATTATTTAGCTTTTTGAAATTTAACTTCTTGAATTCTTTATATATTTTGGATATTGGCCCTCTAACAGATGTAGGGTTAGTGAAGATGTCCTATTGGCAGTGTCCTTTTCCTTACAGAAGCTTTTAAATTTCGTAAGATTCCACCTGTCGTTTTTGATATTAGAGTCTGAGCCATTGGTGTTCTTTTCAGGAAATTTTCCCTGTGTTACTGAGTTCAAGGCTATTTTCCATTTTCTATTCTATTGGATTCAGTGTATCTGGTTTTATGTTGAAGTCCCTGATCCATTAGGACTTGTGGTTTGTATAAGATGATAAATAAGGTAAGATGTACAAATATGGATCAGTTTGCATTCAGGTACAGGCAGAACTCCAATTAGGCAAGCACCACTTGTTGAAGATGCTTCCTATTTTCCCACTGTATGTCTTCGGGTTCTTTGTCAAAGATCAAGTATGTACAGCAGTGTACGTATATTTCAAGACCTTCAATATGTAATTTATCAACAGGTCTGTGTCTATGCCAATACCATGAGGTTTTATCACTACTGATCTGTAGTACTGTGATGTCGGGGATGATGATTTCCCCAGAAGTTCTTTTACAGTTGAGATAACTTTTGGGTACCTTAAGTTTTTTGATTTGCCATATTAAGTTGAAAATATTTCTTTTCATGTTTGTTAAGAATTTTGCTGGAATTTTGATATGGATTACTTTGAATCTGTAGATTGCTGTTGGTTGCGTTCACCACGTTAATCCTCCCTATCCATGAGCCCAGTAGATCTTTCCATCTTCTGAGATCTTCTTCAGTTTCTTTCTTCAGGGACATGTAGTTCTTGTCATATAGATCTTTCATATTTTCATATTAAATATTTTTATAATGTTTACTTTTTACAGTCCAATCATTAACCCCTTCCTGGTTTGCTCTCCCACAGTTCCTCATGCCAGTCCTCCTCCCCTTATCTCTAAGAGGATATTCCCCAAAAACCTTGCAAGGCCTCCCAACTCCCTGGAGCCTCAAGTCTCTCAAAGTTTACGCTCATCTTCTCCCACTGAGGCCATGTTAAGATGATGGCCATTTTTTTAATTAGGTATTTTCCTCGTTTACATTTCCAGTGCTATCCCAAAAGTCCCCCATACCCATCCCCCCAATCCCCTACCTACCCACTCCCTCTTTTTGGCCCTGGTGTTCCCCTGTACTGGGGCATATAAAGTTAGCAAATCCAAAGGGCCTTTCTTTCCAGTGATGGCTGACTAGGCCATCTTTTGATACAGAAGCAGCTAGAGACAAGAGCTCCGGGGTACTGGTTAGTTCACGTTGTTGTTTCACATATAGGGTTGCAGTTCCCTTTAGCTCCTTGGGTATTTTCTCTAGCTCCTCCATTGGAGGCTGTGACCCATCCAATAGCTGACTGTGAGCATCCACTTCTGTGTTTGCTAGGCCCTGGCATAGTCTCACAAGAGACAGCTATATCTGTGTCCTTACAGCAAAATCTTGCTAGTGTATGCAATGGTGTCAGCGTTTGGAAGCTGATTATGGGATGGATCCCTGGATATGGCAATCACTAGATGGTCCATTCTTTAGTCATAGCTCCAAATTTTGTCTCTGTAACTCCCATGGGTGTTTTGTTCCCATTTCTAGGAAGGGGCAAAGTGTCCACACTTTGGTCTTCATTCTTCATGAGTTTCATGTGTTTAGCAAATTGTATCTTATATCTTGGGTATCCTAAGTTTCTGGGCTAATATCCACTTATCAGTGAGTACATATTGTGCGAGTTCCTTTGTGATTGGGTTACCTCACTCTGGATGATGCCATACAGGTCTATCCATTTGCGTAGGAATTTCATAAATTCATTCTTTTTAATAGCTGAGTAGTACCCCATTGTGTAAATGTACCACATTTTTTGTATCCATTCCTCTGTTGAGGGGCATCTGGGTTATTTCCAGCTTCTGACTATTATAAGTAAGGCTGCTATGAACATAGTGGAGCATATGTCCTTCTTACTGGTTGGGACATCTTCTGGATATATGCCCAGGAGAGGTATTGCTGGATCCTCCAGTAGTATTATGTCCAATTTTCTGAGGAAACGCCAGACTGATTTCCAGAGTGGTTGTGCAAGCTTGTAATCCCACCAACAATTGAGAAGTGTTCCTCTTTCTCCACGTCCTCGCCAGCATCTGCTGTCACCTGAATTTTTTATCTTAGCCATTCTGACTGGTGTGAGGTGGAATCTCAGGGTTGTTTTGATTTGCATTTCCCTGATGATTAAGGATTTTGAACATTTTCACAGGTGCTTCTCTGCCATTCGATATTTCTCAGGTGAGAATTCTTTGTTCAGCTCTGAGCCCCACTTTTTAATGGGGATATTTAATTTTATGCTGGCTGTTGGTTTCCATATAATTGCAATGTGTGTGCAATGAATTTCTATTCTCTGTATGACTTATAACAGGAAAAGGTGTTGCATATTTTCAAAGGGTTTTAAGGCATCTAAAAATATGAGCATATATTTTTTCGGAGTTAATTTATATAGTAGATTGTGTTGATGGATTTTTGTATACTGAACCACCCCTTCCTTCCTGGGATGAGGCCTACTTGATCACAGTGAATGACATTTTTTAATGCGTTCTTAAATTTGTTCTGAGAGAATTTTATTGAGTAGTTTTGCATTGCTATTCCTAAGCAAATTTGGTCTGAAGTTTTATAGTTTGTTGGATCTTTGTATCATTTAGGTATCAGAGTAACTGTGGCTTCATGCAATGAATTAGGTAGTGGTCTTTCTGTTTCTGTTTTGTGGAAGAGTTTGATGAGCATTGGTATTAGTTCTTTTTTGAAGGTCTGGTAGAATTCTGCCATAAAACCATCTGGTCCTGGGATTTCTTTAGATGACAGGCTTTGAATTTCTTCTTCTGTTTCCTCAGGTGTTATGGAACTCTTTATATATTTTATCTCATGTTGATTAACACTGGTAGGTTGTGTCAGTCTAGAAAATGATCCCATTTCATTTTGATTTTCCAGTTTTGCTGCATATCGGCTTTAGAAGCAAGATCTCATGATTTATTGAATTTTCTCAGTTTCTGTAATGGCTCCTCTTTATATTTTTCTTAACTTTGATACTGTCTCTGTGCTCTTTAGTCAGTTTTGTCAAAAGGTGTACTTATCTGTGAATTTTCTCCCAGAACCATGTCCCAGTTATGTTGATTCTTTGTATCATTCCCTTACTTTCTTTTTTTTTATTAAGAATTTTCCTCAATGACATTTCCAATGCTATCCCAAAAGTCCCCCATACCCTCCCCCCCACTTCCCTACCCACACATTCTCATTTTTTTTTTTTGGCCCTGGCGTTCCCTGTACTTTCTTATTGCTTGATTCCAGCCCTGAGGTTGGCCATTTTCTTCCCTTTACTGCTCTTAGTTGTGTTTGCTTTTTTCATAAATATAGGTAAATAGAGAATTAAATAAACCATACTCTGAAACATACAAAGACCAACATACACAGGAATAGAGAGAGAACACGACAGACAAACAGATGACAGATAGAGAGGAGGCTGAGAATCTAAAATTGTGTCCATTAAGCCAACAGTTAATGACCTGACCATGGTGCTTACACAACAGGATGTTTCTTATATTCAGTGTTGAACAATCTTTAAATAACCCATTAGGTGGAACAACAATATGAACTAACAAGTACTCCCAGAGCTAGTGTCTCTAGCTGCATTTGTAGCAGAAGATGGCCTAGTCGGCCATCTTTGGAAAGACAGGCCCCTTGGTCTTGCATACTTTATTTGCCCCAATACAGGGGATTGCTAGGACCAAGAAGTGGAAGTGGGTGGGTAGGGAAGCAGGGCATGGGGAGTGTATAGGGAACTTTCAGGATAGCATTTGAAATGTAAATAAAGAAAATATCTAATAAAAAATTTTAAAAAATAAAAAAAATTCTCAATAAAATCCTCACAAACCAAATCCAAGAACACATCAAAATGATGATGCATCGTGATCAAGTAGGCTTCATCCCAGGGATACAGGGATGGTTTTATATAAAGAAATCCATCAATAAAATCCACTATCTAAAAAAAGTCAAGGACAAAAACCACATGAACATCTTGTTAGATGCTGAGAAAGCATTTGACAAAATCCAACACCCATCCATGATAAAAGTCTTGGAAAATTCAGGAATTCAAGGCCCATACCTAAAAATAATTGAAGCAATATTCAGCAAACCAGTAGTCAAAATAAAACTAAATGGATTGAAACTTGAAGCAATTCCACTAAAATCATGGACTAGACTAGGCTGCCCACTTCCTTCCTACCTATTCATTATAGTAGTGAAAGTCCTAATCTGAGCAATTAGACAACAGAAGGGCATCAAAGTGATACATATTGAAAAGAAGAAGTCAAAATATCACTATGGCAGATGATATGATACTATATATTAGTGACCCTAAATATTCCACCAGAGAACCCCTTAACCTGATAAACAGCTTCAGTGCAGTAGCTGGATATAAATTTAATTCAAACAAATCAATGGCCTTTCTCTACACAAAGGATAACCAGACTGAGAAAGAAATTTTTGAAACAACACCCTTCACAATAGTCACAATAATATAAAATATTTTGGTGTGACTCTAAATAAGGAAGTGAAATATCTGTGTGATAAGAACTTCAAGTCTTAATAGAAAGAAATCATAGAAGATCTCAGAACATCACAAGATCTCCCTTGCTCAGGGATTGGAATGATCAATATAGTAAAAATGGCTATCTTGCCAAAAGCAGATTCAATGCAGTCCCCATCAAAATCCCAACTCAATTCTTCACAGAGTTAGAAAGGGCAACTTTCAAATTCATCTGGAATAACAAAAAACCTAGGATAAAAAAATATTCTCAAAAATAAAAGAACCTCTGGTGGAATCACCATGCCTGACCCCAAGCTGTCCTTCAGAGCAACTATGGTAAAAAGTGCATGGTACTGGTAGAGCAACAGACAGGTAGATCAGTGGAATTGAACTGAAAACCCAGAAATGGACCCACACACCTATGGTCACTTGATCTTTGTCAAAGAAGCTAAAACCATCCAATGGAAAAAGACAGTATTTTCAATGAATGGTGCTGGCTTAACTGGCGGTTATCATGTAGCAGAATGTGAATTGAGCCATTCTTACCTCCTTGCACAAAACTCAAGTCTAAATGGATCAAGGAACTCCACCTAAAACCAGAGACAGAAAAATTTAAAGAGGACAAAATGGGAGGAAAACCTTGAAGATATGGGTGCAGGGGAAAAAATTCCTGAACAGAAGAATACGTATGCCTGGGCAGTAAGATGGAAAATTGACAAATGAGATCTCATAAAAATGCAAAGCTTCTATAAGGGAAAAGGCACTGTTAATAAGACAAAAAGGCCACCATCAGATTGGGATAGGATTTTTACGAATCCTAAACCCGATAGGATTATCCAATATCCAATATATACAAAGAACTCAAGAAGCTGAACTCCAGAAAAATCAAATAACCCCATTTAAATATGGGGCAGAGAGCTAAACAAAGAATTCTCTACTGAGTAATACTGATTGCCTGAGAAGCACCTGAAAAAATGTTCAACATCCTTAATCATCAGGGAAATGTAAATCAAGACAACCCTGATATTCTACCTCACACCAATCAGAATGGCTAATATCAAAAATTCAGGTGACAGCAGATGTAGGCAAGAATGTGGAGAAAGAGGAACACTCCTCCATTGCTGGTGGGTTTGTAAGTTTGTACAACCAATCTGGAAATCAGTCTGCTGGTTTTTCAGAAAATTGGATATAGTACTACCTGAAGATCCAGCAATACCTCTTCTGGGCATGTACCCAGATGATTTTCCAACTGGTCATAAGGACACATGCTCCACTTGTTCCTAGCAGCCTTATTTATAATAGCCAGGAGCTGGAACCAATCCAGATGTCCCTCAACAGAGGAATGGATACAGAAAATGTGGTACATTTACACAGTGGAATACTACTCAGCTATTAAAAACAACGAATTTAGGAAATTCTTTAGCAAATGGATGGGTCCAGAGGATATCATCCTTTGTGAGGTAACCCAATCACAAAAGAACTCAAATAATATGCACTCACTGTTAAGTGGATATTAGCCTACAAACTTAGACCACCTAAGATACAATTCGCAAAACACATGAAACTCAAGAAGAAGGAAGAATAAATTGTGGATACTTCATTCCTTCTTAGGATGGGGAACAAAATACAAATGGAAGGAGTTACATAGACAAAGTTCATAGCTGAGATGAAAGGAAGGACCATGCAGAGGCTGTCCCGTCCTGGGGATCCATCTGATAAACAACCACAAAACCTAGTCACTATTGCATATTCCAGCAAGATTTTGCTGACAGGACCCTGATATAGAGGTCTCTTGTGATGCTATGCCAGTGCCTGGAAAATACAGAAGTGGATGCTCACAGTCATCTATTGGATAGAACACAGGGCCCCCAATGAAGGAGCTAGAGAAATTACCCAAGGAGCTAAAGGGTCTGCAAAGCTATAGGCCGAAGAACAATATGAACTCACCAGTAGCCCCCAGAGCTTGTGTCTCTAGTTGGGTATGTAGCAGAGGATGGACTAATTGAGCATCAATGGGAGAATAGGCCCTTGGTATTGAGAAGATTATATGTCCCAGGACATGGGGGGGGTTCCAGGACCAGGAAGTGGTAGTGGATTAGTTGGAGAGCAGGGTGGGGGGAGGGTTTAGGGGGCTAGCGTATAGGGGACTTTAGGGATGGCATTTGAAATGTAAATTAAGAAAATTTCTAATAAAAGAGGCTCCTGGCTCTTCAGAGACAAGCAGGTCTCCAAAGAGTGTATTTGAAGGCTTAGTCACCAAAAAGGATGGAGAGTGGAAGTGTGCTGTTTATTCTCTACAAAAAGAGAGCTCTTTCCAAAAATGTGTGGCTTGTGAAGCCTCCAAGCCAACTCATAAGCCACATGAAGTTCCTTCAGCTTTCACAGAGGGCTTAAAGTCACAGTCAAGTGAATCTGCAGGAAGTCAAGTGGAACAGAATTCAAAACTAACTTTCCAGAAAAGAACTTTAAAGTTGTCCTTTCAGAGCAAATTTAAATTTGGGCATGTGGATCCAGAAAAAAACACCTTCCTTTGCCTTTCAGGGTGGCTCAAATACAGAATTTAAGTCAATCAAGGATTGATATATTGTAGAGATCAGGAAATCAAGGCCCATTCCTAAACATCCTTGAATCAAATTACTGCAAACAAACATCCAATATCAGATTAAATGTAGTGATACTTGAAGCAATCACTTAAATCAGGGATAAGACAATGATGCACACTCTCCCCATATATATTCAATATAGTACTCAAAGTTCTAACTAGAGCATTAAAACAATAAAAAGGTATCAAGGGGATGGCAAAGAAGAATTAAAGTTATCACTGATTGCAGATGATATGAGTGTCCATGAGTGACCCCAAAAATACTAACAGAGAACTTCTACATCTGATAAACAGCAAAGTGACTGAATGTGAAATTAACTCAAATAAATCATTAGCTTTCTTTATACCAGTGATAAACAGGCTGAGAAAGACATTGGGAAACAACATCCTTCACACTAGTCACAAATAATATAAAATCTTACGGTAACTCTAACCAAACAAATGAAAGATCTATATGACAATGACATCAAGTCTCTCAAGAAAGAAATCAAGAAAGATATCAGATTATGGAGAGATTTCCCATGCTCATGCACTGGCAGAATTAATATAGTAAAACTGGTCATCCTACTAAAAGCAATCTGCAGATTCAATGCAATCCCCCAAAAAATCCTGACACAATTCTTCAAAAACATGTAAAGAGAAATTCTCAAATTCATCTGGAAAGACAAAAAACTAAGAATAGCAAAACTAATTCTTTTTTTGTTTGTTTGTTTTTTCAAGATGGGGTTTATCTGTGTAGCAGTGGCTGTCCTGGAACTCACTCTGTAGACCAGGCTGGCCGCAAACTTAGAAATCTGCCTGCCTCTGCCTCCCAAGTGCTGATATTAAAAGCGATTGCCACCAAGTCCGGCTACAAACACAATTCTTAGAAATTAAAGAAAGCCTGGCATGGTGGCACACTCCTTTAATCCCAGCAATCTGGAGGCAGACGCAGGCTAATTTCTGAGTTCGAGGTCAGCCTGGTCTACAAAGTGAGTTCCAGGATAGTCAGACATAGAGAGATACCCAGTCTCAGAAAACAAACAAACAAACAAACAAACAGAAATTAAAGAACTTCTGGGGGAATCTGCACCCTTGACCTCAACCTAGACTACACTGAAATAATGATAAAAACAACTGTATGGTGTTGGGACAGAGATAGGCATGTTGAAAATGAAATAGAATTGAAGATGTAGAAATAAAACCACACAGTTATGGACACTTGATTTTTGAGAAAGGAACCAAAAATATACAATGGAAAAAAGAAAGCACCTTCTAAAAATGGTCCTAGTGTAACTGGCTGTCTGTACACTTAAAAATGTATATGGAGACAATTTATACACAGTATACAACGCTCAAGTCCAAGTGGATGAAGGACCTAAACATAAACCCAGACACACGAAATCTAATAGAAAAGAAAGTGAGAAAGAGCCTTGAACTCATTGAAACAGGAGGAAATTGACACAGGCCTGCAGGGTCAGAGGATCCAAAGACTGGGAAGACCTTTGAGAGTCATTCGTGGACAATATATGTAAGCCCTGGTGTCAAGGAATTTTAATCCAACAATATGGGGGCTCTCTCTGAGCAGATTCAAAGACCTTCTATGTCCGTGTGATTTGTCTGGAACATAGACTTGCCACACACATTAATCATTCTGGCTGGAACTCTTGAGTTTTGTTCAGGTTTTCACTTCTTTCTTTGGAGTATCCTGGTTCGGCAGCACACCAGGCAGGGAGGATGAAACACAGGTGATTTTAACACCATGCTTCTTTCCTTGGGATATGTGGAAGCTGATGCACAGCAGGTGGGAAAGTATGATACAAAGTTCAGAATGGGTGGGTCAGCATGACTATGTGGCATTCCTAAATTTAAAGATTGGCTGTTGGGCTCCTGAGATCAGATGGAGAAGATGAACTATTGAAAAGAAGAAAGACTCCTCTGTTTCGTGCTAAGGTTAGTAAAGCTGTCTGGTCATAGTAGACCACAACTTTCCTAAGGTGGGAAGTACAACACTTTAGCACAGACATTTAATTACAAACAATGACATTAAATTGAGGGGCAGAGAAAGTGATGGATTAGAGAAAATTTAAACAGAATGAGTCAGAGATAGGATGCATCAAACACTCAGGAGAACAACTACTTGAGAACATAGCAGAGAGAGGCAGTTGAGTGAGTTGAGTTAATTGAGAGTCAGTGCTCTGAGTGCAGGTCAGGTCAGTGGAGTTGAGTTTTTTTCTGTCTGTGAGTTCATTCAGTGCATGTCAGCACAGGCACTTGAAGCCAGAGAATAAGAAAGAGGCAGAAGACTAGCACTAATTTAAAGAGTTAGTTTGGAGCTAAGCAGAGAAATTCAATGAGAAGCTAACAGAAGGTAGATTAAATAGGTCAGATTGCAAAGTAAATTAAACCAAACATTCGAATTGAACCAGGAAAACAGGGTTCAGAAAGAGCTTTTTTTTTCTTTTTTTAAAATTACGTATTTTCCTCAATTACATTTCCAATGCTATCCCAAAAGTCACCCCCCCCACTCCCCTACCCACCTGTTCCCATTTTTTGGCCCTGGCGTTCCCCTGTACTGGGGCATATAAAGTTTGCAAGTCCAATGGGCATCTCTTTCCAGTGGTGGACGACTAGGCCATCTTTTGATACATATGCAGCTAGAGTCAAGAGCTCCGTGGTACTGGTTAGTTCATATTTTTGCACGTACAGGGTTGCAGATCTCTTTAGCTCCTTGGATACTTTCTCTAGCTCCTCCATTGGGGGCCCTGTGATCCATCCAATAGTTGACTGTGAGCATCCACTTCTGTGTTTGCTAGGCCCCAGCCTAGTCTCACAAGAGACAGCTACAAGAGATGGTCCTTGCAACAAATGCTTGCTAGTGTATGCAATGGTGTCATCGTTTGGAGGCTAATTATGGGATGGATCCCTGGATATGGCAGTCTGTAGATGGTCCATTTTTTTGTCTCAGCTCCAAACTTTTTCTCTGTAACTCCTTCCATGGGTGATCGTTTCCAATTCTAAGAAGGGGCAAAGTGTCCACACTTTGGTCTTCATTCTTCTTCAGTTTCATGTGTTTTGCAAATTGTACCTTATATCTCGCTATACTAAGTTTCCGGGCTAATCTCCACATATCAGAGAGTACATATCATTTGAGTTCTTTTGTGATTGTGTTACCTCATTCAGGATGATGGCCCCCAGGTCCAACCATTTGCCTAGGAATTTTTACAAATTCATTCTTTTAAATAACTGAGTAGTACTCCATTGTGTAAATGTACCACATTTTTTTGTATCAATTCCTCTGTTGAGGGACATCTGGGTTCTTTCCAGCTACTGGCTATTATAAATAAGGCTGCTATGAACATAGAGGAGCATGGGTCCTTCTTACTGTTTGGGACATCTTCTGGATATATGCCCAGGAGAGGTATTTCTGGATCCTCCAGTAGTACTATGTCCAATTTTCTGAGGAACCTCCAGACTGATTTCTAGAGTGGTTGTCCAAGCTTGAAATCCCACCAACAATGGAGGAGTGTTCCTCTTTCTCCACATCTTCGCCAGCATCTGCTGTCACCTGAATTTTTAATCATCGCCATTCTGACTGGTGTGAGGTGGAATCTCAGGGTTTTGCTTTGCATTTCCCTGATGATTAAGGATGTTGAACATTTTTTCAGGTGCTTTTCAGCCATTCAGCATTCCTCGGGTGAGAATTCTTTGTTTAGCTCTGAGCCCCATCTTTTAAGGGGGTTATTTGATTTTGTGGAGTCCACCCTCTTGAGTTCTTTATATATATTGAATATTAGTCCCCTATCTGATTTAGATAGGTAAAGATCCTTTCCCAATCTGTTTGTGGCCTTTTTGTCTTATTGAAGGTGTCTTTTGCCTTGCAGAAGCTTTGCAGTTTCATGAGGTCCCATTTGTCAATCCTCCTTCTTAAAGCACAAGCCATTGCTGTTGTATTCAGGAATTTTTCCCCTGTGCCCATATCTTCGAGGCTTTTATGTGAGTTATTCAGCAGAAAGACTCCAAGATGACAGTTACATCAAAGGAAATAAGAGATACATTTATATCCTGGTCATTGTCGTAGTGGTCAAACACAGAGAGGGTTGATTCAAGCAAGGCATAATAACTTCCTGGTTATCTGGTGAATTTGTCTTGTGAATAAAGTTTGTGTATGATGTGTAGGATTGGAGGGGTTACATTCATGAAAGAGAGAAGGCCCTTGTGGAGGAGATCCTTTGGTAGCATTCAGGAGATGGTTTGTGTGTGTTTGGAGGTAGAGGTTTGTCAAAGGCCCAGCTTGATGGGTGTAGGGCCTTGAGAAAATACAGGAGAAGTTTGCAAGTTTTCAACATACAAAGATCCATAGGTGTTCAAGAATCATAGAGGACATGGGAAAAATGCTGCTCAGACATCAGGGTGCTGGTTCAGTTACTACTATGCTTTGTGGACTTTTCATCAGATCAACATGAGGCATTAGCCTCATATTATATAAGTAGTCTAGAGGAATTGATGTGGAGGCCTGAGTATAGAAACTAGGGACTGTGGGGTCTTCTCTTATCTATTTCAATTTCCATGTTCTCCTGTGCATACTGTTCTCCCAATGGGAATTAATTTCCATGCAATGCTAAATCTGAAGTTCTCTCAGGCTTCCCTTTGCCACCTGATCCACAAATAATCAGAGCACACTCTATAACTCTAAGTAACAAATCCTTTAGGTCTCCAGGGAACCCAGACTGTGAAGCTTTTCAGGTTGCTTCAGGTCTACCAAGCCAACAACTTCTCCTGTCTTCCCAAGTGTCTCTGGTTTCACAAGTTTCTTCTGAAGATTCAAGGAGGCAGAGGATAGACCTCACTATATGCATTAGGAAAAATGGTAGTCCTTGAAGAATATTTTGATATGCTCAAGTATCCTTGCAAGGAACAACCAACATCACTGGCTCAAAGCTTGGATTGATTGACCACAAGATCAAGTTATGGCCTGTCTTATCTCACCCTCCTTTAGTGAGGTAGACATTCCCCACCATTTCCTTTGCCTGAGGTCTTGCAATGCAGAAATCTGGTACAATTGGGATGCATAGACACTGGTTCCACAAAGTGTCTGGGAGGCATAGACATCAGGGCACACCTCCAAATTTCTGACTCTTACAAGACACATTCTTGCACTGTGGCTTTCATGTCCAGGTCGTTCTGCTTCCTTGTTTCTTGGGTCCAGGAGCCTTCGTGTTATGCAATGTGTTTTGTAAGGTTAAGTACAGTTTCCAAAGACTGAACTACCTGTTTCCTCTGCCAGTGCAGTTTCTGCACACCCAATGCATTTGGAAGTCATCTATCCTCTGATAATCTATCAACTGATTACCTCTTCAGACTAGGAATCAAACGTCCCCCATTGATCAAATCTTGAGAAAGTACTGCTTCAGGAAGAGCCATTTAGGGGGCAACCACACAGGCAGAAGGGTAGAGAACTGTCTGCAATGCAAGACCAACTATCTAGTGGCAGTTCTGCATTTCCCAAATTTTGTGTCCCCCTTTCTGTGTCAGCCAGTTCAGTTTTGATGTTTGAGAGACCACTGGGGTATCAGCACTCCTCCTCGGCACAGTTATTCAACTCTTGCCCCAAACTAAGAATCCACCTTCTCCATGTGTCAGAAACCAGCAGCTATGAGTCCTCTTTCTGATCTCAGCACTTATAGTAATTCCTCAGACCAGGAATACATCTTCTCCAACACTGGTCAAGATTGTATGGAGCTCTATCCAAAGAATATAAGATGTAGGGTGCAGAGGCAGCAGAAAAATGAATTGGTTCAGTTTTTTTTTACCTGCATATCTACTGAAGCATGGTCTTATTCTTCATGAACTGCCCCTTAAATATAACAGGGTCGTGTCCCTCCATCATCCTGGCAGGAAATTGTCAAATGTGGAGACATACATTTTAGTATCCCATCACATTTAAGATTTGTTTACCTGTTGACTTCCTGCCTAGTTTGTTAGATTTAAGGGATGGATTGGTTTGGCATGTAGTTCTTGGTTGTCAGAGAATATTTCGCTGTCATTCTCTCTCAACTGTAAGGATGGAGATACCATTATCACAGCAATAATATCCTTGCTGCTCTTCATAGTCAGTGGGAGCATATATCATTGACATCCACATGGTTCCTTGAGAAAACATAGAGCAGGAACATGGCCCCCAGCAGGAGGAGAATGATGGAACCAGACAAGGCTCAAAGAGCCAGATAGGACCATTGACATGGACTTAGGTGAAAGTACAGGCCACTCACATCAATATGGTCTTCCAGTAACAGCAGGACTGCTGACCACAGCATGGCTTAAGAATACAGCATTGACTACTTATATTTATTAGTTATGGCACTTCTTCTTGGAGACCAGCATGGCCTTAACATTCTGTCTTTCTTCTTTCTTTTACTGAGTATGGTGATTCCTAGTATGTACTAACACACTAGTTTTACTAACACCTATAGTCAATTAATAAGTTGAAGTAATCTTCTATTGTGTTCTTTATACTTTATCTCTAAACCAATAATGTGATTTCTTTTGTTTTTTGTTTTTTGTTTGTTTTGTTTTTGTTTTTGTTTCTTTGGAGACAGGGTTTCTCTGTGTAGCTCTGGCTATTCTGGAACTCACTTTGTAGACCAGGCTCGCCTCGAACTCAGAAATCTGCCTGCCTCTGCCTCCTGAGCGCTGGGATTAAAGGTGTGTGCCACCACACCTGGCATGTTTTTTTTAACACAATAATACACATCTCTCATACTTTACACTGTGTGACAACATCAAGAAAATTAAAATCTTGGGTAACAGTTCAGAAAAACCACTTCAGTTCCCAATATTTCTGTTCTTTGTCTCTCCACTTTCAGGACATCCAGTGCAGCCTCTTCCACACTCTTCTAGACTTATGTGTTCATACATTCACAAATGCACATACTGCTTTCATACACTCAGTTGAGAAGACAGAATGCAGAAGCAGACATTTGTACAGTACAAAGAGTGGAGAATGTTGGTTGTGTTTTACTACACCTTTAATCTCAGCATTCAGGAGACAAAGGCAGGATCTGGGTGTGAGAGGATAAGGGGAGGGCAAAAGTGAATCATGATCTGGTATAGGTAGTGTTTTGGGGGAGAGAGGAGAAAACCCTGAGGGCCAGCAGAATGAATGGAGATATGCAAACTCTGAAGGTGGGAGGTGGGGTACCTTGTAGAATGTAAAAAATACCTTGGAGGTAAGAGACTCTCAGGACTCAAAGGGAGGGATCTTAGTTAAAATCCTCACCAGTGGAGAGAGGGAAGTCATAGAGTCCACCTCCAGTAGAAAGACAGGTCATCCACTGGAGGGATGGTATTGTTATCCCACAGTCAAAATCTCTAACCCAGAATTGTTTCTGTCTAAAAACAAACAAACAAACAAACACAAAAACAAACAAAAAAACTGCAGGGACAAATGTGGAGAAGGGACTGAGTAAGTGGAGTTTCAGTGACTAGACCATCTTGCGATCCCTGTCAAGAGGAGGCTCCAAGGCCTGACACTATTACTGATGCTATGGAGTCCTTACAGACAGCAGCCTAGCTTGCCTGTCTTCTGAGCAGCCCATCAAGCAGTTGACTGAGACTGATGTAGGTACTTACACCCAGGCATTGGGCAGGTGACATGAACCTTTGTGGTTAAATTAGGGATATGTTCAATAATCAGAGGAGGAGGCCAACCCCATAGGATGAGAAGCAGTCTCACCTAACCCAGACCCTGATTTCTCTCAGACACTGAACCACCAATCAGGGAGCATACATGAGCAGGTTCTATGCCCCTGACACTTATACAGCAGAGGACCTCTTAGTCTAGCCTCAGTGGGAGAAGAGAAACCTAACCCAGGAAAGACCCAGGGTGTGGGGAGGCCTGGTATGGAGGGCATCCTCTTGGAGAGGTGGGGTGAGGATTGAGGTGAAGAATTGCAGGAGGGGGGACTTGGAAGAAAGCAGTGTTTGGACTGTGAAATAATAAAAGTAATAAAATATAAAATAAGAAGAAAGAAAGGATTACAAAGGAAAAAAAAAGGCATGAACTTTACCACCAGGGGAGCATCAAAGGTTGTCTGAGAATTAAGGATTTGAATATTGCAAGTAGGTGGAGCCAACGTGTGGGAGGAGCATTGAATTCCAAGTTTGGAGAGATATATAAGGGCAGGTCTTCTGAGTAGAATTAAAACAGCCAGATGATTTAGCAAGTTACAGCAACCGTCTGGATTCCTGGTGAGTTGGTGCAGTGAATGCAATATTTCAGGTTGCTGTGTGAAGGGGATTTCACGGTGGAGCCTTGGTAACTTTTTCTGGTTTGTATGGGTTTTTGTTTGGTCTCATCTAAAATTTGCCCTGTGCATAGGCAGAAGATTTTAAAAATTAGTAGATTTTTCAAATCTATCTCATACATATGAACACTAAGGACCGGCAAAATGCCTGGATTGGGATATCTATGAATGAACTTTTAAGAGACCTCTAGGTGCTCTATTCTTCATTTTAGGCACATGTCTAAGTCCTGGGTTGTATAGAAAGCCCGACATCAACTGATGGAGTGGCCTGCTTATAGGACGAAGGGACTGTAGGCATTCTCCAATTTATTTTCTTTAAACATATATGCAGGACTAGAAAAAACTCACAATAGGATATTGAGAGACCTTGAGATCAAAGGGGGCTCCAGTTTGGCTAGATCAGGTATAGTGGTGGTATGCACACTCAAAAGTTTAACAGTCAGGATGGTTTTTGGCTGAGCAGGCCCTTCTTCATCTAGAATGTGTAACCATATTGGTTTGTGGACCACACCTTTAATCCCAGGATTTAGGAACCGATGGCATGTGGGTTTTTGTGATCATGAGGCCTCACTTGTCTGTATAGTGAAATCCAGGAAGTCAGGGACATGTACATGGACCTTTCTCCAGTCTAAAAAGAGAAAGAGTGGAGAAATGAAGTGGTGACTGAAGTGAGCAGAAATGTGCATGTCCTCTGGGCAGCAGCATGAGAACAGAACCCTTTCTTGAGATGGTGACTAGAGAGTAAGGACAAATTTTTTTCTGGATGGAGCCCAAGAGGGGAGTAAATCCCAAAGGATGGGACAGTTGTTTGTTACACACCTTGAATCCTAGCCCTGTGTGGGAAGGAACAGGCAGGTGAGTCCCTATGTGTCCTAGCTCAGACTTGTCTTCAGTTTGACTTACACACAGCACAGTTCATACAGAGAAACTCTGTCTCAGAAGAAAAGAAGAGAAGAGAAAAAAAAAAAGAAAAGCAAACAAATTATTTATCCGAGCTTTTGTCCCTGCCGGCAAGTACACACTCAGGACAACCAGAATCTTCTGCAGCAAAGCTTTATTGTTTACTTCTCAGGAAGACCCCGACCTGGGAAAATGGCGCTGCTTATAGAGTCGCAGCATGACGTTTCAGCACCTGATGTGGCGTGACAGCTCCTGATTCATTGCTCGCCCATCACCCCCATTATTACGCTGTGAGATGGGCAGTGACTAGGCATGAGTTCACTCTTGCACTTGTGCATAAGGCTTATTTACTAGTTAGGCGCAGTGGAAGGTAGTGCCATCTTATAATGGCTATTGCTCATGGCACACACACACACACACACACACACACACACACACACACACACACGATTGCTCACAGCACAGCACTCCACATCTCTCCCTTTTTATTTTATTAAAATTTGAGGCTGGTCTAGGCTTCTGCAGTCATGTCCATCTGCTGTGGCTCCTGTCTTAGGTCATTCCTCCAATTTCACAGCCTTTCCTGTCATAGGGTAACCCTATCGCTACCTGGTCCCATGTCTTAGGTTGGTCTGTGCATGAGGAAAGTTGCCCGTCTCTGGACACCACAGTACTGTGTGACAGTAACTGCTAAATGTCCTAGGGTGAACTCTATAAAAGAGGCCAGCCAAAAAACGAATTAGTAAAGCTCAGCGAGGGATAAGTGCTGATCAATGAGTGTTGAGTCTCTTACATCCCAGTGCAATGTATCCACAAATCCATGGGATGCAATAGCAGAGAATTCAGATGCCATTTAGGTCTTAAGCATGGACAGCCAAATTTCAGGGGAGGCCCCTTGTTCAATGGCTGCAAGTGCTTGAGCAATCACAACTTTGTAATTTGTTTGTTGGGTTCTGAGCTTGCAAACTAACCAGAGCATAAACAGAAGTCCACAGCAGAGGACAGCAGCAAATAAAACCACCCCCACCCATTACCTAAAATAAGAAAAAGCAGATGAAATCCAGGAGGAGAGACACTCTGTTAATGACAGGTCCACTCGTGTCGAGTTGATCCTGAGAACAGCTGCTCTCAGGGCCTCAAGGGTCTCATCGAATCTTTCAGACCAATTTCCTGCAAGATACAAAAAAATCTGCCTAGACAGATTAGCAAACATGGAAATATTGATTTTTCCCAAAGGAGGAAATATGCATGACATCCATTTGCCAGCTCAAAGAACGGGAGCTAATAGTGGAGCAGGACTGATAGCATAGCCCTTGTAAAGAGTGTGATGACTGAGTTACGGGCCAGGATTTTGGCCACCAGTGAGAAGAAATAATACTTTTGTGTGCTCCTGTATCTAAAATTCCCTTAAATTGTTTCCCTTCTATAACTAACTCCAAGGATGGCCTGGAATCTAAAGGCATTATTAAGTAAGCAGAATCATTTCCAGTAGAACCAATCCCTCTGGCAGCTGGAGGAATTCCAGAGGAAGGAAAACAGCCATGTAGGCTTGGCAAAATTATTAGTTGAGCTATTCTGTCCCCTTGTGATATAGAAAAGACACCTTGAGGACAAGAACAGAGAACCTGAAGTTCCCCTTTATAATCCTGATCTACAACTCCAGGGTGGACAATAAGACCTTGTAGGCTGCAAGAGCCTGCCTCGTATATATCTCTAATTGAACAACAGTCCTTAGCCCAATGATATCCCTTTCCACATTTAGTACACAATCCTGGAGCCGTCCTTTTTATAGGGGCTCTGCAGTCCTTTTTGAAATGTCCTGGTTTGCCACAATTAAAGCAAAGTTTGAGCTCTGCTGAGTCTGAGCGACTCCTCCCATGCAGAATGGCTGCTGCCAATCCAGCATTAGTAAGCAGCCTTCCAAGCTCACGGCAAACTTTTAACAAGTCCTGTAACCCCTTACTCTTTCTAGGTGTGATTGCTGATCTGCATTCCTGCATAGCTTGTTCATAAACCAATTGTTCAATTAAAGGCATAGCTGCCTCCGGGTCTCCAAATATCCTCCCTGCTGCCTCTGTCATTCTAGCATCTAGTGGCGGGTATAAGTTCCTTCTCCTAGAAACCTTCGCTGATTGATCTTTTTTCTTTTCTTTTTCCTTCTTCCTTCCAATCTCTCCCCAGGTATTCTTCCCTGAGATTAACTTTTCCTCGGGTTCAAGACCCGTGGAAAGGCCTGTATTCTTAATTGATGCACCATGTTTCCTCTTTGCTCCTACTCTCTCTCCCCACTTTACCTCTGATAGACTGTCTTGAATTTCGTCCAGAATTCTCTGCCCTGCCTTAACCACTTGTTGACACGTATAAAGGAACAAAAAGGCTTATAACACTGGAGAAAGTTCAAGGCCAGACATACCTCGTAAAGCTGTAATGTCTTGCAGTTCTGGTTCCACCTCGCTAACAAGGGATCTTCCTTGCGCTGGTGTGATGGTAGTTGCTGGGTTCCTCGGCACCACTTATTGCCCAAGATTTTGTCCCCACCGGCAAGAACACACTCAGGACAACCAGAATCTTCAGTGGCAAAGCTTCATTGCTTACTTCTCTGGAAGACCCTGAACTGGGAAAATGGCGCTGCTTATATAGCCCGCAGCTTGACGTTTCAGCACCTGATGTGGTGTGACAGCTCCTGATTCATTGCTCACCCATCACCCCATTACTACACCGCGAGATGGTCAGTGACTGGGCATGAGTTCACTCTTGCACTTGTGCATAAGGCTTATTTACTAGTTAGGCACAGTGGAGGCCAGTGCCATCTTATAATGGTGATTGCTCATGGCATGCACACGATTGCTCACAGCACAGCTCTCCACAATTATTGTCTTTCACCTGGCCAGCTTTCCATTAGGTGTTAAGGTGTGGCTACAGATTGGGTGTGGTCACAAGGAGTAAATGTCTGCTGGCTGTGAGAGGATGCAAGGTGGAGCTTGTAGGAGGGTCCTGTATAGGGAGATTCGTTTAAGGCTTTTTGCCTTTATTGAAGTTCAATAATAGGGTGCATCTGTGTTAGGTGTAAGAGTCTTCTGATGTCCAGGATAATTAAATCATCAATGCTCTTGGATGGATGAGGGTGGAATGGGGGTCTATTGGATCTTGCCTGAATCTCTGCCATTTGGTATTCTGTAGTCTCTTCTCATCCAGCCTGAAACCTGCTTGCTCAGGGGTGGAGCTTCCTACTCATTCGTTCTGCCACGCCCACTGCTGGAACCTGCTGCTTTGCTGTTTGGAGCCACACACGTGCTCAACTTTCTACTGGACCTGAGATTATTCTGCGGGAATTGGGTCCCCTCCCCCTTCCTTCATAACTAGTGTTGCAACAATAAAATATGAGCTTTGATCAGAATGACTCTATTGGCTACATTTCTTTCTCTCGCCACCTAGCCCCTCTTCTCTTCCAGGTTTCCAAAATGCCTTTCCAGGCTAGAACCCAGGTTGTGGTCTGCTGGCTGGACACAACAATTGGCGAACCAACGCGGGACTGAGAAACGGCAAAGAATTTTTGGAAGAGACAGTGCTGGTTCGGAGCTCCATAAAATAAAGGATAAAGGAAATTCATACCGGAGAAGGTATGGGCTAAGCTGAGACAGTGTTAAACCCGAGCGCTGGTTCACTTAGGTTCAGCAGTGAGGAGCTGGGTAACAGGCGGTAGGCCGTGGCTCTCCGAAGCTACATGAGGCGTGAGAAAAGAAAGGGTTTATTAAAAGGAACAGGCAGATTGCCCCAGTTAATAAAAACTGCATCATAAGGGAGGAAAATGTCCCAAAAAGCAGAGAGAAATTTCTCTCTGGGCCTTATAGCAGGAGTACTCTGTTCCCTTTTGTGTCTTGTCTAATGTCTGGTGCATCAATCTGTTCTCATGTTCAATTCATGTATGTTCATGACCAGTCTGTATGAATGAATGTTCTATGTTTTATGTTGGATAATAAAGATGGTATAAAAAACTTTATCTGCAAAGCCGAGAGCTGCCACATGTTTCAGCCAGAAATCAGACACATGGCGGGAGGGCCCCTGCTAGAAAAACTGTTCGTTTTAGGAAATAAGGGCGAGTGCACAGCCTCTTAGTTTCGGAGTTAAAAAGCTAATAAATGGTTCATGATTAATGTGTTTGACAATGGTAAAGTGTTTTTTATTGTATGACTGTAGCTACAAAAATTAATATTCTCTGATTGGTCTAAATATAACTGCTTCATTTGGTTCTTTTTTATTGAAAATGTGCTCTGCATGTCTTCATATTCAGCTCATAAATTGTTGGTTAAGATTAATAATTGTTACATTGCTACAGATGGTTAGTGTTAAATTTGATAACTCAAGTTTAGAGTCCTTCCGACACGTGGCACAAAGCAGGCCAAGAGGCTGGGTCTCTAAAGATATTTCTAGTTTAGATAATAATTAATGTGGTTCCTATCCTAAATAGTAAAATTTAAGATAAGATTTAAAGCAATGCCTCTTTATTAAAGCATTAAAGCTTGCTTTAATAGGTATTTATAGGTATTAATTGACATCCAAACTTTGTAATATGATAGTAATGCTTCTAATATTGATTTTAAAGATAATAAATTGTTTTAAACTTGGGTTTTGCTTTCCCAAGGTTGTAGGTATTATCCTTACCTTGCACAAGAAACTTAAAAATTATGGTTAAAACTGCCATTGTTCCATTGACTGCAGCTTGCAGTTTGATTTCAAATTTAAGATCTTTAATTCACCTGTATACTGTAATTAAGATAATTACAAGAGTAATCATCTTATGAGAGCGCTTATACAGCTCACTTCATACAAAACTGTGATAAAGTTATCTAGTTATGTTTGTCTTTGTGAATAGATTAGAAAAACAGTTTGGCTATAGTTGCTGCCTGGCAGGAAACTGCAGTACGGGCAATTTTTTCACAACACTAAAGTTGTGAAAAACATTTTAACTGTAAGTCATCTTAAGATAGAGTATCAAAAATTAGAGGTGTAGAAGGTTAAATTGTTCCTCTAGAATCGGTCCTTATTACAGGAGGGCCAGGATGCTCAGATTAAAAAGTATTTTACGTTTAAGTCAATACAGGGCTCTGGGCAGCCCCAGAGCGGCTTGTGGCCTTCTTGTGTTTTTGCAAATAGTGCCTGAAAAAGTTTTTCCCTGTGTTCAAGAAAATTTATTTTTAACAGTGTTGCAGATCTATTCAGATGTTTAAAATAATGCTTAAATTCAAAGAGTTTTGCTTCTAGTGAAAACTGTAATCACTAGAAAATTCTGCCTCTAGGTATGGCTAGTGTAACTTTACATTATGTAAGAAAAATTTTTATTGTTTCTGCTTCTATACAAGAAGCCAAGAGTTTTAATCTTTCAGTGTATATTGTTTCCTAAGTGAAAAGTATTTTATTAACTAATGCTTCTTAAAGTTTACCTTAAATCCTTGCTCTCACCCAAAGGATTCAGAGACAATATACTTTTATTACTTAGTGTTTTAGTTTACTACAAAAGTTTTTACAAAAAATAAAGAAAACTTTTATAATTGTTATTAATTGGTAATTAAAAATTGGTTGTGCCCAAAACAATTCTTTGGCCAGAAAATAACATTATTGTAAAGTCATTTTTCTCATCCTCCCAGCCGAGCGTTGGCCCACATGGGCCTAACTAGCCTCTGTGGGGCGGAGTCTTAAGACACACAGTTTCTCCTGATTCAGCACAAATAATCTAGTTGTGTGCTGTAGATGTTGTTTTAAAATGCTGAACAATCAAACCTTAATTTGTATATTAATAGTCAATGCCATATCTCTGAGCTCACAATTGCTTAAATTGTTCATCCCTCAGATACTGTTAATTCTCAAATTTACAATTGCTTATGCATATTTCTAGTTAATAAATAAATAAATTATGCACATGTGACTCTTAATAACTTTGCAAGCCTCCTAGTTACAACCGCTCCTTAAGAAAATTGATTGAAAGTGCAATTAGTCACTACCCCTTTACAGCCAAGTATTTAAAATATTTTGTCAACTAGTTATTAATTCAAATGTTTAGGTATTGTGAAATTTTAAAACTTTAACTTCTTAAAAGACAAAAAAAGAGAGAAATTGTATCCCCGTGCATACTATTTAGTGCATTCTCATGCATACTATTTAAGTCTTACCTTTATTTTCAAAATTTAATATTTTAATGTCAAAGAGTTTAATAAATGCTTTATAGTATCTTAAAGGGATCTACTTATTGACTTATAGATTGATCGTAAAACAGCTACCTTATTATAAAAGGGAAAAACAGGTTTTCTCCCCAGAACACTGCAGAAGCATATTAGTTAATTCGTGTGACGAGCTGGCAGGTAAGTTGATTCAGTGTCCTGATTGAATTGACTAAAAAACTAAATTAAATTCATGTTTTAGATCCATCCTTGCTTGTCATTTTTCCAGTTTAGACTAGCTTCTAGCCTTTTAACTTTATGGCAATAGTACATCAGAGACTGTATATTCTGACTTAGTAAAATTAGTCATTTAATAGAGTCATAATGATTTTTCTCTTTTCTTCAGTGTGACCAGTCATTCTAACTCAATCTTAGATTGGTCTAATATTCAGTCCAATGTTAGAGATTCCTATATTCTAAATTACCTAGCAAAGTTAATTCAGAGCACATCCCACACTCTCCCTAGATCCCTAACCTCAGAAGGATTGCTAGCCTTACAGCTAGTGGGAAAAGTTATTAAAGAGCAATTGGTCACTTAATACATTGTTAAAATAGAAGGAACCCCTGACTAACAAATGGAAGGGTCCAGATCCAGTTCTAATTTGGGGTAGGGGCTCAGTTTGTGTTTTTTCACGAGATGAAGATAGAGCGCGGTGGCTGCCAGATAGATTAATTTGTCAGATGAACACAGATTCTAAACCTTCTAAAGTATCACCTTGAGAACTAAAATTCCTCTTTTGCTTAAAAGTCAGTTTGAGGACTCAGGCTCCCAAAAAGCTACTCTCTGAGCCAGCTCCCCGACAGGAGGCTGGAGACTAGCCTCAGCTTTACAATTTGCATTTGAATAAAGTACCTGGAGTTCCCCAAAAGAAGTTCTGCTTTCCTACATTCTCACTGTCGAGATTTTGTCTTTCAAGCAGGTAAATCAACATTCTCCAGCCGGACCAGCGGCTGTGCATCCCCGCCCCACTAGAGCACACAGGTGGCAGCTGTTATCTCCATTCCAAGGACATTCCAGCACGTGGCTTTCAGTCTGAGTTAAAAATTAGGTTTACCAAGAGGGCTAGAAAAGTAGATATTTCTATATTAATAAAGATTTGTTTTTATTTTGATAGACAGGCTTAGTCCCTTAGCTGACCTCTGGCTTTTCACCCTTGCTGTTACTGCAAGGTGTCCTTAGCTCCTTAGGCTGTGGAAAATACAGGGATGAGGAGGAATGATTTCCAGCTCCTATTTTAGCCACAAGTCGTGGTGTTACTAATGACATAATTCTTGCCTAGGCCTTGCTAAATCTGAGGTTGATAATTCTCCTTTAGGAGCTGCACAGCACTCAGAACTGTGCATACTGGTTTGTGATACTACAAATTCAGTATGGGTATCGCTTGGTGCAGAGAGCTACTGCAGGGGAAGGTCCAGCTTGACCATTTCTGAGTTTCCTGTGAGATAAACCGGGTTTGAAGGAGGTTGGTACCTAATTTTGGCTAAAAACCAAAAATATATCTATGGCTCTGCCTCCCCTCCCCAAAAGGTACCAAGAGCCACAGGTGTGGGTCGTGACAGCACCCACGGGAGGAATCGTGTCAATATTTACCCAAACCAAGGTTAAAAGCCCACTCATCTACGGATGAGAAAATCTTTTGATCACCTCAGTTTAGCGTTGCCTTTTTGAACTTAATTAATAGGTGGGAGAGACGTTGGAGACCGTACTTTTGAAAGGGCAAGCCCTTCACTGCCTCCCACCCCAAAATAAAAAGCCAATTTGGCCTTGTACTACAGAGCCGGTCGTACCCCTTCTCCCTGTTTCCCGCCTATCATCCAAAAATACGGAGGAATATCAACTTAGTGTTATTCTTAATATAGTGTATTTCAAATTTGTTCAGTCAAACTTAGCCAGGGTTCCAACGCCCTACTTAAAATTCAACTAAAAGCTACCTATTCAGTACTAATAAGCATTATAAAGTCAGAGCCTGCAGCTCCAGTCTTTTCTGTTAGTTATTTACTAGGATAAAAAAAACAGTCTTAGCCAGATACAGTTTACCATTAGAAAAGTTAGGGAATCCCACGGAGACAGGTTTTTCCTTAGCCCTAGAATTCAGGCAGAACTATTGAGCATAGATAATTTCCCCCTCTCCCCAGCCAGCTTTTTCTTTTTTTAATTTTTGTTAACAAAAGGGAGGAAATGTAGTCTCCCCTCCTCCAGCCTGAAACCTGCTTGCTCAGGGGTGGAGCTTCCTACCATTCGTTCTGACATGCCCACTGCTGGAACCTGCTGCTTTACTGTTTGGAGCCACACACGTGCTCACCTTTCTTCTGGACATGAGATTATTCGGCGGGAATCGGGTCCCCTCCCCCTTCCTTCATAACTAGTGTTGCAACAATAAAATTTGAGCTTTGATCAGAATGACTGTCTTAGCTACATTTCTTTCTCTCGCCACCTAGCCCCTCTTCTCTTCGAGGTTTCCAAAATGCCTTTCCAGGCTAGAACCCAGGTTGTGGTCTGCTGGCCGGACACAACAGTATTCCTCATGTGAGAATTCTTTATTCAGTTCTGAGCCCCATTTTTTAAGTGGGTTATTTGATTTTCTGGAGTCCATCCTCTTGAGTTCTTTATATATATTGGATATTAGTCCCCTATCTGATTTAGGATAGGTAAAGATCCTTTCCCAATCTGTTTGTGGCCTTTTTGTCTTGTTGATGGTGTCTTTTGCCTTGCAGAAGCTTTGCAGTTTCATGAGGTCCCATTTGTCAATTCTCAATCTTACAGCACAAAACATTGCTGTTCTATTCATGAATTTTCCCCCTGTCCCCATATCTTCATGGCTTTTCCCCACTTTCTCCTCTATAAGTTTCAGTGTCTCTGGTTTTATGTGAAGTTCCTTGATCCACTTAGATTTGACCTTAGTACAAGGAGATAGGAATGGATGAATTTGCATTCTTCTACATGATAACAGCCAGTTGTGCCAGCACCATTTGTTTAAAATGCTATCATTTCCCACTCGATGGCTTTACCTCCCTTGTAAAAAGATCAAGTGACCATAGGTGTGTGGGTTCATTTCTGGGTCTTCAATTCTATTCTATTGGTCTACTTGTCTGTCACTATACCAGGACCATGCAGTTTTTATCACAATTGCTCTGTAGTAAAGCTTTAGGTCAGGCATGGTGATTCCACCAGAGGTTCTTTTATCCTCGAGAAGAGCTTTTGCTATCCTAGGTTTTTTTTTTTTTTTTTTTTGGTTATTCCAGATGAATTTGCAGATTGCTCTTTCTAATTCGTTGAAGAATTGAGTTGGAGTTTTGATGGGGAGTGCATTGAATCTGTAGATTGGTTTTGGCAAGATAGCCATTTTTACTCTATTGATCCTGCCAATCCATGAGCATGGGAGATCTTTCCAGCTTCTGAGATCTTCTTTAATTTCTTTCTTCAGAGACTTGAAGTTTTTATAATACAGATTTTTCACTTCCTTAGTTAGAGTCACGATAAGATATTTTATATTATTTGTGACTATTGAGAAGGTTGTTGCTTCCCTAATTTCTTTCTCAGCCTGTTTATTCTTTGTGTAGAGAAAGGCCATTGACTTGTTTGAGTTAATTTTACATCCAGCTACTTTACCAAAGCTGTTTATCAGGTTTAGGAGTACTCTGGTGGAATTTTTAGGGTCACTTATATATACTATTATGCCATCCGCAAAAAGTGATATTTTGACTTCATCTTTTCCAATTTGTATCCCCTTGATCTCCTTTTATTGTCGAATTGCTCTGGCTAGTACTTCAAGTACAATGTTGCATAGGTATGGAGAGAGAAGACAGCCTTGTATAGTCCCTGATTTTAGTGGGATTGCTTCCAGCTTCTCACCATTTACTTTGATGTTGGCTACTGGTTTGCTGTAGATTGCTTTTCATCATGTTAAGGTATGGGCCTTGAATTCCTGATCTTTCCTAGACTTTTATGAATGGGTGTTGGATTTTGTTGAATGCTTTTTCCACATCTAAAGAGATGATCATGTGGTTTTTGTCTCTGAGTTTGTTTATATAATGGATTACATTGATGGATTTCTGTATATTAAACTATCCCTTCATCTCTGGAATGAGGAAGTTGCCAGTCTCTGGATACCTCAGTACTGTGTGACAGTAACTGCTAAATGACCTTGGGCGAACTCTATAAAAGACGCCAGCCAAAAAACGAATTAGTAAAGCTCAGCGAGGGGTAAGTGCTGATCAATGAGTGTTGAGTCTCTTACATCCCAGTGTAATGTATCCACAAATCCATGGGACGCAATAGCAGAGAACTCAGATGCCATTTAGGTCTTAAGCATGGACAGCCAAATTTCAGGGGAGGCCCCTTTTTCAATGGCTGCAAGTGCTTGAGCAATCACAACTTTGTCATTTGTGTGTTGGGTTCTGAGCTTGCAAACTAACCAGAGCATAAACAGAAGTCCACAGCAGAGGACAGCAGCAAATAAAACCACCCCCACCCATTACTTAAAATAAGAAAAAGCAGATGAAATCCAGGAGGAGAGACACTCTGTTAATGACATGTCCACTCGTGTCGAGTTGATCCTGAGAACAGCTGCTCTCAGGGCCTCAAGGGTCTCATCGAATCTTTCAGACCAATTTCCTGCAAGATACAAAGAAATCTGCCTAGACAGATTAGCAAACATGGAAATATTGATTTTTCCCAAAGGAGGAAATATGTGTGACATCCATTTGCCAGCTCAAAGAACGGGAGCTAATAGTGGAACAGGACTGATAGCCTAGCCCTTGTAAAGAGTGTGATGACTGAGTTACGAGCCAGGATTTGGCCACCAGTGAGAAGAAATAATACTTTTGTGTGCTCCTGTATCTAAAATTCCCTTAAATTGTTTCCCTCCAAGGATGGCCTGGAATCTAAAGGCATTATTAAGTAAGCAGAATCATTTCCAGTAGAACCAATCCCTCTGGCAGCTCAAGGAATTCCAGAGGAAGGAAAACAGCCATGTAGGCTTGGCAAAATTATTAGTTGAGCTATTCTGTCCCCTTGTGATATAGAAAAGACACCTTGAGGACAAGAACAGAGAACCTGAAGTTCCCCTTTATAATCCTGATCTACAACTCCAGGGTGGACAATAAGACCTTGTAGGCTGCAAGAGCCTGCCTCGTATATATCTCTAATTGAACAACAGTCCTTAGCCCAATGATATCCCTTTCCACATTTAGTACACAATCCTGGAGCCGTCCTTTTTATAGGGGCTCTGCAGTCCTTTTTGAAATGTCCTGGTTTGCCACAATTAAAGCAAAGTTTGAGCTCTGCTGAGTCTGAGCGACTCCTCCCATGCAGAATGGCTGCTGCCAATCCAGCATTAGTAAGCGGCCCTCCAAGCTCACAGCAAACCTTTAACCAGTCCTGTAACCCCTTACTCTTTCTAGGTGTGATTGCTGATCTGCATTCCTGCATAGCTTGTTCATAAACCAATTGTTCAATTAAAGGCATAGCTGCCTCCGGGTCTCCAAATATCCTCCCTGCTGCCTCTGTCATTCTAGCATCTAGTGGCGGGTATAAGTTCCTTCTCCTAGAAACCTTCGCTGATTGATCTTTTTTTCTTTTCTTTTTCCTTCTTCCTTCCAATCTCTCCCCAGGTATTCTTCCCTGACATAAACTTTTCCTCGGTTTCAAGACCTGAGGAAAGGCCTGTATGCTTAATTGGTGCACCATGTTTCCTCTTTGCTCCTACTCTCTCTCCCCACTTTACCTCTGATAGACTGTCTTGAATTTCGTCCAGAATTCTCTGCCCTGCCTTAACCACTTGTTGACATGTGAAAAGGAACAAAAAGGCTTATTACACTGAAGAAATTTCAAGGCCAGACATACCTCGTAAAGCTGTAATGTCTCACAATTCTTGTTCCGCCTAGCAATGAGGGATCTCCCTTGTGCAGGTGTGATGGTAGTTCCTGGGTTCCTCAGCGCCACTTTGCCTGAGCTTTTGTCCCTGCTGGCAAGAACACACTCAGGACAACCGGAATCTTCTGGGGCAAAAGCTTTATTGCTTACTTCTCAGGAAGATGCCGAATCGGGAAAATGGCGCTGCTTATATAGCCCGCAGCATGACGTTTCAGCACCTGATGTGGCGTGAAAGCTCCTGATTCGTTGCTCACCAATCACCCCATTACCACGCCGTGAGATTGGCAGTGACTAGGCATGAGTTCACTCTTGCACTTGCTCATAAGGCTTATTTACTATTTAGGCGCTGTGGAAGCCAGCGCCATCTTATAATGGTGATTACTCATTGCACGCACAGGATTGCTCGCAGCACAGCTCTCCACAATTATTGTCTTTCACCTGGCCAGCTTTCCTATAGGTGTAAAGGTGTGCGTACAGATTGGATGTGGACACAAGGAGTAAATGTCTGCTGGCTGTGAGAGGATGCAAGGTGGAGCTTGTAGGAGGGTCCTGTATAGGGAGATTCATTTAAGGCTATTTGACTTTATTGAAGTTCAATAATAGGGTGCATCTGTGTTAGGTGTAAGAGTCTTCTGATGTCCAGGATAATTAAATCATCAATGCTCTTGGATGGATGAGGGTGGAATGGGGTCTATTGGATCTTGCCTGAATCACTGCCATTTTGTATTCCTCATGTGAGAATTCTTTGTTCAGTTCTGAGCCCCATTTTTTAAGGGGTTTATTTGCTTTTCTGGAGTCCATCCTCTTGAGTTCTTTATATATATTAGGTATTAGTCCCCTATCTGATTTAGGATAGGTAAAGATACTTTCCCAATCTGTTTGTGGCCTTTTTGTCTTGTTGACATTGTCTTTTGCCTTGCAGAAGCTTTGCAGTTTCTTGAGGTCCCATTTGTCAATTCTCGATCTTACAGCACAAGCCAATGCTGTTCTATTCAGGAATTTTCCCCCTGTCCCCATAACTTCAAGGCTTTTCCCCACTTTCTCTTCTGTAAGTTTCAGTGTCTCTGGTTTTATGTGAAGTTCCTTGATCCACTTAGATTTGACCTTAGTACAAAGAGATAGGAATGGATCGATTTGCATTCTTCTACATGAAAACAAGGAGTTGTGCCAACACTATTTGTTGAAAATGCTGTCTTTCTTCACTGGATGGTTTTAGCTCCCTTGTCAAAGATCAAGTGACCATAGGTGTGTGGGTTCATTTCTGTGTCTTCAATTCTATTCCATTTGTCTACTTGTCTATCACTATACCGGGACCATGCAGTTTTTATCACAATTGCTCTGTAGTAAAGCTTTAGGTCAGGCATGGTGATTCCACCAGAGGTTCTTTTATCCTTGAGAAGAGTTTTTGCTATCCTAGGTTTTTTGTTATTCCAGATGAATTTGCAGATTGCTCTTTCTAGTTCATTGAAGAATTGAGTTGGAATTTTGAGGGGGATTGCACTGAATCTGTAGATTGCTTTTGGCAAGATAGCCATTTTTACAATGTTGATCCTGCCAATCCATGAGCATGGGAGATCTTTCCAGCTTCTGAGATCTTCTTTAATTTCTTTCTTCAGAGACTTGAAGTTTTTATCATACAGATCTTTCACTTTCTTAGTTAAAGTCACACCAAGATATTTTATATTATTTGTGACTATTGAGAAGGGTCTTGTTTCCCTAATTTCTTTCTCAGCCTGTATATTCTTTGTGTAGAGAAAGGCCATTGACTTGTTTGAGTTAATTTTACATCCAGCTACTTTACCAAAGCTGTTTATCAGGTTTAGGAGTACTCTGGTGGAATTTTTAGGGTCACTTATATATACTATTATGTCATCCGCAAAAAGTGATATTTTGACTTCATCTTTTCCAATTTGTATCCCCTTGATCTCTTTTTGTTGTCGAATTGCTCTGGCTAGTACTTCAAGTACAATGTTGCATAGGTATGGAAAGAGTAGACAGCCTTGTCTAGTCCCTGATTTTAGTGGTATTGCTTCCAGCTTCTCACCATTTACTCTGATGTTGGCTACTGGTTTGCTGTAGATTGCTTTTTATCATGGTTAGGTATGGGCCTTGAATTCCTGATCTTTCCAAGACTTTTATGAATGGGTGTTGGATCTTGTTGAATTATTTTTGCACATCTGACGAGATGATCATGTGGTTTTTGTCTTTGAGTTTGTTTATATACTGGATTACGTTGATCGATTTCTGTATATTAAACCATCCCTGCATCTCTGAAATAAAATCTACTTGGTCAAGATAGATGATTGCTTTAATGTGTTCTTAGATTCAGTTAGCAAGAATTTTATTGAGGATTTTTGCATCGATATTCATAAGGGAAATTGGTCTGAAGTTTTCTATCTTTGTTGGATCTTTCTGTGGTTTAGGTATCAGAGTAATTGTGGCTGCATAGAATGAGTTGGGTAGAGTTCCTTCTACTTCTATTTTGTGGAATAGTTTGTGCAGAACTGGAATTAGATGTTCTTTGAATGTCTGGTAGAACTCTGCACTAAACCCATCTGGTCCTGGGCTTTTTTTGGCTGGGAGACTATTAATGACTGATTCTATTTCTTTAGCGGATATGGGAGTGTTTAGATCATTAACTTGATCTTGATTTAACTTTGGTACCTGGTATCTGTCTAGAAATTTGGTCATTTCTTCCTGGTTTTCCAGTTTTGTTGAGTGTAGCCTTTTGTAGAAGGATCTGATGGTGTTTTGGATTTCTTCAGGATCTGTTGTTATGTCTCCCTTTTCATTTCTGATTTTGTTAATTAGGATGTTGTCCCTGTGCCCTCTAGTGAGTCTAGCTAAGGGTTTATCTCTCTTGTTGATTTTCTCAATGAACCAAGTCTGCATTTGGTTAATTCTTTGAATAGTTCTTCTTTTTTCCACTTGTTTGATTTCACCCCTGAGTTGATTATTTCCTGCTACTACTCCTCTTGGGTGAATTTTCTTCCTTTTTTTATAGAGCTTTTAGATGTGTTGTCAAGCTGCTAGTGTGTGCTCTCCCCAGTTTCTTTTTGGAGGCACTGAGAGCTATGAGTTTCCCTCTTAGAAATGCTTTCATTGTGTCCCATATGTTTGGGTATATTGTGGCTTCATTTTCATTAAACCTTAAAAAGTCGTTAATTTCTTTCTTTATTCCTTCCTTGACCAAGATATCATTGAGAAGAGTATTGTTCAGTTTCCAGGTGAATGTTGGCTTTCTATTATTTATGTTGTTACTGAAGATCAGCCTTAGTCCATGATGGTCTGATAGGATGCATGGGATAATTTCAATATTTTTGTATCTGTTGAGGCCTGTTTTGTGACCAATTATATGTTCAATTTTGGAGAAGTTCCCTTGAGTTGCTGAGAAGAAGGTATATCCTTTTGTTTTAGGATAAAATGTTGTGTAGATATCTGTTAAGTCCATTTGTTTCATAACTTCTGTTAGTTTCACTGTGTCCCTGTTTAGTTTCTGTTTTCAGGATCTGTCCATTGATGAAAGTGGTGTGTTGAAGTCCCCCATTATTATTGTGGGCGGTGCAACGTGTGCTTTGAGCTTTATTAAAGTGTCTATAATGAATGTGGCTGCCCTTGTATTTGGAGCATAGATATTCAGAATTGAGAGTTCCTCTTGGAGGATTTTACTTTTGTTGAGTATGAAGTGTCACTCTTTGTCTTTTTTGATATCTTTCGGTTTGAAGTCGATATCATCTGATATTAGAATGGCTACTCCAGCTTGTTTCTTCAGAACATTTACTTGGAAAATTGTTTTCCAGCCTTTCACTCTGAGGTAGTGTCTGTATTTTTCCCTGAGATGGGTTTCCTGTTAGCAGCATAATGTTGGGTCCTGTTTGTGTCGCCAGTCTGTTAGTCTATGTCTTTTTATTGGGGAATTGAGGCCATTGATATTAAGAGATATTAAGGAAAAGTAATGTTGCTTCCTTTTATATTTGTTGTTATAGTTGGCATTCTGTTCTTGTGGCTGTCTTCTTTTTGGTTTGTTGAGGGATTACTTTCTTGCTTTTTCTAGGGTGTGATTTCTCTCCTTGTATTGGTTTTTTTCTGTTATTATACTTTGAAGGGCTGGATTCATGGAAAGATAATGTGTGAATTTGGTTTTGTCGTGGAATACTTTGGTTTCTCCATCTATGGTAATTGAGAGTTTGGCCGGGTATAGTAGCCTGGGCTGGCACTTGTATTCTCTTAGTGTCTGTATAACATCTGTTCAGGCTCTTCTGGCTTTCATAGTCTCTGTTTATAAGTCTGGTGTAATTCTGATAGGCCTTCCTTTATATTTTACTTGACCTTTCTCCCTTACTGCTTTTAATATTCTCTCTTTATTTAGTGCTTTTGTTGTTCTGATTATTATGTGTCAGGAGGAATTTCTTTTCAGGTCCAGTCTATTTGGAGTTCTGTAGGCTTCTTGTATGTACATGGGCATCCTCTCTTTTTTTTTTTTTTTTTTTTTAGGTTTGGGAAGTTTTCTTCTATAATTTTGTTGAAGATATTTGCTGGCCCTTTGAGTTGAAAATCTTCATTCTCATCAACTCCTATTATCCATAGATTTGGTCTTCTCATTGTGTCCTGTATTTCCTGGATGTTTTGAGTTAGGATCTTTTTGTGTTTTGTATTTTCTTTGATTGTTTTTGCCGATGTTCTCTATGGAATCTTCTGCACCTGAGATTCTCTCTTTCATCTCTTGTATTCTGTTGCTGATGCTCACATCTATGATTACAGTTTTCTTTCCTAGGTTTTCTATCTTCAGCATTGCCTCACTTTGGGTTTTCTTTATTGTGTCTATTTCCCTTTTTAGGTCTAGTATGGTTTTGTTCATTTCCATCACCTGTTTGGTTGTGTTTTCCTGTTTATCTTTATGGACTTCTACCTGTTTAATTGTGTTTTACAGTTTTTCTTTAAGGACTTGTAACTCTTTAGCAGTGTTCTCCTTTATTTTTCAAGTGAGTTATTAAAATCCTTCTTGATGTCCTCTACCATCATCATGAGATATGCTTTTATATCTGGGTTTAGCTTTTTGGTTGGGTTGGGGTGCCCAGGACTAGGTGGGGTGGGAGTGCTGCATTATGATGATGGTGAGTGGTCTTGATTTCTGTTAGTAGGATTCTTATGTTTGCCTTTTGCCATCTGGTAATCTCTGGAGCTAGTTGTTATAGTTGTCTCTGGCTAGAGCTTGTTCCTCAGGCGATTCTTTTAGCCTCTATCAACAGACTTGGGAGACTAGCTCTCTCCTCTGAGATTCAGTGGTCAGAGCACTCTTTGTAGGCAAGTTCTCCTCTTACAGGAAAGGTGCACAGATATCTGGCCTTAGGACCTCCCTCCTGGCCAAAGACGAAGGCCTTTCTGGAAGCTGAGTTGCTTTGGCCTTTCCCAAAGCTTTTAGCTTCTGTATTCCTTACTCTCACCTGTGCAGAATACACTAGGTGGGGTCCCAGAACCAAGATGTCTGCTGCTGATGCTCAGGCAAAGCGCTCCCACACCAGGCAGATCCCTTTCCCCTGGCTGGGAAAGTGGCCGGATGTCTGGGGACTATGTAGAATACTCTTGGCTGGGTCCCGGAAACAAGATGTCTGCTGCCGATTCTCAGGCAAAGCGCTCCCATGCCAGGGTGGGGGGGAACCCTAACCTCTGCCCGGGTAAGTGGTAAGCTGTCTGGAGTTCAAAAAGGGGGTTTCCTTAGAAGCTCTGTGGCTTCCGCCTGTCCCAGGAGCTTTTAGCTTCTGTATTCCATATTCTCACCTGTGCAGAATACTCTTGGCTGGGTCCCGGAACCAAGATGTCTGCTGCCAATGCTCAGACCAAGCACTCCCGTGCCGGGTGGACCCCTTTCCTCTGGCCAGGAAAGTGGCCAGATCTGTCTTTTAGTTTTTATAGATACCTTTTCTGGATGGGTGGCAGCCTACCTAACAAAAAAAGAAACTGCCAATGTTGTGGTTAAGGAAATCCTAGAAGAAACTTTTCCACTGTTTAGAATACCTAAGGTAATAGGGTCTGACAATGGACTTGCATTTGTTGCCCAGGTAAATCAGGGACTGGCCATCCAACTGGGGATTGATTGGAAATTACATTGTGCTTATAGACCCCAGAGTTCAGGACAGGTAGAAAGGATGAATAGAACTCTAAAAGAAACCTTGTCTAATTTGACCTTAGAGACTGGGTAAAATTACTGGACAGCCCTCCTTCCCTTTGTCTTGTTCCGCATTAAGAACACACTGGGAAAATTTAAGCTCACTCCATATGAAATTCTGTATGGGGGGGGGGCTCACTGAAGTAGAGAGAGTGTTAGATCCTTTAAAATTTAACCCTGGTCCTTCATTGTTTACATGCATGAAAGCCCCAGAAGTGTTCAGAAGTACCGCCTGAGAGAAGCTCAAAGAGGCCTACAATCCAGGAGACTTGATGATACCACACCAGTTCCAGGTGGGAGATGCAGTTCTCATCTGACTACATTGAGCTGAGAATCTAAAACCTTGTTTGAAAGGGCCTTGCATTGTGCTGCTGACCACCACCACTCTGTCAAAGTAGAAGCCATCTCTGCTTAGATTCATGCCTCTCACGTAAAGCAAGCTCCTGAAGAATAAATCCCCTTGGTTGACCACCCTCATTTCTACTTTGATAGACCCTCTAATAATTTTGTTCCTACTGAAGACGTGTGGCCCGATAATTCTTAAAAATTCGTGACATTTATTAGTGAGAAGATTGGTGCGGTCCAGCTGTTAGTACTAAGACAGCAATACCAGTCTCTGCAAAACCTTAAAGAAGAGATTGAAGTTTAGTGCTAAGATTAGAACTAGTAACTAGAAGAAGTGGGGAATGAAAGATCATGACAGAATGTAAAAGGTCACAGAAGCCCTGAAATTGGAAAGATAGATGTCACTGTTAGCAGAATTAGCTTCACTGATTTAGAAAAATAGGGGTGCACAATGCTCTGGCCACTCCTTGAATCTGTGTGTCTGCCAATGTTTTGACCGTTCCTTGAACCCATGTGTGTGTCCACTGATGAAGCCCATTGCCAGGTATTTGTGATATTGGTGGCTGAAAAAGTGTCAGAAAATCTCCCCAGCAACCACAGCCCCGCCAATCCTGAGGTGCTACACCTGCACAAGTCTTTCTTTGTACCCCTGCCATACCCATTTCTTGAGAATAGACATTGTTTAGATCTGGAAATTCCCTACTAACCCCCTTCTCCTTTCTCCCCTGAGGGCCTATAAAAACTGGGATCTCTTAACCTTCAAGGTTGACTCCTCTACTCCTACATGTGATATGAGTCATCCCTAGAGATGGCTTTCCCTGAATCAAGCCTCATGTGGTTTGCGTCAAGCTTGGTCTATTGTGAGTTCTTGGGTGTCCACTATTATCCTGAGGCCTGAGTGAGTGGCTCCTCTCAGAGTCTTTTAGCTCCTCAGGTGGTAAAGCCCATGCCTTTTTTCCTAGATAGAGCTGTCTCTTGTGAGACTATGCCTGGGCCTAGCAAACATAGAAGTGGATGCTCACAGTCAGCTATTGGATGGATCAGAGGGCCCCCAGTGGAGGAGCTATAGAAAGGACACAAGGAGCTAAAGGGATCTGCAACCCTATAGGTGGAACAACATTATGAACTAACTAGTACCCCAGACCTCTTGACTTTAGCTGCATATGTATCAAAAGATGGCCTAGTCGGCAATCACTGGAAAGAGAGGCCCATTGGACTTGCAAACTTTATATGCCCCAGTACAGGGGAACGCCAGGGCCAAAAAGTGGGAGTGGGTGGGTAGGGGATTGGGGGGGGGGCTATTGGGGACTTTTGGGATAGCATTGGAAATGTAAATGAGGAAAATACTTAAATGAAAAATTAAATAAAAGAAAATAACTAATTAAAAACTAAGAAATTCAGATATAATAGAATAAATATAGACTCCAAGGCCAACTGAAAAGCAGTCATGCACAAATGAAATCTATGTGTCCCTTGTCAGGTCCTAAGGTTAGGAGAAATGGGAACACTTTTTATTTTTTACATCTACTGAAATATCTCCATCTTGGCCTAACACAGGCAGTCCATGTCCTTGTATGCTGTCCCCAGCAGACACCTAGGCTATTTCTAATTACTGGCTATTACTAATAGAGAAGCAATGTACACTGTTGATCAAGTGACCTTGTAGTAGGGATAAGCACCCCTTTGATATATGTCCAGCAGTGGTACAGCTAAAACAACAGAAAAATCCAACCCCATATTCTGACGAACCTCTCCACTGAATTCCAGTGATGGAGGAGTGTCCCCTTCCTCAATAACAGCATAAGACATTAATGGTGTTATTGACCTTCACTATCATAATAGGTCTATTATGGAATCTCAAAGTAGTTTTGATTTGTATTTCACTGACAGTTAATGAAGTTGAATATTTCTTTGTTTCTCAGACATTTGATTTTACACTATTAAGAATTCTCTGCTTGGATCTATACCCATTTTAACTGGATTATTGGGGTTTTAATGCCTAGTTTCCTGTGTTCATTCTACAAAATTTATATTAGGATTCTATCAGATATGTAGTTAGCAAAGATCTTTTCCCATTGTGTAGGCTTCTGCTTTGTCTGAATGACAGTGTCCTTTGTCTTACAATAGATTTTCAATTTCATGAGGTTCTGCTTATTGATTGTTGATCTTACTGGCTGCACTATCCGGATTCTCTTCAGAAAGTCTTCCCCTCTATCAATGACTTCAAGTCTGTTGGAATCCAGGAGTCACCTAGAAACCACACAAACACTGATCTCAGTCAGACAGGGATGGTCTATTAAACATACACCTTAAGACTGATCAATCAGAGCTGTAGCTCAGAATTCAAGGGCTGAGGCTACAACTGTGAACAATTTTCTGTGCCCTTTTATAAAGGCTAAAACCAAACCAACTACAATGAGCTCACATGCAAGTGCTGGAAGCACTGCTTTGTGGTTCAAGACATGTTAGACATAGTAGTTCATATAGACTTTTAAAATTAATTTTATTTGTAATTCATTTTTTACACTCCATATTCCATTCCCCATTCTGCCCCATCCATCCTCTGAGGACTTCCAGGTCTGTGTTCATTCATATAGACATTGAATACAATGGTGCTACGTGAAGTCTATACTTGTGGAATTTCTTAAGTTTAACAAACCTCATAACATAAGAAGATAGCAGGGTATGTGGTCAGCATGACCCTGATCTGAGTCTTTTTTTTTTTTTTGTCTTTGAAAATGACTGGCAGTCATTTTATAGCAACAATATGAAGTAGCTGGCAGGCATGGGACAAAATGTCTACAGCTATGCTTAGGGGGCAGGACTGAACAAATGCTATTCCCCATTTTCTCTTATATCTGGTTTAGTGTATCTTGTAGAGATTATGTTCAGATCTATAATTCACTTGGATTTGAGTTTTGTACAGGGTGACAAATGTGGGTCTATTTTTATTCTTCTACATGTAGGTATCTAGTTTGACCAGCAGTAGATGATGACTTCTTTTTAGTTTGCATTTTTGGCTTCTTTATCAAAAAATAGGGTGTCCATATATGTGTGAATTTATGCCTCATTCTTAAGTTTAATCTAATTGATTAATCTCTCTCTCTCTCTCTCTCTTTTTTTTTTTTTTTTACAATGCCCACTATGCAGTTCAGGCAAGAAGATCTCAATGTCACTAGGAAAAGAAAAAGAAAAGAATCTGTTCCACCCTCTTCCATAGCCCAGAGTCAGATTTGCTCTAAAACTCCATGTGATATTTCTGGTCTTTGGGATGTCAAGTTGGTGAAGAAAGCCAAGACTATGATGAAGAAAGCTCAGAAGAAGATGAATCACTTGGGGAAGAAAGGGGAAGCAGATAGGCATGTGCTTGATATGAAGGCCAAGCACTTGTCTGGGAAGAGGAAAGCTGGTAAACAGGACATGAGATAATGCCCTCTTCCGTTGTTACAGTTTAACTAGACTCTTGATTATTTTGGGGTGTGGTAAGGTGTGTTTATAGAATCTGTAATCACCATCTGTTAACCAAAAGAAACAAGAGTAATGACATTTATTTATTTATTTATTTATTTATTTAGGAATGGCTTTTAAATGCTTGTTGCTTTGCTGAAAACTGGTAAAGCTGACTAAGTGTGCAGCGCTGTGGTCACTGTGCAGTTCGGATGTTTACATACAGAGTGTTCTGTAATTGATGAGTTTCTTTCAACATTTTACAGAAAAGACTTATTGGTGTAAGGAGGCTGCTTGGGTGGGGGAAAAACTGTAGTGGGATTCTTGTCACCCAAAGAACCTATTTTTGTTAAGAAAGTATCCCTCCTGGGAAGTCTAAGCAGAAGGCTCCCCTCCTTACATTTATGGTGTATCAGAGCTTAAACTACTCTCTTAAATTATTTTCTAAACCTGTATTACAATGTATTATTGCAACTCCAACCATTTTATCCAAAGTAAACATCCAGCAAAAACATAGTTTGATTACTTAACATTTTGTTTGATTTAATTGCAAGACACTTGAGGGCCAAAAGAAGATGGGGCAGGGAATAGGACTTTGTTTTTTTGTTCTTAGAGCAGAAATACTTTTTTTTTTTTAAAAAGGAAATAAGTGGCTAGGGTATGGGTTCAAAACAACAACAAAAAAAGACTTCTTTCATAAACAATTGCAGAATTAAGATTGATGTCCCAGAAAGTACAGAACCATCTATGAGAGGGACCCTGGTCTACTTGGAGCTACAGCCTGTCCACAGATTAGAAGATTCTCTTCAAACTGTCAGTGCTTCCTCATAGAGTTACAGCTTCTGACTTTTATCAAAATCCAACAACTTACCAATGTATTACATACTCTATCCTAAAATTATATGGACTCAATTGAGAATTCCTTTTTTTTTTAGCTTAAAATTTAATTTATTATGAAAGGTGATTACAAAGTTTAGCTTTCTAAAATCTCAGATTCACAAGGCTTAATACTTTTTAAAGTATGAGTATAGAACAATAGTACTATAACCTTTGGAATTCAGTTCTTGAACACAAATATTGAAATATTAATCTGTTATATATATATATATATATATATATATATATATATATATGGTAATTATTTCATTTAAATTTCCAATGCTATCCCAAAAGTCCCCCACCCGCTCCCCCATCCACTCCCCCACCCACCCACTCCCACTTCTTGGCCCTTCTTTTTTTAAATTGGTTTTTAATGTGTTTTAGTTCTGTAATGAAATTTATGTCTTGATCTATTTTTTAAATGTCTAGATGAATAAAATCTATAATCATTAAAAATGAGTCTCTTTTATGATAACACTGTGTTATTATTGTCATTACTCAGTGTGTAAGTGCTAGAGGTGAGATCTTCCACAGTTCTTTTATTGTTCAGGAGAGTTTTACATATCCTGGAGGTTTTATCTTTCCATAACTAAGTGGAAATTGTCCTCTCAAGATCTTTGTCTTGGCATTTTATTGGGATCGCATTGAATCAGTAGAATCAATATGGAGGTGGATGCTCACAGTCAACCAACCATTGGACTGAGCACAGAGTCCCCAGTGGAGGAGTTAAAGGACTGAAGGAGATGAAGGGGCTTGAAACACATAGGAAGAAAAACAGTATCAACCAAACAGACTCCCGCAGAGCTACCAGGGACTAAACTACCAACCAAAGAGTATACATGGAGGGACCCATAGCTCCATCCTCAATGTAGCAGAGGATGGCCTTGTTGAGCATTAATGGAAAGAGAGGTCCTTGGACCTGTGAAGGCTCGATGCCTCAGTGTAGGTGAACATGAGGACAGGGAGGCAGGAGTGGGTGGATGGGTAGTGGAACATTCTCATAGAAGCAGGGAGAGGGGTGATGGGATAGGGGATTTCCAGCGGGGAGGGGGACCAGGAAAGGGGATAACATTTGAAATTTTACTTGCTTAGTTAGAGTTACTGCAAGATATTTCATATTATTTGGGGGCAATGTTAAAAGATGTTTTTCCCTAGTTTCTTTCTTAGTCAAATTCTTGTTTGTATATAGTTAGGAAGGGTACTGATTTTCTGAGTTAACTTTGCAATACAGCTAGTCAGTTGAAAGTGTTTATCAATCATAGGCATTCACCAGTGCAATTTCAGTTCAACTACTGAACACTATTATATCAGATGCAAAGAAAGATACTTTGACTTATTCCTTTCCTATATGTATCTCCTAAACTTCAAGTAATGTATTGACTAGAAATGGAGAGAGTGGCAATCTTGACTTTTTCCTTATTTTAGCAGAATGTTGTAAAAGGTAAACCTGGTTCTTCCTCCAAGCCCCATTCTTCCAGACATAAGACTCAGACTCAAAATAACTTAAAAAATACCTGACTATATAGCTAGGCTCTTCTTTGATTAGATAATAAATTACATAACTCAATTATTTTAACCTATATTCTTCCATTTGGGTGGTAACCTGTGCTCAGCTACTATGCATCTGTCCCATCATCTTCCTTGGCAAATGTTCCCATTTTGTTCACTCCCAGAATGTTCTCTACCTACATGATGTTTCCCCTTCCATTTCGTGTCTATGTCATAGACCACAGACTTTTTAAGTCATGGGTGAAGCATCCAAACATTACACAAGGCACTCACTACAGAATTACTTTGATATCTGCTCCATTTAATTTGATGTTGTCGATGGGCTTTTTGTAATCTGCCCTTATTATGTTTAGATATGTCCCTTTAATCCCTAAGATCTCCAGAACATTTCTCATGAACAGGAATTGGATTATTTCAAACGCCTTTCCTCCATCTATTGAGAAGAGTATTACACAGCTATTAAAAACAACGAATTATGAAATTCTTAGAAAAATGGATGGATCTGGAGGATATCATCCTAAGTGAGGTAGCCGAATCATAAAAGAACACACCTGGGCTGGAGAGATGGCTCAGCGGTTAAGAGCGCTGACTGCTCTTCTGAAGGTCGTAAGTTCAAATCCCAGCAACCATATGATGGCTCACAACCATCCTTAAGATCTGATGCCCTCTTCTGGGATGTCTGAAGACAGCTACAGTGTACTTACATATAATATATAAATAAATAAATAAATAAATAAATAAATAAATAAATAAATAAATCTTTAAAAAAAAGAACACACATGATATGTACACACTGATAAGTGGATATTTGCCCGGAAGTTCAGAATAACCAAGATACAATTTGTAAAGTATATGAAACCCAAGAAGAAGGAAAACTAAACTGTGGATACTTTGATCCTTCTTAGAAGGGGGAACAAAGTAGACACGGAAGAAGTTACAGAGACAAAGTTTGGAGCAGAGATTGAAGGAATGAACATCCAGAGACTGCCCCACCCGGAGATCCATCCCATAAACAACCATCAAAGTCAGACACTATTGCATATGCCAACAAGATTTTGCTGACAGGAGCCTGATATAGCTGTCTCCTGAGAGGTTCTGCCAGTGCCTGACAAATACAGAAGTGGATGCTCACAGCCATCCATTGGATGAAGCTCAAAGTCCCCAATGAAGGAGCTAGAGAATGTACCCAAAGAGCTGAATGGTTTTGCAGCCCCTTAGGAGGAAGAACAATATGAACTAACCGGAATCCCCAGAGCTCCCTGGGACTAAACCACCAATCAAAGAAAACACATGTGGAACTTGTGGCTCTAACTGTATATGTAGCAGAGGATGGCCTAGTCGGTCATCAATAGGAGGAGAGGCCCTTGGTCCTGTGAAGGATCTATGCCCCAATATAGGGGAATGCCAGAGCCAGGAAGTAGGAGTGGGTGGGATGGGGAGCAGGGGGAGTGGGGAGGGGATAGGAAATTTTCAGAGGGGAAACTAGGAAACGTGATATTTGAAATGTAAATAAAGAAAATATCTAATTAAAAAAAGAGGAGATCATGCAGTTCCTTTCTTTCTGATTGTTTGTTGATGATGAATCACATTTATGAATTTTTTTTCAAGACAGGGTTTCTCTGTGTAGCCCTGGTTGTACTGGAACTCACTCTTTAGACCAGGCTAGGCTGGAACTCAGAAATCCTCCTGCCTCTGCCTCCCAAGTCTGGGATTAAAGGTGTGCCTGGCCTTTTTTTTTTTTTAAGATTTATTTATGTATCAAGTACACATTGTTCTGCTTGCATTTATGCCTGCAAGCCAGGAGAGGGCACTATTCCTCATTACATATCGTTGTGAGCCACCATGTGGTTGCTGGGAATTGAACTTATGACCTCTGGAAGAGCAGTCAGTGCTCTTAACCCCTGAGTCATCTCTCCAGCCATGAATTTTCTCATATTGAAACATCCATGCATCTCTGAGGTGAAAAGCCTACTTGATCATGGTCCATGATCTTTTGGATGTGTTCTTCTAAAAGGTCTGTTTATTGGTTTGACTAGGTTTGCACACACCCCCCCCCCCATGTTTGAGAACTTGGCCCATAAGGAGTTCACTATTAGGAGGTGAGTCCTTATTGAAGGAAGTTGTGAAGCAAGGGGAAAATGTCTCCACTTCTGGTAAAAGTACAAACATGTACATACACTCTGGAAATCAAGGCTTCCGTTGATGGGCATTGGGCTATACACAGACAGTCTGGTTTCCAGTCAACCTGAGGTGTGGAATCCTGGGACCCAGTGGTGATAATTCACCTACATGGGATGTAAGGAGTTCCCTCATGCTCATAGAAACCTGGCTCCTGTTGAAGTTACAGCCCCAGTAGCCCCCACAGGAGAAGTGTGGCTAATAGTCCCGTAGACAATGTCCCAAACTTCTGACCTTCAGGCTAAACTCCTCTCCAGTTACCTAGCATCAGCAAAGATAACAACATACCATAAGAAGGGCTGCTTGTCCCCTCCTCACACTCTTGCTCGCTTGCTCATACTCTCCTTATTCTCCTCTCTCTCTCTCTCTCTCTCTCTCTCTCTCTCTCCTTGTCCTCTCCTCTCCTCTCCTCTCCCCTCCCCTCCCCTCCTCTCCTCTCCTCTCCTCTCCTCTCCTCTCCTCTCCTCTTACTTTCTCCCTCTTACACTCTAGCCTTTCTTTCTCTCTCCTTTTACCCCTTCTATCCTCTTGGTCATGGCTGCTCTCTCTCCTCCTCCTCCCTCTCTCTCTCTGTCTCTCTTTCTCCCTTCTCTCCTTTCTCCCTGCTTTTCTACAATAAAGGTCTAAAACCACAGACTGTCTCTGTTCATCAAGGCCTGCTGCGCTTACTCTCCCCTGCATGGGAACCTCTCTTCCATAACCCTGGGCCTACAGGGTGTCGCCCGGGGCCATGGTCAGGAGCTGCCTCTTGTCCACTCCCCCGCCTCCCGTCAAGTGGAATCAGTGCCTTAGATACCTACCCAGGGCTGAGTGGAAAACATCTGGCATCCCCCTTGCCCCGCATCTGCCTGCCTAGAGCATAGGAGGAAATCTGGCTGGGTGTGGGCTATTCTCACTCCCCCATCCTTCTCTTACTCCCTTTTTGTTCCCACATTCCAGTTCTAAGAAAATTGGGAATAATTCTACCTCAAGACCCAGCTACACCACTCTTGGAGATATACTCAAAAGATCTTGCACCATCAAACAAGGACATTTGCTCAACATCATATCAACTTTATTCATAATAGTCAGAAACTGGAAAGAAACCAGATGTCCCTCAACCAAAGAATGAATACAGAAAATGTGGTTCATTTAGACAATGGAATACTATTAAGCCATTAAAAAGAAGTATATGAATTCCAGTTTCCATCTCTGCCTGAGCTGACCCTGTGCAACAGCTTTCCATACCCAAATACTGCCAGGAGAGAGTGATAACATACCTGAGAGCACTCATTAGAAACAATGAATTCATGAAATTCTTACACAAATGGATGAATCTGGAGGATATCATCCTAAGTAAGATAACTCAGTCACAAAGGAACACACATGATATGCACTCACTGATAAGTGGATATTAGCCAAGAAACTCAGAATACCCAATATAAAATTTGCAAAACATGAAACTCAAGAAGAAAGAATATCAAAGTGTAGTACTTTGATCCTTCTTAGGAGGGGTAACAAAACACCCATGGAAGGAGTTACAGAGAGAAAGTTCAGAGCAGACATGGAAGGAATGACCATACAGAGACTGCCCCACCTGGGGATCCATCCCATAAACAACCATCAAAGCCAGATACTATTACATATGTCAACAAGATTTTGCTGACAGGAGCCTGATATAGCTATCTCCTGAGATGTTCTGCCAGTGCTTGAAAAATACAAAAGTGGATGCTCACAGCCATCATTGGATGAAGCTCAAGGTCCGAAATGAAGGAGCTAGAGAAAGTACCCAAGGAGCTGAATGGGTTTGCAACACCCTTAGGAGGAAAAACAATATGCACTAACCAGTACCCCCAGAGCTCCTTGGGACTAAACCAGCAATCAAAGAAAATACATGTGGAACTAGTGGCTCTAACACATGGTGGGACTTGTGACTCTAGCTTCATATGTAGCAGAGAATAGTGTAGTCGGTCATCAGTTGGAGGAGAGGCCCTCGGTTCTGTGAAGGTTCTATACCCCAGTACAGGGGAATGCCAGGGCCAGGAGGTGGAGTTGGTGGGTTGGGGAGGAGGGGGAGGGGGGAGAGGATAGGCAATTTTTGGAGGGGAAACTAGGAAAGGGGATAACATTCGTAATGGAAATAAAGAAAATATGTGATAAAAAAAAGCAGAAATGTAAATGCCACATATGTTGAAACTGAAGTATATGCTGCATTTAAGGGCTCCTCAAAGATATGAAGAAAAGAAAAAGAGATGAGAGCAGCATCATTGAGGTGAAATCTTCTGGGAAGTGTTTTCTGAGAGCACAGAGGCTGAGTTACAGAGGTAGCCATAGTTGTAACTTGTGCAGTGGCTGGACTTTGTAAGGCTTAAGAGTCACCCAGGTGGTACTCGTTTTGAAAGCATGAAGTGGTCATGAAGAGCAGCTGAGGCTCAGTACTGTGAGAGTCCATGGAACTCCATTGATGAAGGTTCAGCCTCAATTGCAATTGATGGCCCAGGACTTGAAGGGGTTATGCAAAGGAGTTAAGGCTTGGCACCAAGAAGAGAGCCTATGAAAGGCTACAGGAGAAGCCTAGTTGCAGTGAAAGACAGCTGTGTATCAGATATGCCTGTACCATGAGATGACCATGAAGAACAGCAGCAGAGGTGGAGTACAGGCATCTGGAGCATAGAAGACAAGGTATGTACTACAAAGTGCAGGGCTGGAGAAGTGACCCAAGCCCTTGGAGGAGCCTAGAAGAAAGTGAGTGGATCCCAGACATTGGGCAGTTTTGGAGTTTGATTTTGCATTTGATTGTGACTGTGCCCTAATATTTTTTTCCCTCTGGAAGAAATTATTTTAATGGAGCCCACGGCTAAGAGACTTTTAACTGTAAAAAGACTTTGAAATTTAAAAGAGATTGGTTATTTTAAAGAAATTGAAATTTTAAGAATTTGCAAAGACAGTGGGCCTTTTAAAGTTATTTAGATCTTTGGGATGAATAAGAAAGTAAGGGTTGAGGCTTAATAATTAATGTTTTGTTTGTGTGTCAAGTTGACAAGAGGTCAATTGTACTGGTTGGATTTATGTCAACTTGACAGAAGCTGGAGTTATCACAGAGAAAGGAGCTTCAGTTGAGGAAGTGACTCCATGAGGTCCAGTTGTAAGGCATTTTCTCAAGGGATGGGGAGAGAACCTTGTGTGTGGTACCATCTCTGGGCTGGTAGTCTTGGGTCCTATAAGAAAGCAAGCTGATCAAGCCAGGGGAAGAAATTCAGTAAGAAACATCTCTTCATTGCCTCTGCCTCAGCTCATGCTTCCTGTCCTGCTGACTTCCTTTAGTGATGAACAGCAATGTAGAAATGTAAGCCGAGTAAACCCTTTCCTTCACAATTTGCTTCTTTGTGAAAACTGTGTTTGTGCAGGAATAGAAAATATGACTAAGACAGCCATCAACCTTGGTTCTATGTATATCCCCAGTTTCTTTAGGATTCAGCCCTAGGAGAGCAAGAACGATGTTCTCTTACTCACCATCTTCCTCATAATCCTGCTCAGTAGGTGTTATGTAAAAGAATGATTAAACTTTGGGTGATTCTAGTTACCCACACCTTTAATGCTAGCACTGTAGTAAGGTAAGGCAAAGTAATTCGAGTGAGTGTAAGGTCTGGCTGCTCCACACAGTACATTTTAGTATACCTTGGTCTACAGTAAGAGACCTTGAGTCAAAATCAAACAAGAGAAAAGAAAGCAATTATGATTCAACCAATAAAATTAGGACTCTCTTGGGTGGGGCAGAAATGTGAGTGACTTCTGTGTGTACATCTAAAAGATTTGTGGGCAAGCCGGTCATGGTGGCTCATGCCTTTAATCCCAGCACTGGGGAGGCAGAGGCAGGCGGATTTCTGAGTTCGAGGCCAGCCTGGTCTACAAAGTGAGTTCCAGCAGAACAGCTGGGGCTATACAGAGAAACCCTGTCTAAAAAAAGCCAAAAAAGAAAAAAAAAAAGATTTGTGGGCCTGCAAAGTCAGAGGATCCAAAGACTGGGCAGACCTTTGAGATTCTTTCGTGGACAATATATGTAAGCCCGGGTGTCAAGGAATTTTAATCAAACAATATGGCGGCTCTGAGCAGATTCAAAGACCTTCTATGTCCGTGTGATTTGTCTGGAACACAGATTGCCACACATGTTAGTCATTCTGGCTGGAACTCTTGAGTTTTGTTCAGTTTTTCATTCCTTTCTTTGGAGTATCCTGGTTCTGCAGCACACCAGGTAGGGAGGATGAAGCACAGGTGATTTTCACACCGTGCTTCTTTCCTTGGGATATGTGGAAGCTGATGCACAGCAGGTGGGAAAGTATGATACAAAGTTCAGAATGGGTGGGTCAGCATGGCTATGTGGTATTTCTAAGGTTAAAGATTGGTGTTGGGCTCCTGAGATCAGATGGAGAAGATGAAGCATTGAAAAGAAGAAAGACTCCTCTGTTTCATGCTGAGGTTAGTAAAGCTGTCTGGACGTAGTAGACCACAACTTTCCTAAGGTGGGAAGTACAACACTTTAGCACAGACATTTAATTGCAAACAATGACATTAATTTGAGGGGCAGAGAAAGTGATGAATTAGAGAAAAATTTGACAGAATGAGTCAGAGATAGGATGCATCAAACACTCAGGAGTACAGCTACTTGAGAATATAGCAGAGAGAGGCAGTTGAGTGAGTTGAGTTAATTGAGAGTCAATGTTCTGAGTGCAGATCAGGTCGATGGAGTTGAGTTTTTCTGTCTGTGAGTTCATTCAGTGCATGTCAGCACAGGCACTTGAAGCCAGAGAATAAGAAATAGGCAGAAGACTAGCACTAATTGACAGTTAGTTTGGGACAAGCAGAGAAATTCAATGAGAACCTGACAGAAGATAGATTAAATAAGTCAGATTGCAAAGAAGGTTGAACCAAAACTGTTGAATCAAACCAGCAGGACAGGGTTCAGAAAGAGCTTTAAAATGTGAGTTATTCAGCAAAAAGACTCCAGGATGGCACTTACATCAAAGGAAACAAAAGTTACATTTATATCCTGGCCATTGTTGTCGTGGTCAAACACAGAGAGGCATAATAACTTCCTGGGTATCTGTTAAGTTTTTCTTGTGAATAAAGTTTGTGTATGATGTGTAGAATTGGAGGGGTTACATTCATGAAAGAGAGAAGGCTCTTGTGGAGGAGATCCTTTGGTAGCATTCAGGAGATGGTTTGTGTGTGTTTGGAGATAGTGGTTTGTCAAAAGCTCAGCTTGATGTGTGTAGGGCCTTGAGAAAATACAGGAGAAGTTTGCAAGTTTTCAACATACAGAGATCCATAGGTGTTCAAGAATCATAGAGGACGTGGGAAAAATGCTGCTCAGACATCAGGGTGCTAGTTCAGTTACTACTATGATTTGTGGACTGTTTATCAGTTCAACATGAGGCATTAGCCTCATATTATATAAGAAGTCTCGAGGAATTGATGTGGAGGCCTGAGTATAGAAGCTAGGGACTGTGGGGTCTTCTCTTATCTATTTTTATTTCTATGTTCTCCTGAGCATACTGTTCTCCCAATGGGAATTAATTTTCATGCAATGCTAAATCTGAAGTTCTCTCAGGCTTCCCTTTGCCACCTGATCCACAAATAATCAGAGGACACTCTATAACTCCAAGTAACAAATCCTTTAGGTCTCCAGTGAACCCAGACTGTGAAGCTTCTCAGGTTGCTTCAGGTCTACCAAAGTCAACAACTTCTCCTCACATCCCAAGTGTCTCTGGTGTCACAAGTTTCTTCCAAAGATTCAAGGAGGCAGAGGATAGACCTCACTGTATTCATTAAAAAAAATGTAGTCCTGGAAGAATATTTTAATATGCTCAAGTATCGATTCAAGGCAAAACCAATGTCACTGGCTCAGATGTTGGATTGATTGACCACAAGATCAAGTTATGGCCTGTGTTATCTCTCCCCCCTCTAGTGAGGTAGATATTCCCCATCACCTAAGCACACACTTCCCTGACTGTCCATGACCTTGGTCCAGTTCCAAGTTGTAGAAGGGTTGTTAAGATGAATTCCGGGCTGGATTTCCATTGCCTTTAGTCTTGCAATGCAAAAATCTGGAACAGTTGTGAGGCATAGACAGTGGCTCCACAAATTGTCTGGGAGGCATAGACCTCAGGGCACTCCTCCAAATTTCTGAGTCTTAAAAGACACATCCTTACACTGTGGCTTTCATGCCCAGGTCGTTCTGCTTCCTTGTTTCTTGGGTCCAGGAAACTTCGTGTTTTGCGATGAATTTCGTAACGTTAAGGACAGATTCCAAAGACTGAACTACCTGTTTCCTCTGCCAGTGCAGTTTCTGCACACCTGATGCATTTGGACGTCATCCGCTCTCTTATAATCTGTCCACTGATTACCTCTTCAGACTAGGAATCAAACTTCTCCCCATTGATCAAATCTTGAAAAAGAACTGCTTCAGGAAGAGCCATATTAGGGGGCAGCCACATAGCCAGAAGGGTAGAGAACTGTCTGCAATGCAAGACCAACTATATAGTGGCAGTTCTGGATTTCCCAAATTTTGTGTCCCCCTTCCTGTGTCAGCCAGTTCAGTTTTTATGTTTGAGAAACCACTGGGGTATCAGCCCTCCTCCTCGACTCAGTTATTCAACTCTTGCCCCAAACTCAGAATCCACCTTCTCCATGTGTCAGAAACCAGCAGCTGTGAGCCCTCTTTCTGAACTCATTACTTATAGTAATTCCTCAGACCAGGAATGCATCTTCTCCAACACTGGTCAAGTCTGTATGGAACTCTATCCAAAGAATACAAGATGTAGGGCTGCAGAGGCAGCAGAAAAATGAATTGGGTCAGTTTTTTTTCACCTACATATGTACTGAAGCATGGTCATATTCTTCATGAACTGCCCCTTAAATATAACAGGGTGGTGTCCCTACATCACCCTGGCAAGAAACTGTCAACTGTGGAGAGATACACTTCAGTATCCCATCACATTTAAGAGATTTTTTTCCTGTTGACTTCCTGCCTAGTTTGTTAGTTTTTAGGGATGGATTGTGTTGGCATGTAGTTATTGATTGTCAGAGAATATTTCCCTGTCATTCTCTCTCAACTGTAAGGATGGAGATACCAATATCACAGCAATAATATCCTTGCTGCTCTTCATAGTCAGTGGGAGCATATAATATCGGCATCCACATGGTTCCTTGAGAAAACACAGAACAGTAACATGGCCCCCAGCAGGAGGAGAATGATGGAACCAGGCAAGGCTCACAGAGCCAGGCAGGACCATTGACATGGAATTAGGTGAAAGTACAGTCCACTCACATCAATATGGTCTTCCAGTAACAGCAGGCCTGCTGACCACAGCATGGCTTAAGAATACAGCATAGAGGACAAATATTTATTAGATACAGCACTTCTTCTTGGAGACCAGCATGGCCTTAACATTCTGTCTTTCTTCTTTCTTTTTCTGAGTATGGCGATTCCTAGTGTATACTAACACACTAGTTTTACTATCACCTATAGTCAATTAATAATTTGAAGTAATCTTCTATTGTGTTCTTTATACTTTATCCTTAAATCAATAATGCGATTTTTTTGTGGTTTTTTGTTGTTGTTGTTATTTCTTTGGAGACAGGGTTTCTCTGTGTAGCTCTGGCTGTTCTGGAACTCACTTTGTAGACCAGGCTGGCCTTGAACTCAGAAATCTTCCTGCCTTGGCCACCTGTGGGCCGGGATTGAAGGTGTGTGCCACCATACCTGGATTATTTTTAACACAATAATACACGTCTCTCATACTTTACACTGTGTCACAACATCAAGAAAATTAAAATCTTGGGTACCAGTTCAGAGAAACCAGTTCAGTTCCCAATATTTCTGTTCTTTGTCTCTCCACTTTCAGAACATCCAGTGCAGCCTCTTCCACACTCTTCTAGACTTATGTGTTCATACATTCACAAATGCACATACTGCTTTCATACACTCAGTTGAGAAGAGAGTATGCATAAGCAGATATTTCTACAGTACAAAGAGTGGAGAATGTTGGTTGTGTTTTACTACACCTTTAATCTCAGCATTCAGGAGACAAAGGCAGGATCTGGGTGTGAGAGGATAACGGGAGGGCAAAAGTGAATCATGATCTGGTATAGGCAGTGGTTTTGGGGGGAGAGAGGAAAAATGCCCTGAGGGCCAGCAGAATGAATGAAAACATGAAAACTCTGAAGGTGGGAGGTGGGGGACCTTGTAGAAAGTACAAAAGGCCTTGGAGGTGAGAGACTCTCAGGACTCAAAGGGAGGGATCTTAGATAAAATCTTCACCAGTGGAGAGAGGGAAGTCATAGAGTCCACCTCCAGTAGAAAGACAGGTCATGCAGTGGAGGGATGGTATTGCTATCCCACAGTAAAAATCTCTCACCCAGAATTGTTTCTGCCTAACAAACAAACGAAAAAAAATAAAAATAAAAAAACAAAAAAAACTGCAGGGACAAAAATGGAGAAGGGACTGAGTAAGTGGAGTTCCAGTGACTGCCCATCTTGGGATCTATGTCAAGAGGAGGCTCCAAGACCTGACACTATTATTGATGTTATTGAGTGCTTATAGACAGCAGCCTAGACTGGCTGTCTTCTGAGTGGCCCATCAGCAGTTGACTGAGACACGACGTAGGTACTTACTCCCAGGGATCTGACAGATGCCATGAAACCCTGTGGTTAAATTAGGAATATGTTCAATAATCAGAGGAGGAGGCCAACCCATAGGATGAGAAGCAGTCTCACCTAACCCAGACCCTTGAGTTCTCTCAGACACTGAACCACCAATCAGGGAGCATACATGGGCAGGCCCTATGCCACTGACACTTAAACAGCAGAGGACCTCGTAGTCTAGCCTCAGTGGGAGATGAGAAACCTAACCCAGGAAAGGCCCAGGGTGTGGGGAGTCCTGGTTTGGAGGGCATCCTCCTGGAGTTGGGGGATGAGGAATGAGGTGAAGAATTGCAGGAGGAGGGACTGGGAAGAAAGCAGTGTTTTGACTGTGAAATAATAGAAGTAATGAAGTATAAAATAAAAAGAAAGAAAGGATTACAAAGAAAAAAAAAGGCATGGGCTTTAGCACCAGAGGAGCATCAAAGGGTGTGTGAGAATTAAGGATTTGAATATTGCAAGTAGGTGGAGCCAACGTGTGGGAGGAGCATTGGATTCCAAGTTTGGAGAGATATATAAGGGCAGGTCTTCTGAGTAGAATTAAAACGGCCTGAGGATTTAGAAAGTTACATCAACCATCTGGATTCTTGGTGAGTTGGTGGGCTGAATGAAATATTTAAGGTTGCTGTGTGAAGGGGATATCATGGTGGAGCCTTGGTAAATTTTTATAGTTTGTATGAGTTTTTGTTTGGTGACATCTAAAATTTGCCATGTGCCTAGGCAGAATATATTTAAAATTAGTAGATTTTTCAAGTCTATCCCGTACATATGAACACTAAGGACCAGCAAAATGCCTGGATTGGGCAATCTATCAATGAACTTTTAAGAGAACACTACGTGCTCTATTCTTCATTTTAGACAGAGGTCTAAATCCTGGATTGTATAGAGAGCCCGACATCAACCGATGGAGAGGCCTGCAACTAGGACGAAGGCACTGTAGGCATTCTCCAATTCATTTTCCTTTGAACATATATGCAAGAGTAGAAAGAACTCACAATAGGATATTCAGAGACTTTGAGATCAATGGAAGCTCCAGATTGGCTAGATCAGGTATAGTGGTGGTATGCTGGCTCAAAAGTTTAACACTCAGGATGGTTTTTGGCTGAGCAAGTCCTTCTTCACCTAGAACGTGTAACCATATTGGTTTGTGGACCACACCTTTAATCCCAGGATTTAGAAACCAATGGCATGTGGATTTTTGTGATCAAGAGGCCTCACTTGTCTGTATAGTGAGATCCAGGAAGTCAGGACATGTACATGGACCTTACTCCAGTCTTAAAAAGAGAAAGATTGGAGAAATTAAGAGGTGACTGCAGTGAGCAGGAATGTGCATGTCCTCTGAGCAGCAGCATGAGAAGAGACCCATTTCTTGAAATGGTGACTAGAGAGTAAGGACAAAGTTTTTCTGGATGGAGCCCAAGAGCGGAGTAAATCCCAAAGGATGGGACAGTTGTTTGTTACACACCTTTAATCCTAGCCCTGTGTGGGAAGGAACAGGCAGGTGAGTCCCTATGAGTCCTTGCTCAGACTTGTCTTCAGTTTGACTTACACACAGCACAGTTCATACAGAGAAACTCTGTCTCAGAAGAAAAGAAGAGAAGAGAAAAAAAAGAAAATAAAACAAAAATTTTCTTTCACCTGGCCAGGTTTCCATTAGGTGTTAAGTTGTGGCTACAGACTGTGTGTGGCCACTAGGAGTGAATGTCTGCTGGATGTGAGAGGATGCACGGTGGAGCTTGTGGAAGGGTCCTGTATAGGGAGATTCATTTAAGGCTATTTGACTTTATTGAAGTTCAATAACAGGGGGCATCTGGGTTAGGTGTAAGAGTCTTCTGATGTCCAGGGTAATTAAATCATCAATGCTCTTGGATGGATGAGTGTGGAATGGGATCTATTGGATCTTGCCTGTTCCATGGCCCTTTATTATTTGTTTTGAGACAGATTGTCCAGTAGAAAGGAGGAGAATCTAGGACTCTCTCTCCTTGTTTTTTTACATTCATGATAATATTCCTTTTTTAAAAATAAATTTTATTTAATCTTTTTTTAACCTAGAATTTAGGCTAGATTTTATCCCCCTTCTGGTCAACCCACTGACTGTTTTGTATTCCATAACTCTTTTTCCTTCTCCAAAAGATGTCCCCTATCCCCACCCCCTACCCTACAAGACCTTCCCACTCCCTGGGTCCTCCTGTCTCTTGAGGGTTAGGTGTATCTTCACTGACTGTGTCCAGACCCACAGTCTCCTGCTGAATATGTGTTGGAGGCCTCATATCGTCTGGTTATGTTGCCTTGTTGGTAGCCCTGTTTTTGAGAGATCTTTGGGGTTCAGGTTAGTTGAGACTGCTGGTCTTCCTATAGGGTTTTCCTCCTCCTCAGCTTCTTCCAGCTTTCCCCTAATTCAACCTCAGGGGTCAACAGCTTTTGTCAATTTATGGGGTATAAATATCTTCATCTGACTCTTTCATCTGCTTGCTGGGTCTTTTTAGGAGGCAGACATGATAGGCATCCTTTTTTAACACACCATATTCTCAGTAATAGTGTCAGTCCTTGGTGCCTCCCCTTGAGCTGGATCCCAATTTGGGTCCTGTAACTGGATATCCTTTTCCTCAGGGTCTTCTCCATTTTTGCTTCTCCAGTTTTCTCAGACAAGAACAATTCTGTGTCAACTGTGGAATGGCAACACCTTCCCTCATTTGATGCCCTATCTTTCTGCTAGAGGTGGGCTCTACAAGTTCCCCACTGTGGGGCATTTCATCTAAAGTCCCTCAATTTGAGTCCTAAGAGTTTCTCACCTCCCAGGTCTCTGCTATTCTGGAGTGTTCCCCTAAGTCCTACCTACCAAGCTTGCCTCTTTCCATTCTTTTGCTGGTCCTCAGGTTTTTAGTCCTGTTCCCACAACCCAATACCTGATCATGTTCCCCTCTTCCCCTCTCTGTCCCCTTTCCAACAAAGGTCCACCCTCCCCCCCTCCTGTGAATGTTTCTCCTCCCTCCCAAGTGGAATTGAGTCATCCTCACTTTGGCCCTTTGGCTTGTTAAAGTTTTTGAGTTTTGTGGATTGTATTCTAGGCATTCTCTACTTTTTTTTGGTTAATATCCACATATTAGTGATTACGTACCATGCATATCCTGTTGGATCTGAATTATGGCATTCTGGATGATATTTTTTAATTCCTTCCTTTTTGTTTTGCCTGCAAAACTGAGGATGTGCTTGTTCTTAATAGCTTAGTAGTATTTTATTGTGTAAATAAACCACATTTTCTGTATCCTTTCTTCTATTGTGGGGCATCTGGGTTGTTTCTAACATCTGACTATCACAAATAAGGTTTTCATGAAAATAGTGGAGCATGTGTCCGGGTGCCATGGTGGGGCATCTTTTAAGTATATGTACAAGATTGGAATAGCTGGATCTTCAAGTAGATCTATTTCCAATTTTCTGAGGAATCTCCAGATTGATTTACAGAATGGTTGTACCAGTTTGCAATCTCAGCAGCAATTTAAGTGTGTTCCTCTCCACATCCTCTGCATCATGTGCTGTCACCTGAGTTTTTGACCTTACCCACTCTGATTGTGTAAGGTGGAATCTCAGGGTCATTTTGATTTGCAATTCCCTGATCACTAAGAATTTGAACATTTCTTTAAGTGTTTCTCAGTCATTTCAGATTCCTCTGTTGTGAATTCTCGGTTTAGTTCTATACCTCATTTTTGATTGGGTTGTTCAGTGTTTCTGGTGGTTAACTTCTTGAGTTCATTTTTATTTTGGATATTAGACATTTATTGGATGTGGTGTTAGTGAAGTTTTTCCCCCAATTTGTAGGTTGCCAATTTGTCCTATTGACTCTGTCCTTCGACTTTCAGAAGATTTCCAGTTTCAAGAGGTCCCATTTACCAATTCTTGATCTTAGAGCCTGAGCCATTGGAGTTCTGTGTAGGAATTTTTCTCCTGTGCCAATGAGTTCAAGGCTTTCTCACTTTCTTTTCAATTAGATACAGTGTGTTTGGTTTTATGTGGAGGTGCTTTACCTACTTGGACTTCAGGTTTGTGCATGGTGACAAATATGTATCTATTTTCCTTTTCCACATACAGACTGCCAGTTACTCCAGGATCATTAATTGAAGTTGCTTTCATTTTTCTCCTTGTACTTTTTTGGGTTCTTTGTTAAAGATGAAGTGTCCATAAGTGTGTGGTTTCATTTTTGGGGCTTCACTTCTATTCCATTGATCAACATGTATGGCTCTGTCCCAATACCATGCAGTTTTTATCACTATTGCTCGGTAGTATAGCTTGAGGTCAGGGATGATGATTCCCCCAGTAGTTCTTTTATTTTTAAGAATTGTTTTCACTATTCTTAGGTTTGGTTTTTTTTTTCTTTTCCAAATGAATTTGAGAATTTCCCTGTCCATTTGTTTGAAGAATAGTGTTGGGATTTTGATGGTATTGAATTGAATCTATAGAATGCCTTTGGTAGGATAGCCCTTTTTACTCTGTTAATTCTTACAATCCCTGAGCATGGGATATTTCTCCATTTTCTGAGATCTTCTTTGATTTTTTTCTTGAGAGACTTGAAATTATTGTCATACAAATCTTTTAGATGTTTGGTTACTTACTCCAAGATAGTTTATATTATTTGTGTCTAATGTGAAGAGTGTTGATTCCCTAATTTCTTTCTCAGCCTGTTTATCATCAGCATAAAGGAAGGCTTATGATTTATTCCAATTAATTTCTTATCCAGTCACTTTAACTAAGTTTATCAGCTGTAGAAGTTCTCTGGTAATATTTTTGTGATCATTCATGTATACTGTCACACCTTCTGCAAAGAGTGATACCTTTAATTCCTCTTTTCCAATTTTGTATCCTCTTTATCCATTTTGGTTGTCTTATTGTTCTAGCTAGAACTTTGAATACTCTATTGAATACATATTTAGAGGGTGTGCATCATTTTTTGTTCCTGATTTTATTGGAATCACTTTCAAGTATCTCTCCATTTGATTTGATATTGGTTGTTGATTTGCAGTAAATTGCTTATATTATATTTAGGAATGGGTCTTGAATTCCTGATCTGTCCAATAATTTTAATATGAAGTGTGTTGTATTTTGTCAAATTCTTTTTGGGTATCTAAAGAGCTTATCATGTGTTTTTTTTTCTTTGAGTTTGTTTAAATAGTAGTATACATTAATGGATTTTCACATATTGAACCAACCTTACATCCCAGGGCTGAAGCCTACTTGTTCATGGTGAGTGATGGTTTTGATGTGTTCTTGGATTGAGTTTACTAGAATTTTATTGAGTAATTTTGCACAGAAATTCAGAAGCAAAATTGGTCTGAATGAAGTTCTTTTTTTTTTTTTAAATGTGTCTTTGTGTGGTTTATGTATCAGAGTAATCAGCTTCCTAGAATGAGTACTGTAGTGTTCCTTCTATTTCATTTTATGGAATACTTTGAGGAATATTGTTAAGTTTTTTTTTTTCACCTACATATCTACTGAAGCATGGTCATATTCGTCATGAACTGCCCCTTGAATATAACAGGGTGGTGTCACTCCATCATCCTGGCAAGAAATTGTCAACTGTGGAGAGATACACTTCAGTATCCCACCACATTTAAGAGATTTTTTTCCTGTTGACTTCCTACCTAGTTTGTTAGTTTTTAGGGATGGATTGTGTTGGCATGTAGTTATTGATTGTCAGAGAATATTTCCCTGTCATTCTCTCTCAACTGTAAGGATGGAGATACCGATATCACAGCAATAATATCCTTGCTGCTCTTCATAGTCAATGAGAGCATATATCATTGGCATCCACATGGATCCTTGAGAAAACACAGAACAGGAACATGGCCCCCCAGCAGGAGGAGAATGATGGAACCAGGCAAGGCTCACAGAGCCAGGCAGGACCATTGACATGGACTTAGGTGAAAGTACAGGCCACTCACATCAATATGGTCTTCCAGTAACAGCAGGCGTGCTGACCACAGCATGGCTTAAGAATACAGCATAAAATACTTATTTTTATTGTATACGGCACTTCTTCTTGGAGACCAGCATGGCCTAAACATTCTGTCTTTCTTCTTTCTTTTACTGAGTATGGCGATTCCTAGTGTGTACTAACACACTAGTTTTACTCTCACCTATAGTCAATTAATAAGTTGAAGTAATCTTCTATTGTGTACTTTATACTTTATCCTTAAATCAATAATGTGATTTCTTATGTGATTTTGTTGTTGTTGTTTCTTTGGAGACAGGGTTTCTTTGTGTATCTCTGGCTGTTCTGGAACTCACTTTGTAGACCAGGCTGGCCTCGAACTCAGAAATCTGCCTGCCTCTGCCTCCTGAAGGCGGTGATTAAAGGTGTGTGCCACCACACCTGGCTTTTTTTTAAACACAATAATACACGTCTCTCATACTTTACACTGTGTCACAACATCAAGAAAATTAAAATCTTGGGTACCAGTTCAGAGAAACCAGTTCAGTTCCCAATATTTCTGTTCTTTGTCTCTCCACTTTCAGAACATCCAGTGCAGCCTCTTCGACACTCTTCTAGCCTTATGTGTTCATACATTCACAAATACACATTCTGCTTTGATACACTCAGTTGAGAAGAGAGAATGCAGAAGAAGACATTTGTACAGTACAAAGAGTGGAGAAAGTTGGTTGTGTTTTACTACACCTTTAATCTCAGCATTCAGGAGACAAAGGCAGGATCTGGGTGTGAGAGGATAAGGGGAGGGCAAAAGTGAATCATGATCTGGTATAGGCAATGTTTTGGGGAAGAGAGGAGAAAAGCCCTGAGGGCCAGCAGAATGAATGGAAATATGCAAACTCTGAAGGTGGGAGGTGGGGGACCTTGTAGAAAGTACAAAAGGCCTTGGAGGTGAGAGACTGTCAGGACTCAAAATCTTAGTTAAAATCCTCACCAGTGGAGAGAGGCAAGTCATGAAGTCCACCTCCAGGAGAATGACAGGTCATGCAGTGGAGGGATGGTATTGCTATCCCACAGTAAAAAACTCTCACCCAGAATTGTTTCTGTCTAACAAACAAACAAACAAACAAACAAAAATAAAAATAAAAAACAAAAAAACTGCAGGGACAAAAATGGAGAACGGACCGAGTAAGTGGAGTTCCAGTGACTGGCCCATCTTGGGATCCATGTCAAGAGGAGGCTCCAAGGCCTGACACTATTATTGATGTTATTGAGTGCTTATAGACAGCAGCCTAGACTGGCTGTCTTCTGAGTGGCCCATAAGCAGTTGACTGAGACTGATGTAGGTACTTACACCCAGGGATTGGACAGATTCCATGAAACCCTGTGGCTAAATTAGGTATATGTTCAATAATCAGATGAGGAGGCCAACCCATAGGATGAGAAGCAGTCTCACCTAACCCAGTCCCCTGAGTTCTCTCAGACACTGAACCACCAATCAGGGAGCATACATGAGTAGGCCCGATGCCACTGACACTTAAACAGCAGAGGACCTCGTAGTCTAGCCTCAGTGGGAGAAGAGAAACCTAACTCAGGAAAGACCCAGGGTGTGGGGAGGCCTAGTTTGGAGAGCATCCTCTTGGTGTTGGGGGATGAGGAATGAGGTGAAAAATTGCAGGAGGGGAGACTGGGAAGAAAGCAGTGTTTTGACTGTGAAATAATAGAAGTAATGAAATATAAAATAAAAAGAAATAAAGGATTACAAAGGAAAAAAAAAGGCGTGGGCTTTAGCACCAGAGGAGCATCAAAGGGTGTGTGAGAATTATGGAGTTGAATATTGCAACTAGGCAGAGCCAACGTGTGGGAGGAACATTGGATTCCAATTTTGGAGAGATATATAAGGGCAGGTCTTCTGAGTAGAATTAAAACAGCCAGAGTATTTAGCAAGTTACAGCAACCGTCTGGATTCCTGGTGAGTTGGTGGGCTGAATGAAATATTTAAGGTTGCTGTGTGAAGGGGATATCATGGTGGAGCCTTGGTAACTTTTTGTAGTTTGTATGGGTTTTTGTTTGGTGAAGTCTAAAAGTTGCCCTGTGCATAGGCAGAAGATATTTAAAATTAATAGATTTTTCAAGTCTATCCCGTGCATATGAACACTAAGGACCATCAAAATGCCTGGATTGGACAATCTATGAATGAACTTTTAAGAGACCTCTAGGTGCTCTATTCTTCATTTTAGGCAGAGGTCTAAGTCCTGGATTTTATAGAGAGCCCGGCATCAGCCGATGGAGAGGCCTGCTTCTAGGACGAAGGGACTGTAGGCATTCTCCAATTCATTTTCCTTTAAACATATATGCAGGACTAGAAAAAACTCACAATGGGATATTGAGAGACCTTGAGACCAATGGAAGCTCCAGATTGGCTAGATCAGGTATAGTGGTGGTATCCTGGCTCAAAAGTTTAACACTCAGGATGGTTTTTGGCTGAGCAGGCCCTTCTTCACCTAGAACGTGTAACCATATTGGTTTGTGGACCACACCTTTAATCCCAGGATTTAGGAACCAATGGCATGTGGATTTTTGTGATCAAGAGGCCTCACTTGTCTGTATAGTGAGATCCAGGAAGTCAGGGACTTGTATATGGACCTTGCTCCAGTCTTAAAAAAAGAAAGTTTAGAGAAATTAAGAGGTGACTGCAGTGAGCAGGAATGTGCATGTCCTCTGAGCAGCAGCATGTGAAGAGACCCATTTCTTGAAATGGTGACTAGAGAGTAAGGACAAAGTTTTTCTGGATGGAGCCCAAGAGCAGAGTAAATCCCAAAGATTGGGACAGTTGTTTGTTACACACCTTTAATCCTAGCCCTGTGTGGGAAGGAATAGTCAGGTGAGTCCCTATGAGTCCTAGATCAGACTTGTCCTCAGTTTGACTTACACACAGCACAGTTCATACAGAGAAACTCTGTCTCAGAAGAAAAGAAGAAAAGAGAAAAAAAGAAAGAAAAGCAAACAAAAATTTTCTTTCACCTGTTCAGGTTTTCATTAGGTGTTAAAGTGTGGCTACAGACTGGGTGTGGCCACGAGGAGTTAATGTCTGCTGGCTGTGAGAGCATGCAAAGTGGAGCTTGTGGGAGGGTCCTGCATAGGGAGATTCATTTCAGGCTATTTGACTTTATTGAAGTTCAATAACAGGGGGCATCTGGCTTAGGTGTAAGTGTCTTCTGATGTCCAGGGTAATTAAATCATCAATGCTCTTGGATGGATGAGTGTGGAATGGGATCTATTGGATTTTGCCTGTTCCATGGCCCTTTATTATTTGTTTTGAGACAGATTGTCCAGTAGAAAGGAGGAGAATCTAGGACTCTCTCTTCTGTTTTTTTTTACGTTTATGATAATATTCCTTTTTTAAAAAAATAAATTTTATTTAATCTTTTTTAACCTAGATTTTAGGCTAGATTTTATCCCACTTCTGGTCCAGCCACTGACTGTTCTGTATCCCATACCTCTTTTTCCTTCTCCAAAAGGATGTCCCCTATCCCCACCCCCTACCCTACAAGACCCTCCCACTCCCTGGGTCCTCCTGTCTCTTGAGGGTTAGGTGTGTCTTCCCTGACTGTGTCCAGACCCACAGTCTCCTGCTGAATATGTGTTGGAGGCCTCATATCGTCTGGTTATGTTGCCTTGTTGGTGGCCCTGTTTTTGAGAGATCTTTGGGGTTCAGGTTAGTTGAGACTGCTGGTCTTCCTATAGGGTTGTCCTCCTCCTCAGCTTCTTCCAGCTTTCCCCTTATTCAACCTCAGGGGTCAACAGCTTTTGTCAATTTGTGGGGTATAAATATCTTCATCTGACTCTTTCATCTGCTTGCTGGGTCTTTTTGGGAGGCAGACATGATAGGCATCCTTTTTGAACACACTATATTCTCAGTAATAGTGTCAGTCCTTTGTGCCTCTCCTTGAGCTGGATCCCAATTTGGGCCCTGTAACTGGGTCTCCTTTTCCTCAGGCTCTTCTCCATTTTTGCTTCTCCAGTTTTCTCAGACAAGAACAAGTCTGTGTCAACTGTGGAATGGCAACACTGTCCCTCATTTGATGCCCTATCTTTCTACTGGAGGTGGGCTCTACAAGTTCCCCATTGTAGGGTATTTCATCTAAAGTCCCTCCATTTGAGTCCTAAGAGTTTCTCACCTCCCAGGTCTCTGCTATTCTGGAGTGTCCCCCTAACTCCTACCTACCAAGCTTGCCTCTTTCCATTCTTTTGCTGGTGCTCAGTGTTTCAGTCCTGTTCCCCCAACCCAACACCTGATCATATTCCCCTCTTTCCTTCTCTGTCCCCTTTCCCAACAAGGTCCACACTTCCCCCCTCCTGTGAATGTTTCTTCTCCCTCCCAAGTGGAATTGAGTCATCCTCACTTTGGCCCTTTGGCTTGTTAAAGTTTTTGAGTTTTGTGGATTGTATTCTGGGCATTCTCTACATTTTTTTGGCTAATATCCACATATTAGTGATTACATACCATTCATACCCTGTTGGATCTGAATTATGGCGTTCTGGATGATATTTTTTAGTTCCTTTCTTTTTGTTTTGCCTGCAAAAGTCAGGATGTCCTTGTCCTTAATAGCTGAGTAGTATTTTATTGTGTAAATGGACTACAATTTCTGTATGCTTTCTTCTATTGTGGGACATCTGGGTTGTTTCTACCATCTGACTATCACAAATAAGGCTTTCATGAACATAGTGGAGCATGTATCCGTGTGTCGTGGTGGGGAATCTTTTAAGTATATGTACAAGATTGGTATAGCTGGATCTTCAGGTAGATCTATTTCCAATTTTCTCAGGAATCTCCAGATTGATTTACAGAATGGTTGTACCAGTTTGCAATCCCAGCAGCAATTGAAGAGTGTTCCTCTTCACATCCTCTGCAACATGTTCTGTCACCTGAGTTTTTGACCTTACCCACTCTGATTGTGTAAGTTGGAATCTCAGGGTCATTTTGATTTGCAATTCTCTGATCACTAAGAATTTGAACATTTCTTTAAGTATTTCTCAGTCATTCCAGATTCCTTTGTTGTGAATTCTCGGTTTAGTTCTATACCTCATTTTTGATTGGGTTGTTCAGTTTTTCTGGTGGTTAGATTCTTGAGTTCTTTTATATTTTGAGTTCTTTTATATTTTGGATATTAGCCGTCTATTGGATGTGGTGGTAGTGAAGTTTTTTCCCCCCAATTTGTAGGTTGCCGATTTGTCTTATTGACTCTGTCCTTCGACTTACAGAAGATTTCCAGTTTCAAGAGGTCCCATTTATCAATTCTTGATCTTAGAGCCTGAGCCATTGGAGTTCTGTGTAGGAAATTTTCTCCTGTGCCAATGAGTTCAAGACTTTCTCACTTTCTTTTCAATTAGATACAGTGTGTTTGGTTTTATGTGGAGGTGCTTGATCTACTTGGACTTGAGGTTTTTGCATGGTGACAAATATGTATCTATTTTCCTTTTTCCACATTCAGACTGCCAGTTACTCCAGGATCATTTATTGAAGTTGCTTTCATTTTTCTCCTTGTACATTTTTGGGTTCTTTGTTGAAGATTAAGTGTCCATAAGTGTGTGGTTCCATTTCTGGGGCTTCACTTCTATTCCATTGATCAACATATATGGCTCTGTACCAATACCATGCAGTTTTTATCACTATTGCTCTGTATTATAGCTTGAGGTCAGGGATGATGATTCCCCCAGAAGTTCTTTTATTTTTAAGAACTATTTTCACTATTCTTAGGTTTTTTTTTCCTTTTCCAAATGAATTTGAGAATTTCCCTGTCCATGTGTTTCAAGAATTGGGTTGGGATTTTTTTTTTTTAAGATTTATTTATTATCATATGTAAATACACTGTAGCTTTCTTCGGACACTCCAGAAGAGGGAGTCAGATCTTGTTACAGATGGTTGTGAGCCACCATGTGGTTGCTGGGATTTGAACTCTGGATCTTCGGAAGAACACTGGAGTGCTCTTACCCACTAAGCCATCTTAGCAGCCCTGGGTTGGGATTTTGAGGGGGATTTTTTCTTTTTCTTTTTTTTCCTTTTCTTTCTTTCTGTCTTTCTTTCTTTCTTTCTTTTCTTTCTTTTTTTTTTTTTTTTTTTTTTTTTTTTTTGAGTCAGGGTTTCTCTGTGTCGCTCTGGCCGTCCTGGAACACAGTTTGTAGACCAGGCTGGCCTTCAACTCAGAAATCTGCCTGCCACTGCCTCCCAAGTGTTGGGATTAATGGCGTGGCCTGCCACCATTGGCTCCATCATTTTCATTGAATTCTTTGAAGTCTGTAACTTCTTCCTTCCTTCATGCCTGCCTTCTCTTTCCTTCCTTCCTTCCTTCCTTCCTTCCTTCCTTCCTTCCTTCCTTCCTTCCTTCCTGCCTGCCTGCCTGCCTGCCTGCCTGCCTGCCTGCCTTCCTGCCTGCCTGTCTTCCTTCCTGCCTGCCTGCCTGCTTGCCTTCCTGCCTTCCTGCCTTCCTGCCGTCCTGCCTTCCTGCCTTCCTGCCTGCCTGCCTGCCTGCCTGCCTGCCTTCCTGCTTTCCTTCCTGCCTGCCTGCCTCTCTGCCTTCCTGCCTTCTTGCCTGCCTGTTTCCTGCCTTCCTGCCTTCTTGCCTGCCTTCCTGCCTGCCTGCCTGCCTGCCTGCCTTCCTGCCTTCCTGCCTTCCTGACTTCCTGACTTCCTGCCTTCCTCCCTTCCTGCCTTCCTGCTTTCCTCTCTCCCTCTCTCTCCTTTTCTCTTCCTTTCTTTTTTCTTTCTCCCCTGACTTTATAATCACTGAGTAGAAACTTGTTCAGTTTCCATGTATATGTGGGATTTCTGCTGTTTATGTTGTTATCGAAGAACATCTTTTGGTTGATGATATGATAGGATACATAGAATTATTTCAATCTTTTTGTATTGGTTGAAACTTGTTTTGTGACCAAGTATGTGGTCAGTTTTGGAGAAGGTACCATCAGGTGCTGAGAAGAATGTGTATTCTTTTGTTTTAGGATGAAATGTGCTATAGAAATCTGTCAAATTCATTTGGTTCATAACCTCTCTTAGTTTCACTGTGTCTGTTTAGTTTCTGTTTCAATGACTTATCCATTGGTGAAAGCGGGGTGTTGAAGTGTCCCACAATTATTGTGTGGGGTTCATTGTGTGTTTTGAGCTTTTGTAAAGTTTCTTTCTATCAATGAGGATGTGATTTCCTATGGGGCATAGATGTTCATATTGAGACTTTCACTTCGTGGATTTTTCCTTTGATGAATAGAAGTGTCCTTTCTCACCTTTCTTGATAATTTTGGTTGAAAGTCTATTTCATTGGCTATTAGAATGGCAATGCCAACTTGTTTCTTGGGACTATTTGCTCGGAAGAACTTTTTCCAGCCTTTTCGTTTGAGGTAGTGACTGTATTTGTTATTGAGGTAGGATTCTTGAATGCAAGGAAATGTTGGATCTTGTTCACATATCCAGTCTGTTAGCTTTATGTTCTTTTATAGGTGAGTTTAGTTCATTAATATTGAGAGATATTAAAGACAGATGATTGGTAGTTCCTGTTATGTTTGGTTTTTGTAGCTGGCATTATGTGCATCTGGTTCTCTCCTTTTGGCTTTTTAAAAAGACAATTATTATCTTGTATTTTTCCCTTTGGTGTATGTACCCTCCTTGTGCTGGAGTTTTCCTTCTAGAATCCTCTGTAGGGCTCGATTGGTAGATAGATATTGTCTGAATTTTGTTTTGTCTTAGTGTATTTTGGTTTATCATGTATGCTGATTGAGAGTTTTGCTGGATATGGTAGCCTGGGCTGGTATTTCTGTTTTCTTAGAGTGTACATGACCTCTGTCCAGGCTCTTCTGGCTTTTAGTGTTTCTGTTGAGAATTCTGGTGTAATTCTGATAGGTCTACCTTTGTATGCTACTTGGCTCTTTTTTTTGTGAGTAGAGGAATTTCATTTGTGGTCTCATCTGTTTGTTTTTTTTTCCTCATTTCTTGTATGCTTATGGGCATCTCTTTATTTAGTTTAGGGAAGTTTTCTTCTATAAGTTTGTTGAGGATGTTTGGTGGCTCTTGGAGTTGGGATTCTTCAGTCTCTTCTCTACCTATTATTCCTAGGTTTTGTCTTTTCATTGTGTCCTGGGTTTCCTGGATGTTTTGGGTTAGGATATTTTCATGTTTTGAATTTTCATTGACAGTTGTGTCTCAATCTCTTCTATGGTATCTTTTACACCTGAATTTCTCTCTTCTATCTCTTGTATTCTGTTGCTTATGCTTACATCTGTAATTCTTGACCTCTTTCCTAGGTTTTTCATTTCCAGGGTTGCCTCAATTTGTGTTTTCATTATTGTCTGTACTTCCACTTTTAGGTCTTGGACTGCTTTAAACAATTCTTTCTGTTGGCTTGTGTTTTCCTGTATATCTCATGTGATTTATTGTTTCTTCTTTAAGTACTTCTACCTGTTTACCTGTGCTTTCCTGTATTTCTTTCAGTGAGTAATTTATATCCTCCTTAATATAATCTATTATCTTCATGAGATAGGATTTTAGGACAGAGTACTGATTTTCAGATGTGTTGGCATATCCAGGGCTTGCTCTTATGGGAGAACTGGGTTCTTTCTGATGATGCCAATGTAGACTGGATTCTGTTTCATATTACCTTGTACTTGTCTCTTGACATATGGTTATTCCTAGTGTTTTCTGGCCTGGTTGCCTCTGTCTGGATGGAGTCTGCCTCTTTTGTCCCTGGAATGCTTCAGGTCACCTGGTAGGCCAGTGGCCTTGACTGCAGCAAATGTCCTGTGGTGCCTTCTGACTGTGGGGTCTTCAGAGGGACATGCACAGCAGTGACTTGTTTCCCTGGCTGCAGTTGTCTTTTTGGATGCCTTTGAACTGTGGGATTTTCAGAGGTACAGAGAAGCTTCTGATAAGTTGCCCTGGCTGCAGCAGATCTACTGGGAGGCCTTCAGACTGTTGGTTCTTCACAGGATTAGTCAAGGTGTTGCCCTGCCTGTAGTTGTTCTTTCTCCAGGGTGGCCTAAGTACTGTGAGTTCTGTTTCCCTGTGTGCAGCAGAACTTTAGGGAGGCTTTCAGACAGTTGGTACAGTTACTGAAGATCCCCTGGGAAGTCTTCAGACTTTGGTGTCAGTTGTCCAGTTGCCTTGTTTGTAGAAGAATTCCTGGCATGTGATTAGTCTGTTGGTGTCAGTTGCCAGGTGTGAGCACAATGCCTGGGATTACTACAGGCTGTGTTTGTTCAGGGGTGGGTTGCAGACAAGCTGGTTATCAGTTGTTTTGTGTGCAGTTGAACTTCTGAGATGTCTTTAGGCTGTGGTGTCTTCAGTAGAGCAGACAAGATGGTGAGCAGTTACCTTGCATGCACAGGAACTCTTGGGATGCCTTCAGGCTGTGTTTTTTCACGGAAGGGGCAGACTAGCTGGTGGTCTGCCTTAGTAGAAGTTGCCAGGCAGAAGGGCAGGATCTAGGACATTTAAACATAGGGGGAGAACATCCAATTGCCAGCCCATCTGGACTGAATATCTCTTATTAATACTGGTGCTAAATGCATATTTATTGTAATACTGAAAATACTTTTAAGATTGGGAAACAGAGGCAGTTGTTCAGAAAGAATGAGGGTCCTGATGGATTCCTGCTCTAAAATGTCCACAACAAATGCTGGATAGGTGTGATGGGTAAATGGGTGCTCTCTGGAGCTTTTCTATTGTGTTTCCTTTTACCAGGTTCTCCAGTACAGGGACATACTCCAATAAGTTCAGAACACACACACATGGCCGAAGGCCCCTCTTTGCATCCAAAACTCCAAGTGGCTTTGAATATACCCATAGAACTCACTTCCCAAATACCTCAAGACCCTGCAAGGAACTTAGCTTTTCAAATGTGTCAGAGTCCCCTAGTGACTCCAGGAAGTACAATGCAATCAAGTCTTTCGGTCCCTGAAAGGAACCTACTTCAGCAAGAGTCTCAAGGACCAACAAGACAATCAGGTATCCAAATGCAACCAGGTGCTTTAATGGGCCTTGGTTTACCAACTCTGAGAAGACTCTTGGGGCATCCAAGTCATTAGATACCTTCAAGACCCTCAGTGAATTCTTGTTTCCATGTTCCCATAGGTTGTATGCCACTGTCAGATAAATATGTTAACAAACAAACTGGCCCTATGTCTTCAAGAAAGTTTCGAAAAGAACACACGGTGTACTCCAAAGAACAGCAGGGCCTTCTGCAAAAACATTTCGATGAGTGCCAGTACCCAAACAAGAAGAAAATTATGGAGCTGGCACTATCAGTTGGTGTTACAAAGAGGGAGATCAAGGTTAGTTTCTCTCTTTTGCTCAGTCCAACAGCAACAATGTCCACTTTCTCATTAGGCACTTGTATTGTGTGCTTCTGAAAGGCTTAGGGGAGGGTGGACAAATATAGGTGGTGTAAATTGATGCATCCATTGCTGGGCCTCACATTCTCCTGTAACCAGGTACCAGTATCAAAGAACATTATTCCCATGTAGGGTCTCAGTGACCTAGATATTAGATATCCTACTAAAACATAGGGCATACTAGCTCAATATCCCCGTTTTTGTCTTTTTTTGTTTTTTGGGTTTTTTTGTTTTTTGTTTTTTGATGTCAGTTCATACACAGTCTACCTTACTACAATCTCCTAGGGATCTTGAGTCTATGCTTTCTGTTGCTGACTTGTGAAGTATTGTTATAGAAACTCTGATTCAAAAGTTTCACCTTGTGGTCCAGTTGGGGGCAAAGAGGTATTCTATTGATGTTTACTTTGTTTTTCAGATCTGGTTCAAGAACAACCGAGCTAAGTACAGGCAGATGAAGCTCCAGAATATTAAACAAGCACTGCCAGAGACAAATGAAAGCTCTAAAGCGGTTTCTGAGTCAACCCATTTTCCTGGTTCCATACCTGTTGTTGCCTCGGACAATGGAGAGTCCATGTGTTCAGGCACACTTGGTGAGGATTCCATTCCCAAACTCAACTGCAGCCAGGAATCTTCCCTGCATTGTTTTCAGGCCTGTGATGGGGACATGTGTTGTCCGCAAGAATACCAAGAATACCAAGAATACCTGCTTGATGGCCATGCCCCTGTTACAGCTTGGAACTCTGGTCAATCAGCAGCAGTTGAATCTCAGACTGACTTAGCAGTAGCTGAAGGTCCAGTCGGCCTGGCATATGCCGCCCAAGCCCCAGAGGATGCTCACAATTCAGGTCCATGTGAAGATGAGCTCTGGCAAAGGATCCTTGAAGACTTGTACACATCAGATGACTGGCTTACTCTGAGAAACCTCTCCACTCCAGTTTACACCACTGAGGTCCTTGACCAGTCCAGGCCTTACAGCCATGAAGAAGTGTGTTATACACACCTTTAGTGTCAGTATTTGGAGAAAATTTTATTTTATTTTTTATTAGGTATTTATTTCATTTACATATCCAATGCTATCACAAAAGTCCCCCCTACCCTCCCCCCTTCCCCTCCCACTTCTTGGCCCTGACGTTCCCCTGTACTGAGGCAGATAAAGTTTGCACGACCAATGGGCCTCTCTTTCCACTGATGGCTGACTAGGCCATCTTCTGATACATATGCAGCTAGAGACACGAGCTCTGGGGCGTACTGGTTAGTTTCATATTGTTCCACCTATAGGGTTGCAGATCCCTTTAGCTCCTTGGTTACTTTCTCTAGCTCCTCCATTGGGGGCCCTGTGATCCATCCAATAGCTGACTGTGAGCATCCACTTCAGTGTTTGCTAGGCCCCGGCTTATCCTCACAAGAGACAGCTCTATCTGGGTCCTTTCAGCAATATCTTGCTATTGTATGCAATGGAGTCAGCGTTTGGAGGCTGATTATGGGATGGATCCCCGGATATGGCAGTCTCTAGATGGTCCATCTTTTCGTCTCAGCTCCAATATCGTAGAAGCTTCTTACCACTGTGTTTTACGTAGTGCGACTGTTTCAAAGTCAGTTTAGGTATTCATTCTTTATTGTTAGATTATATGTTCATTAAATAAAAGGAGGAAATAGTAACTGTAAAATTCTTTTAATTCATTGTTTTATTCATTTTTCCAGTCATTACTCCCTTGTCTCCCTGACCCACAGTTCCACATCCAACCCATGCTGTCAGACATTTTCCTCTAATATTTTTGCATGCAAAAGCATGAATGCATGTATGAAAGTGTCTTGGGACTTGGAATTAGAAAAGAGTGTAGTCTCTCCTGGAGTGAAACTGTAGACAGTGGCATTCTCACAAGTGTGTGCTTGGAAGTCAACTCTGATCATCTGCAAGATATAAATCATGTGGAGTAATCACTCTGAGAGCACATAATTCAGAGTCCATTGGTATAAAATGATACACTGTTTAGTATATATTTGGGGTGGCTGTGGATTCATGCAACATAGGGACCCACTATCAAGTCTAACTCCAGTTATATGAGTTCCTATGCCCTTTCCTTGCTTCAGAGGTCACTACATGCAACAGGAACCCTCATATACATGCAGAACATGCAATCATATAATAGAAAAGCAATAAATCTGATAAATAAATACTGTGAGCCATCCCCCCCACAGAACTATATCTCATTTCTTATGTGCAAAATAGTTTTGTTTATTTTCAGCACTAATAGCTATTATATGTGAATAGAGGTCAGAGGAAAATTGGCAGGGATTATTATTCTCTTTCATCCTTGTTAGTCTCAAGGCTGGAACACAAGTTCAGGCATTGTAGGAACATGCTTGTCCACAAGAGCCGAGACACCTACAGGGCCCTCCTGCACTTCTGCTTTTTACTTTGATACTGGGTCTCACTGACCTGCCAAGCCTGCCTCGATTTGCCTTCTGGCTTCCTCAGCCTGGAGTGGCTGGCCTTCCAGATCTTAACACCAACCTGATTTTTGAGGAATAACCCCATTATTTCTTTTTTAAAAATTTTCTTCCCTCTCCCTTTATTTATATATTCATTTACACTCCAGCTTTTATTCCCCCCAGCCCCCATCCACCCTCTGACTGTTTCACATCCCATAGCTCCTCCCCACCTCACAGTCTCCACAATGATGTCCCCACCACTCACCATGGATCCATCCAGACCTCTAAACTGCCTGGGACATCCAGTCTCTTGAGGATTATGTTCATCTTCTCTGAACCTAGACTCAGCAGTAACCTCTGCTGCATATGTGTTGGGAGCTTCATATAAGCTGGTGTAAACTGCCTGATTGGTGGTACAGTGCTTGAGAGATCTTGGAGGTCCAGCTTAATTGAGATTGCTGGTCCTCCTACAGGTTCTTCCTTCTCAGCTTCTTCCAGCTTTTCCCTAATTCAACCACAGGGGTCAGCAGCTTCTGTACATTGGTTGGGTGCAAATATCTGTATCTGACTCTTTCAGTTGCTTGTTGGGTCTTTTGGAGGGCAGTCATGATAGGTCCTTTTGTGTGAGTCCTCCATAGCCTCATTAATCGTGTCAGGCCTTGGGGCATCCCCTTGAGCTGTAGCCTACTTTGGGCCTGTTGCTGAACCTTCTTTTCCTCAGTCTCCTCTTCATTTCCATCTGTGAAATTATGCTTACGGGGAGGTCAGCCTGTCTCCCACTCTCTCTTACTGCGGCATAGTTTGCAGTGCTCCCAGGAGATCTGCTACACTCCAGGCACATAGGAGGTAGGGTCCAAACAGAGACATCTAGAAATTCCAAACTTATCGGGCACAATGAAAGCAGTGCCAATGGAAAAATCCATAGCTCCTAGTTCCCTTGTAAGGAAACTGGAGAGATCCTACCAACCCCACTATTTCTTTAGTACCTGTGCTAGGTTTCACCGCACCAGCAGTGCATAAATGTTCCTCCTTGCTGACATCTTCTCCATCATTTATTTTCATTGGTTTTATTGATCTTTGCCATTCTGACAAGGTAAGATAACCTGTCAATTAGTTATAATTTGCTTTGTTCTGATTGCTAAATATGGTGTTGTTTGCTTGTTTGTTATTATTTTGGTACAATGCCTTTCTATTAAAAGTCCTGGAGGTACTGGACCTCTTTTGGTAAGTCAGGTTGGAATGAATTTCACAATGGTCCTCCTGTCCATATCTCCTAAGACCTAGGATAAATGCTATGTTTTGAACAATCCCGGCATGTTTAACATTTATTAAAGGGTTTCTCTGGGATTTTGTTTATCTTTTAATAATTTCCCTTTAGTTCTATACATTTAAAAAATCTGATTACTGGTTTTCTTGGTTTTACTTTATTTCTTGTTGTTTTTTTTTGGGGGGGGGACAGGGTTTTTCCTGTATGAGCCATATCTCTCCTGGCCTTTCCCTTTTTACATCAGCCTGAGCTTGCCTTCTGAATGCTGAGATTAAAGGCATGCACCATCAGGCATGGGTTTCTTAGGTTTGAAACTTAGTCTGTTTTTGTACCCCTGGCTTTTCTAGGCATTTTAATTAGATCAGGATGGCTTGGAACTCACAGAGATCTACTTGCCTCTGCCTCCCCACATACTATGATGGCTACTTGTTCTTAGTCCCATTTTTACAAGATGTTTTGTATATTCTAATCATTACCCCTCTGCTATTGTTGTATCAGCTTGTAAAAACCCTGAAGAGACCACCAGGAATCACAACCTGCTGTAATTGCATGAGGGTCTTTATTCAAGCTCAAGCTTGGGCCACCAACCTTCCTGAGTGAACCCCCAGGTCTAAGTGAACGCATTTTATAAAGGAAAGAAAAACCACAAGCTGGGTTTGCAAGCCTTGGCATTATATGAGAGGGTAAAGGAAGGACATCCTTCAAATCTGATAATGTTGGTCAGACATTGAGACAGAACCGTGCAGCTGGAAAGAAACCTTTCTGACCTGGGAAAAGGATCTTGTGCTATCAGAAGCTGGTGTATTTTTACAACTGACCACAGCTGTATGGGAGCACTTCCTTGCCCTTCTCTCATGGTTAATTAGTGGGGCATTTATGGGTTTTTTGACAGTTACTGTGGTGTTTATTCAAATAATAAATTCTTTTTTATTAGGTATTTTCTTCATTTACATTTCTAATACTACCTCAGAAGTCCCCCAAACCCGCCCTCCCTAATCCCCTCCCATCCCCACTCCCACTTCTTGGCCCAGGCGTTCCCCTGTACTTAGGCATATAAATTTTGCAAGACATATCATAAAAACAGACACATTTATCAGTTAGATTAAACTTGATACATGCACATAAATACATGCATATAAATACATGCATATATCAATTCTTTATTTTTTGATGAAGAAGATAACAATTCACACCTAGTGAGTAGACATCACCACGTGCTTGTCAGACTAGATATCTCCATGTAGAATAATAAAAGTAGATCCATAGTTATCACCTTGCATGAAACTCAAGTCCAAGTGGATTATAGACCTCAACATAATACCAGATACAGTGAGCCTGATACAAAGTGGGGAAAAGATGTTGATGAAAACTGCCCCCCTCCTAGCATAGCTGTAGCCACTTTGTTCCATTCCTGCCAGCTTTTTCATATTGTTTCTGTAACATTCCTGTTAGGAATATTTATCTTAGCTTGTTAGGTCAAAGTTCCATATGGAAGCTTTTGTTTCATCTTCTATACTTTACTGTTTTTCAATGTTACCTCTTAGAAGCCTAGTAAAAGAGAGAAATGGTGTGGACCCTGTTGGAAGAGGAGGGAAAAAGTGGGAGGAGTAGAGGGAGGGAAATTTCTTTTCGGAGTATATTGTATCAGAAGAGAAGCTATGTTTAATAAAAGGTAAAAAAAGACAACTTTAAATGCAATTTTCCAATTAAAATGTCTGCAGCTCTGGCCTCTGCATCACAGAAGCTTGTCTCCTAGGGTCTGGTTTGGATCCATCTCACGGCTGCTGCTGTTCTGGGTAACCATCCCATGGTTACTGCTATCTCCAAAATGTTGGGGTGTTCTGCTACAACTGGCCCGCACTTTCACCAGTAGCCTCACCTGGACTACCTTCAGGGACTCCACCTCTGCTACAGAGTGCCAAGGCTCAGCTGCTCTTTATGCTCCTGTCAGATCTTCAAAACCAGCACCACCTGGGGGACTCTTGTAAAGTGGCTATTTTCACTGAGCAATTCTCTTAACTCCCTGCCCACTCCAAGTTTCCCTCCCATTTCTTTTAAACATTTATACCAACAGTTCCTCCCTTAGTTTTTTAAAGATTGCTTAAACAGTCCCTTCTCCAAGTTTCACAATGCCATACTCTAAAGTATAACAACTGATCTAGCCTACTGTCATTCTCAGCTTTGCTTCTCCTGGGACAAACTGTGTGCTAACAAAATCTTCTGTAAAACTGCCTTTCTCTTCTCATGCTGCCAGCACCTCCCTTTACCTTTTCAATTCCTCTGCTGGCATTTATTTATGCATGTATTCATGTATTTATGTATTAATTAATTAATAAATTAATTTTAGTAGCTATTTTCTTCCTTTATATTTCAAATGCTATCCCGAAAGTTCTCTATACCCTCCCCTTGCCCTGCTCCCCAACCCACCAACACCTGCTTCCTGGTCTTGGCATTCCCCTGTACTGGGGCATATGGTCTTTGCAATACCAAGAGCCTCTCTTCCTAATGATGGCCTAGTAGGCCATCCTGTGCTACATATGCAACTAAGACACAGGTCTAGGGTTGGGGGTGTAATGGTTACTTCATATTGTTGTTCATATAGTGTGCAGACCACTTAACCTTCTTTGGTACTTTCTCTAGCTCCTTAATTAGGGACCCTGTGTTCCATCCAATAGATGACTGTGAGCATCCACTTCTGTATTTGCCAGGCACTGGCATAGCCTCACAAAAGAGAGCTATATCAGGGTACTGTTAGCAAAATCTTTCTGGCATATGAAATAGTATCTGGGTTTCGTGGTTGTATATGGGATAGATCCCCAGGTAAGACAGTCTCTCGATGATCTTTCCTTCAGTCTCATCTCTGAACTTTGTCTCTGTAATTCCTTTTTTATTAAATATTTTCTTAATTATATTTCAAATGTAATCCTCTTACCTAGTTTAATCTCAGAATATCCCTTATCACCTCCTCCCTCCCACTGCTCTCCAACGCACCCACTCCCATTACTGGTCCTGTCATTCCTCTCTACTGGGTCATAGAATTTTCAATGGACCAAGGGCCTCTCATTGATGACCGACTTGGCTATCCGCTGCCACATAAGTAACTAGAGCCATAAGTTCCAACATGTGTTTTCTTTGACTGCCGGTAGAGTTCTGTACTGGCTACTTTTTGTGTCAACTTGACACAGCTGGAGTTATCACAGAGAAATGAGCTTCAGTTGAGGAAATGCCTCCATGAGATACAACTGTAAAGCATTTACTCAATTAGTGATCAAAAGGGAAAAGCCAGTTGTGAGTGAGACCATCTCTGGGCTGGTAGTCTTGGTTCTATAAGAGAGCAGGCTGAGCAAGCAGGGGAAGCAAGCCAGTAAGGAATATCCCTCCATGGCCTCTGCATCAGCTCCTGCTTCCTGACCTGCTTGAGTTCCAGTTCTGATTCCTTTGGTGATGAACATTAGTATGAAAGTGTAAGCCGAATAAACCCTTTCCTCCCCAACTTGTTTCTTTGTCATGATGTTTGTGCAGGAATGGAAACCCTGGCTAAAACAAACTGGTACCAGCATAGTGTGGTATTCCAGTGAAAATCTGACCATATTTTGGGGAGGAATGTGGAAGGACTTTTGAACTTTGGGTTTGTAGATCCATTCGTTGTTAAGAGCTCTGTCAGATGTTGTGTAGGAGCTTGGAAGATAATGTTGAGAACAGTGCAGAAGATGGCATTCTGGCTTGTGAAATTTCAGAGGGAAAATTAAAGATTCTTTTCAGGGCCATTGATGTTTTGATTGTGAAGATTCTGTAGTTCTGATTAGCTGGGGCTGAAGAATCAGCTGTTTTTAACAAGATACCAGAACTACTAAAGCAAAAGCTTTGCATTACTGGGACTATTAATACTAGTTAGCTGGAGCTAAGAAATTAGTGGTGATTAAGAAGAGACCAGGAGCCATCTTGGTTCCAGGAACTTCTCCGAAAATAGTCTGCACAGGTGAGAGTGTGGACTACAGAAGCTAACAGCTTCTGGGACAGGCAGGAGCCACAGAGCTTCTGAGGTAGCCCCCTTTTCAGGCTCCAGACATCCGGGCACTTTCCCGGCCAGGATAGGTGTCCTCCCGGACCAGGAGGGACTTGCTTCAGCATCAGCGGGAGCCATCTTGGATCCGGGACTTTGCCAATAGTAGTCTGCACAGGAGAGAGTATGGACTACAGAAGCAAACAGCGTCTGTGACAAGCGAAAGCAACACAGCTTCTGGGACAGATCCTGTTTTGGGCCTTCATCTCTGCCAGGAGGGAGGTCTGAATGCCAGATATCTGTGCACCTTCCCTGTAAGAGGAGAGCTTGCCTGCAGAGAGTGCTCTGACTACTGAAACTCAGAGGAGAGAGATAGTCTTCGAGGTCTGCTGATAGAGGCTAGCAGAATCACCAGAGGAACAATCTGTAACCAGAGACAATTATAACAACTAACTCCAGAGATTACCAGATGGCAAAAGGTTAAGGTAAGAATCTTACTAACAGATACCAAGACCACTCACCATCATCACAACCCAGCACTTTCACTTTGCTCAGTCCAGGGCACACCAACACACCCAAAAAGCTAGACCTGGATTTAAAAGCATATCTCATGATGATGGTAGAATACATCAAGAAGGACTTTAATAACTCACTTAAAGAAATACAGAAGAACACTGCTAAACAGGAAGAACACCTTAAAGAGGAAGCACAAAAATCCCTTAAAGAATTGCAGGAAAACATGATCAAACAGGTGATGGAATTGAATAAAACCATCCAAGACATAAAAAGGGAAGTAGACAGAATACAGAAAACCCAAAGTGAGGTAATGCTGGAGATAGAAACCCTAGGAAAGAAATCTGGAAACATCAGAAACAGAATACAAGAGATGTAAGAGTATTTCAGGTACAGAAGATTCCCTAGAGAACATTGGCAAAACAATCAAAGAAAATGGAAAATGCAAAAAGATCCTAACTCAAAACATCCAGGAAATCCAGGACACAATGAGAAGACCAAACCTACAGATAATAGGAGTATATGAGAATGAAGATTTTCAACTCAAAAGGCCAGCAAATATCTTCAACAAAATTATAGAAGAAAACTTCCCAAACCTAAAGAATGACATGCCCATGAACATACAAGAAGCCTACAGAACTCCAAATAGACTGGACCAGAAAAGAAATTCCTCCCGACACATAATCAGAACAACAATTGCCCTAAATAAAGATATAATATTAAAGGAAGTAAGGGAAAAAGTTCAAGTAACATATAAAGGCAAGCCTATCAGAATTACACCAGATTTCTCACCAGAGACTATGAAAGCCAGAAGATCCTGGTCACTTGTTATACAGACACTAAGAGAACACAAATGCCAGCCCAGGCTACTATACCCAGCCAAACTTTCAATTATCTTAGATGGAGAAACGAAAGTATTAAATGACAATTCCAAATAATTTCACACATCATCTTTCCACGAATCCAGCCCTTCAAAGGATAATAACAGAAAAACACCAATACAAGGACGGAAACCACGCCCTAGAAAAAGCAAGAAGATAATCCCTCAACAAACCTTAAAAAAGATAGCCACAAGAAAGAATGCCAATTTTAACAATAAAAACAACGGGAAGCACAAATTACTTATCCTTAATATCTTTTAATATCAATGGACTCAACTCCCCAATAAAAAGATATAGACTAACAAACTGGCTACACAAACAAGACCCAACATTTTGTTGCCTACGAGAAACTCATCTCAGAGAAAAAGATAGACACTACCTCAGAATGAAAGGTTGGAAAACAATTTTCCTAGCAAATGGCTTGAAGAAACAAGGTGGAGTAGCCATTCTAATATCTAACAAAATTGACTTCTAACCCAAAGTAATCAAAAAAGACAAGGAGGGGCACTTCATACTCATCAAAGGTAAAATCGTCCGAGAGGAACTCTCAATTCCAAATAACTATGCTCCAAATACAAGGGCAGCCACATTCATTAAAGAAACTTTAGTAAAGCTCAAAGCACACATTGCACCTCACACAATAATAGTGGGAGACTTCAACACACCACTTTCACCAATGGACAGATCATGGAAACAGAAACTAAACAGGGACACAGTGAAACTAACAGAAGTTATGAAACAAATGGATCTAATAGATATCTACAGAACATTTTATCCTAAAACAAAAGGATATACCTTCTTCTCAGCACCTCATGGTACCTTCTCCAAAATTGACCACATAAATGGTCATAAAACAAGCCTCAACATATACAAAAATATTGAAATAGTCCCATGCATCCTATCAGATCACCATGGACTAAGGCTGATCTTCAATAACAAAATAAATAATAGAAAGCCAACATTCACGTGGAAACTGAACAACACTTTTCTCAATGATACCTCGGTCAAGGAAGGAATAAAGAAAGAAATTAAGGACTTTTTGGAGTTTAATGAAAATGAAGCCACAACATACCCAAACATATGGGACACAATGAAAGCTTTTCTAAGAGGAAAACTCATAGCTCTGAGTGCCTCCAAAAAGAAACTAGAGAGGGCACACATTAACAGCTTGACAACACACCTAAATTTCTAGAACAAAAGGAAGCAAATTCACCAAGGGGAGTAGAAGTCAGGAAATAAACAAACTCAGGGGTGAAATCAACCAAGTGGAAACAAGAAAAACTATTAAAAAAAATCAACCAATCGAGGAGCTGGTTCTTTGAGAAAATCTACAAGATAGATAAACCCTTAGCCAAACTCACTAAATGGCACAGGGAAAGCATCCTAAACAACAAAATCAGAAATAAAAAGGAAAACATAACAACAGATCCTGAAGAAATCCATAACACCATCAGATCCTTCTAAAAAAGGCTATACCCAACAAAACTGGAAAACCTGGATGAAATGGACAAGTTTCTAGACAGATACCAGGTACCAACGTTAAATCAAGATCAGATTAGTAATCTAAACAGTCCTATATCCCCTAAAGAAATAGAAGCAGTGATTAATAGTCTCCCAACCAAAAAAAGCCCAGGACCAGATGGGTTTAGTTCAGAGTTCTATCAGACCTTCAAAGAAGATCTAATCCCAGTTCTTCACAAACTATTCCACAAAATAGAAACAGAAGGTACTATAACCAACTCATTCTATGAAGCCACAATTACTCTGATATATAAACCACAAAAAGACTCAACAAGACAGAGAACTTCAGACCAATTTCCCATACGAATATCGATGCAAAGATCCTCAATAAAGTTCCTGCTAACCGAATCCAAGAACACCTCAAAACAATCATCCATCCTGACCAAGTAGGTTTCATCCCAGGGATGCAGGGATGGTTCAATATAAGGAAATCCATCAACGTAATCCATTATATAAACAAACTCAAGACAAAAACCACATGATCATCTCGTTAGATGCTGAGAAAGCATTTGACAAAATCCAACACCCATTTATGATAATAGTCTTGGAAAGATCAGGAATGCAAGGCCCATACCTAAACATGATAAAAGCAATCTACAGCAAAGCAGTAGCCAACATCAAATAAATGGTGAGAAGCTGGAAGCAATCCCACTAAAATCAGGGACTAGACAAGGCTGTCCACTTTCTCTCTACCTATTCAACATAGTACTTGAAGTCCTAGCCAGAGCAACTCGACAACAAAAGGAGATCAAGGGGATACAAATTGGAAAGGAAGAAGTCAAAATATCACTTTTTCCAGATGATATGATAGTATATATAAGTGACCCTAAAAATTCCACCAGAGAACTCCTAAGCCTGATAAACAGCTTTGTTGATATAGCTGGATATAAAATTAACTCAAACAAGTCAATGGCCTTTCTCTACACAAAGGATAAACAGGCTGATAAAGAAATTAGTAAAACAACACCCTTCTCAATAGTCACAAATAATAGAAAATACCTTGGTGTGACTCTAACTATGGAAGTGAAAGATCTATATGGTAAAAACTTCAAGTCCCTGAAGAAAGAAATTAAAGAAGATCTCAGAAGATGGAAGGATCTCCCATGCTCATGGATTGGCAGGATCAACATTGTAAAAATGGCTATCTTGCCAAAAGCAATCAGCAGATTCAATGAAATCCCCATCAAAATTCCAACTCAATTCTTCAACGAATTAGAAAGGGCAATCAGCAGATTCATCTGGAATAACAAAAAACCTAGGATAGCCAAAACTCTTCTCAAGGATAAAAGAACCTCTGGTGGAATCACCATGCCTGACCTAAAACTGTACTATATAGCAATTGTGATCAAAACTGCATGGTACTGGTATAGTGACAGACAAGTAGCCCAATGGATCAGAATTGAAGACCCAGAGATGAATCCACACACCTATGGTCACTTGGTTTTTGACAAGGAAGCTAAAACCATCCAGTGGAAAAATAAACAGCATTTTCTACAAATGGTGCTGGCACAACTGGCAGTTATCATGTAGAAGAACTCGCACAATATGTACTCACTGATAAGTGGATATTAGCCCAGAAACTTAGGATACCCAAGATATAAGATACAATTTGCTAAAAGCATGAAATTCAAGAAGAACGAAGACCAAAGTGTGCACTTTGCCCCTTCTTAGAAATGGGAACAAAACATACCACAGACAATATGGGTCCCTGGTCTGTGAAGAACGGGATTTCTTAGGCAGATGGACAAAGATTCTGGATGAAAATGACAGACAGATTACACGAGAAATGTGTTGAATCTGAATGTAATGTTCTGGTTGAGCTTCAGACTTATATAACAACGAATTATCAGAAGATACAAATCACAAAAAGACAAGATACACTGAAATTCACCAGTTACAGCAGAAAGGAATTTACAGGGACTAATTAAATGTTTACATTAGGGATAACAAGCCCTGCCTAGGATCAGCCTAATGCCAGGCAAGAATTTCACACTTTAAGGTTAAAAGCATCAGGGGGTTGTTAACTCTTGACAGGCCTTAAGAGTAATGCGCTATCACAGAGCTCTAAATTCTTAGGTCTAGTAAAACTTATCTTGTCTGGAGAGTTTCCCCTTATCAGGGTAGTATATCAACTTATACTTGACATGGAAGTAGCCTGTAGTAAAAGATTTCTATCTCAGTGAGACTTTTAGTCTCTATCTGTAAACAGCTGAGTAAAATGGCAAGTGCTTAATTGTTTACTGAATGGGTTAAGCTCCTTGCTGCTATCTGGAATCTAAGAACACTGGAAAAAGGCTTTAGCTATGTTAGAATACAATCTTAAAAGGCATTTACTATAAGGTAATACTATATAGAGTGCACGTGGATCTATACACTAGACTAATGTGGGAATGGAAAAATTAATTTTATGGTTTATATAGATTAGGGAGAAAATGCCAGGCCCCCGGGAAGGGAGTTTCCTTGAAACTCTTTGCTTCATGAACCAGCTTCCCAGCTTTCGCTTTGTCAAGCTGACTCCACCAGAGTCCCTGGCAAAAACACCCATGGAAGGAGTTACAGAGACAAAATTTGGAGCTGTGACGAAAGGATGGACCATCTAGTGATTTCCATATGCAGGGATCCATCCCATAATTAGCTTCCAAACGCTGACACCATTGCATACAGTAGCAAGATTTTGCTGAAAGGACGCAGGTATAGCTGTCTCTTGTGAGACTATGCCGGGGCCTAGCAAACACAGAAGTAGATGTTCACAGTCAGCTATTAGATGGGTCACACAGCCCCCAATGGAGGAGCTAGAGAAATTACCCAAGGAGCTAAAGGGAACTGCAACCCTATAGGAGGAGCAACAATATGAACTAACCAGTACCCCGGAGCTCTTGTCTCTAGCTGCATATGTTTCAAAAGATGGCCTAGTTGGCCATCACTGCAAAGAGAGGCCCATTGGACTTGCAAAGTTTATATGCCCCAGTAAAGGGGAACGCCAGGGCCAAAGAGGGGGAGTGGGTGGTTAGGGGATTGGGCGGGTTTGTATGGGGGACTACTAGGATAGCATTGAAAATGTAAACGAGGAAAATACCTAATTAAAAAAAAAAGAAATAAAAAGAACCTTCTATAAATGGTCCTGGTGTAACTGGCAGTCTGTAAACTTAAAAATAAATATAGAGACATATTAGATACACTACACAAAGCTCAAGTCCAAGTGGATTAAGGACCTAAACATAAAACCAGACACATGAAATCCAATCTAATAGAAATGAAAGTGAGATAGAGCCTTGAACTCATTGACACAGGAGGAATTTTTCTAAGCAGAAATAAAAAATGGGACCTCTTGAAACTGGAAAGCTTCTGTAAGTCAAAGGACATAGTCAATAGGTAAAACCGGATACCTACAGACTGGGAAAAAAATCTTCACTAACCCTACATCCCAGAGAGATAATCTCCAAAATATATAAAGAACTCAAGAAGCTAACCACACACACACAAATAAAAAAAAGGGATATAGAGCTAAAATGAGAATTCACAACAGAGGATTCTGAAATGGCTGAGAATCAGTTGAAGAAATCTTCAAAGTCATCAGTGATCAGCGAAATGAAAATCAAATAGACCTTGAGATTCTACCTTACAATAACCAGAATGGGTAAGATCAAAACTTCAGGTTACAGCACATGTTTGAGAAGATGAGAAGAGAGAGGAAGACTCATCATTTCTAAGTGGGATTGCAAACTGGTACAACCACTCTGGAAATCAATCTGGAGATTCCTCAAAAAAATAGAAATAGATCTACATGTATACAAGCTATACCACTCTTGGGCTTACACCAAGAAGATGCCACACTATGCCACAGAGATACATGTTACACTATGTTCATGGTTTCCTTATTTGTGATAGCCAGATGGTGGAAACAACCCGGATATCCCACAATAGAAGAATAGATACAGAAAATATGGTTCCTTTACACAATGAAATACTACTCAGATAATAAGAACAAGGATATACTGAGTTTTGCAGGCTAAAGGAGGGAAATAAAAAGTATCATCCTGAAAGTCATAATTAAAAACTAAAAGCATATGCATTGTATGTAATCTCTAATAAGTGGATATTAATCAAAAAGTACAGAATGCCCAGGATACAATCCACAGAATGAAAAGTTTAGCAACCCAAAGGTCTAAAGTGAGGATAATTCAATCCCACTTGGGAGGTAAAAGAAAGCAATCACAGGAGCTAGGACAAAGGGACCTGGGACAGAGGGACCTGAGTGGGAAAGGGGACAGAAAGAGGTAGAGGGGGACATGATCAGGTATTGGGTGGGGGGAATAGGAATGAAGCCCTGAGGGCCAACAAAATAATGGAAACAGGCAACTTTGGGAAGTAGGTGGAAGTGAGACACACCAGAAAGTAGCCAAGTCCTGGGGGGTGAGAGACTCTCAGGTCTCAAAGGGAGAAACCTGAGATGAAATGACCTACAGTGAGGTGAGGGAATTTGTAAAGCCCACTTCAAGCAGAAAGAGAGGACATCAAGTGAGGGATGGGATTACAATCCCACAGCAAAAAACAGTGACTCAGAATTGTTTCTGTCTGCAAGAACTGCAGGGACAAAAAATGGAAAAGATCCTAAGGAGAAGGAGGTCCAGTGACAGGTCCAAATTGGAATACAGCTCCAGGGGAGGCACCAGAGACTGCCACTATTACTAAGGCAATGGTGTACCTACGAAAGGGGGCCTATCATGACTGCACATGGAAAGACCCAAAAAGCACTTGAAAGAGTCAGGTGCAGATATTTATGCCCAATAATTGATAAAAGCTACTGACACTTGTGGTTGAATTGGGAAAAAGCTGAAAGAAGCTGAGGAGGAGATTGACCCTATAGGAGGGCAGAAGTCTCAACTAACTTGGATCCCCAAGATCTCTCAAAACCCAGGCCACCAGTCAAGCAACATACACCAGCTGACATGAAGCATTCAACATATGCAGCAGAAGAGTGCTGGGTCTACAGAGAAGATGTGTCTAATTCTCAAGAGACTAGAGGAACTAGGGAATGGGGATGTCTTCTATGATAAGGGTGAGGGGGGTAAGGTGGGGACATCCTTGTGGAGACAAAAGGAGGAAGTATGAGATATGGAACAGTCAGTGGGGTCATTAGGAGGGATAGAAAATCTAGACTGTAAAAAGGATTACATAAAGTTTACATTAAAAAGGAATATCATAAATGTAAAGAGAGAGTCCCAGATTCTCCTCCTTTCTGCTGGACAATCGGTCACAAAACATCTAATAAAGGGACATTGAACAGTCAAGATCCAATGGACCCCATTCCACCCTCTTCTAAACAAGATCATTCATAACATAATTACCCTGGATATCAAAAGGCTCTTACACCTAACACAGATGCCCACTGTTATTAAAGTTCTATACCAAGGACTTGGCCTTAATTGAATCTCCCTATACAGGACCCTCCCACAGGCTCCTCTTTGCATCCTCTCACAGCTAGCAGACTTTCACACCCTGTGGCCACACCCAGACTGTAACCACACATTAACACCTAATGGAAACCTGGCCAGATGAAAGACAATTTTTTGTTTGCTTTTCTTTCTTTTTTTGTCTTCTCTTCTTTTCTTCTGAGACAGAGTTTCTCTGTATGAACTGTGCTGTGTGTAAGTCAAACTGAACACAAGGCTGAACTAGAACACAAAGTGATGCACCTGCCTGTTCCTTCCCACACAGGCCTAGGATTAACAGTATGCAACAAACAACTGACTCATCCTTTGGGATTTACTCCCCTCTTGGGCTCCATCCAGAAAAAAAAAAAATTGTCCCTACTCTATAGTCACCATCGGAAGAAATGGGTCTTTTCTAATGCTGCTGCCCAGAGGACATGCACATTCCTGCTCACTGCAGTCACCTCTTTATTTCTCCAATCTTTCTCTTTTTAGACTGGGGAATGGTCCCTGTGCATGTAACTGACTTCCTGGATCTCACTATACAGACAAGTGTGGCCTCATTATCACAAAAACCCACATGCCATTGGTTCTTAAATCCTGGGATTAAAGGGGTCTCAATCAGCTGCTTGATGGGCCTCTCAAAAGACAGCCATGTTAGGCTGCTGTCTGTAAGCACTCCATAGCATTCAATAATAGGGTCAGGCATGGAGCCTCCTCTTGACATGGATCCCAAGATGGGCCGGTCACTGGCCCTCCTCTTCCTTAGTCCCTTCTCCATTTTTGTCCTGAAGTTTTTTGAGGCAGGAACAATTCTGGGTCAGAGTTTTTTTTTCCTGTGGGATAGCAATAGCATCCCTCCACTGGATGACCTGTCTTTCTACTGGAGGTGGACTCTATGACTTCCCTCTCTCCACTGGTGAGAATTTTATCTAAGGTCCTGCCCTTTGATTCCTGAAAGGCTCTCACCTCTAAGGTCTTTTGTACTTTCTACAAGGTCCCCCCTCCCACCCTCAGAGGTTGCATGTTTCCATTCATTCTGCTGGCCCTCAGAGCTTATCTCATCTCTATTCCACTCACTGCGTATACTAGATCATGATTAACTTTTGTCCTCCCCTTATCCTCTAACACCCAGATGCTGCCTTTGTCTCCTGAATGCTGAGATTAAAGGTGTGGAAAAACACAACCAACTTTCACCACTATTTATACTGTATAAATGCCTGCTTCTGAATTCCTTCTTCTCAATTGAGTGTATGACAGCAGTATGTGCATTTTGGAATGTATGAACACATAAGCCTAGAAGAGGTGGAAGAGGCTGTACTGGATGTTCTCAAAGAAGAGAAACAAAGAACAAGAAAGTGATAACTGAAATCTGTTCTCTGAACTGGTACCCAAGATTTTAATTTTCTGATTTTGTGGCACAGTATAAAGTAGTATGGGAGAGAAGTAGAGTTTTATTCAAATCACAATTTTTATATTAAGGATAAAGTATAAATAACACAATAGGAGATTACTTCAACTCATTAATTGACTATAGATGATAGAGAAACTAGTGAGTTAGTACACATTTTGAAAATCCGCACTTAGGAGAAGAAAGACAGAAGGTTAGGCCATTCTGGGGTCAGCAGGCATTGCTGCAACTGGAAGACCATATTGATGTGAGTGGCCTGTACTTTCACCTAAGTCAATGTCAATGGTTCTGCCTGCCTCTGTGAGCCTTGTGTGGTTCCATCATTCTCCTCCTGCTGGGGACCATTTTCCTGCTCTGTGTTTGCTCAAGGACACATGTGGATGCCAATGATATATGCTCCCATTGACTATGAAGAGCAACAAGGATATTATTGCTGTGATATCTGTATCTGCATCCTTACAGTTGAGAGGGAATGGCATTGAAATATTCTTTGTAAGCAATAACCACATCCCAACCCAATCCATCCCTTAAAACTAATGAACTAGACAGGAATTCAACAAAAAAGTACTCTTAAAATGTGGTAGGATAATGAAGTGTAGCTTTCCACAGTTCATGACTTCTGGCAAGAGTGTTGGAGGGCCAGCACTCTGTTCTATTTAAGGAGCAGTTCATGAAGAATATGACCATGCTCCAGTGAGTATGTAGGTGATAAAAAAACTGACCCAATTCTTTTTTTTTTTTCTGCATCCTACATCCTTTATTCCTTGGATAGAGCTCCATAGAGACTTGACCAATGCTGGAGAAGATACATTCCTGGTCTGAGAAATTAATCTAGGTGCTGCATTCAGGAATAAGGCTCACAACAGATGGTCTCTGACACATGAAGAAGTTGGCTTCTGAGTTTGTAGCAAGAGTTGAAAAACTGAGCAGGGGAGGAGTTCTGATACCCAATGTTCTCTCATACATAGAAACTGAACTGGCTGACACAGTATGGGCAGCACAAAATATGGGAAATCCAGAACTGCCACTAGATAGTTGGTCTTGCTTTGCAGACAGTTAACTACCCTTCTGCCTGTGTGGCTGCTGCCTAATATGGCCCTTCCTGAAGCAGTTCTTTTTCAAGATTTGAACAATGGGGTGAAGTTTGATTTCTAGTCTGAAAAGGTAATCAATGGACGGATTATCAAAGGACAGGTGATTTCGAATTGTGTCTGGTGCACACAAACTGTGCTGGCAGAGAAAACAGGAAGTTCAGAATCATTAGTGTAGGCCTATCTTGAGTTCCACATCCAGGATTGGGATGGCAGGAGAAGTTTGTGACTTGGTAGACCTACATCAACTTGAGAATCTTCTTACTCTGGGTTCACTGGAGACCTAAAGCATTTGTTACTTGGAGTGTTAGTGTCCTCTGATTTTTTTGTGAATCAAGGAACAATGGGAATCCAGAGAAGACCAGAGATCTTAACATTGCATGAAAATCTTGTCCCATTTGAAGACCTCAGTACACACAAGATCCTTGGAATAAAGAAAAATAGATCAGAGAAGTTCCACAGTTCCTAAATTCTATACTCAAGCCACCACATCAATTCCTGGACACATCTTACATAACATGAAGCTAATGCCTCATGTTAGACTGATGAACAATGCATAAAAGCATAATAACTGAACCAGCACCCTGAGGTCTGAGAATCACTTTCCCCATGTCTTCTATGATTCTTGAACTCTTATAAGTCTCAGTGTTACATCTATGATGAAACTTTCAAACTTTTCCTGTATTTTCTCAAGGCCCTACACCCATCAATCTGGGCCTTTGACAGACCTCTACCTCCAAACACACACACAATCTCCTGAATGCTACCAAAGGATCTCTTCCACAAGGGCCTCCTCTCTTTCAAGAATGTAACCCCAGGCAAGCATACACATTATACACAAACTTTATTCACAAGACCAACTCACCAGATAACCAGGAAGTTATTACGTCTTGCTTGAATCCCTCTCTGTGTTTGACCACTATGACAATGACCAGGATACAAATGTATCTCTTATTTCCTTTGATGTAACTGTCATCTTGTAGTCTTACTGCTAAATAGCTCACATTTTACAGCTCTGTCTGAAGTTTGGCTAGCTGCTTCAATTCAAATCTTTGGTTCAATCTTCTTTGCAATCTTACTTATTTAATCTACTTTATGTCAGGTTCTCATTGAATTACTCTGCTTAGCCCCAAACTAAGTCTTTCAATTAGTGCTAGTCTTCTGCCTCTTTCTTATTCTCTGGCTTCAAGTGCCTATGCTGATATGCACTGAATGAACTCACAGACAGAAAAACTCAACTCCATCTACCTGACCTACACTCACTGCACTGACTCTCAATTAACTCAACGCACCCAACTGACTATTTCTGCTATATTCTCAAGTAGCTGTTCTCCTGAGTGTTTGATTCATCCTATCTATGACTCATTCTGTCAAATTTTTCTCTAATTCATCACTTTCTCAGCCCCTCAATTTAATGTTATTGTTTGCAAGTAAAGGTGTGTACTAAAGTGTTGTTCTTTGCACTTTACTCAGGTTGTGGTCTACTATGTGCTGACAGCTTTACTAATCTCAGCACAAAATGGAGGATTATTTTACTTATCAAGGTTTTATCTTGGTCTGTGCCCAAAGCTGATCCTGTGCCCCAAGGCCTGGAGCTGATCCTGTGCCACAGCTCTGCATACAGAAATACTACCAGGACAGATCTGGTCTCTAAAAAGTGCTGACATACCTGTGAGCACAGATAAGACCACCACTTCTGCTCAAATACCTTCCCTAAGAGGGACCTGCCCAGAGCCATCAGGACACAGGAACCAAGACTAGCAGGGATCCTTCCAGTTTCTATCTGCAATCCCAGAGCTCAACCTGTGCCACAACTCTCCATAACCATGTTCCTCCCAGAGAGAACTGGTATCCCAGGAGTACTGACACACAGGCATGGAAGAGGGACAAGCCACCTAAACCAGAGATAGCCAAATGGTTTGTAATGTTTCACTTAGAAATGGGGGTGCACATGAATAAGAATACCAAGCTGTGGGTGTTGAGGTTCTTCTTAGAAAGGCGAACAAAATACTCACGGGAGCAAATATGGAGACAGAGTGTAAAGACTGAAAGAAAGGCCATCCAGAGACTGCCCCACCTGGGGATCCATCCCATATATAGTCACCAAACCAGACAATATTGGGAATGCCAAGAAGTGCTTCCTGACAGGAGGCTGATATAGCTGTGTCCTGAGAGGCTCTGCCATAGCCTGGCAAATACAGACGAGGTTGCTCACAGCCAACCATTGGACTGAGCACAGGGTCCCCAAATGGAGGAGTTAGAAAAAGGACTGAAGGAGTTGAAGGAATTTGTAACCCCATAAAAAGAACAACAATATCAACCAAACAGACTCCCCAGAGTTACCAGGGATTAAACCACAAAGAAAAGAGTACACATGGAGGGACCCATGGGTCATTTATATATACTATCATATCATCTACAAAATGTTATATTTTGACTGCTTCCTTTCTAATTTGTATCCCCTTGATTTCCGTTTGTTGTCGAATTGCTCTGGCTAGGACTTTTTTTTTTATTGGGTATTTATTTCATTTACATTTCCAATGCTATCCCAAATGTCCCCCACACCTACCACTCCCCCACCCACCCACTCACACCTCTTGGCCCTGGCTTTATCCTGTATTGAGGCATATAAAGCCTGCATGACCAATGGGCCTCTCTTTCCACTGATGGCCGTCTAGGCCATCTTCTGATACATATGCAGCTAGAGACACGAGCCCGGGGGGTGGGTACTGGTTAGTTCATATTGTTGTTCCACCTATAGGGTTGCAGATCCCTTTAGCTCTTTGGGTACTTTCTCTAGCTCCTCCATTGTGGGCCCTGTGATTCATCCAATAGCTGACTGTGAGCATCCACTTCTGTGTTTGCCACGCCCTGGCATAGTCTCACAAGAGAGAGCTATATAAGGGGCCTTTCAGCAAAATCTTGCTACTGTATGCAATGGTGTCAGCGTTTGGAGCCTGATTATGGGCTGGATACCTGTGTATGGCAGTCTCTGGATGGTCCATCCTTTCGTCTTAGATCCAAACTCTTTCTCTGTAGCTCCTTCCATAGGTGCCTTGCTCCCAATTCCAAAGTGGGAGACTTCAACACACCACTTTCACCAATGGACAGATCATGGAAACAGAAACTAAACAGGGACACAGTGAAACTAACAGAACTTATGAAACACATGGATTTAACAGATATCCACAGGACATTTTATTCTAAAACAAAAGGATATACCTTCTTCTCAGCACCCCATGGTACCTTCTCCAAAATTGACCACATAAACGGTCATAAAACAAGCCTCAACATATACAAAAATATTGAAATAGTCCCATGAATCCTATCAGATCACCATGGACTAAGGCTGATCTTCAATAACAAAATAAATAATAGAAAGCCAACATTCACGTGGAAACTGAACAACACTCTTCTCAATGATACCTCGGTCAAGGAAGGAATAAAGAAAGAAATTAAGGACTTTTTTGAATTTAATGAAAATGAAGCCACAACATACCCAAACTTATGGGACACAATGAAAGCATTTCTAAGAGGAAAACTCATAGCTCTGAGTGCCTCCAAAAAGAAACTAGAGAGGGCACACATTAGCAGCTTGACAACACAACTAAAATCTCTAGAACAAAAGGAAGCAAATTCACCCAAGGGGAGTAGAAGTCAGGAAATAATCAAACTCAGGGGTGAAATCAACCAAGTGGAAAGAAGAAGAACTATTAAAAAAATCAACCAATCGAGGAGCTGGTTCTTTGAGAAAATCTACAAGATAGACAAACCCTTAGCCAGACTCACTAGAGGGTACAGGGAAAGCATCCTAATTAGCAAAATGAGAAATGAAAAGGGAAACATAACAACAGATCCTGAAGAAATCCATAACACCATCAGATCCTTCTAAAAAAGGCTATACCCAACAAAACTGGAAAACCTGGATGAAATGGACAAGTTTCTAGACAGATACCAGGTACCAAAGTTAAATCAAGATCAGGTTAATAATCTAAATAGTCCTATATCCCCTAAGGAAATAAAGCAGTGATTAATAGTCTCCCAACCAAAAAAAGCCCAGGACCAGATGGGTTTAGTTCAGAGTTCTATCAGACCTTCAAAGAAGATCTAATCCCAGTTCTGCACAAACTATTCCACAAAATAGAAACAGAAGGTACTATAACCAACTCATTCTATGAAGCCGCAATTACTCTGATATATAAACCACAAAAAGACCCAACAAAGACAGAAAACTTCAGACCAATTTCCCGTATGAATATCGATGCAAAGATCCTCAATAAAGTTCTTGCTAACTGAATCCAAGAACACATCAAAACAATCATCCATCGGAACCAAGTAGGTTTCATCCCAGGGATGCAGGGATGGGTCAATATACGGAAATCCATCAATGCAATCCAGTGTATAAACAAACTCAAAGACAAAAACCACATGATCATCTCCGTAGATGCTGAGAAAGCATTTGACAAAATGCAACACCCATTCAGGATAAAAGTCTTGGAAAGATCAGGGCCAATACCACAACATGATAAAAGCATTCTACAGCAAACCAGTAGCCAACATCAAAGTAAATAGTGAGAAGCTGGAAGCAATCCCACTAAAATCAGGGACTAGACAAGGCTGTCCACTTTCTCTCTACCTATTCAACATTGTACTTGAAGTCCTAGCCAGATCACCTCGACAACAAAAGGATATCAAGGGGATACTAATTGGAAAGGAAGAAGTCAAAATATCACTTTTTCCAGATGATATGATAGTATATATAAGTGACCCTAAAAATTACACCAGAGAACTCCTAAGCCTGATAAACAGGTTCGTTGAAGTAGCTGGATATAAATTTAACTCAAACAAGTCAATGGCCTTTCTCTACACAAAGGATAAACAGGCTGATAAAGAAATTAGTAAAACAACACCCTTCTCAATAGTCACAAATAATATAAAATACCTTGGCATGACTCTAACTAAGGAAGTGAAAGATCTGTATGATAAAAACTTCAAGTCCCTGAAGAAAGAAATTAAAGAAGATCTCTGAAGATGGAAAGATCTCTCATGCTCATGGATTGGCAGGATCAACATTGTAAAAATGGCTATCTTGCCAAAAGCAATCTACAGATTCAATGCAATCCCCATCAAAATTCCAACTCAATTCTTCAACGAATTAGAAGGAGCAATTTGCAAATTCATCTGGAATAACAAAAAACCTAGGATAGCAAAAACTCTTCTCAAGGATAAAAGAACCTCTGGTGGAATCACCATGCCTGACCTAAAGCTGTACTACAGAGCAATTGTGATCAAAACTGCATGGTACGGGTATATTGACAGACAAGTAAACCAATGGAACAGAATTGAAGACCCAGAGATGAACCCACAAACCTATGGTCACTTGATCTTTGACAAGGGAGCTAAAACCATCCAGTGGAAAAAGCAAAGCATTTTCAACATATGGTGCTGGCACAACTTGCTGTTATCATATAGAAAAATGCGAATTTATCCATTTCTATCTCCTTATACTAAGGTCAAATGTAAGTGGATTAAGGAACTCCACATAAAACCAGAGACTCTGAAACTTATAGAGGAGAAAGTAGGGAAAAGCCTCGAAGATATGGGTACAGGGGAAAAATTCCTGAATAGAACAGCAATGGCTTGTGCTGTAAGATCGAGAATCGATAAATGGGACCTCATAAAATTGCAAAGCTTCTGCAAGGCAAAAAACACAGTCAATAAGACAAAAAGACCACTTACAGATTGGGAGAGGACCTTTACCTATCCCAAATCAGATAGGGGACTAATATCCAATATATATAAAGAACTCAAGAAGGTGGACTCCAGAAAACCAAATAACCCCATTAAAAATGGGGCTCATAGCTGAACAAAGAATTCTCATCTAAGGAATACCGAATGGCTGAGAAGTACCTTAAAAAAATGTTCAACATCCGTAATCATCAGGGAAATGCAAAGCAAAACCCTGAGATTCCACCTCACACCAGTCAGAATGGCTAAGATCAAAAATTCAGGTGACATCAGATGCTGGTGAGGTTGTAGAGAAAGAGGAACACTCCTCCATTGTTGGTGGGATTGCAAGCTTGTACAACCACTCTGGAAATCAGTCTGGCGGTTCCTCAGAAAATTGGACATAGTACTACTGGAGGATCCAGCAATACCTCTCCTGGGCATATATCCAGAAGATGTCCCAACCAGTAAGAAGGGCACATGCTCCACTATGTTCCTAGCAGCCTTATTTATAATAGCCAGAAGCTGGAAAGAACCCAGATGCCCCTCAACTGCATGAAGGCATAAAACAAACGGAGGTGCCAGACCTAAAAGATTGGTTGACTGCTTTCCCTAGAGCATGGGCAGAGACTGGAGGCATGGGAATGGTTGTCAAAGTTTCCCCTGTGGTTATGGGACTGAAAACAGATGCAACCCCTATAGGAGTGTGACAATACCCAATGAGCCATGAAGCAAGAGATGGAATCAGGCCACATAGTCAGAGACTATTTCAAGTAGGTATTTTGGTAACTTGCCAGTCATGCTGGAATACTCCTGTACTGCCAGCAGAGAAAGCTGGCACGAGTGACTATCGATCAGTCCAAGACCTGAGAGAGGTTAATTAGAGGGTACAAGATATTCACCCAACTGTTTTTAATCCCTATAACCTCCTCAGCTCACTCCCTCTGGAGAGAAAATGGTACACAGTACTTGATTTAAAAGATGCTTTCTTTTGCCTGAAGTTACATCCCTCCAGCCAGCCCATATTCGTTTTTGAGTGGAGAGATCCTGACACTGGACAAATGGGACAATTGACCTGAACTCGGTTACCCACGGGGTTCAAAAACTCCCCCACGCTTTTTGATAAGGCCCCTCAACAAGATTTAGCCTCCTTCTGAGCTGAAAACTCCCAGATAACTCTGCCTCAATATGTTGATGACTTGCACCTTGCTGCATCCACGGAGAGAGAATGCTGGCAGGGGACCAAGAGATTGCTAGCAGAACTGTCATTTTCCGCCAGCCCCCAGACCGATGGATGGCAAATGCCCGGATGACTCACTACCAGATTCTGCTGCTGACTGAACAGGTCATGTTTGCTCCTCTTGCTATTCTCAGCTCTGTTACCTTCATGCCTGAAATGGACGATTCCTCACCCTTCACTGCTGTGCAGACATCACTGTGGAGGAAATTGGGATTCGAAGAGATCTACGCAAATTGCCATGGCCAGGTGTTCCAAACTGGCAGACAGATGGAAGAAGTTTCCTAGTGGAAGGTAAGAGGATGGCAGGTGTGGCAGTGGTAGATGGTAAGCGAGTCGTGTGGGCTGGCAACCTGCCAGAAGGTACATCAGCTCAAAAAGCTGAATTAATTGCCCTGACCAAGGCCCTTCAGATGGCTGAGGGGCAGTCCATCAACATTTACACCAATAGCAGTTATGCTTTTGCTACAGCCCATGTCCAAGGTGCCATCTATAGACAAAGAGGGTTGCTGATGTCAACAGGCAAGGACACAAAAAATAAAGAGGAGATTCTGAGCCTCCTTGAGGCTATTCATCTGCCTGCCAAAGTGGCCATTATACATTGTCCTGGACATCATAAAGGACACGATGCTGTGACAAGGGGAACTAACATGGCTGATGTTAAAGCTAAATAGGCTGCACTCAGCCCTATGATACTGCCCTTCAGGCCTCGACAGATAGAATCTCTCCAGAAAGTTGCTCTGCCAGAACTGGAACTGTGCAGCCAGAGTTTTGAGTATACCTATCCCTGAAAATATGAAACTAATGGAAAATTTAGGGTTTACTGCAGAAAATTCACAGTGCCAACGAGCAGCCAGTAATGGTAAAATGATATTGCCACAAAAAGAAGGGAAATGATTTATTGAAAATATACATCTGCTGTCCCACCTGGGAGCCAAACACCTGCAAACACTGGTCAAAGCATCTACTTTTTATGTTTTAAGACTCTCTGACGTTGCAGAAGCAGTAGTTAAGAAGTGTGTACTATGTGCCATGACTAATGTAGGACATTCAAGATATCCTCCTGGGAGAAGACTACGAGGAGATCACCCTGTAGCCTATTGGAAAGTAGATTTTACTGAAGTAAAGCCAGCTAAGTATGGTAATAAATATCTTTCAGGTTTTTTTAATTTTTAATATTTTTATTACGTATTTTCCTCAATTTCATTTCCAATGCTATCCCAAAAGCCCCCTATACCCTCCCCCCCCCACTTCCCTACACACCCATTCCCAATTTTTTGGCCCTGGCATTCCCCTGTACTGGGGAATATAAAGTTTATGTGTCCAATGGGCCTCTCATTCCAGTGATGGCCGACTATGCCATTTTTGATACATATGTAGCTAGAGTCAAGAGCTCCGGGGTACTGGTTAGTTCATAATGTTGTTCCACCTGTAGGGTTGCAGATCACTTTAGCTCCTTGGGTACTTTCTCTAGCTCCACCATTGGGAGCCCTGTGATCCATTCAATAGCTGACTGTGAGCATCCACTTCTGTGTTTGCTAGGCCCCGGCATAGTCTCACATGAGACAGCTATAACTGGGTCCTTTCAGCAATATCTTGCTAGTGTATGGAATGGTGTCAGCGTTTGGAAGCTATTTATGGGGTGGATCCCTGCATATGACAGTCTCTAGATGGTCCATCCTTTCGTCACAGCTCCAAACTTTTTCTCTGTAACTCCTTCCATGGGTGTTTTGTTCCCAATTCTAAGAAGGGGCACTGTGTCCACACTTTGGTCTTCGTTCTTCTTCAGTTTTATGTGTTTTGCATCTTGTACCTTATATCTAGCTATACTAAGTATCTGGGCTAATATCCACTTATCAGTGAGTATATTTCATTTGAGTTCTTTTGTGATTGGGTTACCTCACTCAGGATGAAGCCCTCCAGGTCCAACCATTTGCCTAGGAATTTCGTAATTCATTCTTTTTAATAGCTGAGTAGTACTCCATTGTGTAAATGTACCAAAATTTTTGTATACATTCCTCTGTTGAGGAGCACATGGGTTCTTTCCAGCTTCTGGCTATTATAAATAAGGCTGCTATGAACGTAGCAGAACATGTGTCCTTCTTTCCGGTTGGGACATCTTCTGGATATATGCCCAGGAGAGGTATTGCAGAATCCTCCAGTAGTACTATATCCAATTTTCTGAGGAACCGACAGACTGATTTCCAGAGTGCTTGTACAAGCTTGCCATCACACCAACAATGGAGGAGTTTTCCTCTTTCTCCACATCCTCACCATCATCTGCTGTCACCTGAATTATTGATCTTAGCCATTCTGACTGGTGTGAGATGGAATCTCAGGATTGTTTTGATTTGCATTTCTCTGATGATTAAGGAAGTTGAACATTTTTTCAGGTTTTTCTCAGCCTTTCTGTATTTTCAGGTGAGAATTCTTTATTCAGCTCTGAGCCCCACCTTTTAAGGGGATTATTTGATTTTCTGGAATCCACCCTCTTAAGTTCTTTATATATATTGGATATTAGTCCCTTATCTGATTTAAGATAGGTAAAGATCCTTTCCCAATCTGTTGGTGGTCTTTTTGTCTTATTGACGGTGTCTTTTGCCTGGCAGAAGCTTTGCAGTTTCATGAGGTCCCATTTGTCAATCCTCGATCTTACAGCCTGAGCCATTGCTGTTCTATTCAGGAATTTTATCCCTGTGCCCATATAGTCAAGACTTTTCCCCACTTTCTCCTCTATAAGTTTCAGTGTCTCTGGTTTTATGTGAAGTTCCATGATCCACTTAGATTTTACCTCAGTACAAGGAGAGAGGAATGGGTCGATTCACATTCTTCTACATGATAACAACCAGTTATGCCAGCACCATTTGTTGACAATGCTGTCATTCATCACTGGATGGTTTTACCTCCTTGGTCGAACATCAAGTGACCATAGGTGTGTGGGTTCATTTCTGGGTCTTCAATTCTATTCCATTGGTCTACTTGTCTGTCACTATACCAGTACCATGCAGTTTTTATAACAATTGCTCTGTAGTAAAGCTTTAGGTCAGGCATGGTGATTCCACCAGAGGTACTTTTATCTATTCTCATACAATATACTCCCAGAAGAAATTTCCCTCCCTCTACTCCTCCCACTTCTTTTTCCCTCCTCTTCCAACAGGGTCCACACCATTTCTCTCTCTTACTAGGCTTCTAAGAGGTAACATTAAAAAACAGTAAAATATAAAAATGAAACAAAAGCTAGCATATGGAACTTGGGCCAAACAAGTCAAGAGAAATATTCCTGACAGGAATGTTACAGAAACAATATGAAATAGCTGGCAGGAATGGAACAAAGTGGCTACAGTTTTGCTAGGAGGGGGACAGTTTTCAACAACATCTCTTCCTCACTTTATATCAGGCTCACTGTATCTGGTATTATGTTGAGGTCTATAATCCACTTGGACTTGAGTTTCCTGCAGGGTTATAACTATGGATCTACATTTACTCTTCTACAAGGAGATATCTAGTCTGACAAGCACGTGGTGATGTCCACTCACTAGGTGTGAATTGTTATCTTCTTCATCAAAAGATAAGGAATTGATATATGCATGTATTTATGTGCAGGTATTAAGTTTAATCTAACTGATAAATGCGTCTGCTTTTATGATAATACTCTGCTGTTGTTAATAATGTAATTCAGGGTGTAGTACATTTTGCTGAAGGTGACTGCTTCAGCAGTTCTTTTATTATTCAGGAGAGTTTTTCATAGTCTGGGCTATTTGTCTTTCCATAACTAAGTGGAAATTGTTCTCTGAAGATCTGTGAATCATTGTATGGGAATTTTGATGGGGATTGCACTGAATTTATAGATTGCTTTTGGTAGACTGGCTGAGCATTGGTGATCTTTCTATCTTCTGATACCTTCTTCAATATTTTTCCTGGAAATTTTATCATAGAATATTTTTACTTGCTTGGTTAGAATTGCCTCAAGATATTTCACATTACTTGGGGCAATGTTAAAGTGTTTGTGCCTAATTTTTTTCTTAGTCAAATTGTTGTTTGTATAGAGAGGGGTACTGATTTTTCTGGTTAATTTAACACTACAGGTTCTCTGCTGAAAGTGTTTTTCAATCATAGATTCTCTAGTGCAATTTCTCAAGTCACTTCTGAACATTGTCATATCATTTAAATAAAGGTACTTTGACGTACTCCTTCCCCATATGTATTTCCTTTACCTCCTACAAGTGTCTTCTTGCTTAAGCTAAGAACTTCAAGTAATGCATTGAACAGATATGGAGAGAGTGGCAGCCTTGACTTGTTCCCGATTTTAGTGGAATTCTGTAAATGTTATGCCTGGTTCTTCCTCCCAGACTCTTCCTCCCAGAAATAAGTCTCAGATTAAAAAAATACTTTAAAATACCATGCCTAGGCCTGGAAAATGGCTCTATGTTTAAGAGCACTGACTGTTCTTAAAGAGCTCCTGAATCAATTCCCAGCAACCACATGGTGGCTCAAACCATCTGTGAAGGGACGTAAGGTTCTCTGCTGGTGTGTCTGAAGACAGCTATAGTGTACTCGTGTACATAAAATAAATATTAAAAAAATACCATGCCTATAAATTTTAGCTCCTCTTTGACTAGATCATAACTTAGATGATTCAATTGTATTACTTTCCCTTCTTCCATGTGGTTGATAACCTGTGCTCAGGGACTATGCATCTGTCCTCCCCGACTCCCACATCTTCCTGAAGACAGGTGTATTAACTCACCTGGAATTTCAACACTCAGGAGAAGCAATAGGATGGCATGAAACACTATGACAACCCATAATCCCTTCTTTCCCTGATGTGAAGAGCAAGAAAGATACTATTGCTTTGATATTGATGGATGAAGATTCGCAGTCAAGAGGAAGGGATATGGGAGGTTTCTGCCATAACAGCTATTCATATGCCAACTTACCCCGCCTCCCAAGAAAGTAGCATACTAGTTATTGAGGCACTGAAGAGAACACTTAAGTGGGTTGGGATACAGAAATGTACCTTTCCACAATGGGTGACTAATGGAAGAGGTAGAAGAAGAAGGTGTATGTTCTGTTATTGGGAAGTCCATGAAGATTATGTCCCCATACTCCAGTGAGAATACAGATGACAGAACTATGTCCGTTTTATAATTTTTTTTTTATTTTTTCACGCTTTGGGGAAGGGGAAGGCACAAAGGTAGGTAGACATAGCAGGACAGGGAACTGTGTGTAATCAAGTGCTAGCCAATATAAAAATAGGAGAGAATCCATTTAATTGCTATGTTCAATGAATAGCTGTACCTTTGTGATACATTGAAAATAAATAACACTAGTTTAATTGAGACATTTTCACAAAGTCTTCCTTGAAAGATTTCTACCTCATGTGTCCAGACAATCAGTCTCCAAGTTTAACACTTTCATTTTGGTAGATGAGAAAGGAGTGCCCCAAACTTCTGGATCAACAGTTCTTAGATGGCATCCACAAGTCAGAAGTGCTCAGGGAAGTCAGACAGTGACACTTGGTCTGAGACAGAATCCAAGTCACTGAGATGTACAGGAAGAGCTGGTCTTGTATAGCAGTCTGGTCTTAAACACCTATGAGTGTGTATTGAGCAATGGGTCTCCCTTGGATTCCCAGATGTCAAAGCTGTGCTGGAATGTGGAGTTTGGGCTATTGCTGGATCTTGATCTGCAGCAGGTTGTGCAGATAGTGCACAGACTGATGATTGACAGACCATACTCTCCCCTGTTGCTGGGTTTCACTCAGCCTATAGAGACATCATGGCATCACTTAATAAATTCTCATTAATCTGAATAATGGACAACGTTGACTCTGGGTCTGAGAACATACTTGGGCTGAAAGGAGGAGGAAAGCTGACATGACGTTTCCTCCCATGCAGAAAATATGGATTCTGAGTCTGGAGATGTACTTGATGGGCTGCATGGAGGAGAACTGAACACAGACTGTCTCTCAGCCAAGGTATCCTGATAGGCAGAGCTTGGTAGAGAGACAGTGCCTTTAGGGCTTTCAGTTATTTCACAGGAATCCTGGCCATGCATCAAAGTTTGCACCGTGTTCTTCTCCGTCTCCTACCTTTGCTTCTTAGACCTTGTATTCTTTTGATAGATTTCACAGACCTGATCAATTTTGGAAAAGATGACCATCTGGTCTAGAGAATTACTCAAGGGGCTGAGTTCAGGAAGAGGGCTCAAAACTGATGGTGTCTGGCACATGGAGAAGGTGGATTCTGAGTTTTGGGTCATACTTGGAGGTCCGAGTTGAGGAGAAAGGCTTAATCCCGAGGGTATGTCACACGAAGATTCAGCACTGGCTGGTGGAGAAGGTGAGGAAAGAACGTTGGAACAGCCAGACCTATCACTAGATAGGTGCCCCGGTTCCCTGGAAAGTTCTCTACATTTCTGCCTTTGATGCTCCGAGATAATGTGGCTCTTGCTGAAACACATGTCTTCCAAGGGTTGATCAATGAGGGAAGAGTTGAATTCCTGGTGAGGGGAGTTCCTTGATGGTCTAAACTCAGGAGGATAGCTGACATCCACATGTCTCTGGCACACAGAATCTGGACTGGCAGCGAAATCAGGAACTTCACCACCACTGCAGGAAGTAGGCCTATAGTGAGGTCCACTTCCAATTCTCCGAGGGAGTTGTGAACTCTTCCGATATTCTTTACCTGGTCTGTTCTTGAACCAGGTCTGGAAAACAAAGGAGACATCAGAGGAATACCTGATTGCCCCTAACGGGACCACAGGTTGAAGCCTTTAGATGGGAGGTGTTTTTATAGCCATAGAAACTGCATGAGGCAGAAACAGAGAAGTCTGAGGCTCTAAATCCCAAAGAGATCGCAGTAAGGTAGGATGTATATGACTTGGCACCAAAATCTGGGGAAGATTCAGGTAGTGTGTCCTGTGTCTTAGTAGAAGCCGTGGTGTATGGGTCTCTAAGACCCTGCAGGAAAATAATCTTGACCCAAAATGGTACCAGGTCAAAACAGAATGGGAGGTCCACCCCTAGAGGGCTGAATATCCACCATTCACAAATCTCCAAGGTGCCCTTAGCACATAAGAAGCACGGAGTTCAGGTAATTGATTGAGGAAGAGCCCCTTTTGGTGTTGAACAGAGGGAAAAGAGAGAGGCATACCTGGATCTTGTATTCTGTCACACCAATCATTAATGCCATTGCCTTCCGTTGTTCCAGGTCTGGGTTCTGGCACTGATGAAAATGTTCTTGCAGCAGACACTTTTGTTCTTTGGAGTACACGGTGCGTTCCTTTCGAACCTTTCTTGGAGCCACAGGGCCAGATTGTTTGTTATAATATTTATCAGACAATGGCATAGAACCTATGGGAACAGGGAAACCAGAACTCACTGAGGGTCTTGAAAGTATCTGATGACTTGGCTGCCCTGAGAGTCTTCTCAGAGTTGGTAAACCTGGGCCCATGACAACACTTGTTTGCATTCGCATACCTGAGTTTCTGGATGGTTCTTGGGACTCTTTCTGATGTAGGTCCCTTTCATGGACTGAATGACTTGATTGCAATGGACGTGTTGGGGTCAGTAGAGGACTCTGACACATTTGAAAAGGTAAGTTCCTTGTAGGCTATTTAGGCACTAGGGAACTGGTTTCTCTGGGTATATTTGAAGCCATTTGGAATTTAGGATGCAAGGAGGAATCTTTTGACATCTATGTGTTCTGAACTGATTGGAGTATGTTCCTGCACTGGAGAACCTGGAAATAGGAAACACATCAAAAGAGCTCCAGAGAGCACCCATTTATACATCATGCCTACACAGCATTTGCTTTGGACTTCTTAGAAAGCAGGAATCAGGATTCCTCAGGTGGCCTCAGTCTTCCTGACCAACTGCCTCTAATTCCCACAATCAGCATTCTCAATATTGCAATAGACATGCAATTAGCTCCTGTGTTAATATCAGACCACAAAAGAGGGCAATTGGCTGTCATCCCCTTAAGGCTGTTTAAAGCTAACATATCCTCTTCATTTCCACTGGTGTTCTCTCTCACTCTCCCAACAAGGAGTCATGGGCCATGGAACAGGCAGCATCCATGTGATCCCACCCCACCATCATCTCCTACACAAGAGCAATGATGATCTAATTACCCAGTATATCATAGGGCTCTTACACATAACCTAGACCTACCCTAGTATTGAAACTCTACTCCATGGACTTGGTCTTAATTGAATCTCCACCCAGTACACCCACATAGGTCCCTCACATCCAGCAGATATTCCCACCCTGTGGCCTGGCTTAGTTGGCAGATATAACTTATGGAAACTTGGACAGGGGGAAGACACCTCTTTTGAGACAATTTTGTCTGTCTGACTTTGGCTGTCCTACAACTCGATTTGAAGACAAGGATGAAATTTAGCTCTCAGACATACACTTGTCTGTGACCAAGCTGTCCAGTGCCTCGAATAAAGGCATGTAACACCGTATTGGACTCATTTTTTGGGGAGTTCTGCCCTCCTTGGTTTCATCCAGAAGAAATTTGTTCTACAATCTTCTGGGACCATCTCAAAAAACATCTCTTCTCATGCTAGAGCCCAAAAGGACCTGCTCGTTCCTGCCCACTGTTTTCACCTTGTAATTACCCTCTCTTTTCTTTTTTTTTTTCTTTTTTTTTTTCCATTTTTTATTAGGTATTTAACTCATTTACATTTCCAATGCTATACCAAAAGTCCCCCATATCCACCCACCCCCACTCCCCTGCCCACCCACTCCCCCTTTTTGGCCCTGGTGTTCCCCTGTACTGGGGCATATAAAGTTTGCAAGTCCAATGGGCCTCTCTTTCCAGTGATGGCCGACTAGGCCATCTTTTGATATATATGCAGCTAGAGTCAAGAGCTCCGGGGTACTGGTTAGTTCATAATGTTGTTCCACCTATAGGGTTGCAGATCCATTTAGCTCCTTGGCTACTTTCTCTAGCTCCTCCATTGGGAGCCCTATGATCCATCCATTAGCTGACTGTGAGCATCCACTTCTGTGTTTGCTAGGCCCCGGCATAGTCTCACAAGAGACAGCTACATTTGGGTCCTTTCAATAAAATCTTGCTAGTGTATGCAATGGTGTCACCGTTTGGATGCTGATTATGGGGTGGATCCCTGGCTATGGCAGTCTCTACATGGTCCATCCTTTCATCTCAGCTCCAAACTTTGTCTCTGTAACTCCTTCCATGGGTGTTTTGTTCCCAAATTTAAGGAGGGGCATAGTGTCCACACTTCAGTCTTCATTCTTCTTGAGTTTCATGTGTTTAGCAAATTATATCTTATATCTTGGGTATCCTAGGTTTGGGGCTAATATGCACTTATCAGTGAATACATATTGTGTGAGTTTCTTTGTGAATGTGTTACCTCACTCAGGATGATGCCCTCCAGGTCCATCCATTTGGCTAGGAATTTCATAAATTCATTTTTTTTTAATAGCTGAGTAGTACTCCATTGTGTAGATGTACCACATTTTCTGTATCCATTCCTCTGTTGAGGGGCATCTAGGTTCTTTCCAGCTTCTGGCTATTATAAATAAGGCTGCTATGAACATAGTGGAGCATGTGTCCTTCTTACCAGTTGGGGCATCTTCTGGATATATGCCCAGGAGAGGTATTGCTGGATCCTCCGGTAGTACTATGTCCAGTTTTCTGAGGAACCGCCAGACTGATTTCCAGAGTGGTTGTACAAGCCTGCACTCCCATCAACAATGGAGGAGTGTTCCTCTTTCTCCACATCCACGCCAGCATCTGCTGTCACCTGAATTTTTGATCTTAGCCATTCTGACTGGTGTGAGGTGGAATCTCAGGGTTGTTTTGATTTGCATTTCCCTGATGATTAAAGATGTTGAACATTTTTTCAAGTGCTTCTCTGCCATTCGGTATTCCTCAGGTGAGAATTCTTTGTTCAGTTCTTAGCCCCATTTTTTAATGGGGTTATTTGATTTTCTGAAGTCCACCTTCTTGAGTTCTTTATATATGTTGGATATTAGTCCCCTATCTGATTTAGGATAGGTAAAGATCCTTTCCCAATCTGTTGGTGGTCTTTTTGTCTTATTGACGGTGTCTTTTGCCTTGCAGAAACTTTGGAGTTTCATTAGGTCCCATTTGTCAATCCTCGATCTTACAGCACAAGCCATTGCTGTTCTGTTCAGGAATTTTTCCCCTGTGCCCATATCTTCAAGGCTTTTCCCCACTTTCTCCTCTATAAGTTTCAGTGTCTCTGGTTTTATGTGAAGTTCCTTGATCCACTTAGATTTGACCTTAGTACAAGGAGATAAGTATGGATCGATTCGCATTCTTCTACACGATAACAACCAGTTGTGCCAGCACCAATTGTTGAAAATGCTGTCTTTCTTCCACTGGATGGTTTTAGCTCCCTTGTCGAAGATCAAGTGACCATAGGTGTGTGGGTTCATTTCTGGGTCTTCAATTCTATTCCATTGGTCTACTTGTCTGTCTCTATACCAGTACCATGCAGTTTTTATCACAATTGCTCTGTAGTAAAGCTTTAGGTCTGGCATGGTGATTCCGCCAGAAGTTCTTTTATCCTTGAGAAGACTTTTTGCTATCCTAGGTTTTTTGTTATTCCAGACAAATTTGCAAATTGCTCCTTCCAATTCGTTGAAGAATTGAGTTGGAATTTTGATGGGGATTGCATTGAATCTGTAGATTGCTTTTGGCAAGATAGCCATTTTTACAATGTTGATCCTGCTAATCCATGAGCATGGGAGATCTTTCCATCTTCTGAGATCTTCCTTAATTTCTTTCTTCAGAGATTTGAAGTTTTTATCATACAGATCTTTCACTTCCTTAGTTAGAGTCATGCCAAGATATTTTATATTATTTGTGACTATTGAGAAGGGTGTTGTTTCCCTAATTTCTTTCTCAGCCTGTTTATTCTTTGTATAGAGAAAGGCCATTGACTTGTTTGAGTTTATTTTATATCCAGCTACTTCACCGAAGCTGTTTATCAGGTTTAGGAGTTCTCTGGTAGAATTTTTAGGGTCACTTATATATACTATCATATCATCTGCAAAAAGTGATATTTTGACTTCCTCTTTTCCAATTTGTATCCCCTTGATCTCCTTTTGTTGTCGAATTGCTCTGGCTAATACTTCAAGTACTATGTTGAAAAGGTAGGGAGAAAGTGGGCAGCCTTGTCTAGTCCCTGATTTTAGTGGGATTGCTTCCAGCTTCTCTCCATTTACTTTGATGTTGGCTACTGGTTTGCTGTAGATTGCTTTTATCATGTTTAGGTATGGGCCTTGAATTCCTGATCTTTCCAAAACTTTTATCATGAATGGGTGTTGGATCTTGTCAAATGCTTTTTCTGCATCTAACGAGATGATCATGTGGTTTTTGTCTTTGAGTTTGTTTATATAATGGATTACATTGATGGATTTTCGTATATTAAACCATCCCTACATCCCTGGTATAAAACCTACTTGGTCAGGATGGATGATTGCTTTAATGTGTTCCTCGATTCGGTTAGCGAGAATTTTATTGAGGATTTTTGCATCGATATTCATAAGAGAAATTGGTCTGAAGTTCTCTATCTTTGTTGGATCTTTCTGTGGTTTAGGTATCAGAGTAATAGTGGCTTCATAAAATGAGTTGGGTAGAGTACCTTCTACTTCTATTTTGTGAAATAGTTTGTGCAGAATTGGAATTAGATCTTCTTTGAAGGTCTGATAGAACTCTGCACTAAACCCATCTGGTCCTGGGCTTTTTTTGGTTGGGAGACTATTAATAACTGCTTCTATTTCTTTAGGTGATATGGGACTGTTTAGATGGTCAACTTGATCCTGATTCAACTTTGGTACCTGGTATCTGTCCAGAAATTTGTCCATTTCGTCCAGGTTTTCCAGTTTTGTTGAGTATAGCCTTTTGTAGAAGGATCTGATGGTGTTTTGGATTTCTTCAGGATCTGTTGTTATGTCTCCCTTTTCATTTCTGATTTTGTTAATTAGGATTTTGTCCCTGTGCCCTTTAGTGAGTCTAGCTAAGGGTTTATCTATCTTGTTGATTTTCTCAAAGAACCAACTCCTCGTTTGGTTAATTCTTTGAATAGTTCTTCTTGTTTCCACTTGGTTGATTTCACCCCTGAGTTTGATTATTTCCTGCCGTCTACTCCTCTTGGGTGAATTTGCTTCCTTTTTTTCTAGGGCTTTTAGATGTGTTGTCAAGCTGCTAGTATGTGCTGTCTCCCGTTTCTTCTTGGAGGCACTCAGAGCTATGAGTTTCCCTCTTAGAAATGCTTTCATTGTGTCCCATAGGTTTGGGTACGTTGTGGCTTCATTTTCATTAAACTCTAAAAAGTCTTTAATTTCTTTCTTTATTCCTTCCTTGACCAAGGTATCATTGAGAAGAGTGTTATTCAGTTTCCACGTGAATGTTGGCTTTCCATTATTTATGTTGTTATTGAAGATCAGTCTTAGGCCATGGTGGTCTGATAGGATACATGGGACAATTTCAATATTCTTGTATCTATTGAGGCCTGTTTTGTGACCAATTATATGGTCAATTTTGGAGAAGGTCCCCTGAGGTGCTGAGAAGAAGGTATATCCTTTTGTTTTAGGATAAAATGTTCTGTAGATATCTGTCAGGTCCATTTGTTTCATAACTTCTGTTAGTTTCACTGTGTCCCTGTTTAGTTTCTGTTTCCACGATCTGTCCTTTGAAGAAAGTGGTGTGTTGAAGTCTCCCACTATTATTGTGTGAGGTGCAATGTATGCTTTGAGCTTTACTAAAGTGTCTCTAATGAATGTGGCTGCCCTTGCATTTGGTGCGTAGATATTCAGAATTGAGAGTTCCTCTTGGAGGATTTTACCTTTGATGAGTATGAAGTATCCCTCCTTGTCTTTTTTGATAACTTTGGGTTGGAAGTCGATTTTATCCGATATTAAAATGGCTACTCCAGCTTGTTTCTTCAGTCCATTTGCTTGGAAAATTGTTTTCCAGCCTTTCACTCTGAGGTAGTGTCTGTCTTTTTCCCTGAGATGGGTTTCCTGTAAGCAGCAGAATGTTGGGTCCTGTTTGTGTAGCCAGTCTGTTAGTCTATGTCTTTTTATTGGGGAATTAAGTCCATTGATATTAAGAGATATTAAGGAAAAGTAATTGTTGCTCCCTTTTATTTTTGTTGTTAGAGTTGGCATTCTGTTCTTGTGGCTGTCTTCTTTTTGGTTTGTTGAATGATTACTTTCTTGGTTGTTCTAGGGCGTGATTTCCGTCCTTGTATTGCTTCTTTTCTGTTATTATCCTTTGAAGGGCTGGATTCGTGGAAAGATATTGTGTGAATTTGGTTTTGTCGTGGAATACTTTGGTTTCTCCATCTATGGTAATTGAGAGTTTGGCCGGGTATAGTAGCCTGGGCTGGCATTTGTGTTCTCTTAGTGTCTGTATAACATCTGTCCAGGCTCTTCTGGCTTTCATAGTCTCTGGTGAAAAGTCTGGTGTAATTCTGATAGGCCTTCCTTTATATGTTACTTGACCTTTCTCCCTTACTGCTTTTAATATTCTATCTTTATTTAGTGCATTTGTTGTTCTGATTATTATGTGTCGGGAGGAATTTCTTTTCTGGTCCAGTCTATTTGGAGTTCTGTAGGCTTCTTGTATGATCATGGGCATCTCTTTTTTTATGTTTGGGAAGTTTTCTTCTATTATTTTGTTGAAGATATTAGCTGGCCTTTTAAGTTGAAAATCTTCATTCTCATCAATTCCTATTATCTGTAGGTTTGGTCTTCTCATTGTGTCCTGGATTACCTGGATGTTTTGAGTTAGGATCCTTTTGCATTTTGTATTTTCTTTGACTGTTGTGTCAATGTTCTCTATGGAATCTTCTGCACCTGAGATTCTCTCTTCCATTTCTTGTATTCTATTGCTGATGCTCGCATCTATGGTTCCAGATCTCTTTCCTAGGGTTTCTATCTCCAGCGTTGCCTCGCTTTGGGTTTTCTTTACTGTGTCTACTTCCCCTTTTAGTTCTAGTATGGTTTTGTTCATTTCCATCACCTGTTTGGATGTGTTTTCCTGTTTTTCTTTAATGATTTCTACCTGTTTGGCTGTGTTTTCCTGCTTTTCTTTAAGGGCCTGTAACTCTTTAGCAGTGCTCTCCTGTAATTCTTTAAGTGACTTATGAAAGTCCTTCTTGATGTCCTCTATCATCATCATGAGAAATGTTTTTAAATCTGGGTCTAGATTTTCGGTTGTGTTGGGGTGCCCAGGACTAGGTGGGGTGGGAGTGCTGCGTTCTGATGATGGTGAGTGGTCTTGATTTCTGTTAGTAGGATTCTTACGTTTGCCTTTCGCCATCTGGTAATCTCTGAAGCTAGCTGTTTTAGTTGTCACTGTTAAGAGCTTGTTCTTCAGGTGACTCTGTTAGCCTCTATGAGCAGACCTGGAGGGTAGCACTCTCCTTAGTTTCAGTGGGCAGAGTATTCTCTGCAGGCAAGCTCTCTTCTTGCAAGGCAGGTACCCAGATATCTGGTTTTCGAACCAGACTCCTGGCAGAAGTTGTGTTCCACTCACTAGAGGTCTTAGGATCACGTGTGGAATCCTGTGTGGGCCCTTGCGGGTGTCAGGCGACTCAGCTGGCAAGGTAGCCCGGGGCTCGAGTGGAGCGGAAGGGACTTGTGCCCCAGATCAGGCCCGGGTAGCCTGCTTCCCTATGTACCACAGTCTCAAGTTCCCCGCGATTGGATTGGGACAGGCGCTGTGTTCCACTCACCAGAGGTCTTAGGGTCCCGTGGGGAGTCCCGTGTGGGCCCTTGCGGGTGTTGGGCAAGACTCTGCTGGCAAGGTAGCCCGGGGCTCGAGTCTCGAGTCGAGCGGAAGGGACTTGTGCCCCAGATCAGGCCCGGGTAGCCTGCTTCCCTATGTACCGCAGTCTCAAGTTCCCCGCGATTGGATTGGGGCAGGCGCTGTGTTCCACTCACCAGAGGTCTTAGGATCCCGTGGGGAGTCCCGTGTGGGCCCTTGCGGGTGTCAGGCGACTCAGCTGGCAAGGTAGCCCGGGGCTCGAGTGGAGCGGAAGGGGTTTGTGCCCCAGATCAAGCCCGGGTAGCCTGCTTCCCTATGTACCGCAGTCTCAAGTTCCCCACGATTGGATTGGGGCAGGCGCTGTGTTCCACTCACCAGAGGTCTTAGGGTCCCGTGGGGAGTCCCGTGTGGGCCCTTGCGGGTGTTGGGCAAGACTCTGCTGGCAAGGTAGCCTGGGGCTCGAGTCATCCTCTCTTTTCTTTTCTTGTCTTTATTTTCTTTTCTTTTCTCTTCTTTCCTTTCCTTTCCTTTCCTTTCCTTTCTTCTCTCTCTCTCTCTCTCTCTCTCTCTCTCTCTCTCTCTCCCTTTTTTCCTTTTTTCTTTTTCAAAATTGAGACTGGCAATTGTACATGTCCCTCACTTTCTGGATCCCACTATAATAACAAGCCAGCCCTCAATATCACGGAGTCCCACTGCCAATGGGTCCGGAGAACTGGGGTAAAATGTGTGCTCCACAAACCCAATATGATTACCTCTTCTTGTTGAATGAGGACCTTTTTAGTCATAAAGCTGACAAGTTGTCACACTTTCCAGTCAATATACCACCACCATGGTCTATTTTGGCCACCCCAGAGCTCACTTTGGTCCCAAGTCCACTGGAGATCTTATTGTGTGTTCATCCTAGTCCTGCTTGCCCATTTAAAGGGAAATAAATCAGAGAAACCCCACAGTTTAAATCTCCTCTTGTCAAGCCTCTCCATCTAATGACTCAGGCTTTTTATAAAACACAGCCCTCAGACCAGTGCCTAGAATTCAGAACAGAGAATCTAGGAGCCTCCTTAAGCTCATTCATAGACTGCTTGAATCCCTGCACCTGACTGATACTCAGCTCCTCATTTACATATTTTCTGCCTATCAAGCAACCATACAAGCCAAACAGTGTGATCTAAGTTCCCCTTCCACTTTCTCCCAGTATTACGCTCCGTGATATCCCCTTCACACAACAACCTGAAACACATCATGATGCCCACTACCTCAACAGGTATCCAGTGGGCTGCTGTATCTTGGCCAATCCGCTATTTGACTTCTATTCAAAGGACCTGCACTTACATATCTCTCCAAACTCACTCTTTGGAATCTTTGCACCCTACGAACTTTGAAATCCATTATCCGCATTCACATTTGGTGCCACACTGGTTTCAGAGTAACTGCTTAGAGCCCTACTCTTATGGGTATAATTCTACTTGTTTTTTTTTTTATCTTTTGAGTCAGAGTGTCTCTACTAGTCCAGGCAATTCTGGACTTACTGAACATCAAAGGGCTCAGGTCTCTTCTTGGCTGGTACACAAAAGCACAGTAGCTGGGCCAGCAACATGGGGTCTTACCAGCCGTTTTGTTCTGTCATCTTTGAGACCTGCATGCTTATGTTTTCCAGTGTTAACATCTATGTGGAAACATCTGCACTGCTCCTGCCTTTTCTCCACACTGCCCACTCAACCCTGGGGATGTATTGGACCTCAATATTCAAACATGTACACCAGCTGCAGAATGATCACAAAAAGCTCTTCATCTGCCCTCCCTCCTCCATGAGATTAGCCACCCTCAACATAGCCAATGTATAAAAAATATATTCAGGACAAACACTCACCTGACAAACACTAGTTCTCTTTATCTTGTTCAGATTTCTTTCTGTTTGAACACTTCCTCAGGGAACAGCCTTATATACCTTGTCTGGGCAGGAACCTCAAAGCTCCACCCACTCTTTGGCTCCTCCCACTCTGTGGACCTTCAAATTCAGTAGATAAACTCACCCTTCAGTGCCACTGGGATTTTGGCCCCACCCTAGAGAGTCCTTGTCTTTTTCATTGAATTACATTTTTGTTTTGTTTTGTTTATTTGTAAGTCAGTGTCTGTCACTGAGGGAAGTTGTCTTCACAGTCTATAAGGTGTCTAGTTCTCCCAAAAAAAGAAATTCCTGGCTATTTAGGGGAAAACTTCCTACAATACATTGCATCAGCCTTGCTGGCAGTATACCTTAATTCAAAGTACTCAGGAGTCAGCGGCAGGTCATCTGTGTGACTTCTAAACCGCCTTTCTCTACATAACACTTTACAGGACAAATAGAGCTACACAGAATAAAACAACTTCAAAATTACAAATATGCATCTAGAGAGATGAATATTTATGTAATCATAATCTTTCTCCTCCCCACGCTCTTATTCACATGTATACCCATCATACTTCAAGAGCATACTCTTAGCCATTCTGACTGGTGTGAGGTGGAATCTCAGGGTTCTTTTGATTTACATTTCCTGATGATTAAGGATGTTGAACATTTTTTCAGGAGCTTCTCAGTCATTGGGTATTCTTCAAGGGAGAATTCTTTGTTTAGCTCTGAGCCCCATTTTTAATGGGGTTATTTGATTTTCTGTAGTCCACCTTCTTTATTTATTTATATATATTGGATATCAGTCCCCTCTCTGATTTAGGATAGGTAAAGATCCTTTCCCAATCTGTTGGTGGCCTTTTTTGTCTTATTGACTGTGTCTTTTGCCTTGCAGGAGCTTTGCAATTTATGAGGTCTCATTTGTTGATTCTCGATCTTAACAGCACAAGCCATTGCTCATCTATTCAGGATTTTTTCCCCCTGTATCCATATCTTCGAGGCTTTTCCCTACTTTCTCCTCCATATGTTTCAGTATGTCAGGTTTTATATGGAGTTCCTTAATCCACTTAGATTTGACCTTAGTACAAGGAGATAGGAATGGATCAATTCGCATTCTTCTACATGATAACCGCAAGTTGTTCCAGCGCCATTTGTTGAAAATGCTGTTTATTTTCCCCACTGGATGTTTTTTGCTCCGTTGTCAAAGATCAAGTGACCATAGGTGTGTGGTTTTATTTCTGGGTCTTCAATTCTATTCCATTGGCCAACTTGTCTGTCACTATACCAGCACCATGCAGTTTTAATCACAATTGCTCTGTAGTACAACTTTAGGTCACCATGGTGAATCCACAGGGGAGGTTTTTTTAATCCTTGAGCAGAATTTTGCTATCCTAGGTTTTTTGTTATTCGAGACGAATTTGCAGATTGCCCTTTCCACTTCTTTGAAGAATTGAGTTGGAATTTTGATGGGGATTGCACTGAGTCCATAGATTGCTTTTGGCAAGATAGCCATTTTTACTATATTGATCCTGCCAATCCATGAATATGGGAGTTCTTTCCATCTTCTGAGATCTTCTTTAATTTCTTTCTTCAGAGACTTGATGTTCTTATCATACAGATCTTTCACTTCTTTAGTTAGAGTCAGGCCAAGGTATTTTATATTATTTGTGACTATCGAGAAGGTTGTTTTTCCCTAATTTCTTTCTCAGCCTGTTTATCCTTTGTGTAGAGAAAGGCCATTGACTTGTTTGAGTTAATTTTATATCCAGTTATTTCACTGAAGCTGTTTATCAAGTTTAGGAGTTCTCTGGTAGAATTTTTGGGGTCACTTACATATACTATCATATCATCTGGAAAAAGTGATATTTTGACTTCTTCCTTTCCAATTTGTATCCCCTTGATATCCTTTTGTTTTCAAATTGCTCTGGCTAGGACTTCAAGTACAGTGTTGAATAGGTAGGGAGAAAGTGGACAGCCTTGTCTAGTCCCTGATTTTAGTGGGATTGCTTCCAGCTTCTCACCATTTATTTTGATGTTGGCTACCGGTTTGCTGTAGATTGCTTTTTATCGTGTTTAGATATTGGCCTTGAATTCCTGATCTTTCAAAGATTTTTATCCTGAATGGGTGTTGGATTTTGTCAATGCTTTCTCTGCATATATGGCTAAGATAAAAAATTCAGGGGACAGCAGATGCTGGCGAGGATGTGGAGAAAGAGGAACACTCCTCCCTTGTTGGTGGGATTGCATGCTTGTACAAACACTCTGGAAATCAGTCTGGCGGTTCCTCAGAAAATTGGACATAGTACTACTGGAGGGTCCTGCAATACCTCTCCTGGGCATTATCCAGAGGATGTTCCAACGAGTAAGAAGGACACATGCTCCACTATGTTCATAACAGCCTTATTTATAATAGTCATAAGCTGGAAAGAACCCATATGCCCCTCAACAGAGTAATGTATACAGAAAATGTGGTACATTTACAGAATGGAGTACTACTCAGCTACTAAAGAACATGAAAGGAAGAAATTCTTAGGCAAATGGATGGATCTGGAGGATATCATCCTGAGTGAGATAATGCAATCACAAAAGAACACATATGGTATACACTCATTGATAAGGGGATACTTGCCCAGGAATTTAGAATACCCAAGATACAACTTGCAAAACATGAAAATGAAGAAGAAGGAAGACCAAAGTGTGGATACTTAGCTCCTTCTTATAATTTTAAACAAAATGCCCATGGATTGATTCACAGTGACAAAGTTCAGAGCAGATCTTGAAGGAATGACTGTCCAGAGACTGCCCTACTGGGGGATACACACCATAAACCACCACCAACCCCAGACACTATGCAGATGCCAGCAAGAGCCTGCTGACAGGGGCCTGATATAGCTGTTTCCTATGAGGCTGTGTCAGTGCCTGGCAAATACAGAAGTAGAAGCTCACAGTCATCCATTGGACTGAGCACAAGATCCCCAATTAAGGAGCAAGAGAAATACCCTGGGAGTTGAAGGGGACTGAGTCCCCATAGAAGAAACAACAATATGAACTAATTAGTACTCTCAGAGCTCCTTGGAACTTGTCTTAGTCAGGGTTTCTATTCCTTCACAAACATTATGACCAAGAAACAAGTTGGGTAGGACAGGGTTTATTTGGCTTACACCTCTATACTGCTGTTTATCACCAAAGGAAGTCATACCTGGAACTCAAACAGGGCAGGAAGCAGGAGCTGATGCAGAGGCCATGGAGGGATGTTCTTTACTGGCTTGCTTCCCCTGGCTTGCTCAGCCTGCTCTCTTATAGAAACAAGACTAGCAGCCTAAAGATGGTCCCACTCACATTGGGCCTTTCCCCTTTGATCAATAATTGAGAAAATGCCTTACAGTTGTATCTCATGGAGGTCCCCGACCACTGTCTCTAGTTGCATATGTAGCAGAGGATGGTCTAGTAGGCCATCATTGGGAAGAGAGGCTCCTGGTATTGCAAAGACCATATGCCCCAGTACAGGGGAATGCCAGGGCCAGGAAGCAGGAGTTGTTGGGTTGAGGAACACGGCAAGGGGAGGGTAGAGGGGACTTTCGAGATAGCATTTGAAATGTAAAGGAAAAAAATAGCTACTAAAATTAATTTATTAATTAATTAATACATAAACACATGAATACATGAATAAATAAATGCCAGCAGAAGAATTGGAAAGGTAAAGAAAAAGGGAGGTGCTGGCAGCGTGATAAGAGAAGGCAGTTTTGCAGAAGAATTTATTAGCACACAGTTTGCCCAGGAGAAGCAAAGCTGAGAATAACAGTAGGCTAGAGCAGTTGTTATACTTTAGAGTATGGCATTGTGAAACTTGGAGAAGGGACTGTTTAAGCAATCTTTAAAAAACTAAGGGAGGAACTGTTGGAATAAATGTTTAAAAGAACTGGGAGGGAAACTTTTAGTGGGCAGGGAGTTAGGAAAATTGCTCAGTGAAAATAGCCACTTTACAAAAGAGTCCCCCAGGTGGTGCTCGTTTTGAAGATCTGACAGGAGCATAAAGAGCAGCTGAGCCTTGGCACTCTGTAGCAGAGGTGGAGTCCCTGAAGGTAGTCCAGGTGAGGCTACTGTTGAAAGTGCGGGCCAGTTGCAGCAGAAAACCCCAGCATTTTGGAGATAGCAGCAACCATGGGATGGTTACCCAGAACAGCAGCAGCAGTGAGATGGATCCAAGCCAGAACCTAGGAGACAAGCTTCTGTGATGCAGAGGCCAGAGTGCAGACATTCTAATTGGAAAATTGCATTTAAAGTTGTCTTTTTTACCTTTTAGTAAACATAGCTTCTCTTCTCATACAATATACTCCGAGAAGAAATTTCCCTCCCTCTACTCCTCCCACTTCTTTTTCCCTCCTCTTCCAACAGGGTCCACACCATTTCTCTCTCTTACTAGGCTTCTAAGAGGTAACATTAAAAAACAGTAAAATATAGAAGATGAAACAAAATCTACCATATGGAACTTGGGCCTAACAAGTCAAGAGAAATATTCCTGACAGGAATGTTACAGAAACAATATGAAATAGCTGGCAGGAATGGAACAAAGTTGCTACAGTTTTGCTAGGAGGGGGACAGTTTTCAACAACATCTCTTCCCCACTTTATATCAGGCTCACTGTATCTGGTATTGTGTTGAGGTCTATAATCCACTTGGACTTGAGTTTCCTGCAGGGTTATAACTATGGATCTACATTTACTCTTCTACAAGGAGATATCTAGTCTGACAAGCACGTGGTGATGTCCACTCACTAGGTGTGAATTGTTATCTTCTGCATCAAAAGATAAGGAATTGATATATGCATGTATTTATGTGCAGGCATTAAGTTTAATCTAACTGATAAATGTGTCTGCTTTTATGATAATACTTGCTGTTGTTAATAACATAATTCGGGGTGTAGTTCATTGTGCTGAAGGTGACAGCTTCAGCAGTTCTTTTATTATTCAGGAGAGTTTTTCATAGTCTGGGCTATTTGTCTTTCCATAACTAAGTGGAAATTGTCCTCTGAAGATCTGTGAATCATTGTATGGGAATTTTGATGGGGATTGCACTGAATTTATAGATTGCTTTTGGTAGACTGGCTGAGCATTGGTGATCTTTCTATCTTCTGATACCTTCTTCAATATTTTTCCTGGAATTTTTATCATAGAATATTTTTACTTGCTTGGTTAGAATTGCCTCAAGATATTTCACATTACTTGGGGCAATGTTAAAGGGTTTGTGCCTAATTTTTTTCTTAGTCAAATTGTTGTTTGTATAGAGAGGGGTACTGATTTTTCTGGTTAATTTAACACTACAGGTACTCTGCTGAAAGTGTTTCTCAATCATAGACATTCACTAGTGCAATTTCTCAAGTCACTTCTGAACATTGTCATATCATTTAAATAAAGGTACTTTGAAGTACTCCTTCCCCGTATGTATTTCCTTTACCTCCTACAAGTGTCTTCTTGCTTAAGCTAAGAACTTCAAGTAATGCATTGAACAGATATGGAGAGAGTGGCAGCCTTGACTTGTTCCCGATTTTAGTGGAATTCTGTAAATGTTATGCCTGGTTCTTCCTCCCAGACTCTTCCTCCCAGAAATAAGTCTCAGATTAAAAACATATTTTAAAATACCATGCCTAGGCCTGGAAAATGGCTCTATGTTTAAGAGCACTGACTGCTCTTCCAGAGGTACTGAATCAATTCCCAGCAACCACATGGTTGCTCAAACCATCTGTGAAGGGACGTTAGGTTCTCTGCTGGTGTGTCTGAAGACAGCTATAGTGTACTCATGTACATAAAATAAATATTAAAAAAATACCATGCCTATACATTTTAGCTCCTCTTTGACTAGATCATAACTTAGATGATTCAATTGTATTACCTTACCTTCTTCCATGTGGTTGATTACCTGTGCTCAGGGACTATGCATCTGTCCTCCCCGACCCCCACATCTTCCTGAAGACAGGTGTATTAACTCACCTGGAATTTCAACACTCAGTAGAAGCAAGAAGATGGCATGAAACACAGTGACAACCCGTAATCCCTGCTTTCCCTGATGTGAAGAGCAAGAAAGATACTATTGCTTTGATATTGATCGATGAAGATTCCGAGTCAAGAGGAAGGGATATGGGAGGCTTCTGCCATAACACCTATTCATATGCCAACTTACCCTGCCTCCCAAGAAAGTAGTATACTAGTAATAGAGGCACTGAAGAGAACACTTAAATGGGTTGGGATACAGAAATGTACCTTTCCACAATGGGTGACTAATGAAAGAGTTAGAAGGAGAAGGTGTATATTCTGTTATTGGGAAGTCCATGAAGATTATGTCCCCATACTCTAGTGAAAATACAGATGACAGAACAATGTCCGTTTTATAATTTTTTATTTTTTCACGCTTTGGGGAAGGGGAGGGCACAAAGGTGGGTCGACATATCAGGACAGGGAACTGTGTGTAATCAAGTGCTTACCAATATAAAAATAGGAGAGAATCCATTTAATTGCTATGTTCAATGAATAGCTGTACCTTTGTGATAAATTGAAAATAAATAACACTAGTTTAATTGAGATATTTTCACAAAGTCTTCTTTGAAAGATTTCTACCTCATGTATTCAGACAATCAGTCTCCAAATTTAAACCTTTCACTTTGGTAGATGGAGAGAGGAGTGCCCCAAACTTCTGGATCAACAGTTCTTAGATGGCATCCACAAGTCAGAAGTTCTCAGGGAAGTCAGACAGTGACACTTGGTCTGATACTGAATCCAAGTCACTGAGATGTACAGGAAGAGCTGGTCTTGTATATCAGTCTGGTCTTAAACACCTATGAGTGTGTATTGAGCAATGGGTCTCCCTTGGATTCCCAGATGTCAAAGCTGTGCTGGAATGTGGAGTTTGGGCTATTGCTGGATCTTGATCTGCAGCAGGTTGTGCAGATAGTGCACAGACTGATGATTGACAGACCGTACTCTCCCCTGTTGCTGGGTTTCACTCAGCCTATAGAGACATCATGGCATCACTTAATAAATTCTCATTAATCTGAATAATGGACAAGGGTGACTCCGGGTCTGAGAACATACTTGGGCTGAAAGGAGGAGGAAAGCTGACATGACATATTTCCTCCCATGCAGAAAATATGGATTCTGAGTCTGGAGATGTACTTGATGGGCTGCATGGAGGAGAACTGAACACAGACTGTCTCTCAGCCAAGGTATCCTGATAGGCAGAGCTTGGCAGAGAGACAGTGCCTTTAGGGCTTTCATCTATTTCACAGGAATCCTGGCCATGCATCAAAGTTTGCACTGTGTTCTTCTCCGTCTCCTTCCTTTGCTTCTTAGACCTTGTATTCTTTTGATAGATTTCACAGACCTGATCAATTTTGGAAAAGATGGCCATCTGGTCTAGGGAATTACTCAAGGGGCTGAGTTCAGGAAGAGGGCTCAAAAGTGATGGTGTCTGGCACATGGAGAAGGTGGATTCTGAGTTTTGGGTCATACTTGGAGGTCCGAGTTGAGGAGAAAGGCTTAATCCCGAGGGTATGTCACATGAAGATTCAGCACTGGCTGGTGGAGAAGGTGAGGAAAGAACGTTGGAACAGCCAGACCTATCACTAGATAGGTGCCCCGGTTCCCTGGAAAGTTCTCTACACTTCTGCCTTGGATGCTCCGAAATAATGTGGCTCTTGCTGAAACACATGTCTTCCAAGGGTTGATCAATGAGGGAAGAGTTGAATTCCTGGTGAGGGGAGTTCCTTGATGCTCTAAACTCAGGAGGATAGCTGACATTCACATGTCTCTGCAACACAGAATCTGGACTGGCAGCGAAATCAGGAACTTCACCGCCACTGCTGGAAGTAGGCCTATAGTGAGGTCCACTTCCAATTCTCCGAGGGAGTTGTGAACTCTTCCGACATTCTTTAGCTCGTCTGTTCTTGAACCAGGTCTGGAAAACAAAGGAGACATCAGAGGAATACCCGTAACGGGACCACAGGTTGAAGCCTTTAGATGGGAGGTGTTTTTATAGCCATAGAAACTGCATGAGGCAGAAACAGAGAAGTCTGAGGCTCTAAATCCCAAAGAGATCGCAGTAAGGTAGGATGTATATGACTTGGCACCAAAATCTGGGGAAGATTCAGGTAGTGTGTCCTGTGTCTTAGTAGAAGCCGTGGTGTATGGGTCTCTAAGACCCTGCAGGAAAATAATCTTGACCCAAAATGGTCAAGGCACAGTGCTCCCGTCCTTTCTTTCATTTTTTTGAGAAAGTGTTTCTTTGTGCATGCCTGGCTCACATAGAAATCGCTCTGAAGAACATGCTTGTCTCAGGCTCACAGAGATAGAACTGCCTCTTCCTCTCAGGTGCTAGGAATAAAGTGCTCATCCTCCCCTGGCCAGTCCAGATTCTTTGGTTTCTACAAAGACACTGGTCCTACAACTGATCTTGTTATAAGCCAGAGCATTTATATTGTAAAAGACTTGACCAGTGTACTTTCTATTGAGAAAAAAAAATTCTTACCAATACTTTTAATTTATGCCATGCCTTTTATATCTTAAATGGGCCCCACAATTGCTGGATAGTTGATGATAACCCTGAGAAACTGGGATGATAGCATGTCCCACTACACAGTATATAGGCTAGTAAAGATTGTGCTATTTTACACACAGAGCTCCAACACAATACTTTTTTTTTTTTATTTGTTGAGGGACCAAGGTGGAGAGATAAGGACATTAACCAACCGATGGATTTTTTACGTAAAATTTGTCAGGTCTAAAAGAAATTCACGACAAAGACGGACCAGAGAGCAAAAAAACTAGCCCAATTTGAGACTCATTCCATGGGCAAGGATTAAATCCCTAACAACATTATGCTTGCAAACAGGATCTTAGCATAACTGTTTTCTGAGAGGCTCCATCCAGTAGCTGAAACAGAGGCAGAGAACCAGAACCAAACACTGAATAGAGCTCAGGGACTCTATTAGAAAAGGTGGGGGAAGATTGAAGGCTCTGAATGGTATAGGGACTCCAGAGGAAGAGCAACAGAGTCAACAACCTGAATATTTGAGGGCTTCCAGAGACTGAAGCACAAAACCATAGCTACCTTGGGATAGACCTAAACCCTGAACCTATGTAACAGATAGGCAGCTTGGATTTCATGCATGTTTCCAAACAACTGGAGGGGAGATTGTACCTCAATATGAGTTGTATCTGTGGATCTCATTGTCCTAGCTGGGATGTCCTACTTGGCCTCAATGGGAAAGGATAAGCCTAGTCCTGCAGAAATTTGATGTACTGCGGTGTAGTGATCCTAAGTTGGTTTTCCCTCTTTCGAGGGTAGACAAGAAAAAATGAATGGAGTGAGAAGTTGTGGGATACGTGGAGACTGGGAGGAGGAAGGGGTGATATTTAGGTGAAAAGAGAATAAATAATTAACAATAAAAAAAGAAAATATCACATTAGAATCAATCTGCAGTTCTACCACACATTGTACCCATGCAATGTCAGGTTCTTTCTCTCTTTCTCGCTCTCTCCCTCTCTCACTTCTCTATCTCTCCTTCTTAAGTCATTTTATTTATTTACATTCCAAATGTTGTCCCCCCATCCTGATCCCCCTCCTAGAGTTCTTCACTTCATCACCCCTCACCTTTGGCTCTGAGATGGTGCTCCTCTATCTTTACTCCCCATATGCTCCCAGCCCTCACTCCTCCATTCCTCCTGACACTACACACCCATCCCATATTCCCCTTACTTGGGGCATCAATGATCTACAGATCAAGCAGATCCTCTCCCACTGAAGCCAGACAAGGCTACTATGTGCAAGGAAATATGGAGCATCATATGTATGCTTTTGGGTTGATGATTTAGTCTCTGTGTTAGGGTTAGTTGACAGTGTTGAGCTTTCTATGGGGTTACCATCTCCTTTGATTCCTCATACCTTCCACTAGCTCTTCAATAGGGGGGTCCCTGACTGATCTCAGTCCAGTAGTTGGCTGTACATATCTAAACATGTCTGAGTCAGCTACTGGTAGATCCTCTCAGAGGACATCCATGCTAGGCTCCTGTGTTCAAGCACAACCAGACATCAGTAATAGTATTAGGGTTTTGGGCCTGCTCATGGGAGAGATTCCAAGTTGGACTAGTCACTTGATGACTTTTCCTTCAGTCTCTGTTCTAATTTTACCTCTTCATTTTTTACACAGGAAAAATTCTATGTCAAAATTTTTGAAGGTAGGCTAGTGGCTCCATCCCTCCCCTGAGGGCCGTGGCTGAAAGTGGTCTCTTCTGGTCCCATCTCACCATTATTGAGCACTTCTGCAAAGGTCATCCCCATTGAGTCCTGGGAGCCTCTCACATACCAGGTATCTGGTACTATCTAGAAGTTCCACCGAACTCCTGCCGCTGCATATTTCCATTCATTCTACTCACCACTGGGCTTCTCTCCTGTCTTCTCCTATACTGGATTCTTCCCCCATTTCTGCCCTTCACCCTCCCACCAGTTTCCCTCCTTCCTTCTACCTCCTGTTATTATTTTGTTCCTCATTCTAAGAGGGATTGTAGTATACTCACTGGGGCCTTCCTTTTTAAAAACTTCTTAGGCTCTGTATCCAAGGTATTTTGTAGTTTATGGCTAATATACACCTATACGGGAGTACATACCATGCATACTCTTTTAGGTCTGTGCTCCCTCAGTTAAGTAGATATTTTCTAGTTCCATCCATTTGATTGCAAAATTCATGATGTCCTTGTTTTTTTCATAGCCGAATAGTACTCCATTTTGTAAATGAACCACGTTTTCTGTATTCATTCTTAAATTAAGGGACATTTGGGTTGATTCTAGCTCCTGGCTATTACAAATAAGACTGCTATAAAAATAGTGGAATACCTGTCTTTTTGGTATAGTAGAGCATCTTTTAGGTATATGACCAGGAGTGACATGACTAGGTCTTCAGGTTTCTCTTTCATCACATCCTAGACAGCATGTGCTGGGACTTGAGTCTTTGATCTTAGACATGCTGGTTGCTGTAATGTGGAATCTTAAGGTTATTTTAATTTTCATTTCTCTGATGACTAAGGATGTTAAACATTTCTTAAAGTGCTCTCTGCCATTTGATATTACTCTGTTGAGAATTCTGTTTTCCTTTGTTTCCAATTTTTACAACAATTTTATTTATTCATATCCCAGCTATTGGGAGAAGACAGGAAGGCCAGAAGAATCAATGGAAGTATGCAGCCTCTGGGTTTAGAATGTACAGGGACCCTCTGGAAAATACCATAGAGGAGGTGAGAGACTCTCGGGACCCAATGGCAGTGACCTTAGCCAAAATGCCCAACACTGGGAAGAGGGAACTCCAAAAGTCCACCTCCAGTAGATTGTAAGGACCTCAAGTGGAAGGATAGTGTTACCAACTTCACAGTCAAAATTTCTGACCCCAAATTGATCCTGTCTAAAAGAACTGTAGGGACAAAAATAGGAAAGTAACTGAAGAAAAGGAGGTCCAATCGTCGGTCCAAATTGGGATCCATCTCATGTGCTGCTACCAATGCCTGACACTCATACTGATGCTATGATGTGCTGACAAGAACCTAGCATGGCCATCCTCTGAAAGGCCCTACAAGCAGCTGGCTGAGGCAGATGCAAATACTTTTCCCAACCATTGGACATTAAGTCTGGAATCGGTAAGAATGAATTAGGAGAAGGATTGAAAAAGCTGAAGGGGATGGCAACCACATAGGAAGGAAAGCAGTCTCAAATAACCTGGATGCCTAAGAGTTCCCAGAGACTGAGCCACCAATCATGTAGCAGACATAGGATGGTTTGAGGCCCCCAGCACATAAGTAGTAGAGGACTGCCTGGACTGGCATCGCTGGATGAAAATTAATCTGGTCCTTGAGAGACTTGAGGCCTCAGTGAAGAAGCATGCATTATTTAGTTTTTTGAAATTTAACTTCTTGAATTCTTTATATATTTTGGATATTGGCCCTCTAACAGATGTAGGGTTAGTGAAGATGTCCTATTGGCAGTGTCCTTTACCTTACAGAAGCTTTTAAATTTCGTAAGATTCCACCTGTCGTTTTTGATATTAGAGTCTGAGCCATTGGTGTTCTTTTCAGGAAATTTTCCCCTGTGTTACTGAGTTCAAGGCTATTTTCCATTTTCTATTCTATTGGATTCAGTGTATCTGGTTTTATGTTGAAGTCCCTGATCCATTAGGACTTGTAAGATAAGATGTACAAATATGGATCAGTTTGCATTCAGGTACAGGCAGAACACCAATTAGGCAAGCACCACTTGTTGAAGATGCTTGCTATTTTCCCACTGTATGTCTTCGGGTTCTTTGTCAAAGATCAAGTATGTACAGAAGTGTACGTATATTTCAAGACCTTCAATATGTAATTTATCAACAGGTCTGTGTCTATGCCAATACCATGAGGTTTTATCACTACTGACCTGTAGTACTGTGATGTCGGGGATGATGATTTCCCCAGAAGTTCTTTTATAGTTGAGATAACTTTTGGGTACCTTAAGTTTTTTGATTTGCCATATTGAGTTGAAAATTGTTCTTTTCATGTTTGTTAAGAATTTTGCTGGAATTTTGATATGGATTACTTTGAATCTGTAGATTGCTGTTGGTTGTGTTCACCACGTTAATCCTCCCTATCCATGAGCCCAGTAGATCTTTCCATCTTCTGAGAATTTCTTCAGTTTCTTTCTTCAGGGACATGTAGTTCTTTTCATATAGATCTTTCACTTGCATGGTTAGAGTTACATCAAGATATTTTATATTACTTGTGGCTTTCTGGAGGAATGTAGATTCCCTAAGTTCTTTCTCAGAACATTTATTATTTGTATAAAGGAACACTATTGATTTGTTTGAGTTAATTTTATAATGATCCAGTTTTCTGGAATTATTTTTCATCTGTAGGTGTTCTTTGTAGAACTTTAGGGGTTGATTTGCATCTTATTATATCACATCATCTGCAAATAATGATATTTTGCCTTATCCCTTTCCCATATGTGTCCTCTTTACACCTTATTGTTCTCTAACTTCTCTAGCAAGAACTGTGGATGCTATATTGAATAGTTATACAGATTTTGGGTATCCTTGATTGTCGCTGATTTTAGTGGAATTGCTTCATGTGTCTATTTAATTTTATTTACTTATTTATTTATTTTTATTTTTTCTTTGATATTTTCATATTGAATATTTTTATAATGTTTACTTTTTACAGTCCAATCATTAACCCCTTCCTGGTTTTCTCTCCCACAGATCCTCATGCCAGTCCTCCTCCCCTTATCTCTAAGAGGATGTTCCCCAAAAACCTTGCAAGGCCTCCCATCTCCCTGGAGCCTCAAGTCTCTCAAGGTTTAGGCTCATCTTCTCCCACTGAGGCCATGTTAAGATGATGGCCATTTTTTTTCTTTCCATTATTTATTAGGTATTTAGCTCATTTACATTTCCAATGCTATACCAAAAGTCCCCCATACCCACCCACCCCCACTCCCCTACCTGCCCACTCCCCCTTTTTGGCCCTGGGGTTCCCCTGTTCTGGGGCATATAAAGTTTGTGTGTCCAATGGGCCTCTCTTTCCAGTGATGGCCGACTAGGCCATCTTTTGATACATATGCAGCTAGAGTCAAGAGCTCCGGGGTACTGGTTAGTTCATAATGTTGATCCACCTATAGGGTTGCAGATCCCTTTAGCTCCTTGGGTACTTTCTCTAGCTCCTCCATTGGGAGCCCTGTGATCCATCCATTAGCTGACTGTGGGCATCCACTTCTGTGTTTGCTAGGCCCCGGCATAGTCTCACAAGAGACAGCTACATCTGGGTCCTTTCAATAAAATCTTGCTAGTGTATGCAATGGTGTCAGCGTTTGGATGCTGATTATGGGGTGGATCCCTGGATAAGGCAGACTCTACATGGTCCATCCTTTCATCTCAGCTCCAACCTTTTTCTCTGTAACTCCTTCCAAGGGTGTTTTGTTCCCACTTCTAAGGAGGGGCATATTGTCCACACTTCAGTCTTCATTTTTCTTGAGTTTCATGTGTTTAGGAAATTGTATCTTATATCTTGGGTATCCTAGGTTTTGGGCTAATATCCACTTATCAGTGAGTACATATTGTGTGAGTTCCTTTGTGAATGTGTTACCTCACTCAGGATGATGCCCTCCAGGTCCATCCATTTGGCTAGGAATTTCATAAATTCATTCTTTTTAATAGCTGAGTAGTACTCCATTGTGTAGATGTACCACATTTTCTGTATCCATTCCTCTGTTGAGGGGCATCTGGGTTCTTTCCAGCTTCTGGCTATTATAAATAAGGCTGCTATGAACATAGTGGAGCATGTGTCCTTCTTACCAGTTGGGGCATCTTCTGGATATATGCCCAGGAGAGGTATTGCTGGATCCTCCGGTAGTACTATGTCCAATTTTCTGAGGAACCGCCAGACGGATTTCCAGAGTGGTTGTACAAGCCTGCAATCCCACCAACAATGGAGGAGTGTTCCTCTTTCTCCACATCCTCGCCAGCATCTGCTGTCACCTGAATTTTTCATCTTAGACATTCTGACTGGTGTGAGGTGGAATCTCAGGGTTGTTTTGATTTGCATTTCCCTGATGATTAAGGATGTTGAACCTTTTTTCAGGTGCTTCTCTGCCATTCGGTATTCCTCAGGTGAGAATTCTTTGTTCAGTTCTGAGTCCCATTTTTTAATGGGGTTGTTTGATTTTCTGAAGTCCACCTTCTTGAGTTCTTTATATATGTTGGATATTAATCTCCTATCTGATTTAGGATAGGTAAAGATCCTTTCCCAATCTGTCGGTGGTCTCTTTGTCTTATTGACGGTGTCTTTTGCCTTGCAGAAACTTTGGAGTTTCATTAGGTCCCATTTGTCAATTCTCGATCTTACAGCACAAGCCATTGCTGTTCTGTTCAGGAATTGTTCCCCTCTGCCCATATCTTCAAGGCTTTTCCCCACTTTCTCCTCTATAAGTTTCAGTGTCTCTGGTTTTATGTGAAGTTCTTTGATTCATTTAGATTTGACCTTAGTACAAGGAGATAAGTATGGATCAATTCGCATTCTTCTACATGATAACAACCAGTTGTGCCAGCACCATTTGTTGAAAATGCTGTCTTTCTTCCACTGGATGGTTTTAGCTCCCTTGTCGAAGATCAAGTGACCATAGGTGTGTGGGTTCATTTCTGGGTCTTCAATTCTATTCCACTGGTCTACTTGTCTGTCTCTATACCAGTACCATGCAGTTTTTACCACAATTGCTCTGTAGTAAAGCTTTAGGTCAGGCATGGTGATTCCACCAGAGGTTCTTTTATCCTTGAGAAGAGTTTTTGCTATCCTAGGTTTTTTGTTATTCCAGATGAATTTGCAAATTGCTCCTTCTAATTCGTTGAAGAATTGAGTTGGAATTTTGATGGGGATTGCATTGAATCTGTAGATTGCTTTTGGCAAGATAGCCATTTTTACAAAATTGATCCTGCCAATCCATGAGCATGGGAGATCTTTCCATCTTCTGAGATCTTCTTTAATTTCTTTCTTCAGAGACTTGAAGTTTTTTTCATACAGATCTTTCACTTCCTTAGTTAGAGTCACGCCAAGATATTTTATATTATTTGTGACTATTGAGAAGGGTGTTGTTTCCCTAATTTCTTTCTCAGCCTGTTTATTCTTTGTGTAGAGAAAGGCCATTGTCTTGTTTGAGTTAATTTTATATCCAGCTACTTCCCCGAAGCTGTTTATCAGGTTTAGGAGTTCTCTGGTGGAGTTTTTAGGGTCACTTATATATACTATCATATCATCTGCAAAAAGTGATATTTTGACTTCTTCCTTTCCAATTTGTATCCCCTTGATCTCCTTTTGTTGTCGAATTGCTCTGGCTAATACTTCAAGTACTATGTTGAATAGGTAGGGAGAAAGTGGGCAGCCTTGTCTAGTCCCTGATTTTAGTGGGATTGCTTCCAGCTTCTCTCCATTTACTTTGATGTTGGCTACTGGTTTGCTGTAGATTGCTTTTATCATGTTTAGGTATGGGCCTTGAATTCCTGATCTTTCCAGAACTTTTATCATGAATGGGTGTTGGATCTTGTCAAATGCTTTTTCTGCATCTAACGAGATGATCATGTGGTTTTTGTCTTTGAGTTTGTTCATATAGTGGATTACATTGATGGATTTTCGTATATTAAACCATCCCTGCATTCCTGGAATAAAACCTACTTGGTCAGAATGGATGATTGCTTTAATGTGTTCTTGGATTCGGTTAGCGAGAATTTTATTGAGTATTTTTGCATCGATATTCATAAGAGAAATTGGTCTGAAGTTCTCTATCTTTGTTGGATCTTTCTGTGGTTTAGGTATCAGAGTAATAGTGGCTTCATAAAATGAGTTGGGTAGAGCACTTTCTACTTCTATCTTGTGAAAAAGTTTGTGCAGAACTGGAATTAGATCTTCTTTGAAGGTCTGATAGAACTCTGCACTAAACCCGTCTGGTCCTGGGCTTTTTTTGGCTGGGAGACTATTAATAACTGCTTCTATTTCTTTAGGGGATATGGGACTGTTTAGAAGGTCAACTTGATCCTGATTCAACTTTGGTACCTGGTATCTGTCCAGAAATTTGTCCATTTCGTCCAGGTTTTCCAGTTTTGTTGAGTATAGCCTTTTGTAGAAGGATCTGATGGTGTTTTGGATTTCTTCAGGATCTGTTGTTATGTCTCCCTTTTCATTTCTGATTTTGTTGATTAGGATTTTGTCCCTTTGCCCTTTAGTGAGTCTAGCTAAGGGTTTATCTATCTTGTTGATTTTCTCAAAGAACCAACTCCTCATTTGGTTAATCCTTTGAATAGTTCTTCTTCTTTCCACTTGGTTGATTTCACTCCTGAGTTTATTATTTCCTGACTTCTACTCCTCTTGGGTGAATTTGCTTCCTTTTGTTCTAGAGATTTTAGGTGGGCTGGAGAGATGGCTCAGCCGTTAAAGGCTAGGCTCACAACCAAAGATGGCCATTTTTTTAATTAGGTACTTTCCTTGTTTACATTTCCAGTGCTATCCCAAAAGTCCCCCATAACCACCCGCCCCCCAATCCCCTACCCACCCACTCCCCCTTTTTGACCCTGGCGTTCCCCTGTACTGGGGCATATAAAGTTTGCAAATCCAAAGGGCCTTTCTTTCCACTGATGGCTGACTAGGCCATCTTTTGATACAGATGCAGCTAGAGACAAGAGCTCAAGGGTACTGGTTATTTCACGTTGTTGTTTCACATATAGGGTTGCAGTTCCCTTTAGCTCCTTGGGTACTTTCTCTAGCTCCTCCATAGGAGGCTGTGACCCATCCAATAGCTGACTGTGAGCATCCACTTCTGTGTTTGCTAGGCCCCGGCATAGTCTCACAAGAGACAGCTATATCTGGGTCCTTTCAGCAAAATCTTGCTAGTGTATGCAATGGTGTCAGCGTTTGGAAGCTGATTATGGGATGGATCCCTGGATATGGCAATCACTAGATGGTCCATCCTTTAGTCATAGCTCCAAATTTTGTCTCTGTAACTCCCATGGGTGTTTTGTTCCCATTTCTAGGAAGGGGCAAAGTGTCCACACTTTGGTCTTCATTCTTTATGAGCTTCATGTGTTTAGCAAATTGTATCTTATATCTTGGGTATCCTAAGTTTCTGGGCTAATATCCACTTACCAGTGAGTACATATTGTGCGAGTTCCTTTGTGATTGGGTTACCTCACTCTGGATGAAGCCCTACAGGTCCATCCATTTGCCTAGGAATTTCATAAATTCATTCTTTTTAATAGCTGAGTAGTACCCCATTGTGTAAATGTACCACATTTTTGTCCATTCCTCAGTTGAGTGGCGTCTGGGTTCTTTCCAGGTTCTGACTATTATAAGTAAGGCTGCTATGAACATAGTGGAGCATATGTCCTTCTTACTGGTTGGGACATCTTCTGGATATATGCCCAGGAGAGGTATTGCTGGATCCTCCAGTAGTACTATGTCCATTTTCCTGAGGAACCGCCAGACTGATTTCCAGAGAGGTTGTACAAGCTTGAAATCCCACCAACAATTGAGGAGTGTTCCTCTTTCTCCATATCCTCGCCAGCATCTGCTGTCACCTGAATTTTTGATCTTAGCCATTCTGACTGGTGTGAGGTGGAATCTCAGGGTTGTTTTGATTTGCATTTCCCTGATGATTAAAGATTTTGAACATTTTCTCATGTGCTTCTCTGCCATTCGATATTTCTCAGGTGAGAATTCTTTGTTCAGCTCTGAGCCCCACTTTTTAATGGGGATATTTAATTTTATGCTGGCTGTTGGTTTAAATATAATTGCAATGTGTCTGCAATGAATTCCTAATCTCTGTATGACTTATAACAGGAAAAGTTGTTGCATATTTTCAAAGGGTTTTAAGGCATCTAAAAATATGAGCATATAATTTTTTGGAGTTAATTTATATAGTAGATTGTGTTGATGGATTTTTGTATACTGAACCACCCCTTCCTTCCTGGGATGAGGCCTACTTGATCACAGTGAATGACATTTTTTAATGCGTTCTTTAATTTGTTCTGAGAGAATTTTATTGAGTAGTTTTGTATTGCTATTCCTAAGCAAATTTGGTCTGACATTTTCTAGTTTGTTGGATCTTTGTATCATTTAAGTATCAGAGTAACTGTGGCTTCATGCAATGAATTAGGTAGTGGTCTTTCTGTTTCTGTTTTGTGGAAGAGTTTGATGAGCATTGGTATTAGTTCTTTTTTGAAGGTCTGGTAGAATTCTGCCATAAAACCATCTGGTCCTGGGATTTCTTTAGATGACAGGCTTTGAATTTCTTCTTCTGTTTCCTCAGGTGTTATGGAACTCTTTAGATATTTTATCTCATGTTGATTAACACTGGTAGGTTGTGTCAGTCTAGAAAATGATCCCATTTCATTTTGATTTTCCAGTTTTGCTGCATATAGGCTTTAGAAGCAAGATCTCATGATTCATTGAATTTTCTCAGTTTCTGTAATGGCTCCTCTTTATATTTTTCTTAACTTTGATACTGTCTCTGTGCTCTTTAGTCAGTTTTGTCAAAAGGTGTACTTATCTGTGAATTTTCTCCCAGAACCATGTCCCAGTTTTGTTGATTCTTTGTATCGTTCCCTTACTTTTTTTTTTTAATTACGAATTTTCCTCAATGACATTTCCAATGCTATCCCAAAAGTCCCCGATACCCTCCCCCCCACTTCCCTACCCACACATTCTCATTTTTTTGGCCCTGGCATTCCCTGTACTGGTTCCCTTACTTTCTTATTGTTTGATTCCAGCCCTGAGGTTGGCCATTTTCTTCCCTTTACTGCTCTTAGTTGTGTTTGCTTTTTTCATAAATATAGGTAAATAGAGAATTAAATAAACCATACTCTGAAACATACAAAGACAAACATACACAGGAATAGAGAGAAAAGACGACAGACAAACAGATGACAGACAGAGACAGAGGCTGAGAATCTGAAATTGTGTTCATTAAGCCAACAGTTAATGACCTAACCATGGTGCTTTCACAACAGGATGTTTCTTATATTCAGTGTTGAACAAACTTTAAATAACCCATTAGGTGGAACAACAATATGAACTAACCAGTACTCCCAGAGGTAGTGTCCCTAGCTGCATTTGTAGCAGAAGATGGCCTAGTCGGCCATCTTTGGGAAGACAGGCCCCTTGGTCTTGCATACTTTATATGCCCCAATACAGGGGAATGCTAGGACCAAGAAGTGGAAGTGGGTGGGTAGGGAAGCAGGGCATGGGGAGTGTATAGGGGACTTTCAGGATAGCATTTGAAATGTAAATAAAGAAAATATCTAATAAAACATTTTAAAAAATAAATAATTCTCAATAAAATCCGCACAAACCAAATCCAAGAACACATCAAAATGATGATGCATCGTGATCAAGTAGGCTTCATCCCAGGGATACAGGGATGGTTTTATATAAAGAAATCCATCAATAAAATCCACTATCTAAACAAACTCAAGGACAAAAACCACATGAACATCTTGATAGATGCTGAGAAAGCATTTGACAAAATCCAACACCCATCCATGATAAAAGTCTTGGAAAGTTCAGGAATTCAAGGCCCATACCTAAAAATAATTAAAGCAATATACAGCAAACCAGTAGTCAACATAAAACTAAATGGATTGAAACTTGAAGCAATCCCACTAAAATCAGGGACTAGACTAGGCTGCCCACTTCCTTCCTACCTATTCATTATAGTAGTGAAAGTCCTAATCAGAGCAATTAGACAACAGAAGGGCATCAAAGTGATACATATTGAAAAGAAGAAGTCAAAATATCACTATGGCAGATGACATGATACTATATATTAGACCCTAAATATTCCACCAGAGAACCACTTAACTTGATAAACAGCTTCATTGCAGTAGCTGGATATAAAATTAATTCAAACAAATCAATGGCCTTTCTCTACACAAAGGATAACCAGGCTGAGAAAGAAATTTTGGAAACAACACCCTTCACAATAGTCACAAATTATATAAAATACCTTGGTGTGGCTCTAAATAAGGAAGTGAAATATCTGTATGATAAGAACTTCAAGTCTTAATAGAAAGAAATCATAGAAGATCTCAGAACATCACAAGATCTCCCTTGCTCAGGGATTGGAATGATCAATATAGTAAAAATGGCTATCTTGCCAAAAGCAATCTACAGATTCAATGCAATCCCCATCAAAATCCCAACTCATTTCTTCACAGAGTTAGAAAGGGCAACTTTCAAATTCATCTGGAATAACAAAAAACCTAGGATAAAAAAATATTCTCAAAAATAAAAGAACCTCTGGTGGAATCACCATGCCTGGCCCCAAGCTGTCCTTCAGAGCAACTATGGTAAAAACTTCATGGTACTGGTAGAGCAACAGACAGGTAGATCAGTGGAATTGAACTGAAAACCCAGAAATGGACCCACACACCTATGGTCACTTGATCTTTGTCAAAGAAGCTAGAACCATCCAATGGAAAAAGACAGTATTTTCAATCAATGTTGCTGGCTTAACTGACTGTTATCATGTAGCAGAATGTGAATTGAGCCATTCTTACCTCCTTGCACAAAGCTCAAGTCTAAGTGGATCAAGGAACTCCACCTAAAACCAGAGACAGAAAAACTTAAAGAGGACAAAATGGGAGGAAAACCTTAAAGATATGGGCGCAGGGGAAAAAATTCCTGAACAGAAGAACATGTATGCCTGGGCAGTAAGATGGAAAATTGACAAATGTGCAAAGCTTTTATAAGGGAAAAGGCACTGTTAATAAGACAAAAAGGCCACCATCAGATTGGGATAGGATTTTTACCAATCCTAAACCCGATAGGATTATCCAATATTCAATATATACAAAGAACTCAAGAAGCGGAACTCCAGAAAAGTCAAATAACCCCATTTAAATATGGGGCAGAGAGCTGAACAAAGAATTCTCTACTGAGGAATACTGATTGCCTGAGAAGCACCTGAAAAAATGTTCAACATCCTTAATCATCAGGGAAATGCAAAGCAAACCCTGAGATTCTACCTCACACCAATCAGAATGGCTAATATCAAAAATTCAGGTGACAGCAGATGTTGGCAAGAATGTGGAGAAAGAGGAACACTCCTCCATTGCTGGTGGGATTGTAAGTTTGTACAACCAATCTGGAAATCAGTCTGCTGGTTCCTCAGAAAATTGGATATAGTACTACCTGAAAATCCAGCAATACCTCTTCTGGGCATGTACCCAGATGATTTTCCAACTGGTCATAAGGACACATGCTCCACTTGTTCCTAGCAGCCTTATTTATAATAGCCAGGAGCTGGAACCAATCCAGATGTCCCTCAACAGAGGAATGGATACAGAAAATGTGGTACATTTACACAGTGGAATACTACTCAGCTATTAAAAACAACGAATTTAGGAAATTCTTTAGCAAATGGATGGGTCCGGAGGATATCATCCTGTGTGAGGTAACCCAATCACAGAAGAACTCACATAATATGCACTCACTGTTAAGTGGATATTAGCTTAGAAACTTAGACCACCCAAGATACAATTCACAAAACACATAAACTCAAGAAGAAGGAAGAATAAATTGTGGATACTTCGTTCCTTCTTAGGATGGGGAACAAAATACAAATGGAAGGAGTTACATAGACAAAGTTCAGAGCTGAGATGAAAGGAAGGACCATGCAGAGGCTGCCCCGGCCCGGGGATCCATCTGATAAACAACCACAAAACCTAGTCACTATTGCATATTCCAGCAAGATTTTGCTGACAGGACCCTGATATAGAGGTCTCTTGTGATGCTATGCCAGTGCCTGGAAAATACAGAAGTGGATGCTCACAGTCATCTATTGGATAGAACACAGGGCCCCCAATGAAGGAGCTAGAGAAATTACCCAAGGAGCTAAAGGGTCTGCAAAGCTATTGGCCGAGCAACAATATGAAATCACCAGTAGCCCCCAGAGCTTGAGTCTCTAGTTGGGTATGTAGCAGAGGATGGCCTAATCGACCATCAATGGGAGAATAGGCCCTTGGTATTGAGAAGATTATATGTCCCAGGACATGGGAGGGGGGGGGGGTTCCAGGACCAGGAAGTGGTAGTGGATAAGTTGGGGAGCAGGGTGGGGGTAGGGTATAGGGGACTTTAGGGATGGCATTTGAAATGTAAATTAAGAAAATTTCTAATAAAAGAGGCTCCTGGCTCTTCAGAGACAAGCAGGTCTCCAAAGAGTGTATTTGAAGGCTTAGTCACCAAAAAGGATGGAGAGTGGAAGTGTGCTGTTTATTCTCTACAAAAAGAGAGCTCTTTCCAAAAATGTGTGGCTTGTGAAGCCTCCAAGCCAACTCATAAGCCACATGAAGTTCCTTCAGCTTTCACAGAGGGCTCAAAGTCACAGTCAAGTGAATCTCCAGGAAGTCAAGTGGAACAGAATTCAAAACTAACTTTCCAGAAAAGAATTTTAAAGTTGTCCTTTCAGAGCAGAAATTTAATTTTGGGCTTGTGGGTCCAGAAAAAAACACCTTCCTTTGCCTTTCAGGGTGGCTCTAATACAGAATTTAAGTCAATCAAGGATTGATATATTGGAGAGATCAGGAAATCAAGTCCCATTCCTAAACATCCTAGAATCAAATTACTGCAAACAAACATCCAATATCAGATTAAATGTAGTGATACTTGAAGCAATCACTTAAATCAGGGACAAGACAATGATGCAAACTCTCCCCATATATATTCAATATAGTACTCAAAGTTCTAACTAGAGCATTAAGACAATAAAAGGGTATTAAGGGGATGGCAAAGAAGAATTAAAGTTATCACTGATTGCAGATGGTATGAGTGTCCATGAGTGACCCCAAAAATACTAACAGAGAACTTCTACAACTGATAAACAGCAAAGTGACTGAATGTGAAATTAACTCAAATAAATCATTAGCTTTCTTTATACCAGTGATAAACAGGCTGAGAAAGACATTGGGAAACAACATCCTTCACACTAGTCACAAATAATATAAAAACTTACGGTAACTCTAACCAAACAAATGAAAGATCTATATGACAATGACATCAAGTCTCTCAAGAAAGAAATCAAGAAAGATATCAGATTATGGAGAGATTTCCCATGCTCATGCAGTGGCAGAATTAATACAGTAAAACTGGCCATCCTACTAAAAGCAATCTTCAGATTCAATGCAATCCCCCAAAAAATCCTGACACAATTCTTAAAAACATGTAAAGAGAAATTCTCAAATTCATCTGGAAAGACAAAAAACTAAGAATAGCAAAAATAACTCTTTTTTTTGTTTGTTTGTTTGTTTTTTCAAGACAGGGTTTATCTGTGTAGCAGTGGCTGTCCTGGAACTCACTCTGTAGACCAGGCTGGCCGCAAACTTAGAAATCTGCCTGCCTCTGCCTCCCAAGTGCTGATATTAAAAGCGATTGCCACCAAGTCCGGCTACAAACACAATTCTTAGAAATTAAAGAAAGCCTGGCATGGTGGCACACTCCTTTAATCCCAGCAATCTGGAGGCAGACACAGGCTAATTTCTGAGTTCGAGGTCAGCCTGGTCTACAAAGTGACTTCCAGGATAGCCAGACATAGAGAGATACCCAGTCTCAGAAAACAAACAAACAAACAAACAAACAAACAAACAGAAATTAAAGAACTTCTGGGGGAATCTACACCCTTGACCTCAAGCTAGACTACACTGAAATAATGATAAAAACAACTGTATGGTGTTGGGACAGAGATAGGCATGTTGAAAATGAAATAGAATTGAAGATGTAGAAATAAAACCACACACTTATGGACACTTGATTTTTGAGAAAGGAACCAAAAATATACAATGGAAAAAAGAAAGCACCTTCTAAAAATGGTCCTGGTGTAACTGACCGTCTATACACTTAAAAATGTATATGGAGACAATTTATACACAGTATACAACGCTCAAGTCCAAGTGGATGAAGGACCTAAACATAAACCCAGACACACGAAATCTAATAGAAAAGAAAGTGAGAAAGAGCCTTGAACTCATTGAAACAGGAGGAAATTGACACAGGCCTGCAGGGTCAGAGGATCCAAAGACTGGGAAGACCTTTGAGAGTCATTCGTGGACAATATATGTAAGCCCTGGTTTCAAGGAATTTTAATCCAACAATATGGGGGCTCTCTCTGAGCAGATTCAAAGACCTTCTATGTCCGTGTGATTTGTCTGGAACATAGACTTGCCACACACATTAATCATTCTGGCTGGAACTCTTGAGTTTTGTTCAGGTTTTCACTTCTTTCTTTGGAGTATCCTGGTTCGGCAGCACACCAGGCAGGGAGGATGAAACACAGGTGATTTTAACACCATGCTTCTTTCCTTGGGATATGTGGAAGCTGATGCACAGCAGGTGGGAAAGTATGATACAAAGTTCAGAATGGGTGGGTCAGCATGACTATGTGGCATTCCTAAATTTAAAGATTGGCTGTTGGGCTCCTGAGATAAGATGGAGAAGATGAAGCATTGAAAAGAAAAAGACTCCTCTGTTTCCTGCTAAGGTTAGTAAAGCTGTCTGGTCATAGTAGACCACAACTTTCCTAAGGTGGGAAGTACAACACTTTAGCACAGACATTTAATTGCAAACAATGACATTAAATTGAGGGGCAGAGAAAGTGATGAATTAGAGAAAATTTAAACAGAATGAGTCAGAGATAGGATGCATCAAACACTCAGGAGAACAACTACTTGAGAACATAGCAGAGAGAGGCAGTTGAGTGAGTTGAGTTAATTGAGAGTCAGTGCTCTGAGTGCAAGTCAGGTCAGTGGAGTTGAGTTTTTTCAGTGAGTTCATTCAGTGCACGTCAGCACAGGCACTTGAAGCCAGAGAATAAGAAAGAGGCAGAAGACTAGCACTAATTTAAAGAGTTAGTTTGGTGCTAAGCAGAGAAATTCAATGAGAAGCTGACAGAAGGTAGATTAAATACGTCAGATTGCAAAGAAAATTGAACCAAACATTCGAATTGAACCAGGAAGACAGGGTTCAGAAAGAGCTTTTTTTTTCTTTTTTTAAAATTACGTATTTTCCTCAATTACATTTCCAATGCTATCCCAAAAAGTCACCCCCCCACTCCCCTACCCACCTGTTCCCATTTTTTGGCCCTGGCGTTCCCCTGTACTGGGGCATATAAAGTTTGCAAGTCCAATGGGCATCTCTTTCCAGTGGTGGCCGACTAGGCCATCTTTTGATACATATGCAGCTAGAGTCAAGAGCTCCGTGGTACTGGTTAGTTCATATTTTTGCACGTACAGGTTTGCAGATCTCTTTAGCTCCTTGGATACTTTCTCTAGCTCCTACATTAGGGGCCCTGTAATCCATCCAATAGTTGACTGTGAGCATCCACTTCTGTGTTTGCTAGGCCCGGGCCTAGTCTCACAAGAGACAGCTACAAGAGATGGTCCTTGCAACAAATGCTTGCTAGTGTATGCAATGTTGTCATCGTGTGGAGGCTAATTATGGGATGGATCCCTGGATATGGCAGTCTCTAGATGGTCCATTTTTTTGTCTCAGCTCCAAACTTTGTCTCTGTAACTCCTTCCATGGGTGTTTTGTTCCCAATTCTAAGAAGGGGCACTGTGTCCACACTTTGGTCTTCATTCTTCTTCAGTTTCATGTGTTTTGCAAATTGCACCTTATATCTCGCTATACTAAGTTTCCGGGCTAATATCCACTTATCAGAGAGTACATATCATTTGAGTTCTTTTGTGATTGTGTTACCTCATTCAGGATGATGCCGCCCAGGTCCAACCATTTGCCTAGGAATTTTTACAAATTCATTCTTTTAAGTAGCTGAGTAGTACTCCATTGTGTAAATGTACTACATTTTTTGTATCAATTCCTCTGTTGAGGGACATCTGGGTTCTTTCCAGCTACTGGCTATTATAAATAAGGCTGCTATGAACATAGAGGAGCATGTGTCCTTCTTACCGTTTGGGACATCTTCTGGATATATGCCCAGGAGAGGTATTGCTGGATCATCCAGTAGTACTATGTCCAATTTTCTGAGGAACCGCCAGACTGATTTCCAGAGTGGTTGTCCAAGCTTGAATTCCCACCAACAATGGAGGAGTGTTCCTCTTTCTCCCCATCCTCGCCAGCACCTGAATTTTTGATCATCGCCATTCTGACTGGTGTGAGGTGGAATCTCAGGGTTTTGCTTTGCATTTCCCTGATAATTAAGATGTTGAACATTTTTTTCAGGTGCTTTTCAGCCATTCAGCATTCCTCGGGTGAGAATTCTTTGTTTAGCTCTGAGCCCCATCTTTTAAGGGGGTTATTTGATTTTGTGGAGTCCACCCTCTTGAGTTCTTTATATATATTGAATATTAGTCTACTATCTGATTTAAGATAGGTAAAGATCCTTTCCCAATCTGTTTGTGGCCTTTTTGTCTTATTGACTGTGTCTTTTGCCTTGCAGAAGCTTTGCAGTTTCATGAGGTCCCATTTGTCAATCCTCCTTCTTACAGCACAAGCCATTGCTGTTGTATTCAGGAATTTTTCCCCTGTGCCCATATCTTCGAGGCTTTTATGTGAGTTATTCAGCAGAAAGACTCCAAGATGACAGTTACATCAAAGGAAATAAGAGATACATTTATATCCTGGTCATTGTCGTAGTGGTCAGACACAGAGAGGGTTGATTCAAGCAAGGCATAATAACTTCCTGGTTATCTGGTGAGTTTGTCTTGTGAATAAAGTTTGTGTATGATGTGTAGGATTGGAGGGGTTACATTCATGAAAGAGAGAAGGCCCTTGTGGAGGAGATCCTTTGGTAGCATTCAGGAGATGGTTTGTGTGTGTTTGGAGGTAGAGGTTTGTCAAAGGCCCAGCTTGATGGGTGTAGGGCCTTGAGAAAATACAGGAGAAGTTTGCAAGTTTTCAACATACAAAGATCCATAGGTGTTCAAGAATCATAGAGGACATGGGAAAAATGCTGCTCAGACATCAGGGTGCTGGTTCAGTTACTACTATGCTTTGTGGACTTTTCATCAGTTCAACATGAGGCATTAGCCTCATATTATATAAGTAGTCTAGAGGAATTGATGTGGAGGCCTGAGTATAGAAGCTAGGGACTGTGGGGTCTTCTCTTATCTATTTCAATTTCCATGTTCTCCTGTGCATATTGGTCTCCCAATGGGAATTAATTTCCATGCAATGCTAAATCTGAAGTTCTCTCAGGCTTCCCTTTGCCACCTGATCCACAAATAATCAGATCACACTCTATAACTCCAAGTAACAAATCCTTTAGGTCTCCAGGGAACCCAGACTGTGAAGCTTCTCAGGTTGCTTCAGGTCTACCAAGCCAACAACTTCTCCTGTCTTCCCAAGTGTCTCTGGTTTCACAAGTTTCTTCCGAAGATTCAAGGAGGCAGAGGATAGACCTCACTGTATGCATTAGGAAAAATGGTAGTCCTGGAAGAATATTTTGATATGCTCAAGTATCCATGCAAAGAACAACCAACGTCACTGGCTCAAAGCTTGGATTGATTGACCACAAGATCAAGTTATGGCCTGTCTTATCTCACCCTCCTTTAGTGAGGTAGACATTCCCCATCATTTCCTTTGCCTGAGGTCTTGCAATGCAGAAATCTGGTACAATTGGGATGCATAGACACTGGTTCCACAAAGTGTCTGGGAGGCATAGACATCAGGGCACACCTCCAAATTTCTGACTCTTACAAGACACATTCTTGCACTGTGGCTTTCATGTCCAGGTCGTTCTGCTTCCTTGTTTCTTGGGTCCAGGAGCCTTCGTGTTATGCAATGTGTTTTGTAAGGTTAAGTACAGATTCCAAAGACTGAACTACCTGTTTCCTCTGCCAGTGAAGTTTCTGCACACCCAATGCATTTGGAAGTCATCTATCCTCTGATAATCTGTCCACTGATTACCTCTTCAGACTAGGAATCAAACGTCCCCCATTGATCAAATCTTGAGAAAGTACTGCTTCAGGAAGAGCCATTTAGGGGGCAACCACACAGGCAGAAGGGTAGGGAACTGTCTGCAATGCAAGACCAACTATCTAGTGGCAGTTCTGCATTTCCCAAATTTTGTGTCCACCTTTCTGAGTCAGCCAGTTCAGTTTTGATATTTGAGAGACCACTGGGTTTTCAGCACTCCTCCTTGGCTCAGTTATTCAACTCTTGCCCCAAACTCAGAATCCACCTTCTCCATGTGTCAGAAACCAGCAGCTGTGAGCCGTCTTTCTGATCTCAGCACTTATAGTAATTCCTCAGACCAGGAATGCATCTTCTCCAACACTGGTCAAGACTGTATGGAGCTCTATCCAAAGAATATAAGATGTAGGGCACAGAGGCAGCAGAAAAATGAATTGGTTCAGTTTTATTTTACCTGCATATCTACTGAAGCATGGTCATATTCTTCATGAACTGCCCCTTAAATATAACAGGGTCATGTCCCTCCATCATCCTGGCAGGAAATTGTCAAATGTGGAGAGATACACTTTAGTATCCCACCACATTTAAGAGTTGTTTACCTGTTGACTTCCTGCCTAGTTTGTTAGATTTTAGGGATGGATTGGGTTGACATGTAGTTATTGGTTGTCAGAGAATATTTCGCTGTCATTCTCTCTCAACTGTAAGGATGGAGATACCATTATCACAGCAATAATATCCTTGCTCCTCTTCATAATCAGTGGGAACATATATCATTGTCATCCACATGGTTCCTTGGAAAAACAAAGAACAGGAACATGGCCCCCAGCAGGAGGAGAATGATGGAACCAGACAAGGCTCATAGAGCCAGGCAGGACCATTGACATAGACTTAGGTGAAAGTACAGGCCACTCGCATAAATATGGTCTTTCAGTAACAGCAGGCCTGCTGACCACAGCATGGCTTAAGAATACAGCATTGACTACTTATATTTATTAGTTATGGCACTTCTTCTTGGAGACCAGCATGGCCTTAACATTCTGTCTTTCTTCTTTCTTTTACTGAGTATGTTGATTCCTAGTGTGTACTAACACACTAGTTTTACTAACACCTATAGTCAATTAATAAGTTGAAGTAATCTTCTATTGTGTTCTTTATACTTTTTCCTTAAATCAATAATGCGATTTCTTTTGGGTTTTTTTGTTTGTTTATTTGTTTTTGTTTTTGTTTCTGTTTTTTTTTTGTTTTTGTTTTTGTTTCTTTGGACACAGGGTTTCTCTGTGTAGCTCTGGCTGTTCTGGAACTCACTTTGTAGACCAGGCTGGCCTCGAACTCCTAAATCTGCCTGCCTATGCCTCCTGAGTGGTGGGATTAAAGGTGTGTGCAACCACACCTGGCATTTTTTTTAACACAATAATACACGTCTCTCATACTTTACACTGTGTCACAACATCAAGAAAGTTAAAATCTTGGGTACCAATTCAGAAAAACCAGTTCAGTTCCCAATATTTCTGTTCTTTATCTCTCCACTTTCAGGGCGTCCAGTGCAGCCTCTTCCACACTCTTCTAGACTTATGTGTTCATACATTCACAAATACACATACTGCTTTCATACACTCAGTTGAGAAGACAGAATGCTGAAGCAGACATTTGTTCAGTACAAAGAGTGGAGAAAGTTGGTTGTGTTTACCACACCTTTAATCTCAGCATTCAGGAGACAAAGGCAGGATCTGGGTGTGAGAGGATAAGGGGAGGGCAAAAGTGAATCATGATCTGGTGTAGGCAGTGGTTTGGGGGAGAGAGGAGAAAAGCCCTGAGGGCCAGCAGAATGAATGGAAATATGCAAACTCTGAGGGTGGGAGGTGGGGTACCTTGTAGAAAGTACAAAAGACCTTGGAGGTAAGAGACTCTCAGGACTCAAAGGGAGGGATCTTAGTAAAATCCTCACCAGTGGAGAGAGGGAAGTCATAGAGTCCACCTCCAGTAGAAATACAGGTCATCCAGTGGAGGGATGGTATTGTTATCCCACAGTCAAATACTCTAACCCAGAATTGTTTCTGTCTTAAACACAAACAAACAAACACAAAAACAAAAAAACAAAAAAAACAAAAACTGCAGGGACAAAGGTGGAGAAGGGACTGAGTAAGTGGAGTTCCAGTGACTGGATCATCTTTGGATCCATGTCAAGAGGAGGCTCCAAGGCCTGACACTATTATTGATGCTATGGAGTGCTTACAGACAGCAGCCTACCTTGGCTGTCTTCTGAGCGGCCCAACAAGCAGTTGACTGAGACTGATGTAGGTACTTACACCCAGGGATTGGACAGATGCCATGAACCTCTGTGGTTAAATTAGGGATATGTTAAATAATCAGAGGAAGAGGCCAACCCCATAAGATGAGAAGCAGTCTCACCTAACCCAGACCCTGATTTCTCTCAGACACTGAACCACTAATCAGGGAGCATACATGAGCAGTTCCTATGCCCCTGACACTTATACAGCAGAGGACCTCTTAGTGTAGCCTCAGTGGGAGAAGAGAAACCTAATCCAGGAAAGACCCAGGGTGTGGGGAGGCCTGGTATGGAGGGCATCCTCTTGGAGATGTGGGGTGAGGATTGAGGTGAAGAATTGCGGGAGGGGGGACTTGGAAGAAAGCAGTGTTTGGACTGTGAAATAATAAAAGTAATGAAATATAAAATAAAAAGAAAGAAAGAATTACAAAGGGAAAAAAAAGGCATGAGCTTTACCACAAGAGGAGCATCAAAGGGTGTGTGAGAATTAAGGATTTGAATATTGCAAGTAGGTGGAGCCAACGTGAGGGAGGAGCATTGAATTCCAAGTTTGGAGAGATATATGAGGGCTGGTCTTCTGAGTAGAATTAAAACAGACTGAGGATTTAGCAAGTTACAGCAACCGTCTGTATTCCTGGTGAGTTGGTGCAGTGAATGAAATATTTCAGGTTGCTGTGTGAAGGGGATTTCATGTGGAGCCTTGGTAACATTTTGTAGTTTGTGTGGGTTTTTCTTTGGTGGCATCTAAAATTTGCCCTGTGCATAGGCAGAAGATTTTTAAAATTAGTAGATTTTTCAAGTCTATCTCATACATATGAACACTAAGGACCAGCAAAATGCCCGGATTGGGCAATCTATGAATGAACTTTTAAGAGACCTCTAAGTGCTCTATTCTTCATTTTAGGCACAGGTCTAAGTCCTGGGTTGTATAGAAAGCCCGACATCAACCGATGGAGTGGCCTGCTTATAGGACCAAGGGACTGTAGGCATTCTCCAATTCATTTTCCTTTAAACATATATGCAGGACTAGAAAAAACTCACAGTAGGATATTGAGAGACCTTGAGATCAAAGTAGGCTCCAGATTGGCTAGATCAGGTATAGTGGTGGTATGCACGCTCAAAAGTTTAACAGTCAGGATGGTTTTTGCCTGAGCAGGCCCTTCTTCTTCACAACGTGTAACCATATTGGTTTGTGGACCACACCTTTAATCCCAGGATTTAGGAACCAATGGCATGTGGGTTTTTGTGATCATGAGGCCTCACTTGTCTGTATAGTGAAATCCAGGAAGTCAGGGACATGTACATGGACCTTACTCCAGTCTAAAAATAGAAAGAGTGGAGAAATGAAGTGGTGACTGAAATGAGCAGAAATGTGCGTGTCCTCTGGGCAGCAGCATGAGAACAGACCCTTTTATTGAGATGGTGATAGAGAGTAAGGACAAAGTTTTTCTGGATGGAGCCCAAGAGGGGAGTAAATCGCAAAGGATGGGACAGTTGTTTGTTACACACCTTTAATCCTAGCCCTGTGTGGGAAGGAACAGGCAGGTGAATCCCTATGAGTCCTAGCTCAGACTTGTCTTCATTTTGACTTACACAGAGCACAGTTCATACAGAGAAACTCTGTCTCAGAAGAAAAGAAGAGAAGAGAAAAAAAGAAAGAAAAACAAACAAATTATTTATTCTGAGCTTTTTGTCCCCACTGGCAAGAACACACTCAGGACAACTGGAATCTTCTGCGGCAAAGCTTTATTGCTTACTTCTTAGGAAGACCCCGAACTGGGAAAATGGCTCTGCTTATATAGCCTGCAGCATGACGTTTCAGCACCTGATGTGGCGTGACAGCTCCTGATTCATTGCTCGCACATCACCCCATTACTATGCCGCAAGACAGGCAGTGACTAGGCATGAGTTCACTCTTGCACTTGCGCATAAGGCTTATTTAAGAGTTAGGCACAGTGGAAGCCAGCACCATCTTATAATGGCGATTGCTCATGGCACGCACACGATTGCTCACAGCACAGCTCTCCACAATTATTGTCTTTCACCTGGCCAGCTTTCCATTAGGTGTTAAGGTGTGGCTACAGATTGGGTGTGGCCACAAGGAGTAAATGTCTGCTGGCTGTGAGAAGATGCAAAGTGGAGCTTGTAGGAGGGTCCTGTATAGGGAGATTCATTAAAGGCTATTTTTCTTTATTGAAGTTCAATAATAGGGTGCATCTGGGTTAGGTGTAAGAGTCTTCTGATGTCCAGGGTAATTAAATCATCAATGCTCTTGGATGGATGAGGGTGGAATGGGGTCTATTGGATCTTGCCTGAATCTCTGCCATTTGGTATTCCTCATGTGAGAATACTTTGTTCAGTTCTGAGCCCCATTTTTTAAGGGGTTTATTTGATTTTCTGGAGTCCATCCTCTTGAGTTCTTTAAATATATTGGATATTAGTCTCCTATCTGATTTAGGATAGGTAAAGATACTTTCCCAATCTGTTGGAGGCCTTTTTGTCTTGTTGACGGTGTCTTTTGCCTTGCAGAATCTATGCAGTTTCATGAGGTCCCATTTGTCAATTCTCGATCTTACAGCACAAGCCATTGCTGTTCTATTCAGGAATTGTCCCCCTGTCCCCATATCTTTAGGCTTTTCCCCACTTTCTCCTTTATAAGTTTCAGTGTCTCTGCTTTTATGTGAAGTTCCTTGATCCACTTAGATTTGACCTTAGTACAAGGAGATAGGAATGGATTGATTCACATTCTTCTACATGATAACAACCAGTTGTGCCAGCACGATTTGTTGAAAATGCTGTCTTTCTTCCACTGGATGGTTTTAGCTCCCTTGTCGAAGATCAAATGACCATAGGTGTGTGGGTTCATTTCTGGGTCTTCAATTCTATTCCATTGGTCTACTTGTCTGCCGCTATACCAGTACCATGCAGTTTTTATCACAATTGCTCTGTAGTAAAGCTTTAGGTCAGGCATGGTGATTCCACCAGAGGTTCTTTTGTCCTTGAGAAGAGTTTTTGCTCTCCTAGGTTTTTTGTTATTCCAGATGAATTTGCTGATTGCTCTTTCTAATTCGTTGAAGAATTGAGTTGGAATTTTTATGGGGATTGCACTGAATCTCTAGATTGCTTTTGGCAAGATAGCCATTTTTACAAGGTTGATCCTGCCAATCCATGAGCATGGGAGATCTTTCCATCTTCTGAGATCTTCTTTAATTTCTTTCTTCAGAGACTTGAAGATTTTATCATACAGATTTTCACTTCCTTAGTTAGAGTCACGCCAAGATATTTTATATTATTTGTGACTATTGAGAAGGGTTTTGTTTCCCTAATTTCTTTCTCAGCCTGTATATTCTTTGTGTAGAGAAAGGCCATTGACTTGTTTGAGTAAATTTTATATCCATCTACTTTACCAAAGCTGTTTATCAGGTTTAGGAGTACTCTGGTGAAATTTTTAGGGTCACTTATATATACTATCATACCATCTGCAAAAAGTGATATTTTGACTTCATCTTTTCCAATTTGTATCCCCTTGATCTCCTTTTGTTGTCGAATTGCTCTGGCTAGGACTTCAAATACAATGTTGCATATGTATGGAGAGAGTAGACAGCCTTGTCTAGTCCCTGATTTTAGTGGGATTGCTTCCAGCTTCTCACCATTTACTTTGATGTTGGCTACTGGTTTGCTGTAGATTCCTTTTTATCATGGTTAGGTATGGGGCTTGAATTCCTGATCTTTCTTTTTTTTTTCTTTCCATTTTTTATTAGGTATTTAGCTCATTTACATTTCCAATGCTATACCAAAAGTCTCCCATACCCACCCACCCCCACTCCCCTACCCGCCCACTCCCCCTTTTTGGCCCAGGCATTCCCCTGTTCTTCGACATATAAAGTTTGCATGTCCAATGGTCCTCTCTTTCCAGTGATGGCCAAATAGGCCATCATTTGATATATATGCAGCTAGAGTCAAGAGCTCCGGGGTACTGGTTAGTTCATAATGTTGATCCACCTATAGGGTTGCAGAACTCTTTAGCTTCTTGGGTACTTTCTCTAGCTCCTCCATTGGGAGCCCTGTGATCCATCCATTAGCTGACTGTGAGCATCCACTTCTGTGTTTGCTAGGCCCCGGCATAGTCTCACAAGAGACTGCTACATCTGGGTCCTTTCGATAAAATCTTGCTAGTGTATGCAATGGTGTCAGCGTTTGGATGCTGATTATGGGGTGGATCCCTGGATATGGCAGTCTCTACATGGTCCATCCTTTCATCTCAGCTCCAAACTTTGTCTCTGTAACTCCTTCCAATGGTGTTTTGTTCCCACTTCTAAGGAGGGGCATAGTGTCCACACTTCAGTCTTCATTTCTTGAGTTTCATGTGTTTAGGAAATTGTATCTTATATCTTGGGTATCCTAGGTTTTGGGCTAATATCCACTCATCAGTGAGTACATATTGTGTGAGTTCCTTTGTGAATGTGTTACCTCACTCAGGATGATGCCCTCCTGGTCCATCCATTTGGCTAGGAATTTCATAAATTCATTCTTTTTAATAGCTGAGTAGTACTCCATTGTGTAAATGTACTACATTTTTTGTATCAATTCCTCTGTTGAGGGGCATCTGGGTTCTTTCCAGCTTCTGGGTATTATAAATAAGGCTGCTATGAACATAGTGGAGCATGTGTCCTTCTTACCAGTTGGGGCATCTTCTGGATATATGCCCAGGAGAGGTATTGCTGGATCCTCCGGTAGTACTATGTCCAATTTTCTGAGGAACCACCAGACGGATTTCCAGAGTGGTTGTACAAGCCTGCAATCCCACCAACAATGGAGGAGTGTTCCTCTTTCTCCACATCCTCGCCAGCATCTGCTGTCACCTGAATTTTTGATCTTAGACATTATGACTGGTGTGAGGTGGAATCTCAGGGTTGTTTTGATTTGCATTTCCCTGATGATTAAGGATGTTGAACATTTTTTCAGGTGCTTCTCTGCCATTCGGTATTCCTCAGGTGAGAATTCTTTGTTCAGTTCTGAGCCCCATTTTTTAATGGGGTTATTTGATTTTCTGAAGTCCACCTTCTTGCGTTCTTTATATATGTTGGATATTAGTCCCCTATCTGATGTAGGATAGGTAAAGATCCTTTCCCAATCTGTTGGTGGTCTCTTTGTCTTATTGACGGTGTCTTTTTCCTTGCAGAAACTTTGGAGTTTCATTAGGTCCCATTTGTCAATTCTCGATCTTACAGTACAAGCCATTGGTGTTCTGTTCAGGAATTTTTCCCCTGTGCCCATATCTTCAAGGCTTTTCCCTACTTTCTCCTCTATAAGTTTCAGTGTCTCTGGTTTTATGTGAAGTTCTTTGATCCATTTAGATTTGACCTTAGTACAAGGAGATAAGTATGGATCGATTCGCATTCTTCTACATGCTGATCTTTCTAAGACTTTTATGAATGGGTGTTGGATCTTTGTTATTCGACGCGTTCTCACGACCGGCCAGGAAGAACACAACAACCAGAATCTTCTACGGCAAAGCTTTATTGCTTACATCTTATGGGGCCAGAGTGTAAGAAGCAAGAGAGAGAGAAAACGAAACCCCTTTCCTCTTTAAAGAGAACAACAATTGCCTAGGACGCATCACTCCCTGATTGGCTGCAGCCCATGGCCGAGCTGACGTTCACGGGAAAAACAGAGTACAAGTAGTCGTAAATACCCTTGGCACATGCGCAGATTATTTGTTTACCAACTTAGAACACAGGATGTCAGCGCCATCTTGTGACGGCGAATGTGGGGGCGGCTTCCCACAGTTCCCCCTTTTCTATTAATAAGAGCAAATAGGCCACCCATATTAACGAGAGTGGAGATAGAGGTCAAATCCCCAGTGTGTAGGTAAAGGAACCATGTACAGGGATTAGCTCTTAGGCTCACAGGCTTTTACCCAGAGCAACCCTGACCTGCTCCCGTGTCGTTTTGCCTGGGGGAAGGGAACTAGGACACTGAACCTTCATGAAAGATGACATGTCTCCCTAGAATAGGCTCATATATGCCGCAGAGCCTTTCCATTGCAGTGCTTAGCCTTGCAACTCTCTCGGGCTGCTGAAGCACACTCACTCTATCTCGTGCAATGAGACTAGCCTCGTGAGATATAAGAGCTGAGTGGCCAGCGACCTATTGCCTAAGCATAGATAACCATATATCAGGGGGAGCTCCATGTTCTAGTCCTGCAAGCGCCTGGGCAATAACCACCTTGTCTCTCCTAGTTTAAGCCTTAAGCTTACAGACCAATCAAAGAAGCAACACTAATCCACAGCAAAGTGTATCTCCAAATAATATTAATCCCACCCATTTTTTAAAGAAAGAAAATGCTGAGGAGATCCAATTGGGTAATCCTTTGGTCAGGGACAGGTCCAAGCGCGTGGAGTTGACCTGAAGTCTCAATTCTCGAAGGATCTGTTCAAATTCAGCCATCCAATTCTGTAACATATACTGAAAAAGACTTTTTGACAAATTAGCTGTCCTAGTAAATTTAACATACTGAATGGAAATAACACACAATCCCGGAAACTTTTGTTCACATCCCTGCTGAGTTATTTGTCATAATACATCTAGTTGTATCTGGACAAGATCTATGAGTTGATTAACCAGCATGAGACCTCTCTGTATCTTGACATTAGCTGAGGCCTGTTCATCTATGACTGTAGTCACTGAGGCTGACAAAGTGTTAATGGTGTCAGTCATCTGGACCTGTCCAGACAGAGCCAAGGCTGTCTGAATTAAGGCCAAACCCAGTTCCCAGTTAGTGGTAAAAAGGCAGGAGAATACTTGAGCATTATACATCACCGTCATTGGGAGTGGAAATGTCGACATTATCCCCCAACGCTGCTCTCTCTTTATTATTGACGCCCTGGACATCACCAAGACGAGGGACATTAGTATTCCCTTGGTCAGTCTGGATTTTTCGGGTGAGTCTTTCTGGTACCCAAAATGGGTTGTCTTCATTCTGTGGGAAAACACAGATAGCTCCCCTGGATCTTATCAAGATAGGATCCGGGCCATACCATTTATTATCAAGAACATTTTTCCATTTAACCATCTCATTGGGCCTATCTGGCTCTGAACAATGACGTTCAGCCGCAGTATGGCCATGAGCATCAATATTTAAAAAATTGAGTGTAAAGAGTGCCAAAGACACCGACACTCTTGGTGCTCGGGGTACAGTCTCCTCAAAAGTTCCCCTCTTCTGTTTTATAAGATAGGCTTTGAGGGTGCGATGCGCACGCTCAACAATACCCTGTCCTTGAGGGTTGTATGGAAGTCCAGTCAGGTGGGTTACGTCCATCTGACGGCAGAACTGTTGGAATTTTTGAGACGTATAAGCTGGTCCATTATCAGTCTTAAGGAGTTTGGGTTTCCCCCAAGCACTCCATGCCTCAAGGCAATGTTGAATCACATGTGAGGCTTTTTCTCCAGTTAACGGAGAAGCAAACATGATGCCAGAACATGTGTCAATGGACACATGGAGATATTGAAGTTTTCCAAAGGAAGAAACATGTGTAACATCCATTTGCCAGACCTGTAGAGGTCGAATACCGCGTGGGTTAATTCCCACATGAGGAACTGGCAAGAACTCACAGCAGCTTTGACATTGAGTAACAATGTCACGGGCTTCTTTTCTTGTCAAGGAGAAACGACTGCGTAATGTTTCAGCCGTCACATGAAAATTATTATGAAAATTTCTTGCAGCCTCTACCGGGGATGATAGGGCAGCAGCCACCACTTTAGTGGCCTTATCTGCCAAATCATTTCCCAGAGCCATGGGGCCAGGTAGGCCTGAATGGGCTCTAACATGAGTAATATAAACAGGAGATCTTCTAGATAACAAAACTAATTGTATCTGCTGAAAAATATTGGCAACTCTACTGGAAGGCTTAATCACTCCAGCCACTTCTAAAAGATTTACTGCATTTACCACATAACAGGAATCTGACACAATATTAAGGGGTTCTAAAAAGGTTTTTAAAACTTCTAAGACCACTAAACATTCTACCACTTGAGGTGAATTTTCATTATATTGTTTGGATACCACTTTACCATTAGCCACATAGGCACCTATGCCAGTTTTTGATCCATCAGTATATACCACAATCCCATTTTTAAGTGGGTTTCTTACTGTTATTTGTGGAAACACAACAGATTGATTTTGGGCAAACTGTAAGATTGGATGTTTTGGATAATGGTTATCTATTTTTCCTGAAAAGGAGGTAACTAAAACTGCCCAATCATTAGATGCGGCTGCCAAGGTTTGAACCTGTGCAGCGGTATAAGGTACAATTAAAAGATATGGACTTTGCCCAAAGTGGGTGATTGCTGCTTTTAGGCCTTTAAGGGCAAGCTGTGCAATTGCATCAGGATACCAATCTATTATTTTAGCTGGGGATACGTTTGGATGGATCCACAACAATGGCCCATTTTGCCACAAAACTGCAGTTGGCAATTGTGCTGTCTTAAAGACACACAAACTGAAAGGCTGCGAATCCTCAATACGTTGTAATTGTGCATTCTGTAAGGCCTTTTCCACTTTTTGTAAGGCCTGGTTAGCAGCTAGAGTAAGAGTCCTAGGGGAGGAGATATGAGGATCTCCTTCTAAAATACTAAACAAAGGCCTTAACTCAGCGGAAGGAATCTTTAAAAAAGGTCTGAGCCAATTAATATCTCCCAACAGCTTTTGAAAATCATTTAAGGTATGGAGGTGATCTCTTCTTATCTCTACCTTTTGGGGCACAATCTTATCTGGGGACACCACAGAGCCCAAGAATTGTCCTGTATCAGAAATTTGGACCTTTTCTGTGGCTATCTGTAAACCCCACTGACTTAAAGTTTTAAGTAGAAAAGGATATGCCTTTTGTAGCATGGTAAGGTCTTTATGGCACAGGAGGATGTCATCCATGTGCACATAAAGTTGACACATAGTAGGACTATTGGACATTCCCTGTGGTAAGACCTTCCATTGATACCTCTTATCAGGTTCAGCAGAATAAGCTCTCTGACCCGTTAACAAGTCAAAAGTCCAATCTCTCTGCTCTGGAGTTAAAGCAGCAGCGTTTGCTCGGTCCTGCGCAGCCTCTCGCCACAGAGATCTCCATTTCACATATTTGCCCATACTAGGGAGAGCGGCTTTTGCAATCATTTGCCAGTCGGCAGGAGTTAGTGCCATGCCGGCAAGCCTGTCTAACTGCACCAAGGTAAAATTAGCATTGATTCCATATTTAATCTGCACATATTCTACCGGAGCGTGGACACGCCCACCCTCGGCTCCTTCAAAGACTGGAAATGCCTGTTGTATTTTCCTTTGTTCCTCTCGGGGAATGAATGAGTCTGCGCACTGCCTCTCTGCGCACTGCCTCTCTGCGCATTGTTGACGCACTACGGGCTGACGCACTACGCAGGGCGGGGACTCCGCATAGGGCGGGAGTGCACCTGGTAGCCGATTGCCCTGAGGCCAATTAGCAAACTGGCCTTCGCCAGCCGCTTTTGGCTTTTTCCTTAAATGACTAGTTAGCACTTTACTTGGCGGCTGGTATCCTTTTCTTTCATAATGAGCCGCTTTTTTCTCCCAGTCTGTTTCTTCAGAGCACAGGCTCCTTCTCCTAGAGACCTCCGCTAATTGATCTTTCTTCTTTTCCCTTTTTCCTCTTTTTCTTCTAATCTCTCTCCAGGTATTCTTACCTGACCTAAACTTTTCCTCGGGTTCAAGACCCTTGGAAAGGCCTGTATACTTACCGTTTCTCCTTACTCCTACTCTCTCTCCCCGCTTTACTTCTGATAGACTGCCCTGAATTTCATCCAGAATTTTCAGCCCTGCCTTAACCACTATATAACATGTGAAAAGGAACAAAAGGGCTCCTAACACTAGAAAAAATTCAAGGCCAAACATTTTCCACTTTACTTCTGATAGACTGTCCTGAATTTCCTTAGAAAGTTCAAGATCAGACTTACCTCGTTCCCCAGCTGAAAAGTTCTGAATTCATACAGTTGAATCCTTCTTAACAGTCTGCTTTACGGGAACCTTTATCACCGTCGTTCCCCAGCTGATGAGTTCTGAATTCGGCAGTTGAATCCTTCTCAACAGTCTGCTTTACGGGAACCTTTATCACCGTCGTTCCCCAGCTGATGAGTTCTGAATTCGGCAGTTGAATCCTTCTCAACAGTCTGTGTTACGGGAACCTTTATAAACGTGATCCGCAGTTCTGGTTCCGGAATGAGGGATCCTCCTTGCGCCAGTCCCGAGTTTTTTTCTCGTCCCGGAATTCGGCACCAATTGTTATTCGACGCGTTCTCACGACCGGCCAGGAAGAACACAACAACCAGAATCTTCTACGGCAAAGCTTTATTGCTTACATCTTATGGGGCCAGAGTGTAAGAAGCAAGAGAGAGAGAAAACGAAACCCCTTTCCTCTTTAAAGAGAACAACAATTGCCTAGGACGCATCACTCCCTGATTGGCTGCAGCCCATGGCCGAGCTGACGTTCACGGGAAAAACAGAGTACAAGTAGTCGTAAATACCCTTGGCACATGCGCAGATTATTTGTTTACCAACTTAGAACACAGGATGTCAGCGCCATCTTGTGACGGCGAATGTGGGGGCGGCTTCCCACAGATCTTGTTGAATGATTTTTCCACATCTAACGAGATGATCATGTGTTTTTTGTCTCTGAGTTTGTTTATATACTGGATTACATTGAAGGATTTGTGTATATTAAACCATCCCTGCATCTCTGGAATAAAACCTACTTGGTCAAGATGGATGATGGCTTTAATGTGTTCTTGGATTCAGTTAGCGAGAATTTTATTGAGGATTTTTGCATCTATATTCATAAGGGAAATTGGTCTGAAGTTCTCTATCTTTGTTGGATCTTTCTGTGGTTTAGGTATCAGAGTAATTGTGGCTTCATAGAATGAGTTTGGTAGAGTTCCTTCTACTTCTATTTTGTGGAAAAGTTTGTGCAGAACTGGGATTAGATCTTCTTTGAAAGTCTGGTAAATCTCTGCACTAAACCCGTCTGGTCATGGGCTTTTTTTGGTTGGGAGACTATTAATGACTGCTTCTATTACTTTAGGGAATATGGGACTGTTTAGATCGTTAACTTGATCCTGATTTAACTTTGGTACCTGGTATCTTTCTAGAAATTTGTCCATTTCGTCCAGGTTTTTTAGTTTCATTGAGTATAGCCTTTTGTAGAAGGATCTGATGGTGTTTTGGATTTCTTCAGGATCTGTTGTTATGTCTCCCTTTTCATTTCTGATTTGGTTAATTAGGATATTGTCCCTGTGCCCTCTAGTGTGTCTAGCTAAGGGTTTATCTCTCTTTTTGATTTTCTCAAAGAACCAACTCCGCATTTGGTTAATTCATTGAATAGTTCTTCTTGTTTCCACTTGGTTGATTCACCCCTGAGTTTGATTATTTCCTGCTGCTACTCCTCTTGGGTGAATTTTCTTCCTTATTTTCTAGAGCTTTTATATGTGTTGTCAAGTTGCTAGTGTGTGGTCTTTCCAGTTTCTTTTTGGAGGCACTCAGAGCTATGAGTTTCCCTCTTAGAAATGCTTTCATTGTGTCCCAAAGGTTTGGGTATGTTGTGTCTTCATTTTCATTAAACTCTAAAAAGTCTTTAATTTCTTTCTTTATTCCTTCCTTGACCAAGATATCATTGAGAAGAGTGTTGTTCAGTTTCCACGTGAATGTTGGCTTTCCATTATTTATGTTGTTACTGAAGATCAGCATTAGTCCATGGTGGTCTGATAGGATACATGGGATAATTTCAATATTTTTGTATCTGTTGAGGCCTGTTTTGTGACCAATTATATAGTCAATTTTGGAGAAGTTCCCATGAGTTGCTGAAAAGAAGGTATATCCTTTTGTTTTAGGATAAAATGTTCTGTAGATATCTGTTAAGTTCATTTGTTGCATAACTTCTGTTAGTTTCACTGTGTCCCTGTTTAGTTTCTCTTTCCACGATCTGTCCATTGATGAAAGTGGTGTGTTGAAGTTTCCCACTATTATTGTGTGAGGTGCAATGTGTGCTTTGAGCTTTACTAAAGTTTCTTTAATGAATGTGGCTGCCCTTGCATTTGGAGCATAGATATTCAGAATTGAGAGTTCCTCTTGGACGATTTTACCTTTGATGAGTATGGTGTCCCTCTTTGTCTTTTTTGATATCTTTGGGTTGGAAGTTGATTTTATTCGATATTAGAATGGCTACTCCAGCTTGTTTCTTCAGACCATTTACTTGGAAAATTGTTTTCCAGCCTTTCACTCTGAGGTAGTGTCTGTCTTTTTCCCTGAGATGGGTTTCCTGTAAGCAGCAGAAGGTTGGGTCCTGTTTGTGTAGCCAGTCTGTTAGTCTATGTCTTTTTATTGGGGAATTGAGTCCATTGATTTTAAGAGATATTAAGGAAAAGTAATGTTGCTTCCTTTTATTTTTGTTGTTAGAGTTGGCATTCTGTTCTTGTGGCTGTCTTCTTTTTGGTTTGTTGAGGGATTACTTTCTTGCTTTTTCTAGGGCGTGATTCCCGTCCTTGTATTGGTTTTTTTCTGTTATTATCCTTTGAAAGGCTGGATTCATGGAAAGATAATGTGTGAATTTGGTTTTGTCGTGGAATACTTTGGTTTCTCCATCTATGGTTATTGAGAGTTTGGCCGGGTATAGTAGCTTGTGCTGGCATTTGTGTTCTGTTAGTTTCTGTATAATATCTCTTCAGGCTCTTCATATTCTCTGGTGAAAATTCTGGTGTAATTCTGATAAGCCTTCCTTTATATGTTACTTGACCTTTCTCCCTTACTGCTTTTAATATTCTCCCTTTATTTTGCGCATTTGTTGTTCTGATTATTATGTGTCGGGAGGAATTTCTTTTCTGGTCCAGTCTATTTGGAGTTCTGTAGGCTTCTTGTATGTTCATGGGCATGTCATTCTTCAGGTTTGGGAAGTTTTCTTCTATAATTTTGTTGAAGATATTTGCTGGCAATTTAATTTGAATATCTTCATTCTCATCAACTCCTTTTATCCATAGGTTTGGTCTTCTCATTGTGTCCTGTATTTCCTGGATGTTTTGAGTTAGGATCTTTTTGCGTTTTGTATTTTCTTTGATTGTTTTTGCCAATGTTCTCTATGGAATCTTCTGCACCTGAGATTCTCTCTTCCATCTCTTGTATTCTGTTGCTGATGCTCGCATCTATGGTTACAGATTTCTTTCCTAGGTTTTCTACCTCCAGCGTTGCCACCCTTTGGGCTTTCTTTATTGTGTCTATTTCCCTTTTTAGGTCTAGTATGGTTTTGTTCATTTCCATCACCTGTTTGGATGTGTTTTCCTGTTTTTCTTTAAGGACTTCTACCTGTTTGGTTGTGTTTTACTGTTTTTCTTTAAGGACTATTAACTCTTTAGCAGTGTTCTCCTGTATTTTTTAAGTGAGTTATTAAAGTCCTTCTTGATGTCCTCTACCATCATCATGAGATATGCTTTTATATCCGGGTTTAGCTTTTTGGTTGGGTTGGGGTGCCCAGGACTAGGTGGGGTGGGAGTGCTGCGTTCTGATGATGGTGAGTGGTCTTGATTTCTGTTAGTAGGATTCTTACGTTTGCCTTTTGCCATCTGGTAATCTCTGGAGCTAGTTGTTATAGTTGTCTCTGGTTAGAGCTTGTTCCTCAGGTGATTCTGTTAGCCTCTATCAGCAGACCTGGGAGACTAGATCTCTCCTCTGAGATTCAGTGGTCAGAGCACTCTCTGTAGGCATGCTCTCCTCTTACAGGGAATGTGCACAGATATCTGGCCTCAGGACCTCCCTCCTGTCTGAAGACGAAGGCCCAAAACAGGACCTTTCTGGAAGTTGAGTTGCTTTGGCCTTTCCTGAAGCTTTTAGCTTCTGTATTCCTTACTCTCACCTGTGCAGAATACACTAGGCAGGGTCCCATAACCAAGATGTCTGCTGCTGATGCTCAGCCAAAGCGCTCCCACACCTGGCAGATCCCTTTCCTCTGGCTGGGAAAGTGGCCGGATGTCTGGGGCCTATGTAGAATACTCTTGGCTGGGTCCCGGAACCAAGATGTCTGCTGCTGATGCTCAGGCAAATCGCTCCCGCACCAGGAAGGGGGGGGGACACCTAATCTCTGCCCGGGTAAGTGGTCAGCTGTCTGGAGTTCGAAAAGGGGGCTTCCTTAGAAGCTCTGTGGCTCCCGCCTGTCCCAGAAGCTTTTAGCTTCTGTATTCCATACTCTCACCTGTACAGAATACTCTTGGCTGGGTCCTGGAACCAAGATGTCTGCTGCTGATGCTCAGGCAAAGCGCTCCCGCGCCAGGTGGTCCCCTTTCCTCTGGTCAAGAAAGTGGCCGGATCTATCTTTTAGTTTTTATAGATACCTTTTTCAGAATGGGTGGAGGCCTATCCAACAAAAAAAGAAACTGCCAATGTTGAGGTTAAGGAAATCCTAGGAGAAACTTTTCCACTGTTTGGAATACCTAAGGTAATAGGATCTGACAATGGACTCGCCTTTGTTGCCCAGGTAAATCAGGGACTGGCCATCCAACTGGGGATTGATTGGAAATTACATTGTGCTTATAGACCCCAGAGTTCAGGACAGGTAGAAAGGATGAATAGAACTCTAAAAGAAACCTTGTCTAATTTGAACTGAGAGACCGGCTAAAATTACTGGACAGCCCTCCTTCCTTTTGTCTTGTTCTGCATTAAGAACACACTGGGAAAATTTAAGCTCACTCCATAGGAAATTCTGTATGGTGGGGGCTCCCCCGCTCACTGAAGTAGAGAGAGTGTTAGATCCTTTAAAATTTAACCCTGGTCCTTCATTGTTTACATGCATGAAAGCTCCAGAAATGGTCAAAAGTACCGCCTGAGAGCAGCTCAAAGAGGCCTATGAACCAGGAGACTTGATGATACCACACCAGTTCCATGTGGGAGATACAGTTCTCATCTGACGACATTGAGCTGAGAATCTAAAACCTTGTTTGAAAGGGCCTTGCATTGTGCTGCTGACCACCCCCACTGCTGTCAAAGTAGAAGGCATCTCTGCTTAGATTCATGCCTCTCACATAAAGCGAGCTCCTGAAGAATAAATCCCCTTGGTTGACCACCCTCATTTCTACTCTGATAGACCCTCTAATAATTTTGCTCTTACTTCTGACATGTGGTCCAATAATTCTTAAAAATTGGTGACCTTTATTAGAGAGAAGATTGGTGTCATCCAGCTGTTAGTACTAAGACAACAAACCAGTCTCTGCAGAACCTTAAAGAAGAGATTGAAGTTTAGTTCTAAGATTTAACTAGAAGAAGTGGGGAATGAAAGATCATGACAGAATGTAAAAGGTCACAGAAGCCCTGAAATTGGCAAGATAGATGTCACTGTTAGCAGAACTAGCTTCACTGATTTAGAAAAATAGGGGTGCACAATGCTCTGGCCACTCCTTGAATCTGTGTGTCTGCCAAAGTTTTGACCGTTCCTTGAACCCATGTGTGTGTCTACTGATGAAGCCCATTGCCAGGTATTTGTGATACTGGTGGCTGAGAAAGTGTCAGAAAATCTCCCCAGCAACCACAGCCTGGCCAATCCTGAGTTGCTACACCTGCACCAGTCTTTCTTTGTATCCCTGCCATACCCATTTCTTGAGAATAGACATTGTTTAGATCTGGAAATTCCCTACTAACCCTTCTCCTTTCTCTCCTGAGGGTCTATAAAAACTGGGACCTCTTAACCCTCAAGGTTGACTCCTCTACTCCTGTGTGGGATATGAGTCATCCCTAGCGATGGCTTTCCCCGAATAAAGCCTCATGTGGTTTGCATCAAGCTTGGTCTATTGTGAGTTCTTGGGTGTCCGCTATTGTCCTGAGGACTGAGTGAGGGGCTCCTCTCAGAGACTTTTAGATCCTCTGGTGGTAAAGCCTATACCTTTTTTCCTAGATAGTGCTGTCTTATGTGAGACTATGCCGGGGCCTAGCAAATACAGAAGTGGATGCTCACAGTCAGCTAGTGGATGGATCAGAGGGCCCCCAGTGGAGGAGTTAGAGAAAGTACCAAGGAGCTAGAGGGATCTGCAACCCTATTGGTGGAACAACATTATGAACTAACTAGTACCCCGGAGCTCTTGACTCTAGCTTTATATGTATCAAAAGATAGCCTAGTTGGCAATCACTTTAAAGAGAGGCCCATTGGACTTGCAAACTTTATATGCCCCAGTACAGGGGAACGCCAGGGCCAAAAAGTGGGAGTGGGTTGGTAGGTGATTGGGGGGGGGGGAAGGTATGGGGTAATTTTGGGATACCATTTGTAGTGGCTATTCCTCGTTGTCAACTTGACAATATTTGGAATGAACTACAATCCGGAATTGGAAGGCTCACCAGTGACCCTTATCTGGAGGCTTGGAGATCCTTATCTGGATCTTGGTATGGAGATCTTGAGCCATAGTGGCTATGGATTCCAGAAGATTGAATCTCCGAGTTTAAGGAACACACCTTTAATCTAGGCTACACCTTTTCATCTGGGATTAAAGGTGTGGTGGAACACACCTTTAATCTGAGCTACACCTTCTGCTGGAGACAATATAAGGACATTGGAAGAAGGGAGTCAAGCTCTTGCTCTTGCTCTTGCTCCTTCACCTGCTTGCTGCGTGAGACTGAGTAACTGCTAGATCCTTGGACTTCCATTCACAGCTGCGACTGAACAATTGTTGGGAATTGGGCTGCCGACTGTAAGTCATCAATAAATTCCTTTACTATCTAGAGACTATCCATAAGTTCTGTGACTCTAGAGAACCCTGACTAATACACCATTGGAAATATAAATGAGGAAAATACTTAATAAAAAATATTAAATAAAAGAAAATAACTAATTAAAAAATAAGAAATTCAGATATAATAGAATAAATATGAACTCCAAGGCCAACTGAAAAGCAGTTATGCACAAATGAAATCTATGTGTCCCTTGTCTGGTCCTAAGGTTAGGAGAAATGGGAATACTTTTTTATTTTTTACATCTACTGAAATATCTCCATCCTGGCCTACCACAGGCAGTCCATGTCCTTGTATGCTGTCCCCAGCAGACACCTAGGCTATTTCTAATTACTGGCTATTATGAATAGATAAGCAATGTACACTGTTGATTAAGTGACCTTGTAGTAGGGATAAGCACCCCTTTGATATATGTCCAGGAGTGGTACAGCTAAAACAACAGAAATATCCAACCCCATATTCTGACTAACCTCTCCACTGAATTCCAGTGATGGAGGAGTGTCCCCTTCCTCAATAACAGCATAAGACATTAATGGTGTTATTGACCTTCACTATCATAATAGGTCTATTATGGAATCTCAAAGTAGTTTTGATTTGTATTTCGCTGACAGTTAATGAAGTTGAATATTTCTTTGTTTCTCAGACATTTGATGTTACACTATTAAGAATTCTCTGCTTGGATCTATACCCATTTTAACTGGATTATTGGGGTTTTAATGTCTAGTTTCCTGTGTTCATTCTACAATATTTATATTAGGCTTCTATCAGATGTGTAGTTAGCAAAGATCTTTTCCCATTTTGTAGGCTTCTGCTTTGTCTGAATGACATTGTCCTTTGTCTTACAATAGATTTCCAGTTTCATGAGGTCCTGCTTATTGATTGTTGATCTTACTGGCTGCACTATCAGGGTTCTCTTCAGAAAGTCTTTCCTTCTACCAATGACTTCAAGTCTGTTGGAGTCCAGGAGTCTCCTAGAAACCACACAAACACTGATCTTAGTCCGACAGGGATGGTCTATTCAACATACACCCTAAGACTGATCAATCAGAGCTGTAGCTCAGAATTCAAGGGCTGAGGCTACAACTGTGAACAATTTTCTGCGCCCTTTTATAAAGGCTAAAACCAAACCAACTACAATGAGCTCACATGCAAGTGCTGGAAGCACTGCTTTGTGGTTCAAGACATGTTAGACATAGTAGTTCATATAGACTTTTAAAAATTAATTTTATTTGTAATTCATTTTTTACACTCCATATTCCATTCCCCACCCTGCCCCATCCATCCTCTGAGGACATTCAGGTCTGTGTTCATTTATATAGACATTGAATACAATGGTGCTAAATGAAGTCTATATTTGTGGAATTTCTTAAGTTTAACAAACATCTTGACATAAGAAGATAGCAGGGTATGTGGTCAGCATGACCCTGATCTGAGTCTTTTTTTTTTGTCTTTGAAAATGACTGTCAGTCATTTTATAGCAACAATATGAAGTAGCTGTCAGCATGGGACAAAATGTCTACAGCTATTCTTAGGGGGCAGGACTGAACAAATGCTATTCCCCATTTTCTCTTATATCTGTCTTAGTGTATCTTGTAGAGATAATGTTCAGATCTATAATTCACTTGGATTTGAGTTTTGTACAGGGTGATAAATGGGGGTCTATTTTTATTCTTCTACATGTAGGTATCTAGTTTGACCAGCAGTAGATGATGACTTATTTTTAATGTGAATTTTTGGCTTCTTTATAAAAAAATAAGGTGTCCATATATGTGTGAATTTATGTGTCTCTTTTTTTTCTTTTCTTTTTCTTTTTCTTTTTCTTTTCTTTTCTTTTTTTTTTTTTTTTTTTTTTTTTTTTTTTTTTTTTTTTTTTTTACAATGCCCACTATGCGGTCCAGGCAAGAAGATCTCAATGTCACTAGGAAAAGAAAACGGAAAGAATCTGTTCCACCCTCTTCCATAGCCCAGAGTCAGAGTTGCTCTAAAACTCCACGTGATATTTCTGGTCTTTGGGATGTCAAGTTGGTGAAGAAAGCCAAGACTATGATGAAGAAAGCTCAGAAGAAGATGAATCGCTTGGGGGAAAAAAGGAGAAGCAGATAGGCATGTGTTTGATATGAAGGCCAAGCACTTGTCTGGGAAGAGGAAAGCTGGTAAACAGGACAGGAGATAATGCCCTCTTCGGTTGTTACAGTTTAACTAGACTCTTGATTATTTTGGGGTGTGGTAAGGTGTGTTTATAGAATCTGTAATCACCATCTGTTAACCAAAAGAAACAAGAGTAATGACATTTATTTATTTATTTATTTATTTATTTATTTATTCATTTAGGAATGGCTTTTAAATGCTTGTTGCTTTGCTGAAAACTGGTAAAGCTGACTAAGTGTGCAGCACTGTGGTCACTGTGCAGTTCGGATGTTTCCATACAGAGCGTTCTGTACTTGATGAGTTTCTTTCAACATTTTACAGAAAGACTTATTGGTGTAAGGAGGCTGCTTGGGTGGGGGAAAAACTGTAGTGGGATTCTTGTCACCCAAAGTACCTATTTTTGTTAAGAAAGTATCCCTGCTGGGAAGTCTAAGCAGAAGGCTCTCCTCCTTACATTTAGGGTGTAGCAGAGCTTAAACTACTCTCTTAAATTATTTTCTAAACCTGTAGTACAATGTATTATTGTAACTCCAACCATTTTATCCAAAGTAAACATCCAGCAAAAACATAGTTTGATTACTTAACATTTTGTTTGATTGAATTGCAAGACACTTGAGGGCCAAAAGAAGGTGGGGCAGGGGATAGGACTTTGTTTTTTTGTTCTTAGAGCAGAAATACTTTTTTTTTTAAAAAAGGAAATAAGTGGCTAGGGTATGGGTTCAAAACAACAACAAAAAAAGACTTCTTTCATAAACAATTGCAGAATTAAGATTGATGTCCCAGAAAGTACAGAACCATCTATGAGAGGGACCCTGGTCTACTTGGAGCTACAGCCTGTCCACAGATTAGAAGATTCTCTTCAAACTGTCAGTGCTTCCTCTTAGAGTTACAGCTTCTGACTTTTATCAAAATCCAACAACTTACCAATGTATTACATACTCTATCCTAAAATTATATGGACTCAATTGAGAATTCCTTTTTTTTTTAGCTTAAAATTTAATTTATTATGAAAGGTGATTACAAAGTTTAGCTTTTTAAAATCTCAATTTTACGAGGCTTAATACTTTTTAAAGTATGAGTATAGAACAATAGTAGTATAACCTTTGGTATTCAGTTCTTGAACACAAATATTGAAATGTTAATCTGTATTATATATATGGTAATTATTTCATTTACATTTCCAATGCAATCCCAAAAGTCCCCCATCTGCTCCTCCACCCACTCCCCCAACCACCCACTCCCACTTCTTGGCCCTTCTTTTTTTAAATTGGTTTTTAATGTGTTTTAGTTCTGTAATGAAATTTATGTCTTGATCTATTTTTTAAATGTCTAGATGAATAAAATCTATAATCATTAAAAATGAGTCTCTTTTATGATAACACTGTGTTGTTATTGTCATTACTCAGTGTGTAGTACAACTTGCTAGAGGTGAGATCTTCCACAGTTCTTTTATTGTTCAGGAGAGTTTTACATATCCTGGGGGTTTTATCTTTCCATAACTATGTGGAAATTGTCCTCTCAAGATCTTTGTCTTGGCATTTTATTGGGATCGCATTGAATCAGTAGAATCAATATGGAGGTGGATGCTCACAGTCAACCAACCATTGGACTGAGCACAGGGTCCCCAGTGGAGGAGTTAGAGAAAGGACTGAAGGAGCTGAAGGGTCTTGAAACACAAGGGAAGAAAAACAGTATCAACCAAACAGACTCCCCCAGTGTTCCCAGGGACTAAACTACCAACCAAAGAGTATACATGGAGGGACCCATAGCTCCATCCCCAATGTAGCAGAGGATGGCCTTGTTGAGCATTAATGGAAAGAGAGGTCCTTGGACCTGTGAAGGTTCGATGCCTCAGTGTAGGGGAACGTGAGGACAGGGAGGCAAGAGTTGGTGGATGGGTAGGGGCACATTCTCATAGAAGCAGGGAGAGGGGTGATGGGATAGGGGATTTCCAGCGGGGAGGGGGACCAGGAAAGGGGATAACATTTGAAATCTTACTTAGTTAGAGTTACTGTAAGATATTTCATATTATTTGGGGGCAATGTTAAAAGATGTTTTTCCCTAGTTTCTTTCTTAGTCAAATTCTTGTTTGTATATAGTTAGGAAGGGTACTGATTTTTCTGAGTTAACTTTGCAATACACCTAGTCAGTTGAAAGTGTTTATCAATCATAGGCATTCACCAGTGCAATTTCAGTTCAACTACTGAACACTATTATATCAGATGCAAAGAAAGATACTTTGACTTATTCCTTTCCCATATGTATCCCCTATAGATCAAGTAATGTATTGAATAGAAATGGAGAGAGTGGCAGTATTGACTTTTTCCTTATTTTAGCAGAATGGTGTAAAAGGTAAACCTGGTTCTTCCTCCAAGCCCCATTCTTCCAGAAATAAGACTCAGACTCAAAATAACTGAAAAAAAAAACCTTGACTATATTGCTAGGCTCTTCTTTGATTAGATAATAAATTACATAACTCAATTATTTAACCTATATTCTTCCATTTGGGTGGTAACCTGTGCTCAGCTACTATGCATCTGTCCCTTCATCTTCCTTGGCAAATGTTCCCATTTTGTTTACTCCCAGAATGTTCTCTCCCTACAAGATGTTTCCCCTTCCATTTCGTGCCTATGTCATAGACCACAGGCTTTTTAAGTCATGAGTGAAGCATCCAAACATTACACAAGGCACTCACTACAGAATTACTTTGATTTCTGCTCCATTTAAGTTGATGTTGTCGATGGGCTTTTTGTAATCTGACCTTATTATGTTTAGGTATGTCCCTTTAATCCCTTAGATCTCCAGAACATTTCTCATGAACAGGAATTGAATTATGTCAAACACCTTTCTTCCATCTATTAAGAAGAGTATTACACAGCTATTAAAAACAATGAATTATGAAATTCTTAGAAAAATGGATGGATCTGAAGGATATCATCCTAAGTGAGGTAGCCGAATCCTAAAAGTACACACATGGGCTGGAGAGATGGCTCAGTGGTTAAGAGCGCCGACTGCTCTTCTGAAGGTCATGAGTTCAAATCCTAGCAACCATATGATGGCTCACAACCATCCTTAATGAGATCTGATACCCTCTTCTGGGGTGTCTGAAGACAGCTACAGTGCACTTACATATAATAAATAAATAAATAAATAAATCTTTAAAAAAAAGAATACACATGATATGCACACACTGATAAGTGGATATTAGCCCAGAATTTCAGAATACCCAAGATAAAATTTGCAAAGTACATGAATCCCAAGAAGAAGGAAAACTAAACTGTGGATACTTTGATCCTTCTTAGAAGAGGGAACAAAATAGACACGGAAGAAGTTACAGAGACAAAGTTTGGAGCAGAGATTGAAGGAATGAAAATCCAGAGACTGTTCCACCTGGGGATCCATCCCATAAACAACCATCAAAGGCAGACACTATTGCATATGCCAACAAGATTTTGCTGACAGGAGCCTGATATAGCTGTCTCCTGAGAGGCTCTGCCAGTGCCTGACAAATACAGAAGTGCATGCTCACAGCCATCTATTGGATGAAGCTCAAAGTCCCCAATGAAGGAGCTAGAGAAAGTACCCAAAGAGCTGAATGGGTTTGCAGCCCCTTAGGAGGAACAACACTATGAACTAACCGGAGCCTGCAGAGCTTCCTGGGACTAAACCACTAATCAAAGAAAATACATGTGGAACTTATTGCTCTAACTGTATATGTAGCAGAGGATGGCCTAGTCGGTCATCAATAGGAGGAGAGGCCCTTGGTCCTGTGAAGGATCTATGCCCCAGTATAGGGGAATGCCAGAGCCAGGTAGTAGGAGTGGGTGGGTTGGGGAGCAGGGGGAGTGGGGAGGGGATAGGAGATTTTCAGAGGAGAAACTAGGAAAAGTGATAATATTTGAAATGTAAATAAAGAAAATATCTAATTAAAAAAAAGAGGAGATCATGCACTTCCTTTCTTTCTGATTGTTTGTTGATGATGAATCACATTTATGAATATTTTTTTCAAGACAGGGTTTCTATGTTTAGCGCTGGTTGTCCCGAAACTCACTCTGTAGATCAGGCTGGGCTGGAACTCAAAAATCCTCCTGCCTCTGCCTCCCAAGTGCTGGGATTAAAGGTGTGCCTGGTCTTTTTTTTTTTTTTTTAGATTTATTTATTTATTAAGTACACATTATTCTGCTTGCATTTATGCCTGCAAGCCAGGAGAGGGCACTAGTCCTCATTCCATATGGTTGTGAGCCACCATGTGGTTGATAGGAGTTGAACTTATGACCTCTGGAAGAGCAGACAGTGCTCTTAACCTCTGAGCCATCTCTCCAGCCATGAATTTTCTCATATTGAAACATCCATGAATCTCGGAAGTGAAAAGCCTACTTGATCATGGTCCATGATCTTTTGGATGTGTTCTCCTAAAAGGTCTGTTTATTTCTTTGACTAGGTTTGCACCCCCCCCCCCCATGTTTGAGTTCTTGGCCCATAAGGAGTGTCACTATTAGGAGGTGTGTCCTTATTGAAGGAAGTTGTGACGCAAGGGGAACATGTCTCCACTTCTGGTAAAAGTACAAACATGTACATACACTCTGGAAATCAAGGCTTCCGTTGATGGGCATTGGGCTATACAAAGACAGTCTGGTTTCCAGTTGACCTGAGGTGTGGAACCCCGGGACCCAGTGGTGATAATTCACCTACATGGGATGGAAGGAGTTCCCTCATTGCTCATAGAAACCTGGCTCCTGTTGAAGTTACAGCCCCAGTAGTCCCCACAGGAGAAGTGTGGCTAATAGTCACGTAAACAATGTCCCAAGTTTCTGACCTTCAGGCTAAACTCCTCTCCAGTTACCTAGCATCAGTAAAGATAACAACATACCATAAGAAGGGCTGCTTGTCCCCTCCTCACACTCTTGGTCTCTTGCTCATACTCTCCTTATTCTCCTCTAACTTTCTCTCTCTCTCTCTCTCTCTCTCTCTCTCTCTCTCTCTCTCTCTCTCTCTCTCTCTCTTTCTCTCTCTCTCCTTGTCCTCTCCTCTCCTCTCCTCTCCTCTCACTTTCTCCCTCTTACTGTCTAGCCTTTCTTTCTCTATCCTTTTACCCCTTCTCTCCTCTTGATCATGCCTGCTCTCTCTCTCACCTCCTCCTCCCTCTCTCTCTCTGTCTCTCTTTCTCCCTTCTCTCCTTTCTCCCTGCTTTTCTACAATAAAGGTCTAAAACCACAGACTGTCTCTGTTCATCAAGGCCTGCTGTGCTTACTCTCCCCTGCATGGGAACCTCTCTTCCATAACCCTGGGGCTACAGGGTGTCGCCCCGGGGCCCTGGTCAGGAGCTGCCTCTTGTCCACCCCCACCCCCACTCCCCCACCCCCATCAAGTGTAGTCAGTGGCTTAGATGCCTACCCAGGGCTGAGTGGAAAACATCTAGCATCCCCCCTGCCTCGCATCTGCCTGCTCAGAGCATAGGAGGAACTCTGACTGGGTGTGGGCTATCCTCCCTAAGATAGCCTAAGAAGCAATTACTTAGACAATGGAATACTATTAAGCCATTAAAAACAAGTATATCATTTTCAGTTTCCATCTCTGCCTGAGCTGACCCTGTGCAACAGATCTCCATACCCAAATACTGCCGGGAGAGAGTGCTGACATACCTGTGAGCACTCATTAAAAACAATGAATTCATGAAATTCTTACACAAATGGATGAATCTGGAGGATATCATCCTAAGTAAGGTAACTTAGTCACAAAAGAACACACATGATATGCACTCACTGATAAGTGGATATTAGCCCAGAAGCTCAGAATACCAAACATAAAATTTGCAAAACATGAAACTCAAGAAGAAAGAAAGTGTAGTACTTCGATCCTTCTTAGAAGGGGTAACAGAACACACATGGAAGGCGTTACAGAGACAAAGTTCAGAGCAGAGATGGAAGAAATGACCATACAGAGACTACCCCACCTGGGGATCCATCCCATAAACAACCATCAAAGCCAGATACTATTACATATGTCAACAAGATTTTGCTGACAAGATCCTGATATAGCTATCTCCTGAGATGCTCTGCCAGTGCATGACAAATACAAAAGTGGATGCTCACAGCCATCATTGGATAAGCTCAAGGCTCGAAATGAAGGAGCTAGAGAAAGTACCCAAGGAGCTGAATGGGTTTGCAACACCTTTAGGAGGAAAAACAATATGAACTAACCAGTACCCCCAGAGTTCCTTGGGACTAAACCAGCAATCAAAGAAAACATATGGTGGGACTTGTGACTCTAGCTTCATATGTAGCAGAGAATAGTGTAGTCGGTCATCAGTTGGAGGAGAGGCCCTCGGTTCTGTGAAGGTTCTATGCCCCAGTACAGGGGAATTCCTGGGCCAGCAGGCTGGAATTGGTGGGTTGGGGAGCAGGGGGACGGGGTAGGGGATAGGCGATTTTCGGAGGGGAAACTAGAAAAGGGGATAACATTTGTAATGGAAATAAAGAAAATATCTGATTAAAAAAAAAGCAGAAATGTAAATGCCACATATGTTGAAACTAAAGTATATGCTGTATTTAAGGCATTGTCAAAGATATGAAAAAAAGAAAAAGAGAAGAGAGCAGCAGCATTGAGGTGAAATCTTCTGGGAAGAGTTTTCTGAGAGCACAGAGGCTGAGTTACAGAGGTAGCCATAGTTGTAACTTGTGCAGTGGCTGGACTTTGTAAGGCTTAAGAGTCACCCAGGTGGTACTGGTTTTGAAAGCATGAAGTGGTCATGAAGAGCAGCTGAGGCTCAGTACTGTGAGAGTCCAAGGAATGCCATTGATGAAGGTTCAGACTCAATTGCAATTGATGGCCCAGGACTTGAAGGGGTTATGCAAAGGAGTTAAGGCTTGGCACCAAGAAGAGAGCCTATGAAAGGCTACTGGAGAAGCCTAGTTGAAGTGAAAGACAGCAGTGTTTCGGGTATGCCTGTACCATGAGATGACTACGAAGAACAGCAGCAGAGGTGGAGTACAGGCATCTGGAGCATAGAAGACAAGGTATGTACTACAAAGTGCAGGGCTGGAGAAGTGACCCAAGCCCTTGGAGGAGCCTAGAAGAAAGAGAGTGGATCCCAGACATTGGATAGTTTTGGAGTTTGATTTTGCATTTGATTGTGACTGTGCCCTAATACTTTTTTTTTCCCTCTGGAAGAAATTATTTTAATGGAGCCCACGGCTAAGAGACTTTTAACTGTAAAAAGACTTTGAAATTTAAAAGAGATTGATTATTTTAAAGAAATTGAAATTTTAAGAATGTGCAAAGACTGTGGGCCTTTTAAAGTTATTTAGATCTTTGGGATGAATAAGAAAGTAAGGGTTGAGGCTTAATAAATAATGTTGTGTTTGTGTGTCAAGATGACAAGAGGTCAATTGTACTGATTGGGTTTATGTCAACTTGACAGAAGCTGGAGTTATCACAGAGAAAGGAGCTTCAGTTGAGGAAGTGCCTCCATGAGATCCAGTTGTAAGGATCCTTGTGTGTGGTACCATCTCTGGGCTGGTAGTATTGGGTCCTATAAGAAAGCAAGCTGTGACGGGGGTCTGCCAGGCCTGAGAGGTTTGTGGCACAGGCGCCGGCGGGAGCCTTCTTGGCTCCGGGACTCCGCGGAGGGCAGGCTGCACGGGTGACCGTGTGGAATACAGAGTGCCAGCCGTTTCTGGGACGGGCGAGAGTCGCAGAGCTTCTGGGCGGCGCCATCTTCAGCTCCAGACAGCAGGCCACCTTCCTGGTGAGAGCACGGGGGTCTGCCCGGCCTGAGAGGTTTGTGGCACAGGCGCCGGCGGGAGCCTTCTTGGCTCTGGGACTCCACGGAGGGCAGGCTGCACGGGTGACCGTGGGGAATACAGAGTGCCAGCCGCTTCTGGGACGGGCGAGAGTCGCAGAGCTTCTGGGCGGCGCCATCTTCAGCTCCAGACAACCAGCCACCTTCCCGGCAAGAGCCAAAGAGCTTCTGAGGCAGCGCCATCCTCAGCTCCAGACGGCCGGCCTCCTTCCGGACAAGAGCCACAGAGCTTCCCAGGCGGCGACATCTTCGACTCCAGACAACTGGCCACCTTCCTGGCCAAAGCAACACAGCTTCTGGGAAAGATCCTGTTTTGGGCCTTCACCTTCAGCCAGGAGGAGGTCCAAACACCAGATAACTGTACACCTTCCCTGAAAGAGGAGAGCTCGCCTACAGAGACTGCTCTGACCACTGAAACTCAGAGAAGAGAGCTTGTCTCCCACGCCTGCTGATAGAGGGTAACAAAATCAACAGAGGAACAATCTCTTAACAAAGACAACTATAACAACTAACTCCAGAGATTGCCAGATGGCGAAAGGTAAACGTAAGAATCCTACTAACAGAAGCCAGGACCACTCACCATCATCAGAACCCAGAACGCCCACTTCGCCCAATCCAGGACACCCTAACACACCTGAAAAGGTAGACCTGGATTTAAAAGCATATCTCATGATGATGGTAGAGGACATAAAGAAGGAATTCAATAACTCACTTAAAGAAATACAGGAGAACACTGCTAAAGAGTTACAAGTCCTTAAAGAAAAACAGGAAAACACTGCTAAAGAGTTACAAGTCCTTAAAGAAAAACAGGAAAACACAACGAAACAGGTAGAAGTCCTTATAGAAAAACAGGAAAACACATCCAAACAGGTGATGGAAATGAACAAAACCATACTAGACCTAAAAAGGGAAGTAGACACAATAAAGAAAACCCAAAGTGAGGCGACGCTGGAGATAGAAACCCTAGGAAAGAAATAGATAGATGCCAGTATCAGCAACAGAATACAAGAGATGGAAGAGAGAATCTCAGGTGCAGAAGACTCCATAGAGAACATCGGCACAACAATCAAAGAAAATGGAAAATGCAAAAAGATCCTAACTCAAAACATCCAGGAAATCCAGGACACAATGAGAAGACCAAACCTACGGATAATAGGAGTGGATGAGAATGAAGATTTTCAACTCAAAGGACCAGCAAACATCTTCAACAAAATTATTGAAGAAAACTTCCCAAATCTAAAGAAAGAGATGCCCATGAACATACAAGAAGCCTACAGAACTCCAAATAGACTGGACCAGAAAAGAAATTCCTCCCGACACATAATAATCAGAACAATAATCAGGACCCAATACTACCAGCCCAGAGATGGTACCACACCAAATGCACTAAATAAAGATAGAATACTAAAAGCAGTAAGGGAAAAAGGTCAAGTAACATATAAAGGCAAGCCTATCAGAATTACACCAGATTTTTTACCAGAGACTATGAAAGCCAGAAGAGCCTGGACAGATGTTATACAGACACTAAGAGAACACAAATGCCAGCCCAGGCTACTATACCCAGCCAAACTCTCAATTACCATAGATGGAGAAACCAAAGTATTCCACGACAAAACTAAATTCACCCATTATCTCTCCACGAATCCAGCCCTTCAAAGGATAATAACAGAAAAAAACCAATACAAGGACGGGAACCACGCCCTAGAAAAAACAAGAAGATAATCCCTCAACAAACCTAAAAGAAGACAGCCACAAGAACAGAATGCCAACTTTAACAACAAAAATATCAGGAAGCAACAATTACCTTTCCTTAATATCTCTTAATATCAATGGACTCAATTCCCCAATAAAAAGACATAGACTAACAGACTGGCTACACAAACAGGACCCAACATTCTGCTGCTTACAGGAAACCCATCTCAGGGAAAAAGACAGACACTACCTCAGAGTGAAAGGCTGGAAAACAATTTTCCAAGCAAATGGTCTGAAGAAACAGGCTGGAGTAGCCATTCTAATATCGGAAAAAATCGACTTCCAACCCAAAGTTATCAAAAAAGACAAGGAGGGACACTTCAAACTCATCAAAGGTAAAATCCTCCAAGAGGAACTCTCAATTCTGAATATCTATGCTCCAAATGCAAGGGCAGCCACATTCATTAAAGAAACTTTAGTAAAGCTCAAAGCACACATTGCACCTCACACAATAATAGTGGGAGACTTCAACATCCCAATCTCATCATTTGACAAATCCTGGAAACAGAAACTAAACAGAGACACATTGAAACTAATAGAAGTTATGAAACAAATGGACCTGACAGATATCTACAGAATATTTAATCCTAAAACAAAAGGATATACCTTCTTCTCAGCACCTCACGGGACCTTCTCCAAAATTGACCATATAATTGGTCACAAAATAGGCCTCAACAGATACAAAAATATTGAAATTGTCCCATGTATCCTATCAGACCACCATGGCCTAAGACTGATCTTCAATAACAACATTAAGAATGGAAAGTCAACATTCACGTGGAAACTGAACAACACTCTTCTCAATGATACCTTGGTCAAGGAAGGAATAAAGAAAGAAATTAAAGACTTTTTAGAGTTTAATGAAAATGAAGCCACAACGTACCCAAACCTTTGGGACACAATGAAAGCATTTCTAAGAGGGAAACTCATAGCTCTGAGTACCTCCAAGAAGAAACGGGAGAGAGCACATACTAGCAGCTTGACAACACATCTAAAAGCTCTAGAAAAAAAGGAAGCAAATTCACCCAAGAGGAGAAGACGGCAGGAAATAATCAAACTCAGGGGTGAAATTAACCAAGTGGAAACAAGAAGAACTATTCAAAGAATTAACCAAACGAGGAGTTGGTTCTTTGAGAAAATAAACAAGATAGATAAGCCCTTAGCTAGACTCACTAGAGGGCAAAGGGACAAAATCCTAATCAACAAAATCAGAAATGAAAAGGGAGACATAACAACAGATCCTGAAGAAATCCAAAACACCATCAGATCCTTCTACAAAAGCTTATACTCAACAAAACTGGAAAACCTGGACGAAATGGACAAATTTCTGGACAGATACCAGGTACCAAAGTTGAATCAGGATCAAGTTGACCTTCTAAACAGTCCCATATCCCCTAAACAAATAGAAGCAGTTATTAATAGTCTCCCAGCCAAAAAAAGCCCAGGACCAGATGGGTTTAGTGCAGAGTTCTATCAGACCTTCAAAGAAGATCTAATTCCAGTTCTGCACAAACTATTTCACAAGATAGAAGTAGAAGGTACTCTACCCAACTCATTTTATGAAGCCACTATTACTCTGATACCTAAACCACAGAAAGATCCAACAAAGATAGAGAACTTCAGACCAATTTCTCTTATGAATATCGATGCAAAAATCCTTAATAAAATTCTCGCTAACCGAATCCAAGAACACATTAAAGAAATCATCCATCCTGACCAAGTAGGTTTTATTCCAGGGATGCAGGGATGGATTAATATATGAAAATCCATCAATGTAATCCATTATATAAACAAACTCAAAGACAAAAACCACATGATCATCTCGTTAGATGCAGAAAAAGCATTTGACAAGATCCAACACCCATTCATGATAAAAGTTCTGGAAAGATCAGGAATTCAAGGCCCATACCTAAACATGATAAAAGCAATCTACAGCAAACCAGTAGCCAACATCAAAGTAAATGGAGAGAAGCTGGAAGCAATCCCACTAAAATCAGGGACTAGACAAGGCTGCCCACTTTCTCCCTACCTATTCAACATAGTACTTGAAGTATTAGCCAGAGCAATTCGACAACAAAAGGAGATCAAGGGGATACAAATTGGAAAAGAGGAAGTCAAAATATCACTTTTTGCAGATGATATGATAGTATATATAAGTGACCCTAAAAATTCCACCAGAGAACTCCTAAACCTGATCAACAGCTTTGGTGAAGTAGCTGGATATAAAATTAACTCAAACAAGTCAATGGCCTTTCTCTACACAAAGAATAAACAGGCTGAGAAAGAAATTAGGGAAACAACACCCTTCTCAATAGTCACAAATAATATAAAATATCTCGGCGTGACTCTAACAAAGGAAGTAAAAGATCTGTATGATAAAAACTTGAAGTCTCTGAAGAAAGAAATTAAAGAAGATCTCAGAAGATGGAAAGATCTCCCATGCTCATGGATTGGCAGGATCAACATTGTAAAAATGGCTATCTTGCCAAAAGCAATCTACAGATTCAATGCAATCCCCATCAAAATTCCAACTCAATTCTTCAACGAATTAGAAGGAGCAATTTGCAAATTCATCTGGAATAACAAAAAACCTAGGATAGCAAAAACTCTTCTCAAGGATAAAAGAACCTCTGGTGGAATCACCATGCCTGACCTAAAGCTTTACTACAGGGCAATTGTGATAAAAACTGCATGGTACTGGTATAGAGACAGACAAATAGACCAATGGAATAGAATTGAAGACCCAGAAATGAACCCACACACCTATGGTCACTTGATCTTCGACAAGGGAGCTAAAACCATCCAGTGGAAGAAAGACAGCATTTTCAACAATTGGTGCTGGCACAACTGGTTGTTATCATGTAGAAGAATGCGAATCGATCCATACTTATCTCCTTGTACTAAGGTCAAATCTAAGTGGATCAAGGAACTTCACATAAAACCAGAGACACTGAAACTTATAGAGGAGAAAGTGGGGAAAAGCCTTGAAGATATGGGTACAGGGGAAAAATTCCTGAACAGAACAGCAATGGCTTGCTCTGTAAGATCGAGAATTGACAAATGGGACCTAATGAAACTCCAAAGTTTCTGCAAGGCAAAAGACACCGTCAATAAGACAAAAAGACCACCAACAGATTTGGAAAGGATCTTTACCTATCCTAAATCAGATAGGGGACTAATATCCAACATATATAAAGAACTCAAGAAGGTGGACTTCAGAAAATCAAATAACCCCATTAAAAAATGGGGCTCAGAACTGAACAAAGAATTCTCACCTGAGGAATACCGAATGGCAGAGAAGCACCTGAAAAAGTGGTCAACATCCTTAATCATCAGGGAAATGCAAATCAAAACAACCCTGAGATTCCACCTCACACCAGTCAGAATGGCTAAGATCAAAAATTCAGGTGACAGCAGATGCTGGCGTGGATGTGGAGAAAGAGGAACACTCCTCCATTGTTGGTGGGATTGCAGGCTTGTACAACCACTATGGAAATCAGTCTGGCGGTTCCTCAGAAAACTGGATATAGTACTACTGGAGGATCCAGCAATACCTCTCCTGGGCATATATCCAGAAGATGCCCCAACTGGTAAGAAGGACACATGCTCCACTATGTTCATAGCAGCCTTATTTATAATAGCCAGAAGCTGGAAGGAACCCAGATGCCCCTCAACAGAGGAATGGATACAGAAAATGTGGTACATCTACACAATGGAGTACTACTCAGCTATTAAAAAGAATGAATTTATGAAATTCCTAGCCAAATGGATGGACCTGGAGGGCATCATCCTGAGTGAGGTAACACATTCACAAAGGAACTCACACAATATGTACTCACTGATAAGTGGATATTAGCCCAAAACCTAAGATACCCAAGATATAAGATACAATTTCCTAAACACATGAAACTCAAGAAAAATAAAGACTGAAGTGTGAACACTATGCCCCTCCTTAGAAGTGGGAACAAAACACCCTTGGAAGGAGTTACAGAGACAAAGTTGGGAGCTGAGATAAAAGGATGGACCATGTAGACACTAGCATATCCGGGGATCCATCCCATAATCAGCTTCCAAATGCTGACACCATTGCATACACTAGCAAGATTATGCTGAAAGGACCCTGATATAGCTGTCTCTTGTCAGAGTATGCCTGGGCCTAGCAAACGTAGAAGTGGATGCTCACAGTCGGCTATTGGATGGATCACATGGCCCCCAATGAAGGAGCTAGAGAAAGTACCAAAGAAGCTAAAGGGATCTGCAACCCTATAGGTGGAACAACATAATGAACTAACCAGTACCCCGGAGCTCTTGACTCTAGCTGCATATGCATCAAAAGATGGCCTAGTCGGCCATCACTGGAAAGAGAGGCCCATTGGACACGCAAACTTTATATGCCCCAGTACAGGGGAAGGCCAGGGCCATAAAAGGGGAGTGGGTGGGTAGGGGAGAGGGGGTGGGTGGCTATGGGGGACTTTTGGTATAGCATTGCAAATGTAAATGAGCGAAATACCTAATAAAAAATGAAAAAAAAAAAAAAAGAAAGCAAGCTGATCAAGCCAGGGGAAGCATTTCAGTAAAAAACATCTCTTCATTGCCTCTGCATCAGCTCATGCTTCCTGTCCTGCTGACTTCTTTTAGTCATGAACAGCAATTTAGAAATGTAAGCCAAGTAAACCCTTTCCTTCACAATTTGCTTCTTTGTGAAAATTGTGTTTGTGCAGGAATAGAAAATATGACCAAGACAGCCATCAACCTTGGTTCTATGTAAAGCCTCAGTTTCTTTAGGATTCAGCCCCAGGAGATCAAGAATGATGTTCTCTTACTCACCATCTTCCTCATAATCCTGCTCAGTAGGTGTTGTGTAAAAGAATGAGTAAACTTTGGGTGATTCTAGTTACCCACACCTTTAATGCTAGCACTGTAGTAAGGTAAGGTAAATTAATGCGAGTGAGTGTAAGGCCTGGCTGCTCCACACAGTACATTTTAGTATACCTTGGTTTACAGTAAGAGACCTTGAGTCAAAATCAAACAAGAGAAAAGAAAGCAATTATGATTCAATCAATAAATTTAGGACTTTCTTGGGTGCGGCAGAAATGTGAGTGGCTTCTGTTTGTACATCTAAAAGATTTGTGGGCAAGCCGGGCATGGTGGCACACGCCTTTAATCCCAGCACTGGGGAGGCAGAGGCAGGTGGATTTATGAGTTCGAGTCCAGCCTGGTCTACAAAGTGAGTTCCAGCAGGACAGCCGGGGCTATACAGAGAAACCCTGTCTCGAAAAAGCCAAAAAAGGAAAAAAAAAAAAAAAAGATTTGTGGGCCTGCAAGGTCAGAGGATCCAAAGACTGGGCAGACCTTTGGGATTCTTTCGTGGACAATATATGTAAGCCCGGGTGTCAAGGAATTTTAATCCAACAATATGGCAGCTCTGAGCAGATTCAAACACAATCTATGTCCCTGTGATTTGTCTGGAACACAGATTGCCACACACGTTAATCATTCTGGCTGGAACTCTTGAGTTTTGTTCAGTTGTTCACTCCTTTCTTTGGAGTATCCTGGTTCGGCAGCACACCAGGCAGGGAGGATGAAACACAGGTGATTTTAACACCATGCTTCTTTCCTTGGGATATGTGGAAGCTGATGCACAGCAGGTGGGAAAGTATGATACAAAGTTCAGAATGGGTGGGTCAGCATGACTATGTGGCATTCCTAAATTTAAAGATGGGCTGTTGGGCTCCTGAGATAAGATGGAGAAGATGAAGCATTGAAAAGAAGAAAGACTCATCTGTTTCGTGCTGAGGTTAGTAAGGCTGTATGGACGTAGTAGACCACAACTTTCCTAAGGTGGGAAGTACAACACTTTAGCACCTACATTTAATTGCAAACAATGACATTAAATTGAGGGGCAGACAAAGTGATGAATGAGAGAAAAATTTGACAGAATGAGTCAGAGATAGGATGCATCAAACACTCAGGAGTACAGCTACTTGAGAATATAGCAGAGAGAGGCAGTTGAGTGAGTTGAGTTAATTGAGAGTCAGTGCCCTGAGTGCAGGTCAGGTCAGTGGAATTGAGTTTTTCTGTCTGTGAGTTCATTCAGTGCATATCAGCACAGGCACTTGAAGCCACAGAATAAGAAAGAGGCAGAAGACTAGCACTAATTGACAGTTAGTTTGGGGACAAGCAGAGAAATTCAATGAGAACCTGACAGAAGGTAGATTAAATAAGTCAGATTGCAAAGAAGGTTGAACCAAATCTGTTGAATCAAACCAGCAAGACAGGGTTCAGAAAGAGCTTTAAAATATGAGTTATTCAGCAAAAAGACTCCAAGATGGCACTTACATCAAAGGAAACAAAAGTTACATTTATATCTTGGCCATTGTCATCTGGGTCAAACACAGAGAGGCATAATAACTTCCTGGTTATCTGGTGAGTTTGTCTTGTGAATAAAGTTTGTGTATGATGTGTAGGATTGGAGGGGTTACATTCATGAAACAGAGAAGGCCCTTGTGGAGGAGATCCTTTGGTAGCATTCAGGAGATGGTTTGTGTGTGTTTGGAGATAGTGGTTTGTCAAACGCCCAGCTTGATGGGTGTTGGGCCTTGAGAAAATATAGGAGAAGTTTGCAAGTTTTCAACATACAGAGATCCATAGGTGTTCAAGAATCATAGAGGACGCGGGAAAAATTCTGCTCAGACATCAGGGTGCTGGTTCAGTTACTACTATGCTTTGTGGACTTTTCATCAGTTCAACATGAGGCATTAGACTCATATTATATAAGAAGTCTCAAGGAATTGATGTGGAGGCCTGAGTATAGAAGCTAGTGACTGTGGGGTCTTCTCTTATCTATTTTTATTTCTATGTTCTCCTGAGCATACTGTTCTTCCAATAGGAATTAATTTCCATGCAATGCTAAATCTGAAGTTCTCTCAGGCTTCTCTTTGCCACCTGATCCACAAATAATCAGAGGATACTCTATAACTCCAAGTAACAAATCCTTTAGGTCTCCAGTGAATCCAGACTGTGAAGCTTCTCAGGTTGCTTCAGTTCTACCAAAGTCAACAACTTCTCCTGATATCCCAAGTGTCTCTAGTGTCACAAGTCTCTTCCAAAGATTCAAGGAGGCAGAGGATAGACCTCACTGTATTCATTTTTTAAAAAGGTAGTCCTGGAGGAATATTTTAATATGCTCAAGTATCCATGCAAGGCACAACCAATGTCACTGGCTCAGGTGTTGGATTGATTGACCACAAGATCAAGTTATGGCCTGTCTTATCGCTCCCCCCTCTAGTGAGGTAGACATTCCCCATCACCTAAGCACACTCTTCCCTGACTGTCCATGTCCTTGGCCCAGTTCCAAGTTGTAGAAGGGTTGTTAAGATGAATTCCGGGCTGGATTTGCATTGCCTTTAGTCTTGCAATGCAGAAATCTGGTACAGTTGTGTGGCATAGACAGTGGCTCCACAAAGTGTCTGGGAGGCATAAACCTCAGGGCACTCCTCCAAATTTCTGAGTCTTAAAAGACACATCATTACACTGTGCCTTTCATGTCCAGGTCGTTCTGCTTCCTTGTTTCTTGGGTTCAGGAAACTTCCTGTTTTGCGATGAATTTTGTAAGGTTAAGGACAGATTCCAAAGACTGAACTACCTGTTTCCTCTGCCAGTGCACTTTCTGCACACCCGATGCATTTGGACATCATCCGCTCTCTTATAATCTGTCCACTGATTACCTCTTCAGACTAGGAATCAAACTTCTCCCCATTGATCAAATCTTGAAAAAGAACTGCTTCAGGAAGGGCCATATTAGGGGGCAGCCACATAGCCAGAAGTGTAGAGAACTGTCTACAATGCAAGACCAACTATGTAGTGGCAGTTCTGGATTTCCCAAATTTTGTGTCCCCCTTCCTGTGTCAGCCAGTTCATTTTTTATGTTTGAGAAACCACTGGGGTATCAGCACTCCTCCTCAACTCAGTTATTCAACTCTTGCCCCAAACTCAGAAACCACCTTCTCCATGTGTCAGAAACCAGCAGCTGTGAGCCCTCTTTCTGAACTCAGAACTTATAGTAATTCCTCAGACCAGGAATGCATCTTCTCCAACACTGGTCAAGGCTGTATGGAGCTCTATCCAAAGAATACAAGATGTAGGGCGGAGAGGCAGCAGAAAAATGAATTGGGTCAGTTTTTTTTTTCACCTACATATCTACTGAAGCATGGTCATATTCTTCATGAACTGCCCCTTAAATATAACAGGGTGGTGTCCCTACATCACCCTGGCAAGAAACTGTCAACTGTGGAGAGATACACTTCAGTATCCCATCACATTTAAGAGATTTTTTCCTGTTGACTTCCTGCCTAGTTTGTTAGTTTTTACGGATGGATTGCGTTGGCATGTAGTTATTGATTGTCAGAGAATATTTCCCTGTCATTCTCTCTCAACTGTAAGGATGGAGATACCAATATCACAGCAATAATATCCTTGCTGCTCTTCATAGTCAGTGGGAGCATATATCATTGGCATCCACATGGTTCCTTGAGAAAACACAGAACAGGAACATGGCCCCCAGCAGGAGGAGAATGATGGAACCACACAAGGCTCACAGAGGCAGGCAGAACCATTGACATGGACTTAGGTGAAATTACAGGCCACTCACATCAATATGGTCTTCCAGTAACAGCAGGCCTGCTGACCACAGCATGGCTTAAAAATACAGCATAGACGACTGATATTTATTAGATACAGCACTTCTTCTTGGAGATCAGCATGACCTTAACATTCTGTCTTTTTTCTTTCTTGTTCTGAGTATGGCGATTCCTAGTGTGTGCTAACACACTAGTTTTATTATCACCTACAGTCAATTAATAAGTTGAAGTAATCTTCTATTGTGTTCTTTATACTTTATCCTTAAATCAATAATGCGATTTCTTTTGTGGTTTTTTGTTGTTGTTGTTGTTTCTTTGGAGACAGGGTTTCTCTGTGTAGCTCTGACTGTTCTGGAACTCACTTTGTAGACCAGGCTGGCCTCGAACTCAGAAATCTGCCTGCCTCTGCCTCCCGAGAGCAGGGATTGAAGGTGTGTGCCACCACACCTGGATTTTTTTTAACACAATAATACACGTCTCTCATACTTTACACTGTGTCAGAACATCAAGAAAATTAAAATCTTGGGTACCAGTTCAGAGAAACCAGTTCAGTTCTCAATATTTCTGTTCTTTGTCTCTCCACTTTCAGAACATCCAGTGCAGCCTCTTCCACACTCTTCCAGAATTATGTGTTCATACATTCACAAATGCACATACTGCTTTCATACATTCAGTTGAGAAGACAGAATGCAGAAGCAGACATTTGTACAGTACAAAGAGTGGAGAAAGTTGGTTGTGTTTTACCTTTAATCTCAGCATTCAGGAGAGAAAGGAAGGATCTGGGTGTGATAAGGATAAGGGGAGGGCAAAAGTGTATCATGATCTGGTGTAGGCAGTGGTTTTTGGGGGAGAGAGGAGAAAAGCCCTGAGGGCCAGCAGAATGAATGGAAATATGCAAACTCTGAGGGTGGGAGGTGGGGGACCTTGTAGAAAGTACAAAAGGCCTTGGAGGTGAGAGACTCTCAGGACTCAAAGGGAGGGATCTTAGATAAAATCTTCACCAGTGGAGACAGGGAAGTCATGTAGTCCACCTCCAGTAGAAAGACAGGTCATGCAGTGGAGGGATGGTATTGCTATCCCACAGTAAAAAACTCTCACAAAGAATTGTTTCTGTCTAACAAACAAACAAACAAACAAAAATAAAAATAAAAAAAAAACCAAAAAAACTGCAGGGAAAAAAATGGAGAAGGGACTGAGTAAGTGGAGTTCCAGTGACTGGCCCATCTTGGGATCCATGTCAAGAGGAGGCTCCAAGGCCTGACACTATTATTGATGGTATTGAGTGCTTATAGACAGCAGCTTAGCCTGGCTGTCTTCTGAGTGGCCCATCAGCAGTTGACTGAGACTGATGTATGTACTTACACCCAGGGATTGGACAGATGCCATGAAACCCTGTGGTTAAATTAGGGATATGTTCAATAATCAGAGGAGGAGGCCAACCCCATAGGATGAGAAGCAGTCTCACCTAACCCAGACCCCTGAGTTCTCTCAGACACTGAAAAACCAATCAGGGAGCATACATGGGCAGCCCTATGCCCCTGACACTTAAACAGCAGAGGACCTCATAGTGTAGCCTGAGTGGGAGAAGAGAAACCTAACCCAGGAAGGACCCAGGGTGTGGGGAGGCCTGGTTTAGAGGGCATCCTCCTGGAGTTGGGGGATGAGGAATGAGGTGAAGAATTGCAAGAGGGGGTACTGGGAAGAAAGCAGTGTTTTGACTGTGAAATAATAGAAGTAATGAAATATAAAATAAAAAGAAAGAAAGGATTACAAAGGAAAAAAAAAGGCGTGGGCTTTACCACCAGAGGAGTATCAAAGGTTGTGTGAGAATTAAGGATTTGAATATTGCAAGTAGGTGGAGCCAACGTGTGGGAGGAGCATTGGATTCCAAGTTTGGAGAGATATATAAGGGCAGGACTTCTGAGTAGAATTAAAACAGGCAGAAGATTTAGCAAGTTACAGCAACCGTCTGGATTCCTGGTGAGTTGGTTGGCTGAATGAAATATTTAAGGTTGCTGTGTGAAGGGGATATCATGGTGGAGCCTTGGTAACTTTTTGTAGTTTGTATGGGTTTTTGATTGGTGAAGTCTAAAATTTGCCCTGTGCATAGGCAGAAGATATTTAAAATTCATAGATTTTTTCAAGTCTATCCCGTACATATGAACAGTAAGGACCAGCAAAATGCCTGGATTGGGCAATCTATGAATGAACTTTTAAGAGACCTCTAGGTGCTCTATTCTTCATTTTAGGCAGAGGTCCAAGTCCTGGATTGTATAGAGAGCCCGACATCAACCAATGGAGAGGCCTGCTTCTAGGACGAATGTACTGTAGGCATTCTCCAATTCATTTTCCTTTAAACATATATGCAGGACTAGAAAGAACTCACAATAGGATATTGAGAGACCTTGAGATCAATGGAAGCTCCAGATTGGCTAGATCAGGTATAGTGGTGGTATACTGGCTCAAAAGTTTAACACTCAGGATGGTTTTTGGCTGAGCAGGCCCTTCTTCATCTAGAACGTGTAACCATATTGGTTTGTGGACCACACCTTTAATCCCAGGATTTAGGAACCAATGGCATGTAGATTTTTGTGATCAAGAGGCCTCACTTGTCTGTATAGTGAGATCCAGGAAGTCAGGGACATGTCCGTGGACCTTGCTCCAGTCTTAAAAAGAGAAAGATTGGAGAAATTAAGAGGTGACTGCAGTGAGCAGGAATGTGCATGTCCTCTGAGCAGCAGCATGAGAAGAGACCCATTTCTTGAAATGGAGACTAGAGAGTAAGGACAAAATTTTTCTGGATGGAGCCCAAGAGGGGAGTAAATCCCAAAGGATGGAACAGTTGTTTGTTACACACCTTTAATCCTAGCCCTGTGTGGGAAGGAACAGGCAGGTGAGTCCCTATGAGTCCTAGCTCAGACTTGTCTTAATTTTGACTTAAACACAGCACAGTTCATACAGAGAAACTGTCTCAGAAGAAAAGAAGAGAAGAGAAAAAAAAAGAAAAACAAACAAATAATTTTCTTTCACCTGGCCAGGTTTCCATTAGGTGTTAAGGTGTGGCTACAGACTGGGTGTGGCCATGAGGAGTGAATGTTTGCTGGATGTGAGAGGATGCAAGGTGGAGCTTGTAGGAGGGTCCTGTATAGGGAGATTCATTTAAGGCTATTTGACTTTATTGAAGTTCAATAACAGGGGGCATCTGGGTTAGGTGTTAAGAGTCTTCTGATGTCCAGGGTAATTAAATCATCAATGTTCTTGGATGGATGAGTGTGGAATGGGATCTATTGGATCTTGCCTGTTCCATGGCCCTTTATTATTTGTTTTGAGACAGATTGTCCAGTAGAAAGGAGGAGAATCTAGGACTCTCTCTCCTTTTTTTTTACATTCATGATAATATTCCCTTTTTAAAAAAATAAATTTTATTTAATCTTTTTTTAACCTAGATTTTAGGCTAGATTTTATCCCCCTTCTGGTCCACCCACTGACTGTTCTGTATCCCATACCTCTTTTTCCTTCTCCAAAAGGATGTCCCCTATCCCCACCCCCTACCCTACAAGACCTTACCACTCCCTGGGTCCTCCTGTCTCTTGAGGGTTAGGTGTATCTTCGCTGACTGTGTCCAGACCCGCAGTCTCCTGGTGAATATGTGTTGGTGGCCTGATATCATCTGGTGTATGCTGCCTTGTTGGTGGCCCTGTTTTTGAGAGATCTTTGGGGTTCAGGTTAGTTGAGACTGCTGGTCTTCCTATAGGGTTGTCCTCCTCCTCAGCTTCTTCCAGCTTTCCCCTAATTCAACCTCAGGGGTAAACAGCTTTTGTCAATTTGTGGGGTATAAATATCTTCATCTGACTCTTTCATCTGCTTGCTGGGTCTTTTTGGGAGGCAGACATGATAGGCATTCTTTTTTAACACACCATATTCTCAGTAATAGTGTCAGTCCTTTGTACCTCTCCTTGAGCTGGATCCCAATTTGGGCCCTGTAACTGGATCCCCTTTTCCTCAGGTTCTTCTCCATTTTTGCTTCTCCAGTGTTCTCAGAAAAGAACAAGTCTGTGTCAGTTGTGGAATGGCAACACCTTCCCTCACTTGATGCCCTATCTTTCTGCTGGAGGTGGGCTCTACAAGTTCCCCACTGCGGGGCATTTCATCTAAAGTCCCTCCATTTGAGTCCTAAGAGTTTCTCACCTCCCAGGTCTCTGCTATTCTGGAGTGTCCCCCTATGTCCTATCTACCAAGCTTGCCTCTTTCCATTCTTTTGCTGGTCTTCAGGTTTTCAGTCCTCTTCCCCCAACCCAATACCTGATCATGTTCCCCTCTTCCCCTCTCTGTCCCCTTTCCCACCCAGGTCCACCCTTCCACCCCTCCTGTGAATGTTTCTTCTCCCTCCCAAGTGGAATTGAGTCATCCTCACTTTGGCCCTTTGGCTTGTTAAAATTTTTGAGTTTTGTGGATTGTATTCTGGGCATTCTCTACTTTTTTGGCTAATATCCACATATTAGTGATTACATACCATGCATATCCTGTTGGATCTGAATTATGGCATTCTGGATGATATTTTTTAGTTCCTTCCTTTTTGTTTTGCCTGCAAAACTCAGGATGTCCTTATTCTTAATAGCTGAGTAGTATTTTATTGTGTAAATGGACCACATTTTCTGTATCCTTTCTTCTATTGTGGGGCATCTGGGTTGTTTCTAACATCTGACTATCACAAATAAGGTTTTCATGAAAATAGTGGAGCATGTGTCCATGTGTCTTGGTGGGGCATCTTTTAAGTATACGTACAAGATTGGAATAGCTGGATCTTCAAGTTGATCTATTTCCAATTTTCTGAGGAATCTCCAGATTGATTTACCGAATGGTTGTACCAGTTTGCAATCCCAGCAGCAATTGAAGAGTGTTCCTCTCCACATCCTCTGCAACGTGTGCTGTCACCTGAGTTTTTGACCTTACCTACTCTGATTGTATAAGGTGGATTCTCAGGGTCATTTTGATTTGCAATTCCATGATCACTAAGAATTTGAACATTTCTTTAAGTGTTTCTCAGTCATTTCAGATTCCTCTGTTGTGAATTCTCGGTTTAGTTCTATACCTCATTTTTGATTGGGTTGTTCACTTTTTCTGGTGGTTAGCTTCTTGAGTTTGTTTATATTTTGGATATTAGCCGTCTATTGGATGTGGTGTTAGTGAAGTTCCCCCCCCCCAATGTTTAGGTTGCAGATTTGTCCTATTGAATATGTCCTTCAACTTACAGAATATTTCCAGTTTCAAGAGGTCCCATTTACCAATTCTTGATCTTAGAGCCTGAGCCATTGGAGTTCTGTGTAGGAATTTTTCTCCTGTGCCAATGAGTTCAAGTCTGTCTCATTTTCTTTTCAATTAGATACAGTGTGTTTGGTTTTATGTGGAGGTGCTTTACCTACTTGGACTTTAGGTTTGTGCATGGTGACAAATATATATATATATATATTTTCCTTTTCCACATACAGACTGCCAGTTACTCCAGGTTCATTTATTGAAGTTGCTTTCATTTTTCTCCATGTTTATTTTTGGGTTCTTTGTTAAAGATGAAGTGTCCATAAGTGTGTGGTTTCATTTCTGGGGCTTCAGTTCTATTCCATTGATCAACATGTATGGCTCTGTACCAATACCATGCAGTTTTTATCACTATTGCTCTGTAGTATAGCTTGAGGTCAGGGATGATGATTCCCCCAGAAGTTCTTTCATTTTTAAGAATTGTTTGAAAATTTCCCTGTCCGTTTGTTTGAAGAATTGTGTTGGGATTTTGATGGGTATTGAATTGAATCTATAGAATGCCTTTGGTAGGATAGCCCTTTTTACTCTGTTAATTCTTCCAATCCATAAGCATGGGAGATTTCTCTATTTTCTGAGATCTTCTTTGATTTTTTTCTTGAGAGACTTGAAATTATTGTCATACAAATCTTTCATGTGTTTGGTTACTTACTCCAATATATTTTATATTATTTGTGTCTGATGTGAAGGGTGTTGATTCTCTAATTTCTTTCTCAGCCTGTTTATCATCAGCATAAAGGAAGGCTTATGATTTATTTCAATTAATTTCTTATCCAGTCACTTTAACTAAGTTTATCAGCTGTAGAAGTTCTCTGGTATTATTTTTGGGGTCATTCATGTATACTGTCACACCTTCTGCAAAGAGTGATACCTTTAATTCCTCTTTGCCAATTTTGTATCCTCTTTATCCATTTTGGTTGTTTTATTGTTCTAGCTAGAACTTTGAGTACCATATTGAATACATATTCAGAAGGTGTGCATCATTCTCTTGTTCCTGATTTTAGCGGAAGCACTTTCAAGCATCTCTCCATTTAATTTGATGTTGGTTATTGATTTGCAGTAAATTGCTTCTATTATATTTAGGAATGGGTCTTGAATTCCTGATCTGTCCAATAATTTTAATATGAAGTGTGTTGTATTTTGTCAAATTCTTTTTGGGTATCTAAAGAGCTTATCATCTGATTTTTTTTCTTTGAGTTTGTTTAAATAGTAGTATACATTAATGGATTTTTACATATTGAACCAACCTTACATCCCAGGGCTGAAGCCTACTTGTTCATGGTAAGTGAAGGTTTTGATGTGTTCTTGGATTGAGTTTACTAGAATTTTATTGAATAATTTTGTACAGTTATTCAGAAGCAAAATTGGTCTGAATGAAGTTCTTTTTTTTTTAATGTGTGTCTTTGTGTGGTTTATGTATCAGAGTAATCAACTTCCTAGAATGAGTTCTGTAGTATTCCTTCTATTTTATTTTATGGAATACTTTGAGGAATATTGTTATTAGTTCTTCTTTGAATGTCTGGTAGACTTCTGGGCTAAAGCCATCTGACCCTTGGCTTTTATTTGTTGGGAGATTTTAATGACTTCTTCTTTCTCCTTAGGGTTTGTGGGCCTGTCTAGTGGTTTACTTGCTCTTGATTTAACTTTGAAATGTGGTATCTGTCTAGAAAACTATCCATTTCATATAGATTTTCCAGTTTTGTTGAGTATGGTCATTTGTAGTAGGATCTGATGACTTTTTGAATTTCCTCAGTTTCTGTTGTTATGTCTCCCTTTTCATTTCTGATTTTGTTAATTTGAAAACTGTCCCTGTGCCCTTTGTTAGTCTTCCTAGGGGTTTACCTATCTGGTCTATTCTCTCAAACAACCAGCTTTTTTTTTAAGATTCTTTGAATCCTTCTCTTTGTTTCTCTTTATTTGATTTCCACCGTGTTTGTGACTATTTCCTAGACCTCTCAGCTGTGCTTTAAGGTTGCTGGTGTAGGATCTCTCCAGTTTCTTTTCCAGGGCACTTAGCATTATGAATTTTCCTCTTAGTACTGTTTCCATTGTGTTCCATAATTTGGGTATTGTGTCTCATCATTTTCTTTTTCTTTTTCCTTTTCTTTTTCTTTTTCTTTTTCTTTTTCTTTTTCTTTTCTCTCTCTTTCTTTCTTTCTTTCTTTCTTTCTTTCTTTCTTTCTTTTTTTTTTTTTTTTTGAGTCAGGGTTTCTCTGTGTTGCTCTGGCTGTCCTGGAACTCACTTTGTAGACCAGGCTGGCCTTCAACTCAGAAATCTGCCTGCCTCTGCCTCCCAAGTGCTGGGATTAATGGCATGGTCCACTACCACTGGCTCCATCATTTTCATTGAATTCTTTGAAGTCTGTAACTTCTTCCTTCCTTCATGCCTGCCTTCTCTTTCCTTCCTTCCTTCCTTCCTTCCTTCCTTCCTTCCTTCCTTCCTGCCTGCCTGCCTGCCTGCCTTCCTTCCTGCCTTCCTTCCTGCCTTCCTGCCTTCCTGCCTTCCTGCCTTTCTCTCTCTCCCTCTCTCTTCCTTTCGTTTTTCTTTCTCCCCTGACTTTATTATCACTGAGTAGAAACTTGTTCAGTTTCCATGTATATGTGGGATTTCTGCTGTTTTTGTTGTTATTGAAGAACAGTCTTTTGGTTGATGATCTCATAGGATACATAGAATTATTTCAATCTTTTTGTATTGGTTGAAACTTGTTTTTTTTTTTTTTTTTTAGTGTGATATAGTGATTATAAAGTCAGGGGAGAAAGAAAAAAGAAAGGAAGAGAAAAGGAGAGAGATGGAGAGAGGAAGGGGGGAAGGCAGGAAGGCAGGAAGTCAGGAAGGCAGGAAGGCAGGAAGGCACGCAGGCAGGCAGGAAGGCAGGCAGGCAGGCAAGAAGTCAGGAAGGCAGGAAAGCAGACAGGCAGGCAGGCAAGAAGGCAGGAAGGCAGACAGGCAGGCAGGAAGGCAGGAAGGCAGGCAGGCAGGCATGAAGGCAGGAAGGCAGGAAGGCAGGCAGGCAGGCAGGGAGGAAGGCAGGCAGGAAGGCAGGAAGGCAGGAAGGCAGGAAGGCAGGCAGGCAGGCAGGCAGGCAGGCAGGCAGGCAGGAAGGCAGGAAGGAAGGAATGAAGGAAGGAAGGAAGGAAAGAGAAGGCAGGCATGAAGGAAGGAAGAAGTTACAGACTTCAAAGAATTCAATGAAAATGATGGAGCCAATGGTGGTGGGCCACGCCATTAATCCCAACACTTGGGAGGCAGTGGCAGGCAGATTTCTGAGTTGAAGGCCAGCCTGGTCTACAAACTGTGTTCCAGGACGGCCAGAGCGACACAGAGAAACCCTGACTCAAAAAAAAAAAAGAAAAGAAAAGAATGAAAGAAAGAAAGAAAGAAAGAAAGAAAGAAAAGGAAAAAAAAAAGAAAAAGAAAAAATCCCCCTCAAAATCCCAACCCAGGGCTGGTAAGATGGCTTAGTGGGTAAGAGCACCCGAGTGTTCTTCCGAAGGTCTAGAGTTCAAATCCCAGCAACCACATGGTGGCTCACAACCATCCCTAACAAGATCTGACTTTCTCTTCTGGAGTGTCTGAAGAAAGCTACAGTGTATTTACATATAATAATAAATAAATCTTAAAAAAAAATCCCAACCCAATTCTTGAATCACATGGACAAGGAAAATCTCAAATTCATTTGGAAAATGAAAAAAAAAAACCTAAGAATAGTTAAAATAGTTCTTAAAAATAAAAGAACTTCTGGGGGAATCATCATCCCTGACCTCAAGCTATACTACAGAGCAATAGTGATAAAAACTGCATGGTATTGGTACAGAGCCATATATGTTGACCAATGGAATAGAATTGAAGACCCAGAAATGGAACCACACACTTATGGACACTTAATCTTCAACAAAGAACCCAAAAATGTACAAGGAGAAAAATTAAAGCAACTTCAATAAATGATCCTGGAGTAACTGGCAGTCTGAATGTGGAAAAAGGAAAATAGATACATATTTGTCACCATGCACAGAGCTCAAGTCCAAGTAGATCAAGCACCTCCACATAAAATCAAACACACTGTATCTAATAGAAAAGAAAGGGAGAAAGTCTTGAACTCATTGGCACAGGAGAAAAATTCCTACACAGAACTCCAATGGCTCAGGCTCTAAGATCAAGAATTGGTAAATGGGACCTCTTGAAACTGGAAATCTTCTGTAAGTCAAAGGACATAGTCAATAAGACAAATCGGCAACCTACAAATTGGGGGGAAAAACTTCACTAACACCACATTCAATAGATGGCTAATATCCAAAATACAAAAGAACTCAAAATATAAAAGAACTCAAGAATCAAACCACCAGAAAAACTGAACAACCCAATCAAAAATGAGGTATAGAACTAAACCGAGAATTCACAACAGAGGAATCTGGAATGACTGAGAAATACTTAAAGAAATGTTCAAATTCTTAGTGATCAGGGAATTGCAAATCAAAATGACCCTGAGATTCCACCTTACACAATCAGAGTGGGTAAGGTCAAAAACTCAGGTGACAGCACATGTTGCAGAGGATGTGAAGAGGAACACTCTTCAATTGCTGCTGGGATTGCAAACTGGTACAGCCATTCGCTAAATCAATCTGGAGATTCCTCAGAAAATTGGAAATAGATCTACTTGAAGATCCAGCTATACCAATCTTGTACATATACTTAAAAGATGCCCCACCACGACACAGGGACACATGCTCCACTATGTTCATGAAAGCTTTATTTGTGATAGTCAGATGTTAGAAACAACCCAGATGCCTCACAATAGAAGAAAGCATACAGAAATTGTGGTCCATTTACACAATAAAATACTACTCAGCTATTAAGGACAAGGACATCCTGAGTTTTGCAGGCAAAACAAAAAGGAAGGAACTAAAAAATATCATCCAGAATGCCATAATTCAGATCCAACAGGGTATGCATGGTATGTAATCACTAATATGTGGATATTAGCCAAAAAAAGTAGAGAATGCCTAGAATACAATCCACAAAACTCAAAAAGTTTAGCAAGCAAAAGGGCCAAAGTGAGGATGACTCAATTCCACTTTGGAGGGAGAAGAAACATTCACAGGAGGGGGGAAGGGTGGACCTTGGTGGGAAAGGGCACAGAGAGGGAAAGAGGGGAACATGATCAGGTATTGGGTTGGGGGAACAGGACTGAAACACTGAGCACCAGCAAAAGAATGGAAAGAGGCAAGCTTGGTAGGTAGGAGTTAGGGGGACACTCCAGAATAGCAGAGACCTGGGAGGTGAGAAACTCTTAGGACTCAAATGGAGGGACTTTAGATGAAATACCCTACAATGGGGAACTTGTAGAGCCCACCTCCAGGAGAAAGATAGGGCATCAAGTGAGGGACGGTGTTGCCATTCCACAGCTGACACAGAATCGTTCTTGTCTGAGAAAACTGGAGAAGCAAAAATGGAGAAGAGCCTGAGGAAAAGGGGATCCAGTTACAGGGCCCAAATTGGGATCCAGCTCAAGGAGAGGCACAAAGGACTGACACTATTACTGAGAATATAGTGTGTTAAAAAAGGAGGACTATCATGACTGCACCCCAAAAAGACCCAGCAAGCAGATGAAAGAGTCAGATGAAGATATTTATACCCAACAAATTGACAAAAGCTGCTGACCCCTGAGGGTCACACTATATCACATTATATCACAATAACAGTCTTTTGGTTGATGATATGATAGGATACATAGAATTATTTCAATCTTTTTGTATTGGTTGAAACTTGTTTTGTGACCAAGTATGTGGTCAGTTTTGGAGAAGGTACCATCAGGTGCTGAGAAGAATGTGTATTCTTTTGTTTTAGGATGAAATGTGCTATAGAAATCTGTCAAATTCATTTGGTTCATAACCTCTCTTAGTTTCACTGTGTCTATTTAGTTTCTGTTTCAATGACTTATCCATTGGTGAGAGTGGGGTGTTGAAGTGTCCCACAATTATTGTGTGGGGTTCAATGTGTGTTTTGAGTTTTTGTAAAGTTTCTTTCTATCAATGAGGATGTGATTTCCTATGGGGCATAGATGTTCATATTGAGACTTTCACTTCGTGGATTTTTCCTTTGATGAATAGAAGTGTCCTTTCTCATCTTTCTTGATAATTTTGGTTGAAAGTCTATTTCATTGTCTATTAGAATGGCAATGCCAACTTGTTTCTTGGGACCATTTGCTTGGAAGAACTTTTTCCAGCCTTTTCGTTTGAGGTAGTGACTGTATTTGTTATTGAGGTAGGTTTCTTGAATGCAAGGAAATGTTGGATCTTGTTCTCATATCCAGTCTGTTAGCTTTATGTTGTTTTATAGGTGAGTTTAGTTCATTAATATTGAAAAATATTAAAGACAGATGATTGGTAGTTTGGTTTTTGTAGCTGGCATTATGTGCATGTGGTTCTCTCCTTTTGGCTTTTTAAAAAGACGATTATTATCTTGTTTTTTTCCCTTTGGTGTATGTACCCTCCTTGTGCTGGAGTTTTCCTTCTAGAATCCTCTGTAGGGCTCGATTGGTAGAAAGATATTGTCAGAATTTTGTTTTGTCTTGGAGTATTTTGGTTTCATCATGTATGCTGATTGAGAGTTTTGCTGGATATGGTAGCATGGGCTGGCATTTCTGTTTTCTTGGAGTGTACATGACCTTTGTCCAGGCTCTTCTGGCTTTTAGTGTTTCTGTTGAGAATTCTGGTGTAATTCTGATAGGTCTGCCTTTGTATGCTACTTGGCTCTTTTATTGTGAGGAGAGGAATTTCATTTGTGGTCTCATCTGTTTGGTTTTTTTCCTCATTTCCTGTATGCTTATGGGCATCTCTTTATTTAGTTTAGGGAAGTTTTCTTCTATAAGTTTGTTGAGGATGTTTGCTGGCCATTGGAGTTGGGATTCTTCAGTCTCTTCTCTACCTATTATTCCTAGGTTTTGTCTTTTCATTGTGTCCTGGGTTTCCTGGATGTTTTGGGTTAGGATATTTTCATGTTTTGAATTTTCATTGACAGTTGTGTCAATCTCTTCTATGGTATCTTTTACACCTGAATTTCTCTCTTCTATCTCTTGTATTCTGTTGCTTATGCTTACATCTCTAATTCTTGACCTCTTTCCTAGGTTTTTCATTTCAAGGGTTGCCTCAATTTGTGTTTTCATTATTGTCTGTACTTCCACTTTTAGGTCTTTAACAGCTTTAATCAATTCTTTCACCTGTTGGCATGTGTTTTCCCATATATCTCATGGGATTTATTGTTTCTTCATTAAGTGCTTCTACCTGTTTACCTGTGCTTTCCTGTATTTCTTTCAGTGAGTAATTTATATCCTCCTTAATGGAATCTATTATCTTCATGAGATAGGATTTTAGGACAGAGTCCTGATTTTCGGATATATTGGCATATCCAGGGCTTGCTTTTATGGGAGAACTGGGTTCTTTCTGATGATGCCAATGTAGACTGGATTCTGTTTCATATGACCTTGCACTTGGCTCTTGACATATGGTTATTCCTAGTGTTTGCTGGCCTGGTTGCCTCTGTCCGGATGGAGCCTGCCTCTTTTGTCCCTGGCCTGCTTCCGGTCACCTGGTAGGCCAGTGGCCTTGACTGCAGCAAATGTCCTTTGGTGCCTTCTGACTGTGGAGTCTTCAGAGGGACATGCACACTGGTGACTTGTTGCCCTGGCTGCAGTTGTGTTTTTGGATGCCTTTGAACTGTGGGATTTTCAGAGGGACAGAGAAGCTTCTGATATGTTGCCCTGACTGCAGGAGATCTACTAGGAGGCATTCAGACTGTTGGTTCTTCAGAGGAATAGTCAAGGTGTTGCCCTACCTGTAGCTGTTCTTTCTTCAGGGAGGCCTAAGTATTGTGAGTTCTGTTTCCCTGTGTGAAGCAGAACTTTAGGGAGGCTTTCAGAAGTTTGGTACAGTTCCTGATGATCTTCTGGGAAGTCTTCAGACTTTGGTGTCAGTTGTCCAGTTGCCTTGTTTGTAGAAGAACTCCTGGCATTTGATTAGTCCGTTGGTGTCAGTGGCAGGGTGTGAGCACAATGCCCTGGGATTACTTCAGGCTGTGTTTGTTCAGGGGTGGGTTGCAGACGAGCTGGTTATCGGTTGTTTTGTGTGCAGTTGAACTTCTGAGATGTCTTTAGGCTGTGGTGTCTTCAGTAGAGCAGACAAGATGGTGAGCAGTTACCCGGCATGCACAGGAACTCTTGGGATGCCTTCAGGCTGTGTTTTTTCATGGAAGGGGCAGACTAGCTGGTAGTCTGCCTTAGCAGAAGTTGCCAGCCAGAAGGGCAGGATCTAGGACATTTAAACATAGGGGGAGAACATCCAATTGCCACTGCATCTGGACTGAACATCTCTTATCAATACTCGTGCTAAATGCATATTTATTGTAATACTGAAAATACTTTTAAGATTGGGAAACAGAGGCAGTTGTTCAGAAAGAATGAGGGTCCTGATGGATTCCTGCTCTAAAATGTCCACAACAAATGCTGGGTAGGTGTGATGGGTAAATGGGTGCTCTCTGGAGCTTTTCTATTGTGTTTCCTTTTACCAGGTTCTCCAGTACAGGAACATATTCCAATAAGTTCTGAACACAAACATGGCCGAAGGCCCCTCCTTGCATCCAAAACTCCAAGTGGCTTCGAATATACCCATAGAACTCAGTTCCCAAATACCTCAAGACCCTGCAAGGAACTTAGCTTTTCAAATGTGTCAGAATCCCCTAGTGACTCCAGGAAGTACAATGCAATCAAGACTTTCAGTCCCTGAAAGGAACCTACTTCAGCAAGAGTCTCAAGGACCAACAAGACAATCAGGTATCCAAATGCAACCAGGTGCTTTAATGGGCCCTAGTTTACCAATTCTGAGAAGACTCTCGGCGCATCCAAGTCATTAGATACCTTCAGGACCCTCAGTGAAATCTTGTTTTCATCTTCCCATAGGTCGTATGCCACTGTCAGATAAATATGTTAACAAACAAACTGGCCCTATGGCTTCAAGAAAGTTTCGAAAAGAACGCACTGTGTACTCCAAAGAACAGCAGCACCTGCTGCAAAAACATTTTGATGAGTTCCAGTACCCAAACGAGTAGAAAATTGTGGAGCTGGCACTATCAGTTGGTGTTACAAAGAGGGAGATCAAGGTTAGCTTCTCTCTTTTTCCTCAGTCCAACAGCAACAATCTCTGCTTTCTCATTAGGAACTTGTATTGTGTGCTTCTGAAAGGCGTAGGGGAGAGTGAACAAATATAGGTGGTGGATATTGATGCATCCATTGCTGGGCCTCACATTCTCCTGTAACCAGGTACCAGTATCAAAGAACATTATTCCCATGTAGGTCTCAGTGACCTAGATATCAGATATCCTACTAAAACACAGGGCATACTAGCTCAATATCCCCTTTTTTTGTTTGTTTGTTTGTTTTTGTTTTTTTGTTTTTGTTTTTGATGTCCGTTCATACACAGTCTACCTTACTACAATCTCCTAGGGATCTTGAGTCTATGCTTTCTGTTGCTGACTTGTGAAGTATTGTTATAGAAACTCTGATTCAAAAGTTTCACCTTGTGGTCCATTTGGGGGCAAAGAGGTATTCTTTTGATGTTTGCTTTGTTTTTCAGATCTGGTTCAAGAACAACCGAGCTAAGTACAGGCGGATGAAGCTCCAGAATATTAAACAAGCACTGCCAGAGACAAATGAAAGCTCTAAAGCAGTTTCTGAGTCAACCCATTTTCCTGGTTCCATACCTGTTGTTGCCTCGGACAATGGAGAGTCCATGTGTTCAGGCACACTTGGTGAGGATTCCATTCCCAAACTCAACTGCAGCCAGGAATCTTCCCTGCATTGTTTTCAGGCCTGTGATGGGGACATGTGTTGTCCGCAAGAATACCAAGAATACCAAGAATACCTGCTTCATGGCCATGCCCCTGTTACAGCTTGGAACTCTGGTCAATCAGCAGCATTTGAATCTCAAACTGACTTAGCAGTAGCTGAAGTTCCAGTCGGCCTGGCATATGCCGCCCAAGCCCCAGAGGATGCTCACAATTCAGGTCCATGTGAAGATGAGCTCTGGCAAAGGATCCTTGAAGACTTGGATACATCAGATGACTGGCTTACTCTGAGAAACCTCTCTACTCCAGTTTACACCACTGAGGTCCTTGACCAGTCCAAGCCTTACAGCCATGAAGAAGTGTGTTATACACACCTTTAGTGTCAGTATTTGGAGAAAATTTTATTTTATTTTTTTATTGGGTATTTATTTCATTTACATTTCCAATGCTATCCCAAAAGACCCCCCTACCCTCCCCCCTTCCCCTCCCACTTCTTGGCCCTGGCGTTCCCCTGTACTGAGGCAGATAAGTTTGCACGACCAATGAGTGTAATCACTTTGAGAGCACATAATCGGAGTCCATTGGTAGAAAATGATACTTTGTTTAGTATATATTTGGGGTGGCTATGAATTCATGCAATATAGGGACTCGCTATCAAGTGTAACTCCAATTATATGATTACCTATGCTCTCTTCTTGCTTCAGAGGTCACTACATGCAACAGAAACCCTCATATACATGCAGAACTTGCAATCATATGATAGAAAAGCAATACATCTGATAAATAAATACTGTGAGTCAACTCCCCACAGAACTATATCTCATTTCTTATGTACAAAATAGTTTTGTTTATTTTGAGCACTAATAGCTATTATATGTGAATAGAGGTAAGAGGAAAATTGGCAGGGATTATTATTCTCTTTCATCCTTGTTAGTTTCAAGGCTGGAACACAAGGTCAGGCATTGTAGGAACATGATTGTCCACAAGAGCCGAGCCACCTACAGGGCCCTTCTTCACTGCTGCTTTTTACTTTGATAATGGGTCTCACTGACCTGCCAAGCCTGCCTGGATTTGCCTTCTGGCTTCCTCAGCCTGGAGTGGCTGGCCTTCCAGATCTGAACACCAACCTGCTATTTGAGGAATAACCCCATTATTTCTTTTTTAAAAATTTTCTTCCTTTTCCCTTTATTTATATATTTATTTACACTCCAGCTTTATTCCCCCCAGCCACCATCCACCCTCTGACTGTTTCACATCCCATAGCTCCTCCCCACCCCACAGTCTCCACAATGATGTCCCCACCACTCACCCTGGATCCATCCAGACCTCTAAACTCCCTGGGACCTCCAGTCTCTTGAGGATTATGTTCACCTTCTCTGAACCTAGACTCAGCAGTAACCTCTGCTGCATATGTGTTGGGAGCTTCATATAAGCTGGTGTAACCTGCCTGATTGGTGGTCCAGTGCTTGAGAGATCTTGGAGGTCCAGGTTAATTGAGATTGCTGGTCCTCCTACAGGTTCTCACTTCTCAGTTTCTTCCAGCTTTTCCCTAATTCAACCACAGGGGTCAGCAGCTTCTGTCCATTGGTTGGGTGCAAATATCTGTATCTGACTCTTTCAGTTGCTTGTTGGGTCTTTTGGAGGGCAGTCATGATAGGTCCTTTTGTGTGAGTGCTCCATAGCCTCATTAATCCTGTCAGGCTTTGGGGCCTCCCCTTGAGCTGTAGCTTACTTTGGGCCTGTTGCTGAACCTTCTTTTCCTCAGTCTCCTCTTCATTTCCATCTGTGAAATTCTGCTTAGGGGGAGATCAGCCTGTCTCCCACTCTCTCTTACTGCGGCATAGTTTGCAGTGCTCCCAGGAGATCTGCTACACCCCAGGCAAACAGGAGGTAGGGTCCAAACAGAGACATCTAGAAATTCCAAACTTATCGGGCACAATGAAAGCAGTGCCAAGGGAAAAAGCCATAGCTCCTAGTTCCCTTGTAAGGAAACTGGAGAGATCCTACCAACTCCACTATTTCTTTAGTACCTGTGCTAGGTTTCTCCCCACCAGCAGTGCATAAATGTTCCTCCTTGCTGACAACTTCTCCATCATTTATTTTCATTGGTTTTATTGATCTTTGCCATTCTGACAAGGTAAGATAAACTGTCATTTAGTTATAATTTGCTTTGTTTTGATTGCTAAATATGGTGTAGTTTGCTTGTTTGTTATTTTGGTACGATGCCTTTCTATTAAAAGTTCCGGAGGTACTGGACCTCTTTTGGTAAGTCAGGTTGGAATGAATTTAACAATGGTCCTCCTGTCCATATCTCCTAAGACCTAGGATAAATGCTATGTTTTTAACAATCCCGGCATGTTTAACATTTATTAAAGGGTTTCTCTGGGATTTTGTTTATCTTTTAATAATTTCCCTTGAGTTCTATACATTTTAAAAATCTGATTACTGGTTTTCTTGGTTTTACTTTATTTATTGTTGTTTTGTTGTTTGTTTTGGGACAGGGTTTTTCCTGTATGAGCCATAGCTCTCCTGGCCTTTCCCTTTTTAGATCAGCCTGAGCTTGCCTTCTGAATGCTGGGATTAAAAGCATGCACCATCAGGCATGGGTTGCTTAGGTTTGAAACTTAGTTTGTCTTTGTACCCCTGGCTTTTCTAGGCATTTTAATTAGATCAGGATGGCTTGGAACTCATAGAGATCTACTTGCCTCTGCCTCCACACATACTATGATGGCTACTTGTTCTTAGTCCCCATTTTAAAAGATGTTTTGTATATTCTAATCATTACCCCTCTGCTATTGTTGTATCAGCTAGTAAAAACCCTGAAGAGACCACCAGGAATCACAACCTGCTGTAATTGCATGAGAGTCTTTATTCCAGCTCAAGCTTGGGCCACCAACCTTCCTGAGTGAACCCCCAGGTCTAAGTGAAAGCATTTTATAAAGGAAAGAAAAACCACAGGCTGTGTTTGCAAGCTTTGGCATTATATGAGAGGGTAAAGGAAGGACATCCTTCAAATCTGATAATGTTGGTCAGATATTGAGACAGAACCGTGCAGCTGGAAAGAAACCTTTCTGACCTGGAAAAAGGATCTTGTGCTATCAGAAGCTGGTGTATTTTTACAACTGACCACAGCTGTATGGGAGCACTTTCTTGCCCTTCTCTCATGGTTAATTAGTGGGGCATTTATGGTTTTTTTTTTGACAGTTACTGTGGTGTTTATTCAAATAATAAATTCTTTTTTATTAGGTATTTTCTTCATTTACATTTCTAATACTACCTCAGAAGTTCCCCAAACCTGCCCTCCCTAATCCCCTCCTGCCCCCACTCCCACTTCTTGGCCCAGGCGTTCCCCTGTACTTAGGCATATAAAGTTTGCAAGACATTTCATAAAAACAGACACATTTATCAGTTAGATTAAACTTAATACATGCACATAAATACATGCATATATCAATTCCTTATTTTTTGATGAACAAGATAACAATTCACACCTAGTGAGTAGACATCACCATGTGCTTTTCAGACTAGATATCTCCATGTAGAATAATAAAAGTAGATCCATAGTTATCACCCTGCATGAAACTCAAGTCCATGTGGATTATAGATTATTTCTCTTAGCTTGTTAGGTCAAAGTTTCATATGGTAGCTCTTGTTTTATCTTCTATACTTTACTGTTTTTCAATGTTACCTCTTAGAAGCCTAGTAAAAGAGAGAAATGGTGTGGACCCTGTTGGAAGAGGAAGGAAAAAGAAGTGGGAGGAGTAGAGGGAGGGAAATTTCTTTTAAGAGTATAATGTATGAGAAGAGAAGCTATGTTTAATAAAAGGTAAAAAAGACAACTTTAAATTCAATTTTCCAATTAGAATGTCTGCAGCTCTGGCCTCTGCATCACAGAAGCTTGTCTACTAGGGTCTGGCTTGGATCAATATCACTGCTGCTCCTCTTCTGGGTAACCATCCCATGGTTACTGCTATCTCCAAGATGCTGGTTTTTTCTGCTGCAACTGGCCCGCATTTTCACTAGTAGCCTCACCTGGACTACCTTCAGGGACTCCACCTCTGCTACAGAGTGCCAAGGCTCAGATCCTCTTTATGCTACTGTCAGATCTTCAAAACCAGCACCACCTGGGGGACTCTTGTAAAGTGGCTATATACACTGAACAATTCTCTTAACTCCCTGTCCACTCCAAGTTTCCCTCCCAGTTCTTTTAAACATTTATACCAACAGTTCCTCCCTTAGTTTTTTAAAGATTGCTTAAACAGTCCCTTCTCCAAGTTTCACAATGCCATACACTAAAGTATAACAACTGATCTAGCCTACTGTCATTCTCAGTTTTGCTTCTCCTGGGACAAACTCTGTGCTAAGAAATTCTTCTGCAAAACTGCCTTCTCTTCTCATGCTGCCAGCACCACCCTTCACCTTTTCAATTCCACTGCTGGCATTTATTTATGCATGTATTCATGTATTTATGTATTAAATAATTAATCAATTTATTCTAGTAACTATTTTCTTCCTTTACATTTCAAATGCTATCCTGAAAGTTCCCTATACCCTCCTTTTGCCCTGCTGCCCAACCCACCAACTCCTGCTTCCTGGCCTTGGCATTCCCCTGTACTGGGGCATATTGTCTTCGAAATACCAAGAGCCTCTCTTCCCAATGATGGCTTACTAGGCCATCCTCTGCTACATATGCAACTAGAGACACAGGTCTGGAGTTGGAGGTGTACTGGTTAGTTCATATTGTTGTTCATATATTGTTTAGACCTCTTAAGCTTCTTTGGTACTTTCTCTAGCTCCTTAATTAGGGGCCCAGTGTTCCATCCAATAGATGACTGTGAGTATTCACTTCCGTATTTGCCAGGCACCGGCATAGCCTCACAAAAGAGAGCTATATCAGGGTACTGTTAGCAAAATCTTTCTGGCATATGAAATAGTATCTGGGTTTCGTGGTTGTATATGGGATAGATCCCCAGGTAGGACAGTCTCTCAATGATCTTTCCTTCAGTCTCATCTCTGAACTTTGTCTCTGTAATTCTTTTTTTTATTAAATATTTTCTTAATTAAATTTCAAATGTAATCCTCTTACCTAGTTTAATTTCAGAAAATCCCCTATCACCTCTTCCCTCCCACTGCTCTCCAACACACCCACTCCCATTACTGGTCCTGTCATTCCCCTCTACTGGGTCATAGAAATTTCGATGTACCAAGGGCCTATCCTCTCATTGATGACCGACTTGGCTATCCTCTGCCACATAAGTAACTAGAGCCATAAGTTCCAACATGTGTTTTCTTTGACTGGCGGTAGAGTTCGGTACTGGCTACTTTTTGTGTCAACTTGACACAGCTGGAGTTATCACAGAGAAAGGAGCTTCAGATGAGGATATGCCTCCATGAGATAAAACTGTAAAGCATTTACTCAATTAGTGATCAAAAGGGAAAGACCAGTTGTGAGTGGGACCATCTCTGGGCTGGTAGTCTTGGTTCTATAAGAGAGCAGGGTGAGCAAGCCAGGGGAAGCAAGCCAGTATGGAATATCCCTCCATGGCCTCTGCATCAGCTCCTGCTTCCTGACCTGCTTGAGTTCCAGTTATGACTTCCTTTGGTGATGAACATCACTATGAAAGTATAAGCCAAATAAACCCTTTCGTCCCCAACTTGTTTCTTTGTCATGATGTTTGTGCAGGAGTAGAAACCCTGGCTAAGACAAATTGGTACCAGCATAGTGTGGTATTCCTGTGACAATCTGACCATGTTTTGGGGAGGAATGTGGAAGGACTTGGAACTTTGGGTTTATAGATCCATTCGTTGTTAAGAGCTCTGTCAGATGTTGTGTAGGAACTTGGAAGATAATGTTGAGAACAGTGCAGAAGATGACAGTCTGGCTTGTGAAATTTCAGAGGGAAAAATTAAAGATTCTTTTCAGGGCCATTGATGTTTTGATTGTGAAGATTCTGTAGTTCTGATTAGCTGGGGCTGAAGAATCAGCTGTGATTAACAAGATACCAGAACTACTAAATCAAAAGCTTTGCATTACTGGGACTATTAATACTAGTTAGGTGGAGCTAAGAATTAGTGGTGATTAAGAAGAGACCAGGGGCCATCTTGGTCTTCTCAATGATACCTCGGTCAAGGAAGGAATAAAGAAAGAAATTAAGGACTTTATGGAGTTTAATGAAAATAAAGCAACAACATACCCAAACTTATGGGACACAATGAAAGCATTTCTAAGAGGAAAACTCATAGCTCTGAGTGCCTCCAAAAAGAAACTAGAGAGGGCACACATTAGCAGATTGACATCACACCTAATATCTCTAGAACAAAAGGAAGCAAATTCACCCAAGAGGATTAGAAGGCAGGAAATAATCAAACTCAGGGGTGAAATCAACCAAGTGGAAACAAGAAGAACCATTAAAACAATCAATCAATCGAGGAGCTGGTTCTTTGAGAAAATCTACAAGATAGATAAACCCTTAGCCAAACTCACTTAAGGGCACAGGGAAAGCATCCTAATTAACAAAATCAGAAATGAAAAGGGAAACAAAACAACAGATCCTGAAGAAATCCATAACACAATCAGATCCTTCTAAAAAAGGCTATTATCAGCAAAACTGGAAAACCTGGATGAAATGGACTAGTTTCTAGACAGATACCAGGTACCAAAGTTAAATCAAGATCAGGTTAATAATATAAACAGTATTATATCCCCTAAAGAAATAGAAGCAGTCATTAATAGTCTCCCAACCAAAAAAAGCCCAGGACCAGATGGGTTTAGTGCAGAATTCTATCAGACCTTCAAACAAGATCTAATCCCAGTTCTTCACAAACTATTCCACAAAATAGAAACAGAAGGTACTATTCCCAACTCATTCTATGAATCCACAATTACTCAGATACATAAACCACAAAAAAACCCAACAAAGACAGAGAACTTCAGACCAATTTCCCTTTTGAATATCGATGCAAAGATACTCAATAACGTTCTTGCTAACTGAATCCAAGAACACATCAAAACAATCATCCATCCTGAATAAGTAGGTTTCATTCCAGGGATGCAGGGATGGTTCAATATAGGGAAATCCATCAACATAATCCAGGATGTAAACAAACTCAAGACAAAAACCACATGAACCTCTCGTTAGATGCTGAGAAAGCATTTGACAAAATCCAACACCCATTTCTGATAAAAGTCTTGGAAAGATCAGGAATTCAAGGCCCATACTTAAACATGATAAAAGCAATCTACAGCAAAGCAGTAGCCAACATCAAAGTAAATAGTGAGAAGCTGGAAGCAATCCCACTAAAATCAGGGACTATACAAGGCTGTCCACTCTCTCTCTACCTATTCAACATTGTACTTGAAGTCCTAGCCAGAGCAATTAGACAACAAAAGGATATCAAGGGGATACAAATTTAAAGGAAGAAGTCAAAATATCACTTTTTGCAGATGATATGATAGTATATATAAGTGACCCTAAAAATTACACCAGAGAACTCCTAAGCCTGATAAACAGCTTCATAGAAGTAGCTCGATATAAATTTAACTCAACCAAGTAAATGGCCTTACTCTACACAAAGGATAAACAGGCTGATAAAGAAATTAGGGAAACAACACCCTTCTCAATAGTCACAAATAATATAAAATACCTTGGCATGACTCTAACTAAGGAAGTGAAAGATCTGTATGATAAAAACTTCAAGTCCCTGAAGAAAGAAATTAAAGAAGATCTCAGAAGATGGAAAGATCTCCCATGCTCATAGATTGGCAGGATCAACATTGTAAAAATGGCTATCTTGCCAAAAGCAATCTACAGATTCAATGCAATCCCCATAAAAATTCCAACTCAATTCTTCAACGAATTAGAAAGGGCAATCAGCAGATTCATCTGGAATAACAAAAAACCTAGGATAGCAAAAACTCTTCTCAAGGATAAAAGAACCTCTGGTGGAATCACCATGCCTGACCTAAAGCTGTACTATAGAGCAATTGTGATAAAAACTGCATGGTACTTGTATAGTGACAGACAAGTAGACCAATGGAACAGAATTGAAGACCCAGAGATGAACCCACACACCTATTGTCACTTGATCTTTGACAAGGGAGCTATAACCATCCAGTGGAAAAAGGACAACATTTTCAACAAATGGTGCTGGCACAACTTGCGGTTATCATATAGAAAAATGCGATTTTTCCATTTCTATCTCCTTGTACTAAAGTCAAATCTCAGTGGATTAAGGAGCTCCACATAAAACCAGAGACACTGAAACTTATAGAGGAGAAAATAGGGAAAAGCCACGAAGATATGGGTACAGGGGAAAAATGCCTGAACAGAACAGCAATGGCTTGTGCTGTAAGATTGAGAATTGATAAATGGGACCTCATAAAATTGCAAAGCTTCTGCAAGGTAAAAGACACTGTCAATAAGACAAAAAGACCACCAACAGATTGGGAAAGTATCTTTACCTATCCCAAATCGGATAGGGGACTAATATCCAATATATATATAAAGAACTCAAGAAGGTGGACTCCAGAAAACCAAATAACCCCACTAAAAAATGGGGCTCAGAATTGAACAAAGAATTATCACCTGATGAATACCGAATGGCTGAAAACCACCTAAAAAAATGTTCAACATACTTAATCATCAGGGAAATGCAAATCAAAACAACCCTGAGATTCCATCTCACACCAGTCAGAATGGGTAAGATCAAAAATTCAGGGGACATCAGATGCTGGCAAGGATGAGGAGAAAGAGGAAAACTCCTTCATTGTTGGTTGGATTGCAAGCTTCTACAACCACTCTGAAAATCAGTCTGGTGGTTCCTCAGAAAATTGGACATAGTACTACTGGAGGATTCCGCAATACCTCTCCGGGCATATATCCAGAATATATCCCAAACGGTAAGAAGGACACGTGCTCCACTATGTTCATAGCAGCCTTATTTATAATAGCCAGAAGCTGGACAGAACCCAGATGCCTGTCAACAGAGGAATGGATACAGAAAATGTGGTATATTTACATAATGGAGTACTACTCAGCTATTAAAAAAAAGAGTTTATAAAATTCCTAACCAAATGGATTGACCTGGAGGGCATCATCCTGAGTGAGGTAACCCAATCACAAAGGAGCTCTCACAATATGTACTCACTGATAAGTTTATATTAGCCCAGAATTTTAGGATACCCAAGATATAAGATACAATTTGCTAAACACATGAAACTCAAGAAGAACGAAGACCAAAGTGAGGACACTTTGCCCCTTCTTAGAAATGGGAACAAAACACCCATGGAAGGAGTTTCAGAGACAAAATTTGGAGCTGTGACAAAAGGATGGACCATCTAGTGATTGCCATATCCAGGGATCCATCCCATAATCAGCTTCCAAACGCTGACACCATTGCATACACTAGCAAGTTTTTGCTGAAAGTTCCCAGAGTTAGCTGTCTCTTGTGAGACTATGCCAGGGCCTAGCAAACACAGAAGTGGATGCTCACAGTCAGCTATTGGATGGGTCACACCCCCAATGGAGGAGCTAGAGGAAGTACCCAAAGAGCTAAAGGGAACTGCAACCCTATAGGTTGAACAACAATATAAACTAACCAGTACCCCTGAGATCTTGTCTCTAGGTGCATATGTATCAAACGATGTCCTAGTCAGCCATCACTGGAAACAGAGACCCTTTGGACTTGCAAAATTATATACACCAGTACAGGGGAATGCCAGGGCCAAAAAGGGGGAGTGGGTGGGTAGGGGATTGGGGGGATGGGTATGGGGGACTTTTGGGATAGCATTGGACATGTAAACGAGGCAAATACCTAATTAAAAAAAAGAGAGAGGAAAAAAAGAAATTAACTGAAATAAGTCATTAGCCTTCTCTTATGCATATGATAAACAGGCTGAGAAAGAAATTAGGGAATCAATACCCTTCACACTAGCCACAAATAATATAAAATATCTTGGACTAAGTAAGCAAAGAAGTGAAAGATCTGTATGACAATAACGTCAAGTTTCTCAAGAAAGAAATCAAAGATCTCAGAAAATGGAGATATCTCCCATGCTCATGGATTGGAAGACTATCATCATGAATGTAAAAAAAAAGGAGAGAGGGTGCTAGAGTCTCCGCCTTTCTACTGGACAATCTGTCTCAAAACAACTAATAATGGTCCATGGAACAGACAAGTCCAATAGATCCCATTCCACACTCATCCATCCAAGAGCATTGGTGATATAATTTCCCTGGATATCAGAAGACTCTTACACATAACCCAGAAGCCCCCTGTTATTGAATTTCAAGAAAGTCAAATAATCTTAAATGAATCTCCCTTAAAGGACCCTAGCACAGGCTCTACCTTTCATCCTCTCACAGCCAGGAGACATTCACACCTTGTGGCTACACCCAGTCTTCTGCCTATGCACAGAACACATTTTAGACTTCACCAATCAAAAACCCATACAACCTACAAAAAGTTACCAAGGTTACACCATGACATCCCCTTCACACAGCAACCTTAAATATTTCATGTAGCCTACCAACTCACCAGGAATCCAGAGGGTTACTGTAACTTTCTAAATTCTCTGTCTGTTTTAATTCTACTCAGAAGACCTGCCCTTATATATCTCTGCAAACTAGGAATTCAATTCTCCTCCTACACATTGGCTCCACTCACTTGCAATATTCAAATCCTTAATGCTCCCCCACCATTTGATTCTCTGAAAGATCCTGACAGAATGTAAAGTTCACATAAGCCCTGAAATGGGCAAGATAAATGTTACTGTTAGCAGCACTAGCTTCACTGTTTTAGAAAAAAAGAGGTGCACAATGCTCTGGCCACTCCTTGAACCTGTGTGTCTGCGAATGTTTTGACCGTTCCTTGATTCCATTTGTGTGCCCACTGATGAAGCCCATTGCCAGGTGTTTGTGATATTGGTTGCTGAGAAAGAGTCAGAAAATCTCTCCAGCAACCACAGTCCGTCCAATCCTGAGTTGCTACACCTGTACCAGACTCTTTCCTTATACCCTTCCCATACCCATTTCTTGAGAATAGACATTGTTTAGATCAGGAAATCCCCTATTCCCCCTTCTCCTTTCTCCCCTGAGGGCCTATAAAAATGGGACTTCTTACCCCTCGAGGTTGACTCCTCTACCCCTTGTGGGATATGAGTCGTCCCCAGAACTCTGGCTTTCCCTGAATAAAGCCTCATGTGGTTTGCATCATGCTTGGTCCATTGTGAATTCTTGGGTGTCTGCTATTGTCCTGAGATCTGAGCAAGGGGCTCCACTTGGAATCTTTCATTTGGGGGCTCGTCTGGGATCTCGTGACCACCCACATCTCTGAAGATCCACTTGGAGGTGAAATTTTTTGTCTAAAAATATTTCTGTGAGCCGGCAAGGTTCAGTGTTGAAATTTGCAGCCTCTATGTTTCATGAGAAACGGAGACCTTTGCCTCAGGATGAGGCACTGAGTGTGAACAGCAGACGTGCTTGAATCACCAGATGCTGCTCGCTCTGGTGGAACCCCATGAGCAAGGGGAAGGACTCCAGGAGTCCATCTGGGGCGGGTTGTGCACTTCCCCAACCTTTTGCATTTCTGAGTTGGTTTTGACAGTCCGTTAGAAAATGTGCATCTGTCAATGTGTGTATGTGTGTTTTCTGTGTTTGTTTCATGTTTTACGTGGTGGTGTAAATGATGGTGCAGGCTGTAAAGACCCCCCTAAGTTTGACTTTAGACCACTGTACTGAAGATATATCAAGGGCCCATAATCTTTCAGTAGAAATTATGAAGGGACCTTGGCAAATTTTTGTGCCTCCGAGTGGAGTGGCCGACTTTAAATGTAAAATTGTCACTGCAGGGGACTTTCGGTTTGACTCTTATCTTTGAAGTTAAAGCCATTGTTTTTCAGAGCAGACCTGGGTCCCACCTGGATCAACAGCCTTACCTTGTCCAGAATTCACTGCCATAAATCAAACCAAAGATTCCCGGAGCATCTCAGAGCCCTCCCCCCACTGCTCTCATGTGTGTGGGTGGGTCAGCACAGAGCCCTAGCTTTCTGCCCTAAGAAGCAGTAAGCACAGTGGTGGCGGCAGCAGAGGCAGTGAGTACCCTGCCTGGACCAGCACACTTTCTGGCCCAGTGAAGAGAATGTGCAGGGCTCCTCCTACAGCTGCTCCCACTCCTCAGGCAAGCATGCAGCCCTGAGCCTGAACAGAACTGAAACCACAGGCTCTGCCCGAAACACAGCCTCCTCTTCAACCCACAGCTCTCCCCAAGATCTATCCTGAAATTGAAGGGCCTCCCAAGTGGCCAGGGTCCCCTCCCCCTCCACTCTATCTTCTGCCTCCTCAGGTCCCTGAACCCGGCTCTGGGATTGCTGGCAGCAGTCAGTGTACCAAGACCGGCGGCAGGGACCGGGAACCGACTAGCCCAGAGTCCTTCAGCAGATGGAGCTACTGACACCACTTTTGCCTTTTCCTTGCGAGCTGTAGATGACCTGCCCACAGACCCACAGTCTCTGCAGACCCTCCAATATTAGTCTTTTGTCATCATCTGATCTATATAATTGGAACGCTGGGTTCTCTCTGGACCGGCCAGATTAGAACTACAACAAGGTTCAAGTAGGGAAATGTTGATATTTTACTGGTCGGGCTCTAGTCTAAAGGGAGTGATGAGAAGCCACACCAATTTGGCTCAGGTAAGAGAAGTGATGCAGGGCCCTACAGAGCCGCTATATGTTTTTCTAGAAATATTCATAGAAGCTTATAGATACTATACTCCTTTTAACCAACAAAGCGCGGTTGCTATGGCTTTTAAAGATTACATGCCATGTCTTCACAAGATTTAGTCAGGGAGGCAGAAAAGGTGTATCACAAGAGAGGGAGAATAAGAGGGAAAGAAGACAGGACAGGAATTTAATCAGGATTTTGGCCCCAGTAGTAGGGGAACGTGAAGGAAGGAACAGGCCAGAGAATAGACAGACAGGCTACCTAGGCAATATGGAACCCAGACCTGAAGGAAGAGGGTCTGTCCAGAAGATTTTAGAGAAGGAACAATGTGCCTATTGCAAGCAAAAAGGACATGGGCATGGGAATGCCCAAAGAAGGAGGGAAGGGCCCCTAAGTACCTGACTCTGAAAGATGATGAATAGGGGAGATGGTCCCCGAGCCTAGGGTAACCCTGATGGTGGAGGGGACTCCCATGGACTTTTTAATTGACACAGGGGCAGAGAATTCTGTGTTGAAGCATCCACTGGGAAAATTTAAAAAAATAAAAGAACCATAGTGATTGGAGCCACTAGTCAGAAACAATACCCCTGGACACTGTGTGCACTGTAGATCTGGGGAAAGGCCAAGTGAGTCATTCCTTCTTGGCCATTCCGGAATGTCCCACACTGCTTCTAGGAAGAGATCTTCTGACTAAATTAAAGGCCCAGATTAGCTTTACCCAAGAAGGGGTGAGAATAAGTTGGGAACCTCCCACCTCCGTAGTTTTAGCCCTGCAGCTTGAGGAAGAATACAGACTGCATGAAGGCATAAAGCAAACGGAGGTGCCAGACCTAAAAGATTGGTTGACTGCTTTCCCTAGAGCATGGGCAGAGACTGGAGGCATGGGAATGGTTGTCAAAGTTTCCCCTGTGGTTATGGGACTGAAAACAGATGCAACCCCTATAGGAGTGCGACAATACCCAATGAGCCATGAAGCAATGATGGAATCAGGCCACATATTCAGAGACTATTTCAAGTAGGTATTTTGGTAACTTGCCAGTCACGCTGGAATACTCCTGTATTGCCAGCAGAGAAAGCTGGCACGAGTGACTATAGATCAGTCCAAGACCTGAGAGAGGTTAATTAGAGGGTACAAGATATTCACCCAACTGTTTTTAATCCCTATAACCTCCTCGGCTCACTCCCTCTGGAGAGAAAATGGTACACAGTACTTGATTTAAAAGATGCTTTCTTTTGCCTGAAGTTACATCCCTCCAGCAAGCCCATATTCGCCTTTGAGTGGAGAGATACTGACACTGGACAAATGGGACAATTGACCTGGACTCGGTTACCCCAGGGGTTCAAAAACTCCCCCACCCTTTTTGATAAGGCTGCACAATGGGATTTAGCCTCCTTCTGAGCTGAAAACTCCCAGATAACTCTGCTTCAATATGTTGATGACTTGCACCTTGCTGCAACCACGGAGAGAGAATGCTGGCAGGGGACCAAGAGATTGCTAGCAGAACTGGCATTATCTGCCAGCCCCCAGACCGATGGATGACAAATGCCCAGCTGACTCACTACCAGATTCTGCTGCTGAATGAACGGGTGATGTTTGCTCCTCCTGCTATTCTCAGCCCTGTTACCTTCCTGCCTTAAATGGACGATTCCTCACCCTTCACTGCTGTGCAGACATCCTTGTGGAGGAAATTGGGATTCGAAGTGATGTACGCGACTTGCCATGGCCAGGTGTTCCAAACTGGCAGACAGATGGAAGCAGTTTCCTAGTGGAAGGTAAGAGGATGGCAGGTGTGGCAGTGGTAGATGGTAAGCAAATCGTGTGGGCTGGCAACCTGCCAGAAGTTACATCAGCTCAAAAAGCTGAATTAAATGCCCTGACCAAGGCCCTTCAGATGGCTGAGGGGCAGTCCATCAACATTTACACCAATAGCAGGTAAGCTTTTGCTACAGCCCACGTCCACGGTGCCATCTATAGACAAAGAGGGTTGCCGCTGTCAGCAGGCAAGGACATAGAAAATGTAGAGGAGATTCTGAGTCTCCTTGAGGCTATTCATCTGCCTGCCAAAGTGGCCATTATACATTGTCCTGGACATCATAAAGGACACGATGCTGTGAGAAGGGGAACTAACATGGCTGATGTTAAAGCTAAACAGGCTGCACTCAGCCCTATGATACTGCCCTTCAGGCCTCGACAGAGAGAATCTATCCAGAAAGTTGCTCTGCCAGAACTGAAACTGTGCAGCCAGAGTTTTGAGTATACCTATCCCTGAAGATATGAAACAAATGGACAATTTAGGGTTTACTGCAGAAAATTCACAGTGCCAACCAGCAGCCAGTAATGGTAAAATATTATTGCCACAAAAAGAAGGGAAAAGATTTATTGAAAATATACATCTGCTGTCCCACCTGGGAGCCAAATACCTGCAAACACAGGTCAAAGCATCTACTTTTTATGTTTTAAGACTCTCTGATGTTGCAGAAGCAGTAGTTAAGAAGTGTGTACTATGTGCCATGACTAATGTAGGACATTCAAGATATCCTCCTGGTAGAAGACTAAGAGAAGATCACCCTGGAGCCTATTGGAAAGTAGATTTTATTGAAATAAAGCCAGCTAAGTATGGCAATAAATATTTTTTAGTTTTTTTTAATTTTTAATATTTTTATTACGTATTTTCCTCAATTACATTTCCAATGCTATCCCAAAAGTTCCCCATAACCCCCCCCCACTTCCCTACCCACCCAAAACAAATTTTTTGGCCCTGGCATTCCCCTGTACTGGGGTATATAAAGTTTATGTGTCCAATGGGCCTCTCATTCCAGTGATGGCTGACTATGCCATTTTTGATACATATGTAGCTAAAGTCAAGAGCTCCGGGGTACTGGTTAGTTCATAATGTTGTTCCACCTGTAGGGTTGCAGATTCCTTTAGCTCCTTGGGTACTTTCTCTAGCTCGACCATTGGGAGCCCTGTGATCCATCCAATAGCTGACTGTGAGCATCCACTTCTGTGTTTGCTAGGCCCCGGCATAGTCTCACATGAGACAGATATATCTGGGTCCTTTCAGCAATATCTTGTTAGTGTATGCAATGGTGTCAGCGTTTGGAAGCTGATTATGAGGTGGATCCCTGGATATGGCAGTCTCTAGATGGTCCATCGTTTTGTCACAGCTCCAAACTTTTTCTCTGTAACTCCTTCCATGGGTGTTTTGTTCCCAATTCTAAGAAGGGGCACCGTGTCCACACTTTGGTCTTCGTTCTTCTTCAGTTTTATGTGTTTTGCATCTTGTACCTTATATCTCGCTATACTAAGTTTCTGGGCTAATATCCACTTATCAGTGAGTCCATTTCATTTGAGTTCTTTGTGATTGCGTTACCTCACTCAGGATGATGCCCTCCAAGTCCAACCATTTGCCTAGGATATTCAATAATTCATTCTATTTAATAGCTGAGTAGTACTCCATTGTGTAAATGTATCACATTTTTTGTATTCATTCCTCTGTTGAGGAGCACATGGGTTCTTTCCAGCTTCTGGCTATTATAAATAAGGCTGCTATGAACATAGTTGAGTATGTGTCCTTCTTACCGGTTGGGACATCTTCTGGATATATGCCCAGGAGAGGTATTGCGGAATCCTCCAGTAGTACTATGTCCAATTTTCTGAGGAACCACCAGACTGATTTCCAGAATGGTTGTACAAGCTTGCAATCCCACCAACAATGGAGGAGTATTCCTTGTTCTCCACATCCTCGCCAGCATCTGCTGTCACCTGAATTTTTGATCTTAGCCATTCTGAGTGGTGAGATGGTATCTCAGGATTGTGTGATTTGCATTTCCCTGATGATTAAGTATGTTGAACATTATTTTCAGGTGTTTCTCAGCCTTTCGGTATTCCTCGGGTGAGAATTCTTTATTCAGCTCTGAGCCCCATATTTTAAGGGGGTTATTTGTTTTTCTAGAGTCCACCCTCTTGAGTTCTTTATATATATTGGATATTAGTCCCCCTATCTGATTTAAGATAGGTAAAGATCCTTTCCCAATCTGTTGGTGGTCTTTTTGTCTTATTGACGGTGTCTTTTGCCTTGCAGAAGCTTTGCAGTTTCATGAGGTCCCATTTGTCAATCCTCGATCTTACAGCACAAGCCATTGCTGTTCTATTCAGGCATTTTATCCCTGTGCTTATATCTTCAAGACTTTTACCCACTTTCTCCTCTATAAGTGTCAATGTCTCTGGTTTTATGTGATGTTCCATGATCCACTTAGATTTGACCTCAGTACAAGGAGAGAGGAATGGGTCAATTCGCATTCTTCTACATGATAACAACCAGTTGTGCCAGCACCATTTGATGAAAATGCTGTCTTTCTTCCACTGGATGGTTTTAGCTCCCTTGTCGAACATCAAGTGACCATAGGTGTGTGGGTTCATTTCTGGGTCTTCAATTCTATTCAATTGGTCTACTTGTCTGTCACTATACCAGTACCATGCAGTTTTTATCACAATCTCTCTGTACTAAAGCTTTAGGTCAGGCATGGTGATTCCACCAGAGGTACTTTTATCCTTGAAAAGAGCTTTTGCTATCCTAGGTTTTTTGTTATTCCAGATGAATTTGCAGATTGCTCTTTCTAATTCGTTGAAGAATTGAGTTGGAATTTTGATGGGGATTGCATTGAATCTGTAGATTGCTTTTGGCAAGATAGCCATTTTTACAATGTTGATCCTGCCAATCCATGAGCATGGGAGATCTTTCCATCTTCTGAGATCTTCTTTAATTTCTTTCTTCAGGGACTTGACGTTTTTATCATACAGATCTTTCACTTCCTTAGTTAGAGTATCGCCAAGGTATTTTATATTATTTGTGACTATTGAGAAGGGTGTTGTTTCCCTAATTTCTTTCTCAGTCTGTTTATTCTTTGTGTACAGAAAGGCCATTGACTTGTTTGAGTTAAATTTATATCGAGCTACTTCACCGAAGCTGTTTATCAAGTTCAGGAGTTCTCTGGTGGAATTTTTAGGGTCACTTATATATACTATCATATCATCTGCAAAACATGATATTTTGACTTCATTGTTTCCAATTTGTATCCCCTTGATATCCTTTTGTTGTCTAATTTCTTTGTCTAGGACTTCAAATACAATGTTGCATAGGTATGGAGAGAGTGGACAGCCTTGTCTAGTCCCTGATTTTAGTGGAATTTCTTCCAGCTTCTCACCATTTACTTTGATGTTGGCTACTGGTTTGCTGTAGATTGCTTTTATCATATTTATGTATGGGCCTTGAATTCCTGATCTTTCTAAGACTTTTATCATGAATGTGTGTTGGATTTTGTCGAATGCTTTTTCTGCATCTAATGCGATGATCATGTGGTTTTTGTCTTTGAGTTTGTTAATATAATGGATTACATTGATGGATTTTCTTATATTGAACCATCCCTGCATCCCTGGAATAAAACCTACTTGGTCAGGATGGATGGTTAGTGAGAAATTTATTGAGGATTTTTGCATCGGTATTCATAAGGGAAATTGGTCTGAAGTTCTCTATCTTTGTTGGATCTTTCTGTGGTTTAGGTATCAGAGTAATTGTGGCTTCATAGAATGAGTTGGGGAGAGTTCCCTCTACTTCTACTTTTTGTTTGTGCAGAACTGGGATTAGATCTTCTTTGAACGTCTGGTAGAACTCTGCACTAAACCCATCTGGTCCTGGGCTGTTTTTGTCTTGGAGACTATTAATGACTGCTTCTATTACTTTAGGGGATATGGGACTGTTTAGATCGTTAACTTGATCCTGATTTAAATTTGGTAGCTGATATCTGTCTAGAAATTCATCCATTTCGTCCAGGTTTTCCAGTTTTGTTAAGTACAGCCTTTTGTAGAAGGATCTGATGGTGTTTTGGAATTCTTCAAGATCAATTGTTATATCTCCCTTTTCATTTCTGATTTTCTTAATTAGGATGTTGTCACTGTGCCCTCTAGTGAGTCTAGCTAAGGGTTTATCTATCTAGTTTCTTTTTGGAGGCATCAGAGCTATGAGTTTCCCTCTAAGAAATGTGTCCCATAGGTTTGGGTATTTTGTGGCTTCATTTTCATTAAACTCTAAAAAGTCTTTAATTTCTTTCTTTATTCCTTCCTTGATCAAGGTATCATTGAGAAGAGTGTTGTTCAGTTTCCACTTAAATGTTGGCTTTCCATTATTTATGTTGTTATTGAAGATCAGCCCTAGTCCATGGTGATCTGATAGCATGCATGGGACAATTTCAACATTTTTGTATATGTTGAGGCTTGTTTTGTGAGCAATTATATGGTCAATTTTGGGGAAGGTACAATGGGGTGCTGAGAAGAAGGTATATCCTTTTGTTTTAGGATAAAATGTTCTGTAGATATCTGTTAAGTCCATTTGTTTCATCACTTCTGTTAGTTTCACTGTGTCCCTGTTTAGTTTCTGTTTCCATGATCTGTCCATTGGTGAAAGTGGTGTGTTGTAGTCTCCCACTATTATTGTGTGAGGTGCAATGTGTGCTTTGAGGTTTACTAAAGTTTCTTTAATGAATGTGGCTGCCCTTGTGTTTGGAGCATAGATATTCAGGATTGAGAGTTCCTCTTTGAGGATTTTAATTTGATGAGTATGAAGTGCCTCTCCTTGTCTTTTTTGATTATTTTGGGTTTGAAGTCGATTTTGTTAGATATTAGAATGGCTACTCCAGCTTGTTTCTTCATAACATTTGCTTGGAAAATTGTTTTCCAGCCTTTCATTCTTAGGTAGTGTCTATCTTTTTCTCTGAGATGAGTTTCCTGTAAGCAGCAAAATGTTGGGTCTTGTTTGTGTAGCCAGTTTCTTAAAAATATGGAACGTTTTTTGAATTTGCTTGTCATTCTTGTGCAGGGGCCATGCTAATTTTCTCCGTATCCTTCCAATTTTAGTATATTGCTGCCAAAGCGAGCACACAATTTTTCAAGTCACTTCTGAACATTGTCATATCATTTAAATAAAGGTACTTTGACGAACTCCTTTCCCATATGTATCTCCTTTACCTCCTACAAGTGTCTTCTTGCTCAAGCTAAGAACTTCAAGTAATGCATTGAACAGATATGGAGAGAGTGGCAGCCTTGACTTGTTCCCGATTTTAGTGGAATTCTGTAAATGTTATGCCTGGTTCTTCCTCCCAGACTCTTCCTCCCAGAAATAAGTCTCAGATTAAAAAATATTTTAAAATACCATGCCTAGGGCTGGAAAATGGCTCTGTGTTTAAGAGCACTGACTGTTCTTCCAGAGGTCCTGAATCAATTCCCAGCAACCACATGGTGGCTCAAACCATCTGTGAAGGCACGTAAGGCTCTCTGCTGCTGTGTCTTAAAACAGCTATAGTGTACTCATGTACATAAAATAAATATTAAAAAAATACCATGCCTATAAATTTTAGCTCCTCTTTGACTAGATCATAACTTAGATGACTCAATTGTATTACTTTCCTTCCTCCATGTGGTTGATTACCTGTGCTCAGGTACTATGCATCTGTCCTCCCTGACTCCCTCATCTTCCTGAAGACAGGTGTATTAACTCACCTGGAATTTCAACACTCAGGTGTATTAACTCACCTGGAATTTCAACACTCAGGAGAAGCAAGAAGATGGCATGAGTTAATTTTATATCCTGCTACTTCACTGAAGCTGTTTATCAAGTTTAGGAATTTCTCTGGGGGAATTTTTACGCTCACTTACATATACTATCATATCATCTGGAAAAAAGTGATATTTTGACTTCTTCCTTTCCAATTTGTATCCCCTTGATATCCTTTTGTTGTCGAATTGCTCTGGCTAGGACTTCAAGTACAGTGTTGAATAGGTAGGGAGAAAGTAGACAGCCTTGTCTAGTCCCTGATTTTAGTGTGATTGCTTCCTGCTTCTCACCATTTACTTTGATGTTGGCTACTGGTTTGCTGTAGATTGCTTTTTATCATGTTTAGATATTGGCCTTGAATTCCTGATCTTTCCAAGACTTTTATCCTGAATGGGTGTTGGATTTTGTCAAATGCTTTCTCTGCATATATGGCTAAGATAAAAAATTCAGGGGACAGCAGATGCTGGGGAGGATGTGGGGAAAGAGGAACACTCCTCCCTTGTTGGTGGGATTGCATGCTTGTACAAACACTCTGGAAATCAGTCTGGCATTTCCTCAGAAAATTGGACATTGTACTACTGGAGGATCCTGCAATCCCTCTCCTGGGCATATATCCAGAGGATGTTCCAACCAGTAAGAAGGACACATGCTCCACTATGTTCATAGCAGCTTTATTTATAATAGCCAGAAGCTGGAAAGAACCCAGATGCCCCTCAACAGAGGAATGTATACAGAAAATGTGGTAAATTTACAGAATGGAGTACTACTCAGATACTAAAGACCATGAATTGAAGAAATTCTTAGGCAAATGGATGGACTTGGAGGATATTATCCTGAGTGAGATAATGCAATCACAAAAGAACACATATGGTATACACTCATTGATAAGAGGATACTAGCCCAGGAATTTAGAATACCCAAGATACAACTTGCAAAACATATGAAACTCAAGAAAAAGGAAGACCAATGTGTGGATACTTAGCTCCTTCTTATAATTTTAAACAAAATACCCATGGATTGATTCACAGTGACAAAGTTCAGCGCAGATCTTGAAGGAATGACCATCAAGAGACTGCCCTACTGGGGGATACATGCCATAAATCACCACCAAACCCAGACACTAGGCAGATGCCAGCAAGAGCCTGCTGACAGGAGCCTGATATATCTGTTTCCTGTGAGGCTGTGCCAGTACCTGGCAAATACAGAAGTAGAAGCTCACAGTCATCCTTTGGACTGAGCACAAGATCCCCAATTAAGAGGCAAGAGAAATACCCTGGGAGCTGAAGGGGACTGAGTCCCCATAGAAGAAACAACAATATGAACTAATTAGTACTCTCAGAGCTCCTTGGAACTTGTCTTAGTCAGGGTTTCTATTCCTTCACAAACATCATGACCAAGAAACAAGTTGGGTAGGACAGGGTTTATTTGGCTTACACTTCCATACTGCTGTTTATCATCAAAGGAAGTCAGGCCTGGAACTCAAACAGGGCAGGAAGCAGGAGCTGATGCAGAGGCCATGGAGGGATGTTCTTTATTGGCTTGCTTCCCCTGGCTTGCTCAGCCTGCTCTCTTATAGAACCAAGACTAGCAGCCCAGAGATGGTCCCACTCACATGGGGCCCTTCTGCTTTGATCAGTAATTGAGAAAATGCCTTACAGTTGTATCTCATGGAGGTCCCCGACCAGTGTCTCTAGTTGCATATGTAGCAGAGGATGGTCTAGTAGGCTATTATTGGGAAGAGAGGCTCTTGATATTGCGAAGACCATATGCCCCAGTACCAGGGAATGCAAGGGCCAGGATCAGGAGTTGGTGGGTTGCGGAGCAGGGCAAGGGGAGGGTAGAGGGGACTTTAGTGATAGCATTTGAAATGTAAAAGAAGAAAATAGCTACTAAAATTAATTGATTAATTAATTAATACATAAACACATGAATACATAAATAAATAAATGCCAGCAGAGGAATTGGAAATGTAAAGAAAAAGGGAGGTGCTGGCAGCGTGAGAAGAGAAGGCGGTTTTGCAGAAGAATTTGTTAGCACACAGTTTGTCCAGGGGAAGTGAAGCTGAGAATGACAGTAGGCTAGATCTGTTTTGATACTTTAGAGTATGGCATTGTGAAACTTGGAGAAGGGACTGTTTAAGCAATCTTTAAAAAACTAAGGGAGGAACTGTTGGTATGAATGTTTAAAGGAACTGGGAGGGAAACTTGGTGTGGGCAGGGAGTTAAGAGAATTGCTCAGTGAAACTAGCCACTTTACAAAAGAGTCCCCCAGGTGGTGCTGGTTTTGAAGACCTGACAGGAGCATAAAGAGAAGCTGAGCCTTGGCACTCTGTAGCAGAGGTGGAGTCCCTGAAGGTAGTCCAGGTGAGGCTACTGGTGAAAGTGCGGGCCAGTTGCTGCAGAAAACCCCAGCATTTTGGAGATAGCAGCAACCATGGGATGGTTACCCAGAACAGCAGCAGCAGTGAGACGGATCCAAGCCAGACCCTAGGAGAGAAGCTTCTGTAATGCAGAGGCCAGAGTGCAGACATTCTAATTGGAAAATTGCATTTAAAGTTGTCTTTATTACCTTTGAGTAAACATAGCTTCTCTTCTCATACAAAATACTCCGAGAAGAAATTTCCCTCCCTCTACTCCTCCCACTTCTTTTTTCCTCCTCTTCCAACAGGGTCCACACCATTTCTCTCTCTTACTAGGCTTCTAAGAGGTAACATTAAAAAACAGTAAAATATAGAAATGAAACAAAAGCTACCATATGGAACTTGGGCCTAACAAGTCAAGAGAAATATTCCTGACAGGAATGTTACAGAAACAATATGAAAAAGCTGGCAGGAATGGAACAAAGTTGCTACAGTTTTGCTAGGAGGGGGACAGTTTTCAACAACATTTCTTCCCCACTTTATATCAGGCTCACTGTATCTGGTATTGTGTTGAGGTCTATAATCCACTTGGACTTGAGTTTCCTGCAGGGTTATAACTATGGATCTACATTTACTCTTCTACAAGGAGATATCTAGTCTGACAAGCACGTGGTGATGTCCACTCACTAGGTGTGAAATGTTATCCTCTTCATCAAAAGATAAGGAATTGATATATGCATGTATTTATGTGCAGGTATTAAGTTTAATATAACTGATAAATGTGTCTGTTTTTATGATAATACTCTGCTGTTTTTAATAACATAATTCAGGGTGTAGTCCATTTTGCTGAAGGTGACAGCTTCAGCAGTTCTTTTATTATTCAGGAGAGTTTTTCATAGTCTGGGTTATTTGTCTTTCCATAACTAAGTGGAAATTGTCCTCTGAAGATCTGTGAATCATTGTATGGGAATTTTGATGGGGATTGCACTGAATTTATAGATTGCTTTTGGTAGACTGGCTGAGCATTGGTGATCTTTCTATCTTCTGATACCTTCTTTAATATTTTTCCTGGAATTTTTATCATAGAATATTTTTACTTGCTTGGTTAGAATTGCCTCAAGATATTTCACATTACTTGGGGCAATGTTAAAGTGTTTGTGCCTAATTTTTTTCTTACTCAAATTGTTGTTTGTATAGAGAGGGGTACTGATTTTTCTGGTTAATTTAACACTACAGGTACTCTGCTGAAAGTGTTTCTCAATCATAGACATTCACTAGTGCAATTTCTCAAGTCACTTCTGAACATTGTCATATCATTTAAATAAAGGTACCTTGATGTAATCCTTCCCCATATGTATTTCCTTTACCTCCTACAAGTAAGTGTCTTCTTGCTTAAGCTAAGAACTTCAAGTAATGCATTGAACAGATATGGAGAGAGTGGCAGCCTTGACTTGTTCCCGATTTTAGTGGAATTCTGTAAATGTTATGCCTGGTTCTTCCTCCCAGACTCTTCCTCCCAGAAATAAGTCTCAGATTAAAAAAATATTTTAAAATACCATGCCTAGGCCTGGAAAATGGCTCTATGTTTAAGAGCACTGACTGTTCTTCCAGAGGTTCTGAATCAATTCCCAGCAAACACATGGTGGCTCAAACCATCTGTGAAGGGACGTAAGGTTCTCTGCTGGTGTGTCTGAAGACAGCTATAGTGTACTCATGTACATAAAATAAATATTAAAAAAATACCATGCCTATACATTTTAGCTCCTCTTTGACTAGATCATAGCTTAGACGACTCAATTGTATTACCTTACCTTCTTCCATGTGGTTGATTACCTGTGCTCAGGGACTATGCATCTGTCCTTCCCGACCCCCACATCTTCCTGAAGACAGGTGTATTAACTCACCTGGAATTTCAACACTCAGGAGAAGCAAGAAGATGGCATGAAACAATGTGACAACCCATAATCCCTGATTTCCCTGATGTGAAGAGCAAGAAAGATACTATTGCTTTGATATTGATGGATGAAGATTCACAGTCAAGAGGAAGGGATATGGGAGGCTTTTGCCATAAAATCTATTCATATGCCAACTTACCCGACCTCCCAAGAAAGTAGCATACTAGTAATGGAGACACTGAAGAGAACACTTAAATGGGTTGGGATACAGAAATGTACCTTTCCACAATGGGTGACTAATGGAAGAGGTAGAAGGAGAAGGTGTATATTCTGTTATTGGGAAGTCCATGAAGATTATGTCCCCATACTCTAGTGAGAATACAGATGACAGAACTATGTCCATTTTATAATTTTTTATTTTTTCAAGCTTTGGGGAAGGGGAGGGCACAAAGGTGGGTAGACATAGCAGGACAGGGAACTGTGTGTAATCAAGTGCTAACCAATATAAAAATAGGAGAGAATCCATTTAATTGCTATGTTCAATGAATAGCTGTACCTTTGTGATACATTGAAAATAAATAACACTAGCTTAATTGAGACATTTTCACAAAGTCTTCCTTGAAAGCTTTCTACCTCATGTGTTCAGACAATAAGTCTCCAAGATTAAACCTTTCACTTTGGTAGATGGAGAGAGGAGTGCCCCAAACTTCTGGATCAACAGTTCTTAGATGGCATCCACAAGTCAGAAGTGCTCAGGGAAGTCAGACAGTGACACTTGGTCTGGGACAGAATCCAAGTCACTGAGATGTACAGGGAAGAGCTGGTCTTGTATAGCAGTCTGGTCTTAAACACCTATGAGTGTGTATTGAGCAATGGGTCTCCCTTGGATTCCCAGATGTCAAAGCTGTGCTGGAATGTGGAGTTTGGGCTATTGCTGGATCTTGATCTGCAGCAGGTTGTGCAGATAGTGCACAGACTGATGATTGACAGACCATACTCTCCCCTGTTGCTGGGTTTCACTCAGCCAATAGAGACATCATGGCATCACTTAATAAATTCTCATTAATCTGAATAATGGACAAGGGTGACTCCGGGTCTGAGAACATACTTGGGCTGAAAGGAGGAGGAAAGCTGACATGACATATTTCCTCCCATGCAGAAAATATGGATTCTGAGTCTGGAGATGTACTTGATGGGCTGCATGGAGGAGAACTGAACACAGACTGTCTCTCAGCCAAGGTATCCTGATAGGCAGAGCTTGGCAGAGAGACAGTGCCTTTAGGGCTTTCATCTATTTCACAGGAATCCTGGCCATGCATCAAAGTTTGCACTGTGTTCTTCTCCGTCTCCTTCCTTTGCTTCTTAGACCTTGTATTCTTTTGATAGATTTCACAGACCTGATCAATTTTGGAAAAGATGGCCATCTGGTCTAGGGAATTACTCAAGGGGCTGAGTTCAGGAAGAGGGCTCAAAACCGATGGTGTCTGGCACATGGAGAAGGTGGATTCTGAGTTTTGGGTCATATTTGGAGGTCCGAGTTGAGGAGAAAGGCTTAATCCCGAGGGTATGACACACGAAGATTCAGCACTGGCTGGTGGAGAAGGTGAGGAAAGAACGTTGGAACAGCCAGACCTATCACTAGATAGGTGCCCCGGTTCCCTGGAAAGTTCTCTACATTTCTGCCTTTGATGCTCCGAGATAATGTGGCTCTTGCTGAAACACATGTCTTCCAAGGGTTGATCAATGAGGGAAGAGTTGAATTCCTGGTGAGGGGAGTTCCTTGATGGTCTAAACTCAGGAGGATAGCTGACATCCACATGTCTCTGGCACACAGAATCTGGACTGGCAGCGAAATCAGGAACTTCACCGCCACTCCTGGAAGTAGGCCTATAGTGAGGTCCACTTCCAATTCTCCGAGGGAGTTGTGAACTCTTCCGACATTCTTTAGCTCGTCTGTTCTTGAACCAGGTCTGGAAAACAAAGGAGATATCATAGGAATACCTGATTGCCCCTAACGGGACCACAGGTTGAAGCCTTTAGATGGGAGGTGTTTTTATAGCCATAGAAACTGCATGAGGCAGAAACAGAGAAGTCTGAGGCTCTAAATCCCAAAGAGATCGCAGTAAGGTAGGATGTATATGACTTGGCACCAAAATCTGGGGCAGATTCAGGTAGTGTGTCCTGTGTCTTAGTAGAAGCCGTGGTGTATGGGTCTCTAAGACCCTGCAGGAAATAATCTTGATACAAAATGGTCAAGGCAAAGCGCTCCCATCCTTTCTTTCATTTTTTTGAGAAAGTGTTTCTCTGTGCATGCCTGGCTCACATAGAAATCGCTCTGAAGAACATGCTTGTCTCAGGCTCACAGAGATAGAACTGCCTCTTCCTCTCAGGTGATAGGAATAAAGTCCTCATCCTCCCCTGGCCAGTCCAGATTCTTTGGCTTCTACAAAGACACTGGTCCTACAACTGATCTTGTTATAAGCCAGAGCATTTATATTGTAAAAGACTTGACCAGTGTACTTTCTATTGAGAAAAAAAATTCTTACCAATACTTTTAATTTATGTCATGCCTTTTATATCTTAAATGGGCCCCAAAATTGCTGGATAGTTGATGATAACCCTGAGAAACTGGGATTATAGCATGTCCCACCACACAGTATATTGGCTAGTAAAGATTGTGCTATTTTACACACAGAGCTCCAACACAATCCTTTTTTTTTTTTTTTTGGTTGATTTGTTGAGGGACCAAGGTGGAGGGATAAGGACATTAACCAACCGATGGATTTTTTTTTACGCAAAATTTGTCAGGTCTACAAGAAATTCACGACAAAGATGGACCAGAGAGCAAAAAAACCAGCCCAATTTGAGACTCATTCCATGGGCAAGGATTAAATCCCTAACAACATTATGCTTGCAAACAGGATCTTAGCATAACTGTCTTCTGAGAGGCTCCATCCAGTACCTGAAACAGAGGCAGAGAACCAGAACCAAACACTGAATAGAGCTCAGGGACTCTATTAGAAAAGGTGGGGAAAGATTGAAGGCTCTGAAGGGTATAGGGACTCCAGAGGAAGAGCAACAGAGTCAACAACCTGAATATTTGAGAGCTTCCGGAGACTAAAGCACAAACCCCTAGCTACCTTGGGATAGACCTAAACCCTGCACATATGTAACAGATAGGCAGCTTGGATTTCATGCATATTTCCAAACAACTGGAGGGGAGACTGTACCTCAATATGAGTTGTATCTGTGGATCTCATTGTCCTAGCTGGGATGTCCTACTTGGCCTCAATGGGAAAGGATAAGCCTAGTCCTGCAGAAATTTGATGTACTGGGGTGTAGTGATCCTCAGTTGGGTTTCCCTCTTTCGAGAGTAGACTAGAAAAAAATGAATGGAGTGAGAAGTTGTGGGATACGTGGAGACTGGGAGGAGGAAGGGGTGATATTTAGGTGAAAAGAGAATAAATAATTAACAATAAAAATAAGAAAATATCACATTAGAATCAATCTGCAGTTCTACCACACATTGTACCCATGCAATGTCAGGTTCTTTCTCTCTTTCTCGCTCTCTCCCTCTCTCACTTCTCTATCTCTCCTTCTTAAGTCATTTTATTTATTTACATTCCAAATGTGGTCCCCCCATCCTGATCCCCCTCCTAGAGTTCTTCAGTTCATCACCCCTCACCTTTGGCTCTGAGATGGTGCTCCTCTATCTTCACTCCCCATATGCTCCCAGCCCTCACTCCTCCATTCCTTCTGACACTACACACCCATCCCATATTCCCCTTACCTGTGGCATCAATGATTTACAGATCAAGCAGATCCTCTCCAACTGAAGCCAGACAAAGCTACTATGTGCCAGGAAATATGGAGCATCATATGTATGCTTTTGGGTTGATGATTTAGTCTCTGGGTTAGGGTTAGTTGACAGTGTTGAGCTTTCTATGGGGTTACCATCCCCTTTGATTCCTCATACCTTCCCCTAGCTCTTCAATAGGGGGCCCCTGACTGATCTCAGTCCAGTAGTTTGCTGTACATATCTAAACATGTCTGAGTCAGCTACTGGTAGATCCTCTCAGAGGACATCCATGCTAGGCTCCTGTGTTCAAGCACAACCAGACATCAGTAATAGTATTAGGGTTTTGGGCCTGCTCATGGGAGAGATTCCAAGTTGGGCTAGTCACTTGATGGCTTTTCCTTCAGTCTCTGTTCTAATTTTACCTCTTCATTTTTTACACAGGAAAAATTCTATGTCAAAATTTTTGAAGGTAGGCTAGTGGCTCCATCCCTCCACTGAGGGCTGTGGCTGAAGGTGGTCTCCTCTGGTCCCATCTCACCATTATTGAGCACTTCTGCAAAGGTCATCCCCATTGAGTCCTGGGAGCCTCTCACATACCAGGTATCTGGTACTATCTAGAAGTTCCTCCGAACTCCTGCAGCTGCATATTTCCATTCATTCTACTTACCCACTGGGCTTCTCTCCTGTCTTCTCCTATACTGGATTCTTCCCCCATTTCTGCCCTTCACCCTCCCACCAGTTTCCCTCCTTCCTTCTACCTCCTGTTATTATTTTGTTCCTCATTCTAAGAGGGATTGTAGTATACTCACTGGGGCCTTCCTTTTTAAAAACTTCTTAGGCTCTGTATCCAAGGTATTTTGCAGTTTATGGCTAATATACACCTATACGGGAGTATATACCATGCATACTCTTTTATGTGCTCCCTCAGTTAAGTAGATATTTTCTAGTTCCATCCATTTGATTGCAAAATTCATGATGTCCTTGTTTTTTTCATAGCTGAATAGTACTCCATTTTGTAAATGAACCACGTTTTCTGTATTCATTCTTAAATTAAGGGACATTTGGGTCGATTCTAGCTCCTGGCTATTACAAATAAGGCTGCTATAAAAATAGTGGAATACCTGTCTTTTTGGTATAGTAGAGCATCTTTTAGGTATATGACCAGGAGTGGCATGACTAGGTCTTCAGGTTTCTCTTTCATCACATCCTAGACAGCATGTGCTGGGATTTGAGTCTTTGATCTTATACATGCTGTTTGCTGTAATGTGGAATCTTAAGGTTATTTTAATTTTCATTTCCCTGATGACTAAGGATGTTAAACATTTCTTAAAGTGCTCTCTGCCATTTGATATTACTCTGTTGAGAATTCTGTTTTCCTTTGTTTCCAATTTTTACAACAATTTTATTTATTCATATCCCAGCTATTGGGAGAAGACAGGAAGGCCAGAAGAATCAATTGAAGTATGCAGCCTCTGGATTTAGAATGTACAGGGACCCTCTGGAAAATACCATAGAGGAGGTGAGAGACTCTCGGGACCCATTGGCAGTGACCTTAGCCAAAATGCCCAACACTGGGAAGAGGGAACTCCAAGAGTCCACCTCCAGTAGATAGTAAGGACCTCAAGTGGAAGGATAGTGTTACCAACTTCACAGTCAAAATTTCTTGACCCCAAATTGATCCTATCTAAAAGAACTATAGGGACAAAAATAGGAAAGTAACTGAAGATAAGGAAGTCCAATCGTCGGTCCAAATTGGGATCCATCTCATGTGCTGCTACCAATGCCTGACACTCATACTGATGCTATGATGTGCTGACAAGAACCTAGCATGGCCATCCTCTGAAAGGCCCTACAAGCAGCTGGCTGAGGCAGATGCAAATACTTTTCCTAACCGTTGGACATTAAGTCTGGAACCGGAAAAGTTGAATGAGGAGAAGGATTGAAAAAGCTGAAGGGGATGGCAACCACATAGGAAGGAAAGCAGTCTCAAATAACCTGGATGCCTAAGAGTTCCCAGAGACTGAGCCACCAATCATGTAACAGACATGGGATGGTTTGAGGTCCCCAGCACATAAGTAGTAGAGGACTGCCTGGACTGGCATCTCTGGATGAAAATTAGTCTGATCCTTGAGAGACTCTAGGCCTCAATGAAGAAGCATGCATTATTTAGCTTTTTGAAATTTAACTTCTTGAATTCTTTATATATTTTGGATATTGGCCCTCTAACAGATGTAGGGTTAGTGAAGATGTCCTATTGGCAGTGTCCTTTAACTTACAGAAGCTTTTAAATTTCGTAAGATTCCACCTGTCGTTTTTGATATTAGAGTCTGAGCCATTGGTGTTCTTTTCAGGAAATTTTCCCCTGTGTTACTGAGTTCAAGGCTATTTTCCATTTTCTATTCTATTGGATTCAGTGTATCTGGTTTTATGTTGAAGTCCCTGATCCATTAGGACTTGTGGTTTGTATAAGATGATAAATAAGATAAGATGTACAAATATGGATCAGTTTGCATTCAGGTACAGGCAGAACTCCAATTAGGCAAGCACCACTTGTTGAAGATGCTTCCTATTTTCCCACTGTATGTCTTCGGGTTCTTTGTCAAAGATCAAGTATGTACAGCAGTGTAAGTATATTTCAAGACCTTCAATTGTATTTGATTTATCAACAGGTCTGTGTCAATGCCAATACCATGAGGTTTTATCACTACTGATCTGTAGTACAGTGATGTCGGGGATGATGATTTCCCCAGAAGTTCTTTTATAGTTGAGATAACTTTTGGGTATTTTAAGTTTTTTGATTTGCCATATTGAGTTGAAAATTGTTCTTTTCATGTTTGTTAAGAATTTTGCTGGAATTTTGATATGGATTACTTTGAATCTGTAGATTGCTGTTGGTTGTGTTCACCACGTTAATCCTCCCTATCCATGAGCCCAGTAGATCTTTCCATCTTCTGAGAATTTCTTCAGTTTCTTTCTTCAGGGACATGTAGTTCTTGTCATATAGATCTTTCACTTGCATGGTTAGAGTTACATCAAGATATTTTATATTACTTGTGGCTATTCTGGAGGGATGTAGATTCCCTAAGTTCTTTCTCAGCACATTTATTATTTGTATAAAGGAACACTACTGATTTGTTTGAGTTAATTTTATAATGAGCCACTTTTCTGGAATTATTTTTCATCTGTAGGTGTTCTTTGTAGAACTTTAGGGGTTGCTTTTGCATCTTATCATATCATATCATCTGCAAATAATGATATTTTGCCTTATCCCTTTCCAATATGTGTCCCCTTTACACCTTATTGTTCTCTAACTTCTCTAGCAAGAACTGTGGATGCTATATCGAATAGATATACAGATTTCGGGTATTCTTGATTTTCGCTGATTTTAGTGGGATTGCTTCATGTGTCTATTTAATTTTATTTATTTATTTATTTATTTTTATTTTTTCTTTGATATTTTCATATTAAATATTTTATAACGTTTACTTTTTACAATCCAGTCATTAACCCCTTCCTGGTTTGCTCTCCCACAGTTCCTCATGCCAGTCCTCCTCCCCTTATCTCTAAGAGGATATTCCCCAAAAACCTTGCAAGGCCTCCCAACTCCCTGGAGCCTCAAGTCTCTCAAGGTTTAGGCTCATCTTCTCCCACTGAGGCCATGTTAAGATGATGGCCATTTTTTTTAATTAGGTATTTTCCTCGTTTACATTTCCAGTGCTATCCCAGAAGTCCCCTATACCCACCCCCCCAATCCCCTACCTACCCACTCCCTCTTTTTGGCCCTGGTGTTCCCCTGTACTGGGGCATATAAAGTTTGCAAATCCAAAGGGCCTTTCTTTCCAGTGATGGCTGACTAGGCCATCTTTTGATACAGATGCAGCTAGAGACAAGAGCTCCGGGGTACTGGTTAGATCACGTTGTTGTTTCACATATAGGGTTGCAGTTCCCTTTAGCTCCTTGGGTACTTTCTCTAGCTCCTCCATTGGAGGCTGTGACCCATCCAATAGCTGACTGTGAGCATCCACTTCTGTGTTTGCTAGGCCCTGGCATAGTCTCACAAGAGACAGCTATATCTGGGTCCTTACAGCAAAATCTTGCTAGTGTATGCAATGGTGTCAGCGTTTGGAAGCTGATTATGGGATGGATCCCTGGATATGGCAATCACTAGATAGTCCATCCTTTAGTCATAGCTCCAAATTTTGTCTCTGTAACTCCCATGGGTGTTTTGTTCCCATTTCTAGGAAGGGGCAAAGTGTCCACACTTTGGTCTTCATTCTTCATGAGTTTCATGTGTTTAGAAATTGTATCTTATATCTTGGGTATCCTAAGTTTCTGGGCTAATATCCACTTATCAGTGAGTACATATTTTGCGAGTTCCTTTGTGATTGGGTTACCTCACTCTGGATGATGCCATACAGGTCTATCCATTTGCCTAGGAATTTCATAAATTCATTCTTTTTAATAGCTGAGTAGTACCCCATTGTGTAAATGTACCACATTTTTTGTATCCATTCCTCTGTTGACGGCCGTCTGGGTTCTTTCCAGCTTCTGACTATTATAAGTAAGGCTGCTATGAACATAGTGGAGCATATGTCCTTCTTACTGGTTGGGACATCTTCTGGATATATGCCCAGGAGAGGCATTGCTGGATCCTCCTATAGTATTATGTCCAATTTTCTGAGGAACCGCCAGACTGATTTCCAGAGTGGTTGTACAAGCTTGTAATCCCACCAACAATTGAGAAGTGTTCCTCTTTCTCCACATCCTCCCCAACATTTGCTGTCACCTGAATTTTTGATCTTAGCCATTCTGACTGGTGTGAGGTGGAATCTCAGGGTTGTTTTGATTTGCATTTCCCTGATGATTAAGGATTTTGAACATTTTCTCATGTGCTTCTCTGCCATTCGATATTTCTCAGGTGAGAATTCTTTGTTCAGCTCTGAGCCCCACTTTTTAATGGGGATATTTAATTTTATGCTGGCTGTTGGTTTCCATATAATTGCAATGTGTGTGCAATAAATTCCTAATCTCTGTATGACTTATAACTGGAAAAGGTGTTGCATATTTTCAAAGGGTTTTAAGGCATCTCAAAATATGAGCATATATTTTTTGGAGTTAATTTATATAGTAGATTGTGTTGATGGATTTTTGTATACTGAACCACCCCTTCCTTCCTGGGATGAAGCCTACTTGATCACAGTGAATGACATTTTTTAATGCGTTCTTAAATTTGTTCTGAGAGTATTTTATTGAGTAGTTTTGCATTGCTATTCCTAAGCAAATTTGGTCTGACGTTTTCTAGTTTGTTGGATCTTTGTATCATTTAGGTATCAGAGTAACTGTGGCTTCATGCAATGAATTAGGTAGTGGTCTTTCTGTTTCTGTTTTGTGGAAGAGTTTGATGAGCATTGGTATTAGTTCTTTTTTGAAGGTCTGGTAGAATTCTGCCATAAAACCGTCTGGTCCTGGGATTTCTTTAGATGACAGGCTTTGAATTTCTTCTTCTGTTTCCTCAGGTGTTATGGAACTCTTTAGATATTTTATCTCATGTTGATTAACACTGGTAGGTTGTGTCAGTCTAGAAAATGATCCCATTTCATTTTGATTTTCCAGCTTTGCTGCATATAGGCTTTAGAAGCAAGATCTCATGATTTATTGAATTTTCTCAGTTTCTGTAATGGCTCCTCTTTATATTTTTCTTAACTTTGATACTGTCTCTGTGCTCTTTAGTCAGTTTTGTCAAAAGGTGTACTTATCTGTGAATTTTCTCCCAGAATCATGTCCCAGTTATGTTGATTCTTTGTATCATTCTCTTACTTTCTTTTTTTTTATTACGAATTTTCCTCAATGACATTTCCAATGCTATCCCAAAAGTCCCCCATACCCTCCCCCCCACTTCCCTACCCACACATTCTCATTTTTTTTGGCCCTGGCGTTCCCTGTACTGGTTCCCTTACTTTCTTATTGTTTGATTCCAGCCCTGAGGTTGGCCATTTTCTTCCCTTTACTGCTCTTAGTTGTGTTTGCTATTTTCATATATATAGGTAAATAGAGAATTAAATAAACCATACTCTGAAACATACAAAGACAAACATACACAGGAATAGAGAGAGAAGACGACAGACAAACAGACGACAGATAGAGAAAGAGGCTGAGAATCTAAAATTGTGTCCATTAAGCCAACAGTTAATGACCTGACCATGGTGCTTACACAACAGGATGTTTCTTATATTCAGTGTTGAACAATCTTTAAATAACCCATTAGGTGGAACAACAATATGAACTAACCAGTACTCCCAGAGCTAGTGTCTCTAGCTGCATTTGTAGCAGAAGATGGCCTAGTCGGCCATCTTTGGGAAGACAGGCCCCTTGGTCTTGCATACTTTATTTGCCCCAATACAGGGGATTGCTAGGACCAAGAAGTGGAAGTGGGTGGGTAGGGAAGCAGGGCATGGGGAGTGTATAGGGGACTTTCAGGATAGCATTTGAAATGTAAATAAAGAAAATATCTAATAAAAAATTTTAAAAAATAAAAAAATTCTCAATAAAATCCTCACAAACCAAATCCAAGAACACATCAAAATGATGATGCATCGTGATCAAGTAGGCTTCATCCCAGGGATACAGGGATGGTTTTATATAAAAAAATCCATCAATAAAATCCACTATCTAAACAAAGTCAAGGACAAAAACCACATGAACATCTTGTTAGATGCTGAGAAAGCATTTGACAAAATCCAACACCCATCCATGATAAAAGTCTTGGAAAGTTCAGGAATTCAAGGCCCATAACTAAAAATAATTAAAGCAATATACAGCAAACCAGTAGTCAACATAAAACTAAATGGATTGAAACTTGAAGCAATCCCACTAAAATCAGGGACTAGACTAGGCTGCCCACTTCCTTCCTACCTATTCTTTATAGTAGTGAAAGACCTAATCAGAGCAATTAGACAACAGAAGGGCATCAAAGTGATACATATTGAAAAGAAGAAGTCAAAATATCACTATGGCAGATGACATGATACTATATATTAGTGACCCTAAATATTCCACCAGAGAACCCCTTAACCTGATAAACAGCTTCAGTGCAGTAGCTGGATATAAAATTAATTCAAACAAATCAATGGCCTTTCTCTACACAAAGGATAACCAGGCTGAGAAAGAAATTTTGGAAACAACACCCTTCACAATAGTCACAAATAATATAAAATACCTTGGTGTGACTCTAAATAAGGAAGTGAAATATCTGTATGATAAGAACTTCAAGTCTTAATAGAAAGAGATCATAGAAGATCTCAGAACATCACAAGATCTCCCTTGCTCAGGGATTGGAATGATTAATATAGTAAAAATGGCTATCTTGCCAAAAGCAATCTACAGATTCAATGCAATCCCCATCAAAATCCCAACTCAATTCTTCACAGAGTTAGAAAGGGCAACTTTCAAATTCATCTGGAATAACAAAAAACCTAGGATAAAAAAAATATTCTCAAAAATAAAAGAACCTCTGGTGGAATCACCATGCCTGGCCCCAAGCTGTCCTTCAGAGCAACTATGGTAAAAAGTGCATGGTACTGGTAGAGCAACAGACAGGTAGATCAGTGAAATTGAACTGAAAACCCAGAAATGGACCCACACACCTATGGTCACTTGATCTTTGTCAAAGGAGCTAAAACCATCCAATGGAAAAAGACAGTATTTTCAATGAAATGTGCTGGCTTAACTGGCGGTTATCATGTAGCAGAATGTGAATTGAGCCATTCTTACCTCCTTGCACAAAGCTCAAGTCTAAGTGGATCAAGGAACTCCACCTGAAACCAGAGACAGAAAAACTTATAGAGGACAAAATGTGAGGAAAACCTTGAAGATATGGGCACAGGGGAAAAAAATTCCTGAACAGAAGAACAGCTATGCCTGGGCAGTAAGATGGAAAATTGACAAATGAGATCTCATAAAAATGCAAAGCTTCTATAAGGGAAAAGGCACTGCTAATAAGTCAAAAAGGCCACCAACAGATTGGGATAGGATTTTTACCAATCCTAAACCCGATAGGATTATCTAATATCCAATATATACAAAGAACTCAAGAAGCTGAACTCCAGAAAAATCAAATAACCCCATAAATATGGGGCACAGAGCTGAACAAAGAATTCTCTACTGAGGAATACTGATTGCCTGAGAAGCACCTGAAAAAATGTTCAACATCCTTATTCATCAGGGAACTGTAAATAATGACAAACCTGAGATTCTACCTCACACCAGTCAGAATGGCTAATATCAAAAATTCAGGTGACAGCAGATGTAGGCAAGAATGCGGAGAAAGAGGAACACTCCTCCATTGCTGGTGGGATTGTAACCTTGTACAACCAATCTGGAAATCAGTCTGTTGGTTCCCAGAAAATTGGATATAGTACTACCTGAAGATCCAGCAATAACTCTTCTGGGCATATACCCAGATGATTTTCCAACTGGTCATAAGGACACATGCTCCACTTGTTCCTAGCAGCCTTATTTATAATAGCCAGGAGCTGGAACCAATCCAGATGTCCCTCAACAGAGGAATGGATACAGAAAATGTGGTACATTTACACAGTGGAGTACTACTCAGCTATTAAAAACAACGAATTTAGGAAATTCTTTAGAAAATGGATGGGTCCGGAGGATATCATCCTGTGTGAGGTAACCCAATCACAAAAGAACTCACATAATATGCACTCACTGTTAAGTGGATATTATCCCAGAAACATAGACCACCCAAGTTACAATTTGCAAAACACATGAAACTCAAGAAGGAAGAATAAATTGTGGATACTTTGTTACTTCTTAGAATGGGGAACAAAATACAAATGGAAGGAGTTACATAGACAAAGTTCAGAGATGAGATGAAAGGAAGGACCATGCAGAGGCTCCCCCGACCTGGGATCAATCTGATAAACATCCACAAAACCTAGTCATTATTGCATATGCCAAGAAGATTTTGCTGACAGGACCCTGATATAGCTGTCTCTTGTGATGCTATGCCAGTGCCTGGAAAATACAGAAGTGGATGCTCACAGTCATCTATTGGATAGAACACAGGGCCCCCAATGAAGGAGCTAGAGAAAGTACCCAAGGAGCTAAAGGGCCTGCAACACTATAGGTCGAACAACAATATGAACTCACCAGTTGCCCCCAGAGCTTGTGTCTCTAGTTGGGTATGTAGCAGAGGATGGTCTAATTGACCATCAATGGGAGAAGAGGCCCTTGGTATTGAGAAGAATATATGCCCCAGGACAGGGGGATGTTAGGACCAGGAAGTGGTAGTGGATAAGTTGGGGAGCAGGGTGGGGGAGGGTAAGGGGATTTTAGGGATGGCATTTGAAATGTAAATTAAGAAAATATCTAATAAAAGAGGCTCCTGCCTCTTCAGAGACTAGCAGGTCTCCAAAGAGTGGATTTGAAGGCTTAGTCACCAAAAAGGATGGAGAGTGGAAGTGTGCTGTTTATTCTGTACAAAATAGTTCTCTTTCAAAAAATGTGTGGCTTGTGAAGCCTACAATCCAACTTATAAACCACATGAAGCTCCTGCAGCTTTCACAGAGGGCTCAAAATCACAGTCAAGTGAATCTGCAGGAAGTCAAGTGGGAAAAGAATTGAAAAGTAACTTTCCAGAAAAGAATTTTAAAGTTGGCATTTCAGAGAAGAAATTTAAATTTGGGCATGTGGATCCAGAAAAAAAAAAAAACACCTTCCTTTGCCTTTCAGGGTGGCTCTAATACAGAATTTAAGTCAAACAAGGATTGATATATTGGAGAGATCAGGAAATCAAGGTCCATTCCTAAACATCCTAGAAGCAAATTACTGCAAACGAACATCCAATAGCAAATTAAATGTAGAGATACTTGAAGCAATCACTTAAATCAGGGACAAGACAAGGATGCACACTCTCCCCATATATATTCAATATAGTACTCAATGTTCTAACTAGAGCATTAAGACAATAAAAAGGGATCAAGGGGATGGCAAAGAAGAATTAAAGGTATCACTGATTGCAGATGACATAAGAGTGTCCATGAGTGACCCCAAAAATACTACCAGAGAACTTCTACATCTGATAAGCAGCAAAGTGACTGAATGTGAAATTAAAACAAATAAATCATTAGCTTTCTTTATACCAATGATAAACAGGCTGAGAAGGGAATTAGGAAACAACACTCTTCACACTAGCCATAAATAATATAAAATCTTAGGGTACCTCTAACCAAACAAATGAACGATCTATATGACAATGGCATCAAGTCTCTCAAGAAAGAAATCAAAAAAGATCTCAGATTATGGAGAGATCTCCCATGCTCACACATTGGCAGAATTAATATATTAAAACTGGCCATCCTACTAAAAGCAATCTGCAGATTCAATGCAATCCCTCCCAAAATCCTGACACAATTCTTCAAAACCTGTAAAGAGAAATTCTCAAATTCATCTGGAAAGACAAAAAACCAAGAATAGCAAAAATAATTCTTCTTTTGTTTTTTTGTATTTTCCAGACAGGGTTTCTCTGTGTAGCCCTGGCTGTCCTGGAACTCACTCTGTAGACCAGGCTGGCCTCAAACTTAGAACTCTGCCTGCCTCTGCCTCCCAAGTGCTGGAATTAAAGGCGTGTGCTTCCAAGCCCGGCTACAAATATAATTCTTAGAAATTAAAAAAAAAACGGGCATGGTGGCATACACCTTTAATCCCAGTAATCAGGAGGCAGAGACAGGCTAATTTCTGAGTTCGAGGTCAGCCTGGTATACAAAGTGAGTTCCAGGATAGCCAGGGACTTAGAGAGAAACCAAGTCTCAGGAAAAAAAAAACCCAGAAATTAAAGAACTTCTGGGGGAATCAACATCCTTGACTTTAAGCTAGACTACACTGAAATAGTGATAAAAACAACTGTATTGTGTTGGGACAGAGATAGGCATGTTGAAAAATGAAATAGAATTGAAGATGCAGAAATAAAACCACACACCTATGGACACTGGATCTTTGAGAAAGAAACCAAAAATATACAATGGAAAAAAGAAAGCACCTTCTATAAATGGTCGTTTTGTAACTGGCAGTCTGTTCACTTAAAAATAAATATAGAGACATATTAGACACAGTACACAAAGCTCAAGTCCAAGTGGATGAACGACCTAAACATAAAACCAGACACATGAAATCCAATCTAATGGAAAAGAAAGTGAGAAAGAGCCTTGAACTCATTGACACAGGAGGAATTTTCCTAAAGAGAAATCCAAACCTCTTGAAACTGGAAAGCTTCTGTAAGTCAAAGGACATAGTCAATAGGTAAAACCGGACACCTACAGACTGGGAAAAAAATCTTCACTAACACTACATCCCAGAGAGATAATCTCCAAAATATATAAAGAACTCAAGAAGCTAAACACACACACAGATAAAAAATAAAAAAAAAATGGGATATAGAAGTAAAATGAGAATTCACAACAGAGGAATCTGAAAAGGCTGAGAATCACTTGAAGAAATGTTCAAACCATCAGTGAACATGGAAATGAAAATCAAATAGACCTTGAGATTCTACCTTATTATAACCAGAATGGGTAAGATCAAAACATCAAGTTACAGCACATGTTTGAGAAGATGAGAAGAGAGAGGAAGACTCATCATTTGCAAGTGGGATTGCAAACTGTTACAACAACTCTGCAAATCAATCTGGAGATTCCTCAAAAAATTAGAAATAGATCTACATGTAGACAAGCTATACCACTATTGGGCTTATACCAAGAATATGCCACACTATGCCACAGAGACACATGTTGCACTATGTTCATGGTTTCTTTATTTGTGATAGCCAGATGGTGGAAACAACCAGGATATCCCACAATAGAAGAATAGATACAGAAAATATGGTCCGTTTACACAATGAAATACTACTCAGAAATTAAGAACAAGGATATACTGAGTTTTGCAGGCTAAAGGAGGGAAATAAAAAGTATCATCCTGAAAGCCATAATTCAAAACCAAAAGGATATGCATTGTATGTACTCACTAATAAGTGGATATTATCCAAAAAGTACAGAATGCCCAGGATACAATCCACAGACACAAAGTTTAGCAACCCAAAGGTCTAAAGTGAGGATAATTCAATCCCACTTGGGAGGTAAAAGAAAGCAATCACAGGAGCTAGGACAGAGAGACCTGGGACAGAGGGACCTGGGTTTCAAAGGGGACAGAGAGAGGTAGAGGGGGACATGACAAGGTATTGGGTTGGGAGAATATGAATGAAGCCCTGAGGGCCAACATAATAATGGAAACAGGCAACTTTTGGAAGTAGGAGGTATGGGGACACCCCAGAAAGTAGCCATGTCCTGGGGGTGAGAGACTATCAGGTCTCAAAGGGAGGAACCTGAGATGAAATGCCTTACAGTGAGGTGAGGGAATTTGTAAAGCCCATTTCAAGCAGAAAGAGAGGACATCAAGTGTGGGATGGGATTACAATCCCACAGCAAAAAACTGTGACTCAGAATTGTTCCTATCTCCAAGAACTGCAGGGACAAAAAAATGGAAAAGATCCTAAGGAGAAGCAGGTCCAGTGACAGGTCCAAATTGGAATACAGCTCCAGGGGAGGCACCAGAGACTGCCACTATTACTAAGGCAATGGTGTACCCACGAAAGGGGGCCTATCATGACTGCACCTGGAAAGACCCAACAAGCACTTGAAAGAGTCAGGTGCAGATATTTATGCCCAATAATTGATAAAAGCTGCTGACACTTGTGGTTGAATTGGGAAAAAGCTGAAAGAAGCTGAGGAGGAGATTGACCCTATAGGAGGGTAGAAGTCTCGACTAACTTGGATCCCCAAGACCTCTCAAAACCCAGGCCACCAGTCAGGCAACATACACCAGCTGACATGAAGCATTCAACATATACAGCAGAAGAGTGCTGGGTCTACACTCAGTCAGAGAAGATGTGTCTAATTCTCAAGAGACTAGAGGAACTAGGGAATGGGGATGTCTTCTATGATAGGGGTGAGGGGGGTAAGGTGGGGACATCCTTGTGGAGACAAAAGGAGGAAGTATGAGATATGGAACAGTCAGTGGGGTGATTAGGAGGGATATAAAATCTGGACTGTAAAAAGGATTACAAAAAGTTTACATTAAAAAGGAATATTATCATAAATGTAAAGAGAGAGTCCCAGATTCTCCTCCTTTCTGCTGGACAATCAGTCTCAAAACATCTAATAAAGGGCCATTGAACAGTCAAGATCCACTGGATCCCATTCCACCCTCTTCTTCTAAACAAGATCATTCATAACATAATTACCCTGGATATCAAAAGGCTCTTACACCTAACACAGATGCTCACTGTTATTAAACTTCTATACCAAGGACTTAGCCTTAATTGAATCTCCCTATACAGGACCCTCCCACAGGCTCCTCTTTGCATCCTCTCACAGCTAGCAGACTTTAACGCCCTGTGGCCACACCCAGTCTGTAGCCACACCTTAACACCCAATGGAAACCTGGACAGATGAAAGACAATATTTTGTTTGCTTTTCTTTCTTTTTTTCTCTTCTTTTCTTCTGAGACAGAGTTTCTCTGAATGAACTGTGCTGTGTGTAAGTCAAACTGAAGACAAGGCTGAACTACAACTCAAAGGGATGCACCTGCCTGTTCCTTCCCACACAGGCCTAGGATTAACAGTATGCAACAAACAACTGACTCATCCTTTGGGATTTACTCCCCTCTCAGGCTCCATCCAGAAAAAAAAAATGTCCCTACTCTATAGTCACCATCGGAAGAAATGGGTATTTTCTCATGCTGCTGCCCAGAGGACATGCACATTCCTGCTCACTTCAGTCACTTCTTTATTTCTCCAATCTTTCTCTTTTTAGACTGGGGATGTCCCTGTGCATGTAACTGACTTCCTGGATCTCACTATACAGACAAATGTGGCCTCATTATCACAAAAACCCACATGCCATTGGTTCTTAAGTCCTGGGATTAAAGGGGTCTCAATCAGCTGCTTGATGGGCCTCTCAAAGGATAGCCATGTTAGGCTGCTGTCTGTAAGCACCCCATAGCATTCAATCGTAGTGTCAGGCCTTGGAGCCTCCTCTTGACATGGATCCCAAGATGGGCCAGTCACTGGCCCTCCTGTTGCTTAGTCCCTTCTCCATGTTAGTCCCTGAAGGTTTTTTGGCAGGAACAATTCTGGGTCAGAGGTTTTTTTTTTTTTGTTTTTGTTTTTGTTTTTTTTTTTTTTTTTCTGTGGGATAGCAATACCATCTCTCCACTGGATGACCTGTCTTTCTACTGGAGGTGGACTGACGACTTCCCTCTCTCCACTGGTGAGGATTTTATCTAAGGTCCTGCCCTTTGATTCCTGAAAGGCACTTACCTCTAAGGTCTTTTGAACTTTCTACAAGGTCCCCCCTCCCACCCTCAGAGGTTGCATGTTTCCATTCATTCTTCTGGCTCTCAGAGCTTATCTCATCTCTATTCCACTCACTGCCTATACTAGATCATGATTAACTTTTGTCCTCCCCTTATCCTCTAACACCCAGATGCTGCCTTTGTCTCCTGAATGCTGAGATTAAATGTGTGGTAAAACACAACCAACTTTCGCCACTATTTATACTGTATAAATGCCTGCTTCTGAATTCTGTCTTCTCAATTGAGTGTATGACAGCAGTATGTGCATTTTGGAATGAATGAACACATAAGCCTAGAAGAGGTGGAAGAGGCTGTACTGGATGTTCTCAAAGAAGAGAAACAAAGAACAAGAAAGTGATAACTGAAATCTGCTCTCTGAACTGGTACCCAAGATTTTAATTTTCTGATTTTGTGGCACAGTATAAAGTAGTATGGGAGAGAAGTAGAGATTTATTCAAATCACATTTTTTATTTTAAGGATAAAGTATAAATAACACAATAGGAGATTACTTCAACTCATTAATTGACTATAGATGATAGTGAAACTAGTGAGTTAGTACACATTTTGAATCTCCACACTTAGGAGAAGAAAGACATAAGGTTAGGCCATTCTGGGGTCAGCAGGCATTGCTGCAACTGGAAGACCATATTGATGTGAGTGGCTTGTACTTTCTCCTACGTCAATGTCAATGGTTCTGCCTGCCTCCGTGAGCCTTGTCTTGTTCCATCATTCTCCTCCTGCTGGGGGCCAAGTTTCTGCTCTGTGTTTGCTCAAGGACTCATGTGGATGCCAATAATATATGCTACCATTGACTATGAAGAGCAACAAGGATATTATTGTTGTGATATCAGTATCTGCATCCTTACAGTTGAGAGGGAATGACATTGAAATTATCTTTGTAAGCAATAACCACATCCCATCCCAATCCATCCCTTAAAACTAATGAACTAGACAGGAATTCAACAAAAAAGAACTCTTAAAATGTGGTAGGATAATGAAGTGTAGCTTTCCACAGGTCATGAGTTCTGGCAAGAGTGTTGGAGGGCCAACACTCTGTTCTATTTAAGGAGCAGTTCATGAAGACTATGACCATGCTCCAGTGAGTATGTAGGTGATAAAAAAAACTGACCCAATTCTTTTTTTTTCTGCATCCTACATCCTGTATTCTTTGGATAGAGCTCCATTGAGACTTGACCAATGCTGGAGAAGATACATTGCTGGTCTGAGAAATTAATCTAAGTGCTGCATTCAGGAAGAAGGCTCACAACAGATGGTCTCTGACACATGAAGAAGGTGGATTCTGAGTTTTTAGCAAGAGTTGAAAAACTGAGCAGGGGAGGAGTGCTGATACCCAATGGTCTATCATACATAGAAACTGAACTGGCTGACACAGGAAGGGTGGTACAAAATTTGGGAAATCCATAACTGCCACTAGATAGTTGGTCTTGCTTTGCAGACAGTTAACTACCCTTCTGCCTGTGTGGCTGCTGCCTAATATGGCTCTTCCTGAAGCAGTTCTTTTTCAAGATTTGAACAATGGGGTGAAGTTTGATTTCTAGTCTGAAAAGGTAATCAATGGACGGATTATCAAAGGACAGGTGATTTCGAATTGTGTCTGGTGGTGCACAGAATCTGTGCTGGCAGAGAAAACAGGAAGTTTAGAGTCATTAGTTTAGGCCTATCTTGATTTCCACATCCAGGATTGGGATGGCAGGAGAAGTTTGTGACTTGGTAGACCCAAAGCAACTTGAGAATCTTCCTACTCTGGGTTCACTGGAGACCTAAAGCATTTGTTACTTCGAGTGTCAGTGTCCTCTGATTTTTTTGTGAATCAAATAACAATGGGAATCCAGAGCAGACCAGAGATCTTAACATTGCATGAAAATCTTGTCCCATTTGGAAACCTCAGTACACACAAGATCCTTGGAATAAAGAAAAAACAGATCAGAGATGTTCCACAGTCCCTAAATTCTATACTCAAGCCACCACATCAATTCCTGGACACATCTTACATAACATGAAGCTAATGCCTCATGTTAGACTGATGAACAATGCATAAAAGCATAATAACTGAACCAGCACCCTGAGGTCTGAGAATCACTTTCCCCATGTCTTCTATGATTCTTGAACTCTTATAAGTCTCAGTGTTACATCTATGATGAAACTTTCAAAGTTTTCCTGTATTTTCTCAAGGCCCTACACCCATCAATCTGGGCCTTTGACAGACCTCTACCTCCAAACACACACACAATCTCCTGAATGCTACCAAAGGATCTCTTCAACAAGGGCCTCCTCTCTTTCAAGAATGTAACCCCAGGCAAGCATACACATTATACACAAACTTTATTCACAAGACCAACTCACCAGATAACCAGGAAGTTATTACGTCTTGCTTGAATCCCTCTCTGTGTTTGACCACTATGACAATGACCAGGATACAAATGTATCTCTTATTTCCTTTGATGTATCTGTCATCTTGCAGTCTTACTGCTAAATAGCTCACATTTTACAGCTCTGTCTGAAGTTTGGCTAGCTGCTTCAATTCAACTCTTTGGTTCAATCTTCTTTGCAATCTTACTTATTTAATCTACCTTATGTCAGCTTCTCATTGAATTACTCTGCTTAGCCCCAAACTAAGTATTTCAATTAGTGCTAGTCTTCTGCCTCTTTCTTATTCTCTGGCTTCAAATGCCTATGCTGATATGCACTGAATGAACTCACAGACAGAAAAACTCAACTCCATCTACCTGACCTGCACTCACTGCACTGACTCTCAATTAACTCAACTCACCCAACTGACTTTTTCTGCTATATTCTCAAGTAGCTGTTCTCCTGAGATTTTGATTCATCCTATCTATGACTCATTCTGTCAAATTTTCTCTAATTTATCACTTTCTCAGCCCCTTAATGTAATGTTATTGTTTGCAAGTAAAGATGTGTACTAAAGTGTTGTACTTTGCACTTTACTCAGGTTGTGGTCTACTATGTGCTGACAGCTTTACTAAGCTCAGCACAAAATGGAGGATTATTTTACTTATCAAGGTTTTATCTTGGTCTGTGCCCAAAGCTGGTCCTGTGCTCCAAGGCCTGGAGTTGATCCTGTGCCACAGCTCTGCATACAGAAATACTACCAGGACAGATCTGGTCTCTAAAAAGTGCTGACATACCTGTGAGCACAGATAAGACCACCACTTCTGCTCAAATACCTTCCCTAAGAGGGACCTGCCCAGAGCCATCAGGACACAGGAACCAAGACTAGCAGGGATCCTTCCAGTTTCTATCTGCAATCCCAGAGCTCAACCTGTGGCACAGCTCTCCATAACCATGTTCCTCCCAGAGAGAACTGGTATCCCAGGAGTACTGACACACAGGCATGGAAGAGGGACAAGCCACAGTCAGAGATAGAAAGACCACCTAAACCAGAGATAGCCAAATGGTTTGTAATGTTTCACTTAGAAATGGGGGTGCACATGAATAAGAAGACCAAGCTGTGGGTGCTGAGGTCCTTCTTAGAAAGGCGAACAAAATACTCATGGGAGCAAATATGGAGACAGAGTGTAAAGACTGAAAGAAAGGCCATCGAGAGACTGCCCCACCTGGGGATCCATCCCATATATAGTCACAAAACCACACCAGAAGTGCTTCCTGACAGGAGGCTGATATAGCTGTGTCCTGAGAGGCTCTGGCAGAGCCTGGCAAATACAGAGGAGGTTGCTCCCAGCCAACCATTGGACTGAGCACAGGGTCCCCAAATGAAGGAGTTAGAAAAAGGACTGAAGGAGTTGAAGGAATTTGTAACCCCATAAAAAGAACAACAATATCAACCAACCAGACTCCCTAGAGCTACCAGGGATTAAACAACAAAGAAAAAAGTACACATGGAGGGACCCACGGGTCATTTATATATACTATCATATCATCTATAAAATGTTATATTTTGACTGCTTCTTTTCTAATTTGTATCCCCTTGATTTCCTTTTGTTGTCGAATTGCTCTGGCTAGGACTTTTTTTTTTAAATTGGGTATTTATTTCATTTACATTTCCAATGCTATCCCAAATGTCCCCCACACCTACCACTCCCCCACCCACCCACTCACACCTCTTGGCCCTGGCTTTATCCTGTATTGAGGCATATAAAGTCTGCACGACCAATTGGCCTCTCTTTCCACTGATGGCCGACTAGGCCATCTTCTGATACATATGCAGCTAGAGACACGAGCCCGGGGGTGGGGGGGTATTGGTTAGTTCATATTGTTGTTCCACCTATAGGGTTGCAGATCCCTTTAGCTCTTTGGGTACTTTCTCTAGCTCCTCCATTGTGGGCCCTGTGATTCATCCAATAGCTGACTGTGAGCATCCACTTCTGTGTTTGCTAGGCCCTGGCATAGTCTCACAAGAGAGAGCTATATAAGGGGCCTTTCAGCAAAATCTTGCTACTGTATGCAATGGTGTCAGCGTTTGGAGCCTGATTATGGGATGGATACCTGTGTATGGCAGTCTCTAGATGGTCCATCCTTTCGTCTTAGATCCAAACTCTGTCTCCGTAGCTCCTTCCATAGGTGCCTTGCTCCCAATTCTAAAGTGGGAGACTTCAACACACCACTTTCACCAATGGACAGATCATGGAAACAGAAACTAAACAGGGACACAGTGAAACTAACAGAAGTTATAAAACAAATGGATTGAAGAGATATCCACAGGACATTTTATCCTAAAACAAAAGGATATACCTTCTTCTCAGCACCTCATGGTACCTTTTCCAAAATTGACCACATAAACGGTCATAAAACAAGCCTCAACATATACAAAAATATTGAAATAGTCCCATTCATCCTATCAGATCACCATGGACTAAGGCTGATCTTCAATAACAAAATAAATAATAGAAACCCAACATTCACGTGGAAACTGAACAACACTCTTCTCAATGATACCTCGGTCAAGGAAGGAATAAAGAAAGAAATTAAGGACTTTTTGGAATTTAATGAAAATGAAGCCACAACATACCCAAACTTATGGGACACAATGAAAGTATTTCTAAGAAGAAAACTCATAGCTCTGAGTGCCTCCAAAAAAAAATCTAGAGAGGGCACACATTAGCAGTTTGACAACACACCTAAAATCTCTAGAACAAAAGGAAGCAAATTCACCCAAGAGGAGAAGAAGGCAGGAAATAATCAAACTCAGGGGTGAAAACAACCAAGTGGAAAGAAGAAGAACTATTAAAAAAATCAACCAATCGAGGAGCTGGTTTTTTGAGAAAATCTACAAGATAGACAAACCCTTAGTCAGACTCACTAGAGGGTACAGGGAAATCATCCTAATTAACAAAATCAGAAATGAAACGGGAAACATAACAACAGATCCTGAAGAAATCCATAACACCATCAGATCCTTCTAAAAAAGGCTATACTCAACAAAACTGGAAAACCTGGATGAAATGGACAAGTTTCTAGACAGATACAAGGTACCAAAGTTAAATCAAGATCAGGTTAATAATCTAAACAGTCTATATCCCCTAAAGAAATAGAAGCAGTCATTAATAGTCTCCCAACCAAAAAAAAAACCCCAGGACCAGATGGGTTTAGTTCAGAGTTCTATCAGACCTTCAAAGAAGATCTAATCCCAGTTCTTCACAAACTATACCACAAAATAGAAACAGAAGATACTATACCCAACTCATTCTATGAAGCCACAACTACTCTGATACATAAACCACAAAAAGACTCAACAAAGACAGAAAATTTCAGACCAATTTCCCTTATGAATATCGATGCAAAGATCCTCAATAAAGTTCTTGCTAACTGAATCCAAGAACACATCAAAACAATCATCCATCCTGACCAAGTAGGTTTCATCCCAGGGATGCAGGGATGGTTCAATATACGAAAATCCATCAATGTAATCCAGTATATAAACAAACTCAAAGACAAAAACCACATGATCATCTCATTAGATGCTGAGAAAGCATTTGACAAAATCCAACACCCATTCAGGATAAAAGTCTTGGAAAGATCAGGAATTCAAGACCAATACCTAAACATTATAAAAGCATTCTACAGCAAACCAGTAGCCAACATCAAAGTAAATAGTGAGAAGCTGGAAACAATCCCACTAAAATCAGGGACTAGACAAGGCTGTCCACTCTCTCTCTACCTATTCAACATTGTACTTGAAGTCCTAGCCAGAGCAATTAGACAACAAAAGGATATCAAGGGGATACAAATTCGAAAAGATGAAGTCAAAATATCACTTTTTGTAGATGATATGATAGTATACATAAGTGATCCTAAAAATTACACCAGAGAACTCCTAAGCCTGATAAACAGCTTCGGTGAAGTAGCTCGATATAAATTTAACTCAAACAAGTCAATGGCCTTTCTCTACACAAAGGATAAACAGGCTGAGAAAGAAATTAGGGAAGCAACACCCTTCTCAATAGTTACAAATAATATAAAATACCTTGGCCTGACTCTATCTAAGGAAGTGAAAGATCTGTATGATAAAAACTTCATATCCCTGAAGAAAGAAATTAAAGAAGATCTCTGAAGATGGAAATACCTCCCATGCTCATGGACTGGCAGGATCAACATTGTAAAAATGGCTATCTTGCCAAAAGCAATCTACAGATTCAATGCAATCCCCATCAAAATTCCAACTCAATTCTTCAACGAATTAGAAAGGGCAATCAGCAGATTCATCTGAAATAACAAAAAACCTAGGATAGCAAAAACTCTTTTCAAGGATAAAAGAACCTCTGGTGGAATCACCATGCCTGACTTAAAGCTGTACTACAGAGCAATTGTGATAAAAACTGCATGGCACTGGTATATTGACAGACAAGTAGACCAATGGAACAGAATTGAAGACCCAGAGATGAACCCACACACCTATGGTCACTTAATCTTTGACAAGGGAGCTAAAACCATCCAGTGGAAAAAGGACATCATTTTCAACAAATGGTGCTGGCACAACTTGCGGTTATCATATAGAAAATGCGAATTTATCCATTTCTATCTACTTGTACTAAGGTCAAATCTAAGTGGATTAAGGAACTCCACATAAAACCAGAGACACTGAAACTTATAGAGGAGAAAATAGGGAAAAGCCTCGAAGATATGGGTACAGGGGAAAAATGCCTGTATAGAACAGCAATGGCTTGTGCTGTAAGATCGAGAATCGATAAATGGGACCTCATAAAATTGTAAAGCTCCTGCAAGGTAAAAGACACTGTCAATAAGAAAAAAAGACCACCAACAGATTGGTAAAGAATCTTTACCTATCTCAAATCAGATAGGGGACTAATATCCAATATATATAAAGAACTCAAGAAGGTGGGCTCCAGAAAACCAAATAACCCCATTAAACATGGGGCTCAGAGCTGAACAAAGAATTCTCATCTAAGGAATACCGAATGGCTGAGAAGCACCTTAAAAAAATGTTCAACATACTTAATCATCAGGGAAATGCAAATCAAAACAACTGTGACATTCCACTTCACAGCAGTCAGAATGGCTAAGATGAAAAATTCAGGTGACATCAGATGCTGGCGAGGATGTGGAGAAAAAGGAACACTCCTTCATTGTTGGTGGGATTGCAAGCTTGTACAACCACTCTGGAAATCAGTCTGGCGGTTCCTCAGAAAATTGGAGATAGTACTACTGGAGGATCCAGCAATACCTCTCCTAGGCATATCCAGAAGATGTCCCAACCGGTAAGAAGGACACATGCTCCAATATGTTTATAGCAGCCTTATTTATAATAGCCAGAAGCTGGAAAGAACCTAGATGCCCATCAACAGAGGAATGTATACAAAAAATGTGGTACATTTACACAATGGAGTACTACTCAGCTATTAAAAAAATGAGTTTATGAAATTCCTAAGCAAATGCATGGACCTGGAGGACATCATCCTGAGTGAGGTAACCAATCACAAAGGAACTCGCACAATATGTACTCAAAGAGAATTGGATATTAGCCCAGTTACTTAGGATACCCAAGATAGAAGATACAATTTGCTAAACACATGAAACTCAAGAAGAACGAAGACCAAAGTGAGGACACTTTGCCCCTTCTTAGAAATGGGAACAAAACACCCATGGAAGGAGTTTCAGAGACAAAATTTGGAGTTGTGGCAAAAGGATGGGCCATGTAGTGATTGCCATATCCAGGGATCCATCCCATAATCAGCTTCCAAACGCTGACACCATTGCATTACTAGCAAGATTTTGCTGAAAGGACCCAGATATAGCTGTCTCTTGTGAGACTATGCCGGGGCCTAGCAAACACAGAAGTGGATCCTCACAGTCAGCTATTGGATGGGTCACACCCCGAATGGAGGAGCTAGAGGAAGTACCCAAAGAGCTATAGGGAACTGCAACCCTATAGGTGGAACAACAATATAAACTAACCAGTACCCCTGAGATTTTGTCTATTAGTGCGTATGTATCAAAAGATGGCCTAGTCAGCCAGCACTGGAAAGAGAGGCCCTTTGGACTTGCAAAATTATATACACCAATACAGGGGAATGCCAGGGCCAAAAAGGGGGAGTGGGTGGGTAGGGGATTGGGGGGATGGGTATGGGGGACTTTTGGGATAGCATTGGAAATGTAAATGAGGAAAATACCTAATAAAAAAAAAGAGAGAGAAAAAAAAGAAATTAACTGAAATAAGTCATTAGCCTTTTTTTATGCAGATGATACAAAGGCTGAGAAAGAAATTAGGGAATCAATAACCTTCACACTAGCCACAAATAATATAAAATATCTTGGAGTAAGTAACCAAAGAAGTGAAAGATTTGTATGACAATAACTTCAAGTCTCTCAAGAAAGAAATCAAAGATCTCAGAAAATGGAGATATCTCCCATGCTCATGGATTGGAAGAATTAACACTTGATCTTTAACCAAGAACCCAAACATATACAAGGAGATAAATGAAAGCAACTTCAATAAATGATCCTGGAGTAAATGGCAGTCTATATGTGGAAAAAGGAAAATAGATACATATTTGTCACCATGCACAAACCTCAAGTCCAAGTAGATCAAGCACCTCCACATAAAACCAAATACACTATATCTAATAGAAAAGAAAGTGAGAAAGCCTTGAACTTATTGGCACAGGAGAAAAATTCCTACACAGAACTCCAATGGCTCAGGCTCTAAGATCAAGAATTGGTAAATGGGACCTCCTGAAACTGGAAATCTTCTGTAAGTCAATGGATATAGTCAATAGGACAAATCGGCAACCTACAAATTGGGGGGAAAATCTTCACTAACACCACATCCAGTAGATGTCTAATATCCAAAATATAAATGAACTCAAGAAGTTAACCACCAGAAACACTGAACAACCCAATAAAAAATGAGGTATTGAACTAAACTGAGAATTCACAAAAGAGGAATCTGGAATGACTGAGAAACACTTAAAGAAATGTTCAAATTCTTAGTGATCAGGGAATCACAAATCAAAATGTCCCTGAGATTCCAACTTACACAATCAGAATGGCTAAGATCAAAAACTCAGGTGACAGCACATGTTGCAGAGCATGTGGAGAACACTCTTCAATTGCTGCTGGGATTGCAAACTGGTCCAACCATTCTGTAAATCAATCTGGAGATTCCTCAGAAAATTGGAAATAGATCTACTTGAAGATCCAGCTATACCAAACTTGTACATATACCCAAACGATGACCCACCATGGCACAGGGACACATGCTCCACTATGTTCATGAAAGCCTTATTTGTGATAGTCAGATGTTAGAAAAAACTATGTCAGATGCCCCACAATAGAAGAAAAGGATACAGAAATTGTGGTCCATTTACACAATAAAATGCTACTCAGCTATTAAGAACAAGGACATCCTGAGTTTTGCAGGCAAAAACAAAAAGGAAGGAACTAAAAAATATCATCCAGAATGCCATAATTCAGATCCAACAGGATATGAATGGTATGTAATCACTAATATGTGGATATTAGCCACAAAAGTAGAGAATACCCAGAATACAATCCACAAAACTCAAAAATTTTAACAAGCCAAAGGGCCAAAGTGAGGATGACTCAATTCCACTTGGGAGCGGGAAGAAACAATTACAGTAGGGGGGAAGGGTGGACCTGGGTGGGAGAGGGGACAGAGAGGGGAAGAGGGGAACATGATTGGGTTGGGGGAACAGTACTGAAATCCTGAGGACCAGCAAAAGAATGGAAAGAGGCAATCTTGGTAGGTAGGAGGTAGGGGGACACTCCAGAATAGCAGAGACCTGGGAGGTGAGAAACTCTTAGGACTCAAATGGAGGGACTTTAGATGAAATGCCTCACAGTGGGGACTTGTAGAGCCCACCTCCAGCAGAAAGACAGGGCATCAAGTGAGGGATGGAGAAGAGGCTGAGAAAAATGGGTCCAGTTACAGGGCCCAAATTGGGATCCAGCTCAAGGGGAGGCATCAATTACTGACACTATTACTGAGACTATGGTGTGCTCAAAAAAGGGGGCCTATTATAATTGCCCCCTAAAATGACACTGCAAGCAAATGAAAGTCAGATGAAGACATTCATACCCAACAGATTGACAAAGTTCGCTGACCCGTGTGGTTGAATTAGTGAAAGCTAGAAGAAGCTGAGGAGGAGGGCAACCCTGTAGTAAGACCAGCAGTCTCAACTAACCTGAACCCCAAAGATCCCTCAAAAACTGGGCCACCAACAAGGCAGCATACACCAGATGATATGAGGCCAACAACACATATTCAACAGGACACTGTGGGTCTGGACACAGTCAGTGAAGATACGCATAAAGCTCAAGAGACAGGAGGACGTAGGGAGTGAGAAAGTTTTGTAGGGAAGGGGGTGGGGTAGGGGACATTTTTTTGGAGAAGGAAAGAAGAGGTATGTGATAAAGAACAGTCAGTGTGTGGACCAGAAGGGGGATAAAATATAGCCTAAAATCTAGGTAAAAATGATTAAATAAAATTTATTTTTTAAAAAAGGAATATTATCATGAATGTAAAAAAAAGGAGAGAGGGTGCTAGATTCTCCTCCTTTCTACTGGACAATCTGTCTCAAAACAACTAATAAAGGTCCATGGAACAGGTAAGTCCAATAGATCTCATTCCACACTCATCCATCCAAGAGCATTGGTGATATAATTAACCTGGATATCAAAAGACTCTTACACATAACCCAGATGCCCCCTGTTATTGAATTTCAAGAAAGTCAAATAGCCTTAAATGAATCTCCCTAAAAGGACCCTAGCACAGGCTCTACCTTTCATCCTCTCACAGCCAGGAGACATTCACACCTTGTGGCTACACCCAGTCTTCTGCCTATGCACAGAGCACATTTTAGACTTCACCAATCAAAAACCCATACAAACTACAAAAAGTTACCAAGGCTCCACCATGACATCCCCTTCACACAGCAACCTTAAATATTTCATGTAGCCCACCCACTCACCAGGAATCCAGAGTGTTACTGTAACTTTCTAAATCCTCTGTCTGTTTTAATTCTACTCAGAAGACCTGCCCTTATATATCTCTGCAAACTTGGAATTCATGCTCCTCCTACACCTTGGCTCCACTCACTTGCAATATTCAAATCCTTAATGCTCACCCACCATTTGATGCTCTGAATGTTCCTGACAGAATGTAAAGGTCACAGAAGCCCTGAAATTGGCAAGGTAGATGTTACTGTTGGCAGCACTAGCTTCACTGATTTTGAAAAATAGAGGTGCACAATGCTCTGGCCACTCCTTGAACCTGTGTGTCTGCCAATGTTTTGACCATTCCTTGATCCCATTTGTGTGCCCACTGATGAAGCCCATTCCCAGGTGTTTGTGATATTAATTGCTGAGAAAGAGTCAGAAAATCTCCCCAGCAACCACAGTCCGGCCAAACCTGAGTTGCTATATCTGTACCAGACTCTTTCCTTGTACCCTTCCCATAACCATTTCTTGAGAATAGACATTGTTTAGATCAGGAAATCCCCTATTCCCCCTTCTCCTTTCTCCCCTGAAATCAGCGTGACCACCCAGGACTCCGAAGACCCACTTGGAGGTGAAATTTTTTGTCTAAAAATATTTCTGTGATCTGGCGAGGTTCATTGTTGAAATTTGCAGCCTCTATGTTTCGTGAGAAAAGGAGACCTTTGCCTCAGGATGCAGCATTGAGTGTGAACAGCAGACGTACTGGAATCACCGGATGCTGCTCGCTCTGGGGGACCCCCTGAGCAAGGGGAAGGACTCCAGGAGTCCTTCTGGGGCAGGTTGTGCACTATCCCAACCTTCTGCATTTCTGAGTTGGTTTTGACAGTCCGTTATAAAATGGGCATCTGTCAGTGTGTGTATGTGTGTTTTCTGTGTTTGTTTCATGTTTTACGTGGTGGTGTAAATGATGGGGCAGACTGTAAAGACCCCCCTAAGTTTGACTTTAGACCACTGTACTGAAGTTACATCAAGGTCCCATAATCTTTCAGTAGAAATTAAGAAGGACCTTGGCATATTTTTGTACCTCCAAGTGGCCGACTTTAATGTAAAATGGTCACTGCAGGGGACTTTTGGTTTGACTCTTATCTTTGAAGTTAAAGCCATTGTTTTTCAGAGCAGACCTGGGTCCCACCTGGATAAACAGCCTAAACCTTGTCCAGAATTCATTGCCATAAAGCAAACCAAACATTCCCAGAGCATCTCAGAGCCCTTCCCCCACTGCTCTCATGTGTCCCTGTGGGTCAGCACAGAGCCCTCACTTTCTGCCCTAAGAAGCAGTAAGCACAGCTGTGGTGGCAGCAGAGGCAGTTAGTACCCTGCCTGGACCAGCGCACTTTCTGGCCCAGTGAGGAGAATGCATGGGGCTCCTCCTCCAGCTGTTCCCACTCCCCAGGCAAGCGTGCAGCCCTGAGCCTGAACAGAACTGAAACCACAGGCTCTGCCCGAAACAGAGCCTCCTCTTCAACCCACAGCTCTCCCCAAGATCTATCCTGAAATTGAAGAGCCTCCCAAGTGGCCAGGGTCCCCTCCCCCTCCACTCTATCTTCTGCCTCTGCAGGTCCCTGAAACCGGCTCTGGGATTGCTGGCAGCAATAGGTGGACCAAGACCGGCTACAGGGACCCAGAGCCAACTAGCCCAGAGTCCCCCAGCAGATGGAGCTCCTGACACCACTTTTGCCCTTTCCTTTGCGAGCTGTAGGTGACCTGCCCACAGACCCACAGTCTCTGCAGACCCTCCAATATTAGTCTTTTGTCATCAGCTGATCTATATAATTGGAAAGCTGGGTTCCCTCTGGACATGCCAGATTAGAACTACAACAAGGTTCAAGGTAGGGAAATGTTGATATTTTACTGGTCGGGCTCTAGTCTAAAGGGAGTGATGAGAAGCCACGACAATTTGGCTCTGGTAAGAGAAGTGATGCAGGGCCCAACAGAGCCCCCATCTGTTTTTCTAGAAATATTCATAGAAGCTTATAGATACTATACTCCTTTTAACCAACAAGCCGCGGCTACTATGGCTTTTAAAGATTGCATGCCATGGCTTTACAAGATTTAGTCAGGGAGGCAGAAAAGGTGTATCACAAGAGAGGGAGAATAAGAGGGAAAGAAGACAGGACAGGAATTTCAGCAGGATTTTGGCCGCAGTAGTAGGGGAACGTGAAGAAAGCAACAGGCCAGAGAATAGACAGATAGGGTACCTAGGCAACAAGGAACCCAGACCTGAAGTAAGAAGGTCTGTCCAGAAGATTTTAGAGAAGGAACAATGTGCCTATTGCAAGGAAAAAGGACATTGGGCATGGGAATGCCCAAAGAAGGAGGGAAGGGCCCCTAAGTACCTGACTCTGAAAGATGATGAATAGGGGAATCGGGGCTCGTACCCCCTCCCCGAGCCTAGGGTAACCCTGATGGTGGAGGGGACTCCCGTGGACTTTTTAATTGACACAGGGGCAGAACATTCTGTGTTGAAACATCCGCTGGGAAAATTTAAAAAAAATATAAGAACCATAGTAATTGGAGCCACTAGTCAGAAAAAATACCCCTGGACACTGCGTGCACTGTAGATCTTGTGAAAGGCCAAGTGAGTCATTCCTTCTTGGCCATTCTGGAATGTCCCACACATCTTCTAGGAAGAGATCTTCTGACTAAATTAAAGGCCCAGATTAGCTTTACCCAAGAAGGGCTGAGAATAAGTTGGGAACCTCCCACCTCCGTAGTTTTAGCCCTGCAGCTTGAGGAAGAATACAGACTGCATGAAGGCATAAAGCAAACGGAGGTGCCAGACCTAAAAGATTGGTTGACTGCTTTCCCTAGAGCATGGGCAGAGACTGGAGGCATGGGAATGGTTGTCAAAGTTTCCCCTGTGGTTATGGGACTGAAAACAGATGCAACCCCTATAGGAGTGCGACAATACCCAATGAGCCATGAAGCAATGATGGAATCAGGCCACATATTCAGAGACTATTTCAAGTAGGTATTTTGGTAACTTGCCAGTCACGCTGGAATACTCCTGTATTGCCAGCAGAGAAAGCTGGCACGAGTGACTATAGATCAGTCCAAGACCTGAGAGAGGTTAATTAGAGGGTACAAGATATTCACCCAACTGTTTTTAATCCCTATAACCTCCTCGGCTCACTCCCTCTGGAGAGAAAATGGTACACAGTACTTGATTTAAAAGATGCTTTCTTTTGTCTGAAGTTACATCCCTCCAGCCAGCCCATATTTGACTTTGAGTGGAGAGATCCTGACACTGGACAAATGGGACAATTGACCTGGACTCGGTTACCCACGGGATTCAAAAACTCCCCCATGCTTTTTGATAAGGCCCCACAATGAGATTTAGCCTCCTTCTGAGCTGAAAATTTCCAGATAACTCTGCTTCAATATGTTGATGACTTGCACCTTGCTGCAACCACGGAGAGAGAATGCTGGCAGGGGACCAAGAGATTGCTAGCAGAACTGGCATTATCTGCCAGCCCCCAGACCGATGGATAACAAATGCCTGGATGACTCACTACCAGATTCTGCTGCTGACTGAACGGGTCATGTTTGCTCCTCCTGCTATTCTCAGCCCTGTTACCTTCCTGCCTGAAATGGACGATTCCTCACTCTTCACTGCTGTGCAGACATCCTTGTGGAGGAAATTGGGATTGGAAGAGATCTACGTAACTTGACATGGCCAGGTGTTCCAAACTGGCAGACAGATGGAAGCAGTTTCCTAGTGGAAGGTCAGAGGATGGCAGGTGTGGCAGTGGTAGATGGTAAGCGAGTCGTGTGGGCTGGCAACCTGCCAGAAGGTACATCAGCTCAAAAAGCTGCATTAATTGCCCTGACCAAGGCCCTTCAGATGGCTGAGGGGCAGTCCATCAACATTTACACCAATAGGAGGTATGCTTTTGCTACAGTCCACGTCCACGGTGCCATCTATAGACAAAGAGGGTTGCTGATGTCAGCAGGCAAGGACACAGAAAATAAAGAGAAGATTCTGAGCCTCCTTGATGCTATTCATCTGCCTGCCAAAGTGGCCATTATACATTGTCCTGGACATCATAAAGGACACAATGCTGTGACAAGGGGAACTAACATGGCTGATGTTAAAGCTAAATAGGCTGCACTCAGCCCTATGATACTGCCCTCCAGGCCTCGACATAGAGAATCTCTCCAGAAAGTTGCTCTGCCAGAACTGGAACTGTGCAGCCAGAGTTTTGAGTATACCTATCCCTGAAGATATGAAACTAATGGAAAATTTAGGGTTTACTGCAGAAAATTCACAGTGCCAACGAGCAGCCAGTAATGGTAAAATAATATTGCCACAAAAAGAAGGGAAAACATTTATTGAAAATATACATCTGCTGTCCCACCTGGGAGCCAAACACCTGCAAACACTGGTAAAAGCATCTACTTTTTATGTTTTAAGGCTCTCTGATGTTGCAGAAGCAGTAGTTAAGAAGTTTGTACTATGTGCCATGACTAATGTAGGACATTCAAGATATCCTCCAGGGAGAAGACTACGAGGAGACCACCCTGGAGTCTACTGGAAAGTAGATTTTACTGAAGTAAAGCCAGCTAAGTATGGTAATAAATATCTTTTAGGTTTTTTTTTAATTTTTAATATTTTTTATTACGTATTTTCCTCAATTACATTTCCAATGCTATCCCAAAAGTCCCCCATACCCTCCCCCCAACTTCCCTACACACCCATTTCCAATTTTTTGGCCCTGGCATTCCCCTGTACTGGGGTATATAAAGTATATGTGTCCAATTGGCCTCTCATTCCAGTGATGACCAACTATGCCATTTTTGATACATATGTAGCTAGAGTCAAGTGCTCCGGGGTACTGGTTAGTTCATAATGTTGTTCCACCTGTAGGGTTTCAGATCCCTTTAGCTCCTTGGGTACTTTCTCTAGCTCCACCATTGGGAGCCCTGTGATCCATCCAATAGCTGACTGTGAGGATCCAATTCTGTGTTTGCTAGGCCCCGGCATAGTCTCACATGAGACAGCTATATCTGGGTCCTTTCAGCAATATCTTGTTAGTGTATGGAATGATGTCAGCGTTTGGAAGCTGATTATGGGGTGGATCCCCGCATATGGCAGTCTCTAGATGGTCCATCCTTTCGTCACAGCTCCAAACTTTTTCTCTGTAACTCCTTCCATGGGTGTTTTGTTCCCAATTCTATGAAGGGGCACTGTGTCCACACTTTGGTCTTCGTTCTTCTTCGTTTCATGTGTTTTGCATCTTGTACTTTATATCTCGCTATACTAAGTATCTGGGCTAATATCCACTTATCAGTGAGTATATTTCATTTGAGTTCTTTTGTGATTGGGTTACCTCACTCAGGATGAAGCCCTCCAGGTCCAACCATTTGCCTAGGAATTTCGTAATTCATTCTTTTTAATAGTTGAGTAGTACTCCATTGTGTAAATGTACCAAAATTTTTGTATTCATTCCTCTGTTGAGGAGCACATGGGTTCTTTCCAGCTTCTGGCTATTATAAATAACGCTGCTATGAACATAGCAGAGCATGTGTCCTTCTTACCGGTTGGGACATCTTCTGGATATATGCCCAGGAGAGGTATTCCAGAATCCTCCAGTAGTACTATGTCCAATTTTCTGAGGAACCGCCAGACTGATTTCCAGTGTGCTTGTACAAGCTTGCCATTACACCAACAATGGAGGAGTTTTCCTCTTTCTCCACATCCTCGCCAGCATCTGCGGTCACCTGAATTTTTGATCTTAGCCATTCTGACTGGTGTGAGATGGAATCTCAGGATTGTTTTGATTTGCATTTCTCTGATGATTAAGGAAGTTGAACATTTTTTTCAGGTTTTTCTCAGCCTTTCTTTATTTTCAGGTGAGAATTCTTTATTCAGTTCTGAGCCCCACCTTTTAAGGGGGTTATTTGTTTTTCTGGAATCCACCCTCTTAAGTTCTTTATATATATTGGATATTAGTCCCCTATCTGATTTAAGGTAGGTAAAGATCCTTTCCCAATCTGTTGGTGGTCTTTTTGTCTTATTGACGGTGTCTTTTGCCTTGCAGAACCTTTGCAGTTTCATGAGGTCCCATTTGTCAATCCTCGATCTTACAGCACGAGCCACTGCTGTTCTATTCAGGAATGTTATCCCTGTGCCCATATAGTCGAGACTTTTCCCCACTTTCTCCTCTATAAGTTTCAGTGTCTCTGGTTTTATGTGAAGTTCCATGATCCACTTAGATTTTACCTCAGTACAAGGAGAGAGGAATGGGTCGATTCACATTCTTCTACATGATAACAACCAGTTATTCCAGCACCATTTGTTGAAAATGCTGTCGTTCATCACTGGATGGTTTTACCTCCTTGGTCGAACATCAAGTGACCATAGGTGTGTGGGTTCATTTCTGGGTCTTCAATTCTATTCCATTGGTCTACTTGTCTGTCACTATACCAGTACCATGCAGTTTTTATAACAATTGCTCTGTAGTAAAGCTTTAGGTCAGGCATGGTGATTCCACCAGAGGTACTTTTATCTATTCTCATACAATATACTCCCAGAAGAAATTTCCCTCCCTCTACTCCTCCCACTTCTTTTTCCCTCCTCTTCCAACAGGGTCCACACCATTTCTCTCTCTTACTAGGCTTCTAAGAGGTAACATTAAAAAACAGTAAAATATAGAATTGAAACAAAAGCTAGCATATGGAACTTGGGCCTAACAAGTCAAGAGAAATATTCCTGACAAGAATGTTGCAGAAACAATATGAAAAAGCTGGCAGGAATGGAACAAAGTGGCTACAGTTTTGCTAGGAGGGGGACAGTTTTCAACAACATCTCTTCCTCACTTTATATCAGGCTCACTGTATTTGGTATTATGTTGAGGTCTATAATCCACTAGGACTTGAGTTTCCTGTAGGGTTATAACTATGGATCTACATTTATTCTTCTACAAGGAGATATCTAGTCTGACAAGCACGTGGTGATGTCCACTCACTAGGTGTGAATTGTTACCTTCTTCATCAAAAGATAAGGAATTGATATATGCATGTATTTATGTGCAGGTATTAAGTTTAATCTAACTGATAAATGCGTCTGCTTTTATGATAATACTCTGCTGTTGTTAATTACATAATTCAGGGTGTAGTACATTTTGCTGAAGGTGACAGCTTCAGCAGTTCTTTTATTATTCAGGAGAGTTTTTCATAGTCTGGGTTATTTGTCTTTCCATAACTAAGTGGAAATTGTCCTCTGAAGATCTGTGAATCATTGTATGGGAATTTTGATGGGGATTGCACTGAATTTATAGATTGCTTTTGGTAGACTGGCTGAGCATTGGTGATCTTTCTATCTTCTGATACCTTCTTCAATATTTTTCCTGGAATTTTTATCATAGAATATTTTTACTTGCTTGGTTAGAATTGCCTCAAGATATTTCACATTACTTGGGGCAATGTTAAAGTGTTTGTGCCTAATTTTTTTCTTACTCAAATTGTTGTTTGTATAGAGAAGGGTACTGATTTTTCTGGTTAATTTAACACTACAGGTTCTCTACTGAAAGTGTTTTTCAATCATAGACATTCTCTAGTGCAATTTCTCAAGGCACTTCTGAATATTGTTATATCATTTAAATAAAGGTACTTTGATGTACTCCTTCCCCATATGTATTTCCTTTACCTCCTACAAGTGTCGTCTTGCTTAAGCTAAGAACTTCAAGTAATGCATTGAACAGATATGGAGAGAGTGGCAGCCTTGACTTGTTCCCGATTTTAGTGGAATTCTGTAAATGTTATGCCTGGTTCTTCCTCCCAGACTCCTCCTCCCAGAAATAAGTCTCAGATTAAAAAAATACTTTAAAATACCATGCCTAGGCCTGGAAAATGGCTCTATGTTTAAGAGCACTGACTGTTCTTAAAGAGATCCTGAATCAATTCCCAGCAACCACATGGTGGCTCAAACCATCTGTGAAGGGACATAAGGTTCTCTGCTGGTGTGTCTGAAGACAGCTATAGTGTACTCATGTACATAAAATAAATATTAAAAAAATACCATGCCTATAAATTTTAGTTCCTCTTTGACTAGATCATAACTTAGATGATTCAATTGTATTACTTTCCCTTCTTCCATGTGGTTGATCACCTGTGCTCAGGGACTATGCATCTGTCCTCCCCGACTCCCACATCTTCCTGAAGACAGGTGTATTAACTCACCTGGAATTTCAACACTCAGGAGAAGCAAGAAGATGGCATGAACCACTGTGACAACCCATAATCCCTGCTTTCCCTGATGTGAAGAGCAAGAAAGATACTATTGCTTTGATATTGATGGATGAAGATTCACAGTCAAGAGGAAGGGATATGGGAGGTTTCTGCCATAACAGCTATTCATATGCCAACTTACCCCGCCTCCCAAGAAAGTAGCATACTAGTTATAGAGGCACTGAAGAGGACACTTAAGTGGGTTGGGATACAGAAATGTACCTTTCCACAATGGGTGACTAATGGAAGAGGTAGAAGGAGAAGGTATATATTCTGTTATTGAGAAGTCCATGAAGATTATGTCCCCATACTCCAGTGAGAATACAGATGACAGAACTATGTCCGTTTTATAATTTTTTATTTTTTCACGCTTTGGGGAAGGGGGGGCACAAAGGTGGGTAGACATAGCAGGACAGGGAACTGTGTGTAATCAAGTGCTAGCCAATATAAAAATAGGAGAGAATCCATTTAATTGCTATGTTCAATGAATAGCTGTACCTTTGTGATACACTGAAAATAAATAACACTAGTTTAATTGAGACATTTTCACAAAGTCTTCCTTGAAAGATTTCTACCTCATGTGTTCAGACAATCAGTCTCCAAGTTTAACACTTTCACTTTGGTAGATGGAGAGAGGAGTGTCCCAAACTTCTGGATCAACAGTTCTTAGATGGCATCCACAAGTCAGAAGTGCTCAGGGAAGTCAGACAGTGACACTTGGTCTGAGACAGAATCCAAGTCACTGAGATGTACAGGGAAGAGCTGGTCTTGTATAGCAGTCTGGTCTTAAACACCTATGAGTGTGTATTGAGCAATGGGTCTGCTTGGATTCCCAGATGTCAAAGCTGTGCTGGAATGTGGAGTTTGGGCTATTGCTGGATCTTGATCTGCAGCAGGTTGTGCAGATAGTGCACAGACTGATGATTGACAGACCATACTCTCCGCTGTTGCTGGGTTTCACTCAGCCTATAGAGACATCATGGCATCACTTAATAAATTCTCATTAATCTGAATAATGGACAAGGTTGACTCTGGGTCTGAGAACATACTTCTGCTGAAAGGAGGAGGAAAGCTGACATGACATGTTTCCTCCCATGCAGAAAATATGGATTCTGAGTCTGGAGATGTACTTGATGGGCTGCATGAAGGAGAACTGAACACAGACTGTCTCTGAGCCAAGGTATCCTGATAGGCAGAGCTTGGCAGAGAGACAGTGCCTTTAGGGCTTTCAGTTATTTCACAGGAATCCTGGCCATGCATCAAAGTTTACACCGTGTTCTTCTCTGTCTCCTTCCTTTGCTTCTTAGACCTTGTATTCTTTTGATAGATTTCACAGACCTGATCAATTTTGGAAAAGATGGCCATCTGGTCTAGGGAATTACTCAAGGGGCTGAGTTCAGGAAGAGGGCTCAAAACTGATGGTGTCTGGCACATGGAGAAGGTGGATTCTGAGTGTTGGGTCATACTTGGAGGTCCGAGTTGAGGAGAAAGGCTTAATCCCGAGGGTATGTCACTCGAAAATTCAGCATTGGCAGGTAGATAAGGTGAGGAAAGAACATTGGAATAGCCAGACCTATCACTAGATAGGTGCCCGGGTTCCCTGGAAATTCTCTACTTTTCTGCCTTTGATGCCCCAAGATAATGTGGCTCTTGCTGAAAAACATGTCTTCCAAGGGTTGATCAATGAGGGAAGAGTTGAGTTCCTGGTGAAGGGAGTTCCTTGATGGTCTAAACTCAGGAGGATAGCTGACATCCACATGTCTCTGGCACACAGAATCTGGACTGGCAGCGAAATCAGGAACTTAACCACCACTGCAGGAAGTAGGCCTATAGTGAGGTCCACTTCCAATTCTCCGAGGGAGTTGTGAACTCTTCCGACATTCTTTAGCTTGTCTGTTCTTGAACCAGGTCTGGAAAACAAAGGAGACATCAGAGGAATACCTGATTGCCCCTAACGGGACCACAGGTTGAAGCCTTTAGATGGGAAGTGTTTTTATAGCCATAGAAACTGCATGAGGCAGAAACAGAGAAATCTGAGGCTCTAAATCCCAAAGAGATCGCAGTAAGGTAGGATGTATATGATTTGGCACCAAAATCTGGGGAAGATTCAGGTAGTGTGTCCTGTGTCTTAGTAGAAGCCGTGGTGTATGGGTCTCTAAGACCCTGCAGGAAAATAATCTTGACCCAAAATGATCAAGGCAAAGCGCTTCTGTCCTTTCTTTCATTTTTTTGAGAACGTGTTTCTCTGTGCATGCTTAGCTCACATAGAAATCACTCTGAAGAACATGCTTGTCTCAGGCTCACAGAGATAGAACTGCCTCTTCCTCTCAGGTGCTAGGAATAAAGTACTCATCCTCCCCTAGCCAGTCCAGATTCTTTGGTTTCTACAAAGACACTGGTCCTACAACTGATCTTGTTATAAGCCAGAGCATTTATATTGTAAAAGACTTGATCAGTGTACTTTCTATTGAGAAAAAAAAATTCTTACCAATACTTTTAATTTATGTCATGCCTTTTATATCTTAAATGGGCCCCAAAATTGCTGGATAGTTGATGATAACCCTGAGAAACTGGGATGATAGCATGTCCCACCACGCAGTATATAGGCTAGTAAAGATTGTGCTATTTTACACATAGAGTTCCAACACAATACTTTTTTTTGATTTGTTGAGGGACCAAGGTGGAGAGATAAGGACATTAACCAACCGATGGATTTTTTTTACGCAAAATTCATGATGTCCTTGTTTTTTTCATAGCTGAATAGTACTCCATTTTGTAAATGAACCTGTATTCATTCTTAAATTAAGGGACATTTGGGTCGATACTAGCTCCTGGCTATTACAAATAAGACTGCTATAAAAATAGTGGAATACCTGTCTTTTTGGTATAGTAGAGCATCTTTTAGGTATATGACTAGGAGTGACATGACTAGGTCTTCAGGTTTCTCTTTCATCACATCCTAGACAGCATGGGCTGGGACTTGAGTCTTTGATCTTAGACATGCTGGTTGCTGTAATGTGGAATCTTTTTTTTTTCTTTCCATTTTTATTAGGTATTTAGCTCATTTACCTTTCCAATGCTATACCAAAGTCCCCCATACCCACCCACCCCTACTCCCCTACCCACCCACTCCCCCTTTTTGGCCCTGGCGTTCCCCTGTTCTGGGGCATATAAAGTTTGTGTGTCCAATGGGCCTCTCTTTCCAGTGATGGCCGACTAGGCCATCCTTTGATACATATGCAGCTAGAGTCAAGAGCTCCGGGGTACTGGTTAGTTCATAAGACATAGTACTACCGGAGGATCCAGCAATACCTCTCCTGGGCATATATCCAGAAGATGCCCCAACTGGTAAGAAGGACACATGCTCCACTATGTTCATAGCAACTTTATTTATAATAGCCAGAAGCTGGAAAGAACCCAGATGCCCCTCAACAGAGGAATGGATACAGAAAATGTGGTACATCTACACAATGGAGTACTACTCAGCTATTAAAAAGAATGAATTTATGAAATTCCTAGCCAAATGGATGGACCTGGAGGGCATCATCCTGAGTGAGGTAACACATTCACAAAGGAACTCACACAATATGTACTCACTGATAAGTGGATATTAGCCCAAAACCTAGGATACCCAAGATATAAGATACAATTTCCTAAACTCATGAAACTCAAGAAAAATGAAGACTGAAGTGTGGACACTATACCCCTCCTTATAAGTGGGATCAAAACACCCTTGGAAGGAGTTACAGAGACAAAGTTTGGAGCTGAGATGAAAGGATGGACCATGTAGATGTAGAAAGGATGGACCTGCCTTATCCAGGGATCCACCCCATAATCAGCATCCAAGATGGCGACCGCTGCTCCTGAGGCTGAGGCCGCCTCCCAAGCCAGGCGGACACCTGTCCTCTGGTCCGGATGGTGGCCGGCTGTCTGCGGCCCGCCAAGGGTGCTGCCTCAGCGGCTCTGTGCTTCCGCCCGTCCCAGAAGCTGTCCGGTTCTCTGGCGCACCCTCTAACCTGTTCAGACTCTGTAATGTGGAATCTTAAGGTTATTTTAATTTTCATTTCCCTGATGACTAAGGATGTTAAACATTTCTTAAAGTGCTCTCTGCCATTTGATATTACTCTGTTGAGAATTCTGTTTTCCTTTGTTTCCAATTTTTACAACAATTTTATTTATTCATATCCCAGCTATTGGGAGAAGACAGGAAGGCCAGAAGAATCAATGGAAGTATGCAGCCTCTGGATTTAGAATGTACAGGGACCCTCTGGAAAATACCATAGAGGAGGTGAGAGACTCTCGGGACCCATTGGCAGTGACCTTAGCCAAAATGCCCAACACTGGGAAGAGGGAACTCCAAGAGTCCACCTCCAGTAGATAGTAAGGACCTCAAGTGGAAGGATAGTGTTACCAACTTCACAGTCAAAATTTCTTGACCCCAAATTGATCCTGTCTAAAAGAACTGTAGGGACAAAAATAGGAAAGTAACTGAAGAAAAGGAAGTCCAATCGTCGGTCCAAATTGGGATCCATCTCATGTGCTGCTACCAATGCCTGACACTCATACTGATGCTATGATGTGCTGACAAGAACCTAGCATGGCCATCCTCTGAAAGGCCCTACAAGCAGCTTGCTGAGGCAGATGCAAATACTTTTCCCAACCATTGGACATTAAGTCTGGAATCGGTAAGGTTGAATTAGGAGGATTGAAAAAGCTGAAGGGGATGGCAACCACATAGGAAAGAAAGCAGTCTCAAATAACCTGGATGCCTAAGAGTTCCCAGAGACTGAGCCACCAATCATGTAGCAGACATGGGATGGTTTGAGGCCCCCAGCACATAAGAAGTAGAGGACTGCCTGGACTGGCATCGCTGGATGAAAATTAGTCTGATCCTTGAGAGACTTGAGGCCTCAGTGAAGAAGCATGCATTATTTAGCTTTTTGAAATTTAACTTCTTGAATTCTTTATATATTTTGGATATTGGCCCTCTAACAGATGTAGGGTTAGTGAAGATGTCCTATTGGCAGTGTCCTTTACCTTACAGAAGCTTTTAAATTTCATAAGATTCCACCTGTCGTTTTTGATATTAGAGTCTGAGCCATTGGTGTTCTTTTCAGGAAATTTTCCCCTGTGTTTCTGAGTTCAAGGCTATTTTCCATTTTCTATTCTATTGGATTCAGTGTTTCTGGTTTTATGTTGAAGTCCCTGATCCATTTGGACTTGTGGTTTGTATAAGATGATAAATAAGGTAAGATGTACAAATATGGATCAGTTTGCATTCAGGTACAGGCAGAACTCCAATTAGGCAAGCACCACTTGTTGAAGATGCTTCCTATTTTCCCACTGTATGTCTTTGGGTTCTTTGTCAAAGATCAAGTATGTACAGCAGTGTAGGTATATTTCAAGACCTTCAATATGTGATTTATCAACAGGTCTGTGTCTATGCCAATACCATGAGGTTTTATCACTACTGATCTGTAGTACAGTGATGTCGGGGATGATGCTTTCCCCAGAACTTCTTTTATAGTTGAGATAACGTTTGGTTACCTTAAGTGTTTTGATTTGCCATATTGAGTTGAAAATTGTTCTTTTCATGTTTGTTAAGAATTTTGCTGGAATTTTGATATGGATTACTTTGAATCTGTAGATTGCTGTTGGTTGTGTTCACCACGTTAATCCTCCCTATCCATGAGCCCAGTAGATCTTTCCATCTTCTGAGAATGTCTTCAGTTTCTTTCTTCAGGGACATGTAGTTCTTGTCATATAGATCTTTCACTTGCATGGTTAGAGTTACATCAAGATATTTTATATTACTTGTGGCTATTCTGGAGGGATGTAGATTTCCTAAGTTCTTTCTAAGCACATTTATTATTTGTATAAAGGAACACTACTGATTTGTTTGAGTTAATTTTATAATGATCCACATTTCTGGAATTATTTTTCATCTGTAGGTGTTCTTTGTAGAACTTTAGGGGTTGATTTGCATCTTATTATGTCATATCATCTGCAAATAATGATATTTTGCCTTATCCCTTTCCAATATGTGTCCCCTTTACACCTTATTGTTCTCTAACTTCTCTAGCAAGAACTGTGGATGCTATATCGAATAGTTATACAGATTTTGGGTATCCTTGATTGTCGCTGATTTTAGTGGGATTGCTTCATTTGTCTATTTAATTTAATTAATTAATTTATTTATTTTTATTTTTTCTTTGATATTTTTATATTAAATATTTTTATAATGTTTACTTTTTACAGTCCAATCTTTAACCCCTTCCTGGTTTGCTCTCCCACAGTTCCTCATGCCAGTCCTCCTCCCCTTATCTGTAAGAGGATGTTCCCCAAAAACCTTGCAAGGCCTCCCATCTCCCTAGAGCCTCAAGTCTCTCAAGGTTTAGGCTCATCTTCTCCCACTGAGGCCATGTTAAGATGATGGCCATTTTTTTTAATTAGGTATTTTCCTCGTTTACATTTCCAGTGCTATCCCAAAAGTCCCCCATACCCACCCCCCCAATCCCATACCCACCCACTCCCCCTTTTTGACCCTGGCATTCCCCTGTACTGGGGCATATAAAGTTTGCAAATCCAAAGGGCCTTTCTTTCCACTGATGGCTGACTAGGCCATCTTTTAATACAGATGCAGCTAGAGACAAGAGCTCCAGGGTACTGGTTAGTTCACGTTGTTGTTTCACATATAGGGTTGCAGTTCCCTTTAGCTCCTTGGGTACATTCTCTAGCTCCTCCATTGGAGGCTGTGACACATCCAATAGCTGACTGTGAGCATCCACTTCTGTGTTTGCTAGGCCCCGGCATAGTCTCACAAGAGACAGCTATATCTGGGTCCTTTCAGCAAAATCTTGCTAGTGTATGCAATGTTGTCAGCGTTTGGAAGCTGATTATGGGATGGATCCCTGGATATGGCAATCACTAGATGGTCCATCCTTTAGTCATAGCTCCAAATTTTGTCTCTGTAACTCCCATGGGTGTTTTGTTCCCATTTCTAGGAAGGGGCAAAGTGTCCACCCTTTGGTCTTCATTCTTAATGAGATTCATGTGTTAAGCAAATTGTATCTTATATCTTGGGTATCCTATGTTTCTGGACTAATATCTACTTATCAGTGGGTACATATTGTGCGAGTTCCTTTGTGATTGGGTTACCTCACTCTGGATGATGCCCTACAGGTCCATCCATTTGCCTAGGAATTTCATAAATTCATTCTTTTTAATAGCTGAGTAGTACCCGATTGTGTAAATGTACCACATTTTTTGTATCCATTCCTCTCTTGAGGTGCGTCTGGGTTCTTTCCAGCTTCTGACTATTATAAGTAAGGCTGCTATGAACATAGTGGAGCATATGTCCTTCTTACTGGTTGAGACATCTTCTGGATATATGCCCAGGAGAGGTCTTGCTGGATCCTCCAGTAGTACTATGTCCAATTTTCTGAGGAACCGCCAGACTGATTTCCAGAGTGGTTGTACAAGCTTGTAATCCCACCAACAATTGAGGAGTGTTCCTCTTTCTCCACATCCTCGCCAGCATCTGCTGTCACCTGAATTTTTGATCTTAGCCATTCTGACTGGTGTGAGGTAGAATCTCAGGGTTGTTTTATTTTGCATTTCCCTGATGATTAAGGATTTTGAACATTTTCTCAGGTGCTTCTCTGACATTCGATATTTCTCAGGTGAGAATTCTTTGTTCAGCTCTGATCCCCACTTTTTAATGGGGATATTTAATTTTATGCTGGCTGTTGGTTTCCATATAATTGCAATGTGTGTGCAATGAATTCCTAATATCTGTATGACTTATAACAGGAAAAGGTGTTGCATATTTTCAAAGGGTTTTAAGGCATCTAAAAATATGAGCATATAATTTTTTGGAGTTAATTTATATAGTAGATTGTGTTGATGGATTTTTGTATACTGAACCACCCCTTCCTTCCTGGGATGAGGCCTACTTGATCACAGTGAATGACATTTTTTAATGCGTTCTTTAATTTGTTCTGAGAGAATTTTATTGAGTAGTTTTGTATTGCTATTCCTAAGCAAATTTGGTCTGAAGTTTTCTAGTTTGTTGGATCTTTGTATCATTTAAGTATCAGAGTAACTGTGGCTTCATGCAATGAATTAGGTAGTGGTCTTTCTGTTTCTGTTTTGTGGAAGAGTTTGATGAGCATTGGTATTAGTTCTTTTTTGAAGGTCTGGTAGAATTCTGCCATAAAACCATCTGGTCCTGGGATTTCTTTAGATGACAGGCTTTGAATTTCTTCTTCTGTTTCCTCAGGTGTTATGGAACTCTTTAGATATTTTATCTCATGTTGATTAACACTGGTAGGTTGTGTCAGTCTAGAAAATGATCCCATTTCATTTTGATTTTCCAGTAAGCTGCACATAGGCTTTAGAAGCAAGATCTCATGATTCATTGAATTTTCTCAGTTTCTGTAATGGCTCCTTTTTACATTTTTCTTAACTTTGATACTGTCTCTGTGCTCTTTAGTCAGTTTTGTCAAAAGGTGTACTTATCTGTGAATTTTCTCCCAGAACCATGTCCCAGTTTTGTTGATTCTTTGTATCATTCTCTTACTTTCTTTTTTTTTTATTACGAATTTTCCTCAATGACATTTCCAATGCTATCCCAAAAGTCCCCTATACCCTCCCGCCCACTTCCCTACCCACACATTCTCATTTTTTTTGGCCCTGGCGTTCCCTGTACTGGTTTTCTTACATTCTTATTGTTTGATTCCAGCCCTGAGGTTGGCCATTTTCTTCCCTTTACTGCTCTTAGTTGTGTTTGCTTTTTTCATAAATATAGGTAAATAGAGAATTAAATAAACCATACTCTGAAACATACAAAGACAAACATACACAGGAATTGAGAGCGAAGACGACAGACAAACAGATGACAGACAGAGACAGAGGCTGAGAATCTGAAATTGTGTCCATTAAGCCAACAGTTAATGACCTAACCATGGTGCTTACACAACAGGATGTTTCTTATATTCAGTGTTGAACAATCTTTAAATAACCCATTAGGTGGAACAACAATATGAACTAACCAGTACCCCCAGAGCTAGTGTCTCTAGCTGCATTTGTAGCAGAAGATGGCCTAGTCGGCCATCTTTGGGAAGACAGGCCCCTTGGTCTTGCATACTTTATATGCCCCAATACAGGGGATTGCTAGGACCAAGAAGTGGAAGTGGGTGGGTAGGGAAACAGGGCATGGGGACTGTATAGGGGACTTTCAGGATAGCATTTGAAATGTAAATAAAGAAAATATCTAATAAAAATTTTAAAAAAATAAAAAATTCTCAATAAAATCCTCACAAACCAAATCCAAGAACACATCAAAATGATGATGCATCGTGATCAAGTAGGCTTCATCCCAGGGATACAGGGATGGTTTTATATAAAGAAATCCATCAATAAAATCCACTATCTAAACAAACTCAAGGACAAAAACCACATGAACATCTTGATAGATGCTGAGAAAGCATTTGACAAAATCCAACACCCATCCATGATAAAAGTCTTGGAAAGTTCAGGAATTCAAGGCCCATAACTAAAAATAATTAAAGCAATATACAGCAAACCAGTAGTCAACATAAAACTAAATGGATTGAAACTTGAAGCAATCCCACTAAAATCAGGGAATAGACTAGGCTGCCCACTTCCTTCCTACCTATTCATTATAGTAGTGAAAGACCTAATCAGAGCAATTAGACAACAGAAGGGCATCAAAGTGATACATATTGAAAAGAAGAAGTCAAAATATCACTATGGCAGATGACATGATACTATATATTAGTGACCCTAAATATTCCACCAGAGAACCCCTTAACCTGATAAACAGCTTCAGTGCAGTAGCTGGATATAAAATTAATTCAAACAAATCAATGGCCTTTCTCTACACAAAGGATAACCAGGCTGAGAAAGAAATTTTGGAAACAACACCCTTCACAATAGTCACAAATAATATAAAATACCTTGGTGTGACTCTAAATAAGGAAGTGAAATATCTGTATGATAAGAACTTCAAGTCTTAATAGAAAGAGATCATAGAAGATCTCAGAACATCACAAGATCTCCCTTGCTCAGGGATTAGAGTAATTAATATAGTAAAAATGGCTAGCTTGCCAAAAGCAATCTACAGATTCAATGCAATCCCCATCAAAATCCCAACTCATTTCTTCACAGAGTTAGAAAGGGCAACTTTCAAATTCATCTGGAATAACAAAAAACCTAGGATAAAAAAATATTCTCAAAAATAAAATAACCTCTGGTGGAATCACCATGCCTGGCCCCAAGCTGTCCTCCGGAGCAACTATGGTAAAAACTTCATGGTACTGGTAGAGCAACAGACAGGTAGATCAGTGGAAATGAACTGAAAACCCAGAAATGGACCCACACACCTATGGTCACTTGATCTTTGTCAAAGAAGCTAAAACCATCCAATGGAAAAAGACAGTATTTTCAATGAATGTTGCTGGATTAACTGATTGTTATCATGTAGCAGAATGTGAATTGAGCCATTCTTACCTCCTTGCACAAAGCTCAAGTCTAAGTGGATCAAGGAACTCCCCCTAAAACCAGAGACAGAAAAACTTAAAGAGGACAAAATGGGAGGAAAACCTTGAAGATATGGGCGCAGGGGAAAAAAATTCCTGAACAGAAGAAAGCATATGCCTGGGCAGTAAGATGGAAAATTGACAAATGAGATCTCATGAAAGTGCAAAGCTTCTATAAGGGAAAAGGCACTGTTAATAAGACAAAAAGGCCACCATCAGATTGGGATAGGATTTTTACCAACCCTAAGCCCGATAGGATTATCCAATATCCAATATATACAAAGAACTGAAGAAGCTGAACTCCAGAAAAATCAAATAACCCCATTTAAATATGGGGCAGAGAGCTGAACAAAGAATTCTCTACTGAGGAATACTGATTGCCTGAGAAGCACCTGAAAAAATGTTCAACATCCTTAATCATCAGGGAAATGCAAAGCAAACCCTGAGATTCTACCTCACACCAATCAGAATGGCTAATATCAAAAATTCAGGTGACAGCAGATGTTGGCAAGAATGTGGAGAAAGAGGAACACTCCTCCATTGCTGGTGGGATTGTAAGTTTGTACAACCAATCTGGAAATCAGTCTGCTGGTTCCTCAGAAAATTGGATATAGTACTACCTGAAGATCCAGCAATACCTCTTCTGGGCATGTACCCAGATGATTTTCCAACTGGTCATAAGGACACATGCTCCACTTGTTCCTAGCAGCCTTATTTATAATAGCCAGGAGCTGGAACCAATCCAGATGTCCCTCAACAGAGGAATGGATACAGAAAATGTGGTACATTTACAAGTGGAGTACTACTCAGCTATTAAAAACAACGAATTTAGGAAATTCTTTAGCAAATGGATGGGTCCGGAGGATATCATCCTGTGTGAGGTAACCCAATCACAGAAGAACTCACATAATATGCACTCACTGTTAAGTGGATATTAGCCTAGAAACTTAGACCACCCAAGATACAATTCGCAAAACACATGAAACTCAAGAAGAAGGAAGAATAAATTGTGGATACTTCGTTCCTTCTTAGGATGGGGAACAAAATACAAATGGAAGGAGTTACATAGACAAAGTTCAGAGCTGAGATGAAAGGAAGGACCATGCAGAGGCTGCCCTGGCCCGGGGATCCATCTGATAAACAACCACAAAACCTAGTCACTATTGCATATTCCAGCAAGATTTTGCTGACAGGACCCTGATATAGAGGTCTCTTGTGATGCTATGCCAGTGCCTGGAAAATACAGAAGTGGATGCTCACAGTCATCTATTGGAACACAGGGCCCCCAATGAAGGAGCTAGAGAAATTACCCAAGGAGCTAAAGGGTCTGCAAAGCTATAGGCCGAACAACAATATGAACTCAGCAGTAGCCCCCAGAGCTTGTGTCTCTAGTTGGGTATGTAGCAGAAGATGGCCTAATCGACCATCAATCGGAGAATAGGCCCTTGGTATTGAGAAGATTATATGTCCCAGGACATGGGGGGGGGTTCCAGGACCAGGAAGTGGTAGTGGATAAGTTGGGGAGCAGGGTGGGGGTAGGGTATAGGGGACTTTAGGGATGGCATTTGAAACGTAAATTAAGAAAATTTCTAATAAAAGAGGCTCCTGGCTCTTCAGAGACAAGCAGGTCTCCAAAGAGTGGATTTGAAGGCTTAGTCACCAAAAAGGATGGAGAGTGGAAGTGTGCTGTTTATTTTGTACAAAATGAGTTCTCTTTCAATATATGTGTGGCTTTTGAAGCCTCCAAGCCAACTCATAAGCCACATGAAGTTCCTTCAGCTTTCACAGAGGGCTCAAAGTCACAGTCAAGTGAATCTCCAGGAAGTCAAGTGGGAACAGAATTCAAAACTAACTTTCCAGAAAAGAATTTTAAAGTTGTCCTTTCAGAGCAGAAAATTAATTTTGGGCTTGTGAGTCCAGAAAAAAACACCTTCCTTTGCCTTTCAGGGTGGCTCTAATACAGAATTTAAGTCAATCAAGGATTGATATATTGGAGAGATCAGGAAATCAAGGCCCATTCCTAAACATCCTTGAATCAAATTACTGCAAACAAACATCCAATATCAGATTAAATGTAGTGATACTTGAAGCAATCACTTAAATCAGGGACAAGACAATGATGCACACTCTCCCCATATATATTCAATATAATACTCAAAGTTCTAACTAGAGCATTAAGACAATAAAAAGGTATCAAGGGGATGGCAAGGAAGAATTAAAGTTATCACTGATTGCAGATGATATGAGTGTCCATGAGTGACCCCAAAAATACTACCAGAGAACTTCTACATCTGATAAACAGCAAAGTGACTGAATGTGAAATTAACTCAAATAAATCATTAGCTTTCTTTATACAAGTGATAAACAGGCTGAGAAAGACATTGGGAAACAACATCCTTCACACTAGTCACAAATAATATAAAATCTTACGGTAACTCTAACCAAACAAATTAAAGATCTATATGACAATGACATCAAGTCTCTCAAGAAAGAAATCAAGAAAGATATCAGATTATGGAGAGATTTCCCATGCTCATGCACTGGCAGAATTAATATAGTAAAACTGGCCATCCTACTAAAAGTAATCTGCAGATTCAATGCAATCCCCCAAAAAATCCTGACACAATTCTTCAAAAACATGTAAAGAGAAATTCTCAAATTCATCTGGAAAGACAAAAAACTAAGAATAGCAAAAATAATTCTTTTTGTTTTTTTGTTTGTTTGTTTGTTTGTTTTTTCAAGACAGGGTTTATCTGTGTAGCAGTGGCTGTCCTGGAACTCACTCTGTAGACCAGGCTGGCTGCAAACTTAGAAATCTGCCTGCCTCTGCCTCTGAAGTGCTGATATTAAAAGCGTTTGCCACCACGTCCGGCTACAAACACAATTCTTAGAAATTAAAGAAAGCCTGGCATGGTGGCACACGCCTTTAATCCCAGCAATCTGGAGGCAGACGCAGGCTAATTTCTGAATTCGAGGTCAGCCTGGTCTACAAAGTGAGTTCCAGGATAGCCAAACATAGAGAGATACCCAGTCTCAGAAAACAAACAAACAAACAAACAAACAAACAGAAATTAAAGAACTTCTGGGGGAATCTACACCCTTGACCTCAAGCTAGACTACACTGAAATAATGATAAAAACAACTGTATGGTGTTGGGACAGAGATAGGCATGTTGAAAATGAACTAGAATTGAAGATGTAGAAATAAAACCACACACTTATGGACACTTGATTTTTGCGAAAGGAACAAAAATATACAATGGAAAAAGAAAGCACCTTTTAAAAATCGTCCTGGTGTAACTGGCATTCTGTACACTTAAAAATGTATATGGAGACAATTTATACACAGTATACAACGCTCAAGTCCAAGTAGATGAAGGACCTAAACATAAACCCAGACACACGAAATCTAATAGAAAAGAAAGTGAGAAAGAGCCTTGAACTCATTGAAACAGGAGGATATTGACACAGGCATGCAGGGTCAGAGGATCCAAAGACAGGGAAGACCTTTGAGAGTCATTCGTGGACAATATATGTAAGCCCTGGTATCAAGGAATTTTAATCCAACAATATGGGGGCTCTCTCTGAGCAGATTCAAAGACCTTCTATGTCCGTGTGATTTGTCTGGAACATAGACTTGCCACACACATTAATCATTCTGGCTGGAACTCTTGAGTTTTGTTCAGGTTTTCACTTCTTTCTTTGGAGTATCCTGGTTCGGCAGCACACCAAGCAGGGAGGATGAAACACAGGTGATTTTAACACCATGCTTCTTTCCTTGGGATATGTGGAAGCTGATGCACAGCAGGTGGGAAAGTATGATACAAAGTTCAGAATGGGTGGGTCAGCATGACTATGTGGCATTCCTAAATTTAAAGATTGGCTGTTGGGCTCCTGAGATAAGATGGAGAAGATGAAGCATTGAAAAGAAGAAAGACTCCTCTGTTTCCTGCTAAGGTTAGTAAAGCTGTCTGGTCATAGTAGGCCACAACTTTCCTAAGGTGGGAAGTACAACACTTTAGCACAGACATTTAATTACAAACAATGACATTAAATTGAGGGGCAGAGAAAGTGATGAATTAGAGAAAATTCAAACAGAATGAGTCAGAGATAGGATGCATCAAACACTCAGGAGAACAACTACTTGAGAACATAGGAGAGAGAGGCAGTTGAGTGAGTTGAGTTAATTGAGAGTCAGTGCTCTGAGTGCAAGTCAGGTCAGTGGAGTTGAGTTTTTTCTGTGAGTTCATTCAGTGCATGTCAGCACAGGCACTTGAAGCCAGAGAATAAGAAAGAGGCAGAAGACTAACACTAATTTAAAGAGTTTTTTTGGGGCTAAGCAGAGAAATTCAATGAGAAGCTGACAGAAGGTAAATTAAATATGTCAGATTGCAAAGAAAATTGAACCAAACATTCGAATTGAACCAGCAAGACAGGGTTCAGAAAGTGCTTTTTTTTCTTCTTTTAAAATTACATATTTTCCTCAATTACATTTCCAATGCTATCCCAAAAGTCACCCCCCCCCACCCCCCTACCCACCTGTTCCCATTTTTTGGCCCTGGCGTTCCCCTGTACTGGGGCATATAAAGTTTGCAAGTCCAGTGGGCATCTCTTTCCAGTGGTGGACAACTAGGCCATCTTTTGATACATATGCAGCTAGAGTCAAGAGCTCCGTGGTACTGGTTAGTTCATATTTTTGCACGTACAGGGTTGCAGATCTCTTTAGCTCCTTGGATACTTTCTCTAGCTCCTCCATGGGGCCCTGTGATCCATCCAATAGTTGACTGTGAGCATCCACTTCTGTGTTTGCTAGGCCCCGGCCTAGTCTCAGAAGAGACAGCTACAAGTGATGGTCCTTGCAACAAATGCTTGCTAGTGTATGCAATGTTGTCATCGTGTGGAGGCTAATTATGGGATGGATCCCTGGATATGGCAGTCTCTAGATGGTCCATTTTTTTGTCTCAGCTCCAAACTTTGTCTCTGTAACTCCTTCCATGGGTGATTGTTTCCAATTTTAAGAAGGGGCAAAGTGTCCACACTTTGGTCTTCATTCTTCTTCAGTTTCATGTGTTTTGCAAATTGCACCTTATATCTCGCTATACTAAGTTTCCGGGCTAATATCCACTTATCAGAGAGTACATATAATTTGAGTTCTTTTGTGATTGTGTTACCTCATTCAGGATGAAGCCCCCCAGGTCCAACCATTTGCAAAGGAATTTTTACAAATTCATTCTTTTAAATAGCTGAGTAGTACTCCATTGTGTAAATGTACACATTTTGTGTATCAATTCCTCTGTTGAGGGACATCTGGGTTCTTTCCAGCTACTGGCTATTATAAATAAGGCTGCTATGAACATAGAGGAGCATGTGTCCTTCTTACCGTTTGGGACATTTTCTGGATATATGCCCAGGAGAGGTATTGCTGGATCCTCCAGTAGTACTATGTCCAATTTTCTGAGGAACCTCCAGACTGATTTCCAGAGTGGTTGTCCAAGCTTGAAATCCCACCAACAATGGAGGAGTGTTCCTCTTTCTCCACATCCTCGCCAGCATCTGCTGTCACCTGAATTTTTAATCATCGCCATTCTGACTGGTGTGAGGTGGAATCTCAGGGTTTTGCTTTGCATTTCCCTGATGATTAAGGATGTTGAACATTTTTTCAAGTGCTTTTCAGCCATTCAGCATTCCACGGGTGAGAATTCTTTGTTTAGCTCTGAGCCCCATCTTTTAAGGGGGTTATTTGATTTTGTGGAGTCCACCCTCTTGAGTTCTTTATATATATATTAGTCCCCTATCTGATTTAAGATAGGTAAAGATCCTTTCCCAATCTGTTTGTGGCCTTTTTGTCTTATTGAAGGTGTCTTTTGCCTTGCAGAAGCTTTGCAGTTTCATGAGGTCCCATTTGTCAATCCTCGTTCTTACAGCACAAGCCATTGCTGTTGTATTCAGGAATTTTTCCCCTGTGCCCATATCTTCGAGGCTTTTATGTGAGTTATTCAGCAGAAAGACTCCAAGATGACAGTTACATCAAAGGAAATAAGAGATACATTTATATCCTGGTCATTGTCGTAGTGGTCAAACACAGAGAGGGTTGATTCAAGCAAGGCATAATAACTTCCTGGTTATCTGGTGAGTTTGTCTTGTGAATAATGTTTGTGTATGATGTGTAGGATTGGAGGGGTTACATTCATGAAAGAGAGAAGGCCCTTGTGGAGGAGATCCTTTGGTAGCATTCAGGAGATGGTTTGTGTGTGTTTGGAGGTAGAGGTTTGTCAAAGGCCCAGCTTGATGGGTGTAGGGCCTTGAGAAAATACAGGAGAAGTTTGCAAGTTTTCAACATACAAAGATCCATAGGTGTTCAAGAATCATAGAGGACATGGGAAAAATGCTGCTCAGAGATCAGGGTGCTGGTTCAGTTACTACTATGCTTTGTGGACTTTTCATCAGTTCAACATGAGGCATTAGCCTCATATTATATAAGTAGTCTAGAGGAATTGATGTGGAGGCCTGAGTATAGAAACTAGGGACTGTGGGGTCTTCTCTTATCTATTTCTATTTCCATGTTCTCCTATGCATACTGGTCTCCCAATGGGAATTAATTTCCATGCAATGCTAAATCTGAAGTTCTCTCAGGCTTCCCTTTGCCACCTGATCCACAAATAATCAGATCACACTCTATAACTCCAAGTAACAAATCATTTAGGTCTCCAGGGAACCCAGACTGTGAAGCTTCTCAGGTTGCTTCAGGTCTACCAAGCCAACAACTTCTCCTGTCTTCCCAAGTGTCTCTGGTTTCACAAGTTTCTTCCGAAGATTCAAGGAGGCAGAGGAGAGACCTCACTGTATGCATTAGGAAAAATGGTAGTCCTGGAAGAATATTTTGATATGCTCAAGTATCCATGCAAGGAACAACCAACGTCACTGGCTCAAAGCTTGGATTGATTGACCACATGATCAAGTTATGGCCTGTCTTATCTCACCCTCCTTTAGTGAGGTAGACATTCCCCATCATTTCCTTTGCTGAGGTCTTGCAATGCAGAAATCTGGTACAATTGGGATGCATAGACACTGGTTCCACAAAGTGTCTGGGAGGCATAGACATCAGGGCACACCTCCAAATTTCTGACTATTACAAGACACATTCTTGCACTGTGGCTTTCATGTCCAGGTCGTTCTGCTTCCTTGTTTCTTGGGTTCAGGAGCCTTCGTGTTATGCAATGTGTTTTGTAAGGTTAAGTACAGTTTCCAAAGACTGAACTACCTGTTTCCTCTGCCAGTGAAGTTTCTGCACACCCAACGCATTTGGAAGTCATCTATTCTCTGATAATCTGTCCACTGATTACCTCTTCAAACTAGGAATCAAACGTTCCCCATTGATCAAATCTTGAGAAAGTACTGCTTCAGGAAGAGCCATTTAGGGGGCAATCACACAGGCAGAAGGGTAGGGAACTGTCTGCAATGCAAGACCAACTATCTAGTGGCAGTTCTGCATTTCCCAAATATTGTGTCCCCCTTTCTGTGTCAGCCAGTTCAGTTTTGATGTTTGAGAGACCACTGGGGTATCAGCACTCCTCCTCGGCTCAGTTATTCAACTCTTGCCCCAAACTCAGAATCCACCTTCTCCATGTGTCAGAAACCAGCAACTGTGAGCCCTCTTTCTGATCTCAGCACTTATAGTAATTCCTCAGACCAGGAATTCATCTTCTCCAACACTGGTCAAGACTGTATGGAGCTCTATCCAAAGAATATAAGATGTAGGGCACAGAGGCAGCAGAAAAATGAATTGGTTCAGTTTTATTTTACCTGCATATCTACTGAAGCATGGTCATATTCTTCATGAACTGCTCCTTAAATATAACAGGGTCGTGTCCCTCCATCATCCTGTCAGGAAATTGTCAAATGTGGAGAGATACACTTTAGTATCCCACCACATTTAAGAGTTGTTTACCTGTTGACTTCCTGCCTAGTTTGTTAGATTTTAGGGATGGATTGTGTTGACATGTAGTTATTGGTTGTCAGAGAATATTTCGCTGTCATTCTCTCTCAACTGTAAGGATGGAGATACCATTATCACAGCAATAATATCCTTGCTCCTCTTCATAGTCAGTGGGAACATATGTCATTGGCATCCACATGGTTCCTTGGGAAAACAAAGAACAGGAACATGGCCCCCAGCAGGAGGAGAATGATGGAACCAGACAAGGCTCATAGAGCCAGGCAGGACCATTGACATGGACTTAGGTGAAAGTACAGGCCACTCACATAAATATGGTCTTTCAGTAACAGCAGGCCTGCTGACCACAGCATGGCTTAAGAATACAGCATTGACTACTTATATTTATTAGTTATGGCACTTCTTCTTGGAGACCAGCATGGCCTTAACATTCTGTCTTTCTTCTTTCTTTTACTGGGTATGTTGATTCCTAGTGTGTACTAACACACTAGTTTTACTAACACCTATAGTCAATTAATAAGTTGAAGTAATCTTCTATTGTGTTCTTTATACTTTTTCCTTAAATCAATAATGCGATTTCTTTTGGGTTTTTTTGTTTGTTTATTTGTTTTTGTTTCTGTTTTTTTTTGTTTTTGTTTTTGTTTCTTTGGACACAGGGTTTCTCTGTGTAGCTCTGGCTGTTCTGGAACTCACTTTGTAGACCAGGCTGGCCTCGAACTCCTAAATCTGCCTGCCTATGCCTCCTGAGTGGTGGGATTAAAGGTGTGTGCAACCACACCTGGCATTTTTTTAACACAATAATACAGGTCTCTCATACTTTACACTGTGCCACAACATCAAGAAAATTAAAATCTTGGGTACCAGTTCAGAGAAACCAGTTCAGTTCCCAATATTTCTGTTCTTTGTCTCTCCACTTTCAGGGCGTCCAGTGCAGCCTCTTCCACACTCTTCTAGACTTATGTGTTCATACATTCACAAATACACATACTGCTTTCATACACTCAGTTGATAAGACAGAATGCTGAAGCAGACATTTGTTCAGTACAAAGAGTGGAGAAAGTTGGTTGTGTTTTACCACACCTTTAATCTCAGCATTCAGGAGACAAAGGCAGGATCTGGATGTGAGAGGATAAGTGGAGGGCAAAAGTGAATCATGATCTGCTGTAGGCAGTGGTTTGGGGGAGAGAGGAGAAAAGCCCTGAGGGCCAGCAGAATGAATGGAAATATGCAACCTCTGTGGGTGGGAGGTGGGGTACCTTGTAGAAAGTACAAAAGACCTTGGAGGTAAGAGACTCTCAGGACTCAAAGGGAGGGATCTTAGTAAAATCCTCACCAGTGGAGAGAGGAAAGTCATAGAGTCCACCTCCAGTAGAAATACAGGTCATCTAGTGGAGGGATGGTATTGTTATCCCACAGTCAAATACTCTAACCCAGAATTGTTTCTGTCTTAAACACAAACAAACAAACACAAAAACAAAAAAACAAAAAAACAAAAAAACAAAAAAACAAAAACTGCAGGGACAAAGGTGGAGAAGGGACTGCGTAAGTGGAGTTCCAGTGACTGGAGCATCTTTGGATCCATGTCAAGAGGAGGCTCCAAGGCCTGACACTATTATTGATGCTATGGAGTGCTTACAGACAGCAGCCTACCTTGGCTGTCTTCTGAGCGGCCCAACAAGCAGTTGACTGAGACTGATGTAGGTACTTACACCCAGGGATTGGACAGATGCCATGAACCTCTGTGGTTAAATTAGGGATATGTTAAATAATCAGAGGAAGAGGCCAACCCCATAGGATGAGAAGCAGTCTCACCTAACCCAGACCCTGATTTCTCTCAGACACTGAACCACTAATCAGGGAGCATACATGAGCAGGTCCTATGCCCCTGACACTTATACAGCAGAGGACCTCTTAGTGTAGCCTCAGTGGGAGAAGAGAAACCTAACCCAGGAAAGACCCAGGGTGTGGGGAGGCCTGGTATGGAGGGCATCCTCTTGGAGATGTAGGGTGAGGATTGAGGTGAAGAATTGCGGGAGGGGGGACTTGGAAGAAAGCAGTGTTTGGACTGTGAAATAATAAAAGTAATGAAATATAAAATATAAAGAAAGAAAGTATTACAAAGGAAAAAAAGGCATGAGCTTTACCACCAGAGGAGCATCAAAGGGTGTGTGAGAATCAAGGATTTGAATATTGCAAGTAGGTGGAGCCAACGTGAGGGAGGAGCATTGAATTCCAAGTTTGGAGAGATATATAAGGGCAGGTCTTCTGAGTAGAATTAAAACAGACAGAGGATTTAGCAAGTTACAGCAACCGTCCGTATTCCTGGTGAGTTGGTGCAGTGAATGAAATATTTCAGGTTGCTGTGTGAAGGGGATTTCATGGTGGAGCCTTGGTAACTTTTTGTAGTTTGTATGGGTTTTTCTTTGGTGGCATCTAAAATTTGCCCTGTGCATAGGCAGAAGATTTTTAAAATTAGTAGATTTTTCAAGTCTATCTCATACATATGAACACTAAGGACCAGCAAAATGCCCGGATTGGGCAATCTATGAATGAACTTTTAAGAGACCTCTAAGTGCTCTATTCTTCATTTTAGGCACAGGTCTAAGTCCTGGGTTGTATAGAAAGCCCGACATCAACCGATGGAGTGGCCTGCTTATAGGATGAAGGGACTGTAGGCATTCTCCAATTCATTTTCCTTTAAACATATATACAGGACTAGAAAAAACTCACAGTAGGATATTGAGAGACCTTGAGATCAAAGTAGGCTCCAGATTGGCTAGATCAGGCATAGTGGTGGTATGCACGCTCAAAAGTTTAACAGTCAGGATGGTTTTTGCCTGAGCAGGCCCTTCTTCATCTACAACGTGTAACCATATTGGTTTGTGGACCACACCTTTAATCCCAGGATTTAGGAACCAATGGCATGTGGGTTTTTGTGATCATGAGGCCTCACTTGTCTGTATAGTGAAATCCAGGAAGTCAGGAACATGTACATGGACCTTACTCCAGTCTAAAAATAGAAAGAGTGGAGAAATGAAGTGGTGACTGAAATGAGCAGAAATGTGCGTGTCCTCTGGGCAGCAGCATGAGAACAGACCCTTTTCTTGAGATGGTGATAGAGAGTAAGGACAAAGTTTTTCTGGATGGAGCCCAAGAGGGGAGTAAATCCCAAAGGATGGGACAGTTGTTTGTTACACACCTTTAATCATAGCCCTGTGTGGGAAGGAACAGGCAGGTGAGTCCCTATGAGTCCTAGCTCAGACTTGTCTTCATTTTGACTTACACAGAGCACAGTTCATACAGAGAAACTCTGTCTCAGAAGAAAAGAGGAGAAGAGAAAAAAAGAAAGAAAAACAAATTATTTATTCTGAGCTTTTGTCCCCACTGGCAAGAACACACTCAGGACAACTGGAATCTTCTGCGGCAAAGCTTTATTGGTTACTTCTCAGGAAGACCCCGAACTGGGAAAATGGCTCTGCTTATATAGCCTGCAGCATGACGTTTCAGCACCTGATGTGGTGTGACAGCTCCTGATTCATTGCTCGCCCATCACCCCATTACTATGCCGCGAGGCAGGCAGTGACTAGGCATGAGTTCACTCTTGCACTTGCGCATAAGGCTTATTTAAGAGTTAGGCGCAGTGGAAGCCAGCACCATCTTACAATGGCGATTGCTCATGGCACGCACACGATTGCTCACAGCACAGCTCTCCAATATTATTGTCTTTAACCTGGCCAGCTTTCCATTTGGTGTTAAGGTGTGGCTACAGATTCGGTGTGGCCACAAGGAGTAAATGTCTGCTGGCTGTGAGAAGATGCAAAGTGGAGCTTGTAGGAGGGTCCTGTATAGGGAGATTCATTAAAGGCTATTTTTCTTTATTGAAGTTCAATAATAGGGTGCATCTGGGTTAGGTGTAAGAGTCTTCTGATGTCCAGGGTAATTAAATCATCAATGAGCTTGGATGGATGAGGGTGGAATGGGGTCTATTGGATCTTGCCTGAATCTCTGCCATTTGGTATTCCTCATGTGAGAATTCTTTGTTCAGTTCTGAGCCCCATTTTTTAAGGGGTTTATTTGATTTTCTGGAGTCCATCCTCTTGAGTTCTTTATATATATTGGATATTAGTCCCCTATCTGATTTAGGATAGGTAAAGATACTTTCCCAATCTGTTGGTGGCCTTTTTGTCTTTTTGACGGTGTCTTTTGCCTTGCAGAAGCTATGCAGTTTCATGAGGTCCCATTTGTCAATTCTCGATCTTACAGCACAAGCCATTGCTGTTCTATTCAGGAATTGTCCCCCTGTCCCCATATCTTCAAGGCTTTTCCCCACTTTCTCCTCTATAAGTTTCAGTGTGTCTGGTTTTATGTGAAGTTCCTTGATCCACTTAGATTTGACCTTAGTACAAGGAGAGAGGAATGGGTCGATTCACATTCTTCTACATGATAACAACCAAGTGTGCCAGCACCATTTGTTGAAAATGCTGTCTTTCTTCCACTGGATGGTTTTAGCTCCCTTGTTGAAGATCAAGTGACCATAGGTGTGTGGGTTCATTTCTGGGTCTTCAATTCTATTCCATTGGTCTACTTGTCTGTCACTATACCAGTACCATGCAGTTTTTATCACAATTACTCTGTAGTAAAGCTTTAGGTCAGGCATGGTGATTCCACCAGAGGTTCTTTTGTCCTTGAGAAGAGTTTATGCTATCCTAGATTTTTTGTTATTCCAGATGAATTTGCAGATTGCTCTTTCTAATTCGTTGAAGAATTGAGTTGGAATTTTTATGGGGATTGCATTGAATCTGTAGATTGCTTTTGGCAAGATAGCCATTTTTACAAGGTTGATCCTGCCAATCCATGAGCATGGGAGATCTTTCCATCTTCTGAGATCTTCTGTAATTTCTTTCTTCAGAGACTTGAAGATTTTATCATACAGATTTTCACTTCCTTAGTTAGAGTCATGCCAAGATATTTTATATTATTTGTGACTATTGAGAAGGGTTTTGTTTCCCTAATTTCTTTCTCAGCCTGTATATTCTTTGTGTAGAGAAAGGCCATTGACTTGTTTGAGTAAATTTTATATCCATCTACTTTACCAAAGCTGTTTATCAGGTTTAGGAGTACTCTGATGAAATTTTTAGGGTCACTTTTATATACTATCATACCATCTGCAAAAAGTGATATTTTGACTTCATCTTTTCCAATTTGTATCCCCTTGATCTCCTTTTGTTGTCGAATTGCTCTGGCTAGGACTTCAAATACAATGTTGCGTATGTATGGAGAGAATAGACAGCCGTGTTTAGTCCCTGATTTTAGTGGGATTGCTTCCAGCTTCTCACCATTTACTTTGATGTTGGCTACTGGTTTGCTGTAGATTCCTTTTTAGCATGGTTAGGTATGGGGCTTGAATTCCTGATCTTTCTAAGACTTTTATGAATGAGTGTTGGATCTTGTTGAATGATTTTTCCACATCTAACGAGATGATCATGTGGTTTTTGTCACTGAGTTTGTTTATATACTGGATTACATTGATGGATTTGTGTATATTAAACGAACCCTGCATCTCTGGAATAAAACCTACTTGGTCAAGATGGATGATTGCTTTAATGTGTTCTTGGATTCAGTTAGCAAGAATTTTATTGAGGATTTTTGCATCTATATTCATAAGGGAAATTGGTCTGAACTTCTCTCTTTGTTGGATCTTTCTGTGGTTTAGGTATCAGAGTAATTGTGGCTTCATAGAATGAGTTGGGTAGAGTTCCTTCTACTTCTATTTTGTGGAACAGTTTGTGCAGAACTGGGATTAAATCTTCTTTGAAGGTCTGGTAAATCTCTGCACTAAACCCGTCTGGTCATGGGCTTTTTTTGGTTGGGAGACTATTAATGACTGCTTCTATTTCTTTAGGGGATATGGGACTGTTTAGATCATTAACTTGATCCTGATTTAACTTTGGTACCTGGTATCTTTCTAGAAATTTGTCCATTTCGTCCAGGTTTTTTAGTTTCATTGAGTATAGCCTTTTGTAGAAGGATCTGATGGTGTTTTGGATTTCTTCAGGATCTGTTGTTTTGTCTCCTTTTTCATTTCTGATTTGGTTAATTAGGATATTGTCCCTGTGCCCTCTAGTGTGTCTAGCTAAGGGTTTATCTCTCTTGTTGATTTTCTCAAAGAACCAACTCTGCATTTGGTTAATTCTTTGAATAATTCTTCTTGTTTCCACTTGGTTGATTCACCCCTTAGTTTGATTATTTCCTGCTGCTACTCCTCTTGGGTGAATTTTCTTCCTTATTTTCTAGAGCTTTTATATGTGTTGTCAAGTTGCTAGTGTGTGGTCTTTCCAGTTTCTTTTTGGAGGCACTCAGAGCTATGAGTTTCCCTCTTAGAAATGCTTTCATTGTGTCCCATATGTTTGGGGATGTTGTGTCTTCATTTTCATTAAACTCTAAAAAGTCTTTAATTTCTTTCTTTATTCCTTCCTTGACCAAGATATCATTGAGAAGAGTGTTGTTCAGTTTCCACGTGAATGTTGGCTTTCCATTATTTATGTTTTTACTGAAGATCAGCCTTAGTCCATGGTGGTCTGATAGGATACATGGGATAATTTCAATATTTTTGTATCTGTTGAGGCCTGTTTTGTGACCAATTATATAGTCAATTTTGGAGAAGTTCCCATAAGTTGCTGAGAAGAAGGTATATCCTTTTGTTTTAGGATAAAATGTTCTGTAGATATCTGTTAAGTTCATTTGTTGCATAACTTCTGTTAGTTTCACTGTGTCCCTGTTTAGTTTCTCTTTCCACGATCTGTCCATTGATGAAAGTGGTGTGTTGAAGTCCCCCACTATTATTGTGTGAGGTGCAGTGTGTGCTTTGAGCTTTACTAAAGTGTCTTTAATGAATGTGGCTGCCCTTGCATTTGGAGCATAGATATTCAGAATTGAGAGTTCCTCTTGGAGGATTTTACCTTTGATGAGTATGGTGTCCCTCTTTGTCTTTTTTGATATCTTTGGGTTGGAAGTTGATTTTATTCGATATTAGAATGGCTACTCCAGCTTGTTTCTTCAGACCATTTACTTGGAAAATTGTTTTCCAGCCTTTCACTCTGAGGTAGTGTCTGTCTTTTTCCCTGAGATGGGTTTCCTGTAAGCAGCAGAAGGTTGGGTCCTGTTTGTGTAGCCAGTCTGTTAGTCTATGTCTTTTTATTGGGGAATTGAGTCCATTGATATTAAGAGATATTAAGGAAAAGTAATGTTGCTTCCTTTTATTTTTGTTGTTAGAGTTGGCATTCTGTTCTTATGGCTGTCTTCTTTTTGGTTTGTTGAGGGATTACTTTCTTGCTTTTTCTAGGGCGTGATTCCCGTCCTTGTATTGGTTTTTTTTTCTGTTATTATCCTTTGAAGGGCTGGATTCATGGAAAGATAATGTGTGAATTTGGTTTTGTCGTGGAATACTTTGGTTTCTCCATCTATGGTTATTGAGAGTTTGGCCAGGTATAGTAGCCTGTGCTGGCATTTGTGTTCTGTTAGTTTCTGTATAATATCTCTTCAGGCTCTTCATAGTCTCTGGTGAAAAGTCTTGTGTAATTCTGATAAGCCTTCCTTTATATGTTACTTGACCTTTCTCCCTTACTGCTTTTAATATTCTCCCTTTATTTTGCGCATTTGTTGTTCTGATTATTATGTGTCGGGAGGAATTTCTTTTCTGGTCCAGTCTATTTGGAGTTCTGTAGGCTTCTTGTATGTTCATGGGCATGTCATTCTTCAGGTTTGGGAAGTTTTCTTCTATAATTTTGTTGAAGATATTTGCTGGCCATTTAAGTTGAAAATCTTCATTCTCATCAACTCCTATTATCCATAGGTTTGGTCTTCTCATTGTGTCCTGTATTTCCTGGATATTTTGAGTTAGGATCTTTTTGCGTTTTGTATTTTCTTTGATTGTTTTTGCCAATGTTCTCTATGGAATCTTCTGCACCTGAGATTCTCTCTTCCATCTCTTGTATTCTGTTGCTGATGCTCGCATCTATGGTTACAGATTTCTTTCCTAGGTTTTCTACCTCCAGCGTTGCCACCCTTTGGGCTTTCTTTATTGTGTCTATTTCCCTTTTTAGGTCTAGTATGGTTTTGTTCATTTCCATCACCTGTTTGGATGTGTTTCCCTGTTTTTCTTTAAGGACTTCTACCTGTTTGGTTGTGTTTTACTGTTTTTTTAAGGACTTTTAACTCTTTAGCAGTGTTCTCCTGTATTTTTTAAGTGAGTTATTAAAGTCCTTCTTGATGTCCTCTACCATCATCATGAGATATGCTTTTATATCCGGGTTTAGCTTTTTGGTTGGGTTGGGGTGCCCAGGACTAGGTGGGGTGGGAGTGCTGCGTTCTGATGATGGTGAGTGGTCTTGATTTCTGTTAGTAGGATTCTTACGTTTGCCTTTTGCCATCTGGTAATCTCTGGAGCTAGTTGTTATAGTTGTCTCTGGTTAGAGCTTGTTCCTCAGGTGATTCTGTTAGCCTCTATCAGCAGACCTGGGAGACTAGCTCTCTCCTCTGAGATTCAGTGGTCAGAGCACTCTCTGTAGGCATGCTCTCCTCTTACAGGAAATGTGCACAGATATCTGGCCTCAGGACCTCCCTCCTGTCTGAAGACGAAGGCCCAAAACAGGACCTGTCTGGAAGCTGAGTTGCTTTGGCCTTTCCTGAAGCTTTTAGCTTCTGTATTCCTTACTCTCACCTGTGCAGAATACACTAGGCGGGGTCCCAGAACCAAGATGTCTGCTGCTGATGCTCAGGCAAAGCGCTCCCACATCTGGCAGATCCCTTTCCTCTGGCTGGGAAAGTGGCCGGATGTCTGGGGCCTATGTAGAATACTCTTGGCTGGGTCCCGGAACCAAGATGTCTGCTGCTGATGCTCAGGCAAATAGCTCCCACGCCAGGGAGGGGGGTCCCTAACCTCTGCCCGGGTAAGTGGTCAGCTGTCTGGAGTTTGAAAAGGGGGCTTCCTTAGAAGCTCTGTGGCTCCCGCCTGTCCCAGAAGCTTTTAGCTTCTGTATTCCATACTCTCACCTGTACAGAATACTCTTGGCTGGGTCCTGGAACCAAGATGTCTGCTGCTGATGCTCAGGCAAAGCGCTCCCGCGCCGGGAGGACCCCTTTCCTCTGGTCAAGAAAGTGGCCGGATCTATCTTTTAGTTTTTATAGATACCTTTTTCAGGATGGGTGGAGGCCTATCCAACAAAAAAAGAAACTGCCAATGTTGAGGTTAAGGAAATCCTAGAAGAAACTTTTCCACTGTTTGGAATACCTAAGGTAATAGGATCTGACAATGGACTCGCCTTTGTTGCCCAGGTAAATCAGGGACTGGCCATCCAACTGGGGATTGATTGGAAATTACATTGTGCTTATAGACCCCAGAGTTCAGGACAGGTAGAAAGGATGAATAGAACTCTAAAAGAAACCTTGTCTAATTTGACCTGAGAGACCGGCTAAAATTACTGGACAGCCCTCCTTCCTTTTGTCTTGTTCTGCATTAAGAAAACACTGGGAAAATTTAAGCTCACTCCATATGAAATTCTGTATGGGGAGGGGCTCCCCCGCTCACTGAAGTAGAGAGAGTGTTAGATCCTTTAAAATTTAACTCTGGTCCTTCATTGTTTACATGCATGAATGCCCCAGAAATGGTCAAAAATACCGCCTGTGAGCAGCTCAAAGAGGCCTATGAACCAGGAGACTTGATGATACCAGACCAGTTCCATGTGGGAGATGCAGTTCTCATCTGACGACATTGAGCTGAGAATCTAAAACCTTGTTTGAAAGGGCCTTGCATTGTGCTGCTGACCACCACCACTGCTGTCAAAGTAGAAGGCATCTCTGCTTAGATTCATGCCTCTCACATAAAGCGAGCTCCTGAAGAATAAATCCCCTTGGTTGACCACCCTCATTTCTACTCTGATAGACCCTCTAATAATTTTGCTCTTACTGCTGACATGTGGTCCAATAATTCTTAAAAATTGGTGACCTTTATTAGAGAGAAGATTGGTGTCGTCCAGCTGTTAGTACTAAGACAACAAACCAGTCTCTGCAGAACCTTAAAGAAGAGATTGAAGTTTAGTTCTAAGATTAGAACTAGTAACTAGAAGAAGTGGGGAATGAAAGATCCTGACAGAATGTAAAAGGTCACAGAAGCCCTGAAATTGGCAAGATAGATGTCACTGTTAGCAGAACTAGCTTCACTGATTTAGAAAAATAGGGGTGCACAATGCTCTGGCCACTCCTTTAATCTGTGTGTCTGCCAATGTTTTGACCGTTCCTTGAACCCATGTGTGTATCTACTGATGAAGCCCATTGCCAGGTATTTGTGATACTGGTGGCTGAGAAAGTGTCAGAAAATCTCCCCAGCAACCACAGCCTGGCCAATCCTGAGTTGCTACACCTGCACCAGTATTTCTTTGTACCCCTGCCATACCCATTTCTTGAGAATAGACATTGTTTAGATCTGGAAATTCCCTACTAACCCTTCTCCTTTCTCTCCTGAGGGTCTATAAAAACTGGCACCTCTTAACCCTCAAGGTTGACTCCTCTACTCCTGTGTGGGATATGAGTCATCCCTAGCGATGGCTTTCCCCGAATAAAGCCTCATGTGGTTTGCATCAAGCTTGGTCTATTGTGAGTTCTTGGGTGTCCGCTATTGTCCTGAGGACTGAGTGAGGGGCTCCTCTCAGAGACTTTTAGATCCTCTGGTGGTAAAGCCTATGCCTTTTTTCCTAGATAGAGCTGTCTTATGTGAGACTATGCCGGGGCCTAGCAAACACAGAAGTGGATGCTCACAGTCAGCTAGTGGATGGATCAGAGGGCCCCCAGTGGAGGAGCTAGAGAAAGTACCAAGGAGCTAAAGGGATCTGCAACCCTATTGGTGGAACAACATTATGAACTAACTAGTACCCTGGAGCTCTTGACTCTAGCTGCATATGTATCAAAAGATGGCCTAGTTGGCAATCACTTTAAAGAGAGGCCCATTGGACTTGCAAACTTTATATGCCCCAGTACAGGGGAACGCTGGGGCCAAAAAGTGGGAGTGGGTTGGTAGGTGATTGGGGGGGGGGGGAAGGTATGGGGGAATTTTGGGATACCATTGGAAATGTAAATGAGGAAAATACTTAATAAAAATATTAAATAAAAGAAAATAACTAATTAAAAAATAAGAAATTCAGATATAATAGAATAAATATGGACTCCAAGGCCAACTGAAAAGCATTTATGCACAAATGAAATCTATGTGTCCCTTGTCTGGTCCTAAGGTTAGGAGAAATGGGAATACTTTTTTATTTTTTACATCTACTGAAATATCTCCATCCTGGCCTACCACAGGCAGTACATGTCCTTGTATGCTGTCCCCAGCAGACACGTAGGCTATTTCTAATTACTGGCTATTACGAATAGAGAAGCAATGTACACTGTTGATCAAGTAACCTTGTAGTAGGGATAAGCACCCCTTTGATATATGTCCAGGAGTGGTACAGCTAAAACAACAGAAATATCCAACCCCATATTCTGACGAACCTCTCCACTGAATTCCAGTGATGGAGGAGTTTCCCCTTGCTCAATAACAGCATAAGACATTAATGGTGTTATTGACCTTCGCTATCATAATAGGTCTATTATGGAATCTCAAAGTAGTTTTGATTTGTATTTCGCTGACAGTTAATGAAGTTGAATATTTCTTTGTTTCTCAGACATTTGATGTTACACTATTAAGAATTCTCTGCTTGGATCTATACCCATTTTAACTGGATTATTGGGGTTTTAATGTCTAGTTTCCTGTGTTCATTCTACAATATTTATATTAGGCTTCTATCAGATGTGTAGTTAGCAAAGATCTTTTCCCATTTTGTAGGCTTCTGCTTTGTCTGAATGACAGTGTCCTTTGTCTTACAATAGATTTCCAGTTTCATGAGATCCTGCTTATTGATTGTTGATCTTACTGGCTGCACTATCAGGGTTCTCTTCAGAAAGTCTTTCCTTCTACCAATGACTTCAAGTCTGTTGGAGTCCAGGAGTCTCCTAGAAACCACAATAACACTGATCTCAGTCAAACAGGGATGGTCTATTGAACATACATCCTAAGACTGATCAATCAGAGCTGTAGCTCAGAATTCAAGGGCTGAGGCTACAACTGTGAACAATTTTCTGTGCCCTTTTATAAAGGCTAAAACCAAACCAACTACAATGAGCTCACATGCAAGTTCTGGAAGCACTGCTTTGTGGTTCAAGCCATGTTAGACATAGTAGTTCATATAGACTTTTAAAAATTAATTTTATTTGTAATTCATTTTTTACACTCCATATTCCATTCCCCATTCTGCCCCATCCATCCTCTGAGGACGTTCAGGTCTGTGTTCATTTATATAGACATTGAATACAATGGTGCTAAATGAAGTCTATATTTGTGGAATTTCTTAAGTTTAACAAACCTCTTAACATAAGAAGATAGCAGGGTATGTGGTCAGCATGACCCTGATCTGAGTCTTTTTTTTTTTTGTCTTTTAAAATGACTGTCAGTCATTTTATAGCAACAATATGAAGTAGCTGGAAGCATGGGACAAAATGTGTACAGCTATTCTTAGGGGGCAGGACTGAACAAATGTTATTCCCCATTTTCTCTTATATCTGGCTTAGTGTATCTTGTAGAGATAATGTTCAGATCTATAATTAACTTGGATTGGAGTTTTGTACAGGGTGATAAATGTGGGTCTATTTTTATTCTTCTACATGTAGGTATCTAGTTTGACCAGCAGTAGATGATGACTTATTTTTAATGTGAATTTTTGGCTTCTTTATCAAAAAATAAGGTGTCCATATATGTGTGAATTTATGCCTCGGTTTTAAGTTTAATCTAATTGATAAATGTGTCTCTTTTTTTTCTTTCTTTCTTTTTTTTTTTTTTTTTTACAATGCCCACTATGCAGTCCAGGCAAGAAGATCTCAATGTCAATAGGAAAAGAAAACGGAAAGAATCTGTTCCACCCTCTTCCATAGCCCAGAGTCAGAGTTGCTCTAAAACTCCACGTGATGTTTCTGGTCTTTGGGATGTCAAGTTGGTGAAGAAAGCCAAGACTATGATGAAGAAAGCTCAGAAGAAGATGAATCACTTGGGGAAAAAAGGGGAAGCAGATAGGCATGTGTTTGATATGAAGGCCAAGCACTTGTTTGGGAAGAGGAAAGCTGGTAAACAGGACATTGGATAATGCCCTCTTCCGTTGTTACAGTTTAACTAGACTCTTGATTATTTTGGGGTGTGGTATGGTGTGTTTATAGAATTTGGAATCACCATTTGTTAAACAAAAGAAACAAGAGTAATGACATTTATTTATTTATTTATTTATTTATTTATTTATTTATTTAGGAATGGCTTTTAAATGCTTGTTGCTTTGCTGAAAACTGGTAAAGCTGACTAAGCGTGCAGCACTGTGGTCACTGTGCAGTTCGGATGTTTCCGTACAGAGTGTTCTGTACTTGATGAGTTTCTTTCAACATTTTACAGAAAGACATATTGGTGTAAGGAGGCTGCTTGGGTGGGGGAAAAACTGTAGTGGGATTCTTGTCACCCAAAGTACCTATTTTTGTTAAGAAAGTATCCCTGCTGGGAAGTCTAAGCAGAAGGCTCTCCTCCTTACATTTAGGGTGTAGCAGAGCTTAAACTACTCTCTTAAATTATTTTCTAAACCTGTAGTACAATGTATTATTGTAACTCCAACCATTTTATCCAAAGTAAACATCCAGCAAAAACATAGTTTGATTACTTAACATTTTGTTTGATTGAATTGCAAGACACTTGAGGGCCAAAAGAAGGTGGGGCAGGGGATAGGACTTTGTTTTTTTGTTCTTAGAGCAGAAATACTTTTTTTTTAAAAAAGGAAATAAGTGGCTAGGGTATGGGTACAAAACAACAACAAAAAAAGACTTCTTTCATAAACAATGCAGAATTAAGATTGATGTCCCAGAAAGTACAGAACGATCTATGAGAGGGACCCTGGTCTACTTGGAGCTACAGCCTGTCCACAGATTAGAAGATTCTCTTCAAACTGTCAGTGCTTCCTCTTAGAGTTACAGCTTCTGACTTTTATCAAAATCCAACAACTTACCAATGTATTACATACTCTATCCTAAAATTATATGGACTCAATTGAGAATTCCTTTTTTTTAGCTTAAAATTTAATTTATTATGAAAGGTGATTACAAAGTTTAGCTTTTTAAAATCTCAAATTCATGAGGCTTAATACTTTTTAAAGTATGAGTATAGAACAATAGTAGTATAACCTTTGGTATTCAGTTCTTGATCACAAATATTGAAATATTAATCTGTAATATATATATATATATATACATATATATATATATGGTAATTATTTCATTTACATTTCCAATGCAATCCCAAAAGTCCCCCACCCACTCCCCCACCCACCCACTCCCACTTCTTGGCCCTTCTTTTTTTAAATTGGTTTTTAATGTGTTTTAGTTCTGTAATGAAATTTATGTCTTGATCTATTTTTTAAATGTCTAGATGAATAAAATCTATAATCATTAAAAATGAGTCTCTTTTATGATAACACTGTGTTGTTATTGTCATTACTCAGTGAGTAGTACAACTTGCTAGAGGTGAGATCTTCCACAGTTCTTTTATTGTTCAGGAGAGTTTTACATATTCTGGGGGTTTTATCTTTCCATAACTAAGTGGAAATTGTCCTCTCAAGATCTTTGTCTTGGCATTATATTGGGATCGCATTGAATCAGTAGAATCAATATGGAGGTGGATGCTCACAGTCAACCAACCATTGGACTGAGCACAGGGTCCCCAGTGGAGGAGTTAGAGAAAGGACTGAAGGAGCTGAAGGGTCTTGAAACACAAGGGAAGAAAAACAGTATCAACCAAACAGACTCCCCCAGTGTTCCCAGGGACTAAACTACCAACCAAAGAGTATACATGGAGAAACCCATAGCTCCATCCCCAATGTAGCAGAGGATGGCTTGTTGAGCATTAATGGAAAGAGAGGTCCTTGGACCTGTGAAGGCTCGATGCCTCAGTGTAGGGGAACGTGAGGACAGGGAGGCAAGAGTTGGTGGATGGGTAGGGGCACATTCTCATAGAAGCAGGGAGAGGGGTGATGGGATAGGGGATTTCCAGCGGGGAGGGGGACCAGGAAAGGGGATAACATTTGAAATCTTACTTAGTTAGAGTTACTGTAAGATATTTCATATTATTTGGGGGCAATGTTAAAAGATGTTTTTCCCTAGTTTCTTTCTTAGTCAAATTCTTGTTTGTATATAGTTAGGAAGGGTACTGATTTTTCTGAGTTAACTTTGCAATACACCTAGTCAGTTGAAAGTGTTTATCAATCATAGGCATTCACCAGTGCAATTTCAGTTCAACTACTGAACACTATTATATCAGATGCAAAGAAAGATACTTTGACTTATTCCTTTCCCATACGTATCCCCTATAGATCAAGTAATGTATTGAATAGAAATGGAGAGAGTGGCAGTATTGACTTTTTCCTTATTTTAGCAGAATGGTGTAAAAGGTAAAACTTGTTCTTCCTCCAAGCCCCATTCTTCCAGAAATAAGACTCAGACTCAAAATAACTTAAAAGATACCTTGACTATATTGCTAGGCTCTTCTTTGATTAGATAATAAATTACATAACTCAATTATTTTAACCTATATTCTTCCATTTGGGTGGTAACCTGTGCTCAGCTACTATGCATCTGTCCCATCATCTTCCTTGGCAAATGTTCCCATTTTGTTCACTCCCAGAATGTTCTCTAACTACAAGATGTTTCCCCTTCCATTTCGTGCCTATGTCATAGACCACAGACTTTTTAAGTCATGAGTGAAGCATCCAAACATTACACAAGGCACTCACTACAGAATTACTTTGATTTCTGCTCCATTTAAGTTGATGTTGTCAATGGGCTTTTTGTAATCTGACCTTATTATGTTTAGGTATGTCCCTATAATCCCTTAGATCTCCAGAACATTTCTCATGAACAGGAATTGAATTATGTCAAACACCTTTCTTCCATCTATTGAGAAGAGTATTACACAGCTATTAAAAACAATGAATTATGAAATTCTTAGAAAAATGGATGGATCTGAAGGATATCATCCTAAGTGAGGTAGCCGAATCCTAAAAGTACACACCTGGGCTGGAAAGATGGCTCAGTGGTTAAGAGCGCCAACTGCTCTTCTGAAGGTCATGAGCTCAAATCCTAGCAACCATATGATGGCTCACAACCATCCTTAATGAGATCTGATACCCTCTTCTGGGCTGTCTGAAGACAGCTACAGTGTACTTACATATAATAAATAAATAAATAAATAAATAAATAAATAAATAAATAAATAAATAAATAAATAATTTTTTTTAAAAAAAGAATCCACATGATATGCACACACTGATAAGTGGATATTAGCCCAGAATTTCAGAATACCCAAGATACAATTTGCAAAGTACATGAATCCCAAGAAGAAGGAAAACTAAACTGTGGATATTTCGATCCTTCTTAGAAGAGGGAACAAAGGTGCTGGCACAACTGGTTGTTATCGTGTAGAAGAATGTGAATCGATCCATACTTATCTCCTTGTACTAAGGTCAAATCTAAGTGGATCAAGGAACTTCACATAAAACCAGAGACACTGAAAATTATAGAGGAGAAAGTGGGGAAAGCCTTGAAGATATGGGCACAGGGGAAAAATTCCTGAACAGAACAGCAATGGCTTGTGCTGTAAGATCGAGAATTGACAAATGGGACCTAATGAAACTCCAAAGTTTCTGCAAGGAAAAAGACACCGTCAATAAGACAAAAAGACAACCAACAGATTGGGAAAGGATCTTTACCTATCCTAAATCAGATAGGGGACTAATATCCAACATATAAAAAGAACTCAAGAAGGTGGACTTCAGAAAATCAAATAACCCCATTAAAAAATGGGGCTCAGAACTGAACAAAGAATTCTCACCTGAGGAATACCGAATGGCAGAAAAGCACCTGAAAAAATGTTCAACATCCTTAATCATCAGGGAAATGCAAATCAAAACAACCCTGAGATTCCACCTCACATCAGTCAGAATGGCTAAGATCAAAAATTCAGGTGACAGCAGATGCTGGCGTGGATGTGGAGAAAGAGGAACACTCCTCCATTGTTGGTGGGATTGCAGGCTTGTACAACCAATCTGGAAATCAGTCTGGCGGTTCCTCAGAAAATTGGACATAGTACTACCGGAGGATCCCGCAATACCTCTCCTGGGCATATATCCAGAAGATGCCCCAACTGGTAAGAAGGACACATGCTCCACTATGTTCATAGCAGCCTTATTTATAATAGCCAGAAGCTGGAAAGAACCCAGATGCCCCTCAACAGAGGAATGGATACAGAAAATGTGGTACATCTACACAATGGAGTACTACTCAGCTATTAAAAAGAATGAATTTATGAAATTCCTAGCCAAATGGATGGACCTGGAGGGCATCATCCTGAGTGAGGTAACACATTCACAAAGAAACTCACACAATATGTACTCACTGATAAGTGGATATTAGCCCCAAACCTAGGATACCCAAGATATAAGATATAATTTGCTAAACACATGAAACTCAAAAAGAGGAAGACTGAAGTGTGGACACTATGCCCCTCCTTAGATTCGGCAACAAAACACCCATGTAAGGAGTTACAGAGACAAAGTTTGGAGCTGAGATGAAAGGATGGACCATGTAGAGACTGCCATATCCAGGGATCCACCCCATAATCAGCATCCAAACGCTGACACCATTGCATACACTAGCAAGATTTTATTGAAAGGACCCAGATGTAGCTGTCTCTTGTGAGACTATGCCGGGGCCTAGCAAACACAGAAGTGGATGCTCACAGTCAGCTAATGGATGGATCATAGGGCTCCCAATGGAGGAGCTAGAGAAAGTAGCCAAGGAGCTAAAGGGATCTGCAACCCTATAGGTGGAACAACATTATGAACTAACCAGTACCCCGGAGCTCTTGACTCTAGCTGCATATATATCAAAAGATGGCCTAGTCGGCCATCACTGGAAAGAGAGGCCCATTGGACTTGCAAATTTTATATGCCCCAGTACAGGGGAACACCAGAGCCAAAAAGGGGGAGTGGGTGGGCAGGGGAGTGGGGGTGGGTGGATATGGGGGACTTTTGCTATAGCATTGGATGTAAATGAGCTAAATACCTAATAAAAAATGGAAAAAAAAATAAAAAAAAGAAGAGGGAACAAAATAGACACGGAAGAAGTTACAGAGACAAAGTTTGGAGCAGAGATTGAAGGAATGAAAATCCAGAGACACTATTGCATATGCCAACAAGATTTTGCTGACAGGAGCCTGATATAGCTGTCTCCTGAGAGGCTCTGCCAGTGCCTGACAAATACAGAAGTGCATGCTCACAGCCATCTATTAAATGAAGCTCAAAGTCCCCAATGAAGGAGCTAGAGAAAGTACCCAAAGAGCTGAATGGGTTTGCAGCCCCTTAGGAGGAACAACACTATGAACTAACCGGAACCCGCAGAGCTTCCTGGGACTAAACCACTAATCAAAGAAAATACATGTGGAACTTGTGGCTCTAACTGTTTATGTAGAAGAGGATGGCCTAGTTGGTCATCAATAGGAGGAGAGGCCCTTGGTCCTGTGAAGGATCTATGCCCCAGTATAGGGGAATGCCAGAGCCAGGTAGTAGGAGTGGGTGGGTTGGGGAGCAGGGGGAGTGGGGAGGGGATAGGAGATTTTCAGAGGAGAAACTAGGAAAGGTGATAATATTTGAAATGTAAATAAAGAAATATCTAATTAAAAAAAGAGGAGATCATGCACTTCCTTTCTTTCTGGTTGTTTGTTGATGATGAATCACATTTATGAATATTTTTTTCAAGACAGGGTTTCTATGTTTAGCCCTGGCTGTCCCGAAACTCACTCTGTAGACCAGGCTGGGCTGGAACTCAAAAATCCTCCTGCCTCTGCCTCCCAAGTGCTGGGATTAAAGGTGTGCCTAGTCTTTTTTTTTTTTTTTAATTTATTTATTTATTAAGTACACATTATTCTGCTTGCATTTATGCCTGCAAGCCAGGAGAGGGCACTAGTCCTCATTCCATATGTTTGTGAGCCACCATGTGGTTGATGGGAGTTGAACTTATGACCTCTGGAAGAGCAGACAGTGCTCTTAACCTCTGAGCCATCTCTCCAACCATGAATTTTCTCATATTGAAACATCCATGAATCTCTAAAGTGAAAAGCCTACTTGATCATGGTCCATGATCTTTTGGATGTGTTCTCCTAAAAGGTCTGTTTATTTCTTTGACTAGGTTTGCACCCCCCCCCCCCATGTTTGAGTTCTTGGCCCATAAGGAGTGTCACTATTAGGAGGTGTGTCCTTATTGAAGGAAGTTGTGACGCAAGGGGAACATGTCTCCACTTCTGGTAAAAGTACAAACATGTACATACACTCTGGAAATCAAGGGTTCCATTGATGGGCATTGGGCTATACAAAGACAGTCTGGTTTCCAGTTGACCTCAGGTGTGGAACCCCGGGACCCAGTGGTGATAATTCACCTACATGGGATGGAAGGAGTTCCCTCATTGCTCATAGAAACCTGGCTCCTGTTGAAGTTACAGCCCCAGTAGCCCCCACAGGAGAAGTGTGGCTAATAGTCATGTAGACAATGTCCCAAGCTTCTGACCTTCAGGCTAAACTCCTCTCCAGTTACCTAGCATCTGTAAAGATAACAACATACCATAAGAAGGGCTGCTTGTCTCCTCCTCACACTCTTGCTCTCTTGCTCATACTCTCCTTATTCTCCTCTAACTTTCTCACTCTTTCACTCTCTCTCTCTCTCAATCTCAATCTCTCTCTCTCTCTCAATCTCTTTCTCTCTCTCAATCTCTCTCTCTCTCTCTCTCTCTCTCTCTCTCTCTCTCTCTCTCTCTCTCTCCCTCTCTCTCCTTGTCCTCTCCTCTCCTCTCCTCTCCACTCCTCTCCTCTCCTCTCACTTTCTCCCTCTTACTGTCTAGCCTTTTTTTCTCTATCCTTTTACCCCTTCTCTCCTCTTGATCATGCCTGCTCTCTCTCTCCTCCTCCTCCCTCCCTCTCTCAGTCTCTCCTTCTCCCTTCTCTCCTTTCTCCCTGCTTTTCTACAATAAAGGTCTAAAACCACAGACTGTCTCTGTTCATCAAGGCCTGCTGTGCTTACTCTCCCCTGCAGGGGAACCTCTCTTCCATAACCCTGGGGCTACAGGGTGTTGCCCCGGGGCCCTGGTCAGGAGCTGCCTCTTGTCCACCCCCACCCCCACTACCCCACCACCGTCGAGTGTACTCAGTGGCTTAGATGCCTACCCAGGGCTGAGAAGAAAACATCTAGCATCCCCCCTGCCTCGCATCTGCCTGCTCAGAGCATAGGAGGAACTCTGGCTGGGTGTGGGCTATCCTCCCTAAGATAGCCTAAGAAGCAATTACTTAGACAATGGAATACTATTAAGCCATTAAAAACAAGTATATCATTTCCAGTTTCCACTTCTGCCGGAGCTGACCCTGTGCAACAGCTCTCCATACCCAAATACTGCCGGGAGAGAGTGCTGACATACCTGTGAGCACTCATTAAAAACAATGAATTCATGAAATTCTTACACAAATGGATGAATCTGGAGGATATCATCCTAAGTAAGGTAACTCAGTCACAAAAGAACACACATGATATGCACTCACTGATAAGTGGATATTAGCCCAGAAGCTCAGAATACCCAGTATAAAATTTGCAAAACATGAAACTCAAGAAGAAAGAATATCAAAGTGTAGTACTTCGATCCTTCTTAGAAGGGGTAACAAAACACACATGGAAGGAGTTACAGAGACAAAGTTCAGAGCATAGATGGAAGGAATGACCATACAGAGACTGCCCCACCTGGGGATCCATCCCATAACCAACCATCAAAGCCAGATACTATTACATATGTCAGCAAGATTTTGCTGACAAGAGCCTGATATAGCTATCTCCTGAGATGCTCTGTTAGTGCCTGACAAATACAAAAGTGGATGCTCACAGCCATCATTGGATAAGCTCAAGGCTCGAAATGAAGGAGCTAGAGAAAGTACCCAAGGAGCTGAATGGGTTTGCAACACCTTTAGGAGGAAAAACAATATGAACTAACCAATACCCCCAGAGCTCCTTGGGACTAAACCAGCAATCAAAGAAAACATATGGTGTGACTTGTGACTCTAGCTTCATATGTAGCAGAGAATAGTCTAGTCGGTCATCAGTTGGAGGAGAGGCCCTCAGTTCTGTGAAGGTTCTATGCCCCAGTACAGGGGAATGCCTGGGCCAGCAGGCTGGAATTGGTGGGTTGGGGAGCAGGGGGACGGGGTAGGGAATAGGCGATTTTCGGAGGGGAAACTAGAAAAGGGGATAACATTTGTAATGGAAATAAAGAAAATATCTGATTAAAAAAAAGCAGAAATGTAAATGCCACATATGTTGAAACTAAAGTATATGCTGTATTTAAGGGATTGTCAAAGATATGAAAAAAAGAAAAAGAGAAGAGAGCAGCATCATTGAGGTGAAATCTTCTGGGAAGTGTTTTCTGAGAGCACAGAGGCTGAGTTACAGAGGTAGCCATAGTTGTAACTTTTGCAGTGGCTGGACTTTGTAAGGCTTAAGAGTCACCCAGGTGGTACTCGTTTTGAAAGCATGAAGTGGTCATGAAGAGCAGCTGAGGCTCAGTACTGTGAGAGTCCATGGAATGCCATTGATGAAGGTTCAGCCTCAATTACAATTGATGGCCCAGGACTTGAAGGGGTTATGCAAAGGAGTTAAGGCTTGGCACCAAGAAGAGAGCCTATGAAAGGCTACTGGAGAAGCCTAGTTGCAGTGAAAGACAGCTGTGTATCAGATATGCCTGTACCATGAGATGACTACGAAGAACAGCAGCAGAGGTGGAGTACAGGCATCTGGAGCATAGAAGACAAGGTATGTACTACAAAGTGCAGGGCTGGAGAAGTGACCCAAGCCCTTGGAGGAGCCTAGAAGAAAGAGAGTGAATCCCAGACCTTGAATAGTTTTGGAGTTTGATTTTGCATTTGATTGTGACTGTGCCCTAATACTTTATTTTTCCTCTGGAAGAAATTGTTTTAATGGAGCCCACGGATAAGAGACTTTTAACTGTAAAAAGACTTTGAAATTTAAAAGAGATTGATTATTTTAAAGAAATTGAAATTTTAAGAATTTGCAAAGACTGTGGACCTTTTAAAGTTATTTAGATCTTTGGGATGAATAAGAAAGTAAGGGTTGAGGCTTAATAAATAATGTTGTGTTTGTGTGTCAAGTTGACAAGAGTTCAATTGTACTGATTGGGTTTATGTCAACTTGACAGAAGCTGGAGTTATCACAGAGAAAGGAGCTTTAGTTGAGGAAGTGCCTCCATGAGATCCAGTTGTAAGGATCCTTGTGTGTGGTACCATCTCTGGGCTGGTAGTCTTGGGTCCTATAAGAAAGCAAGCTGATCAAGCTAGGGGAAGCAATTCAGTAAAAAACATCTCTTCATTGCCTCTGCATCAGCTCATGCTTCCTGTCCTGCTGACTTCTTTTAGTCATGAACAGCAATGTAGAAATGTAAGCCGAGTAAACCCTTTCCTTCACAATTTGCTTCTTTGTGAAAATTGTGTTTGTGCAGGAATAGAAAATATGACCAAGACAGCCATCAACCTTGGTTCTATGTAAAGCCTCAGTTTCTTTAGGATTCAGCCCCAGGAGAGCAAGAATGATGTTCTTTTACTCACCATCTTCCTCATAATCCTGCTCAGTAGGTGTTGTGTAAAAGAATGACTAAACTTTGGGTGATTCTAGTTACCCACACCTTTAATGCTAGCACTGTAGTAAGGTAAGGTAAATTAATGTGAGTGAGTGTAAGGCCTGGCTGCTCCACACAGTACATTTTAGTATACCTTGGTTTACAGTAAGAGACCTTGAGTCAAAATCAAACAAGAGAAAAGAAAGCAATTATGATTCAATCAATAAAATTAGGACTCTCTTGGGTGGGGCAGAAATGTGAGTGGCTTCTGTTTGTACATCTAAAAGATTTGTGGGCAAGCTGGGCATGGTGGCTCACGCCTTTAATCCCAGCACTGGAGAGGCAGAGGCAGGTGGATTTCTGAGTTCGAGGCCAGCCTGGTCTACAAAGTGAGTTCCAGCAGGACAGCCGGGGCTATACAGAGAAACCCTGTCTCGAAAAAGCCAAAAAAGGAAAAAAAAAAAAGATTTGTGGGCCTGCAAGGTCAGAGGATCTAAAGACTGGGCAGACCTTTGGGATTCTTTCGTGGACAATATATGTAAGCCCGGGTGTCAAGGAATTTTAATCCAAAAATATGGCGGCTCTGAGCAGATTCAAACACAATCTATGTCCCTGTGATTTGTCTGGAACACAGATTGCCACACACGTTAATCATTCTGGCTGGAACTCTTGAGTTTTGTTCAGTTGTTCACTCCTTTCTTTGGAGTATCCTGGTTCTGCAGCACATCAGGCAGGGAAGATGAAACACAGGTGATTTTTCACACCGTGCTTCTTTCCTTGGGATATGTGGAAGCTGATGCACAGCAGGTGGGAAAGTATGATACAAAGTTCAGAGTGGGTGGGTCAGCATGACTACGTGGCATTCCTAAAGTTAAAGATTGGTGTTGGGCTCCTGAGATCAGATGGAGAAGATGAAGCATTGAAAAGAAGAAAGACTCCTCTGTTTCGTGCTGAGGTTAGTAAGGCTGTATGGACGTAGTAGACCACAACTTTCCTAAGGTAGGAAGTACAACACTTTAGCACCTACATTTAATTGCAAACAATGACATTAAATTAAGGGGCAGAGAAAGTGATGAATTAGAGAAAAATTTGACAGAATGAGTCAGAGATAGGATGCATCAAACACTCAGGAGTACAGCCTCTTGAGAATATAGCAGAGAGAGGCAGTTGAGTGAGTTGAGTTAATTGAGAGTCAGTGCCCTGAGTGCAGGTCAGGTCAGTGGAGTTGAGTTTTTCTGTCTGTGAGTTCATTCAGTGCATATCAGCACAGGCACTTGAAGCCAGAGAATAAGAAAGAGGCAGAAGACTAGCACTAATTGACAGTTAGTTTGGGGACAAGCAGAGAAATTCAATGAGAACCTGACAGAAGGTAGATTAAATAAGTCAGATTGCAAAGAAGGTTGAACCAAAACTGTTGAATCAAACCAGCAAGACAGGGTTCAGAAAGATCTTTAAAATGTGAGTTATTCAGCAAAAAGACTCCAAGATGGCAGTTACATCCATGGAAACAAAAGTTACATTTATATCCTGGCCATTGTCGTCAGGGTCAAACAAAGAGAGGCATAATAACTTCCTGGTTATCTGGTGAGTTTGTCTTGTGAATAAAGTTTGTGTATGATGTGTAGGATTGGAGGGGTTACATTCATGAAAGAGAGAAGGCCCTTGTGGAGGAGATCCTTTGGTAGCATTCAGGAGATGGTTTGTGTGTGTTTGGAGATAGTGGTTTGTCAAAGGCCCAGCTTGATGGGTGTAGGGCCTTGAGAAAATACAGGAGAAGTTTGCAAGTTTTCAACATACAGAGATCCATAGGTGTTCAATAATCATTGAGGACGTGGGAAAAATGCTGCTCAGACATCAGGGTGCTCGTTCAGTTACTACTATGCTTTGTGGACTGTTCATCAGTTCAACATGAGGCATTAGCCTCATATTATATAAGAAGTCTCGAAGAATTGATGTGGAGGCCTGAGTATAGAAGCTAGGGACTGTGGGGTCTTCTCTTATCTATTTTTATTTCTATGTTGTCCTGAGCATACTGTTCTTCCAATAGGAATTAATTTCCATGCAATGCTAAATCTGAAGTTCTCTCAGGCTTCCCTTTGCCACCTGATCCACAAATAATCAGAGGACACTCTATAACTCCAAGTAACAAATCCTTTAGGTCTCCAGTAAATCCAGACTGTGAAGCTTCTCAGGTTGCTTCAGTTCTACCAAAGTCAACAACTTCTCCTGACATCCCAAGTGTCTCTGGTGTCACAAGTTTCTTCCAAAGATTCAAGGAGGCAGAAGATAGACCTCACTGTATTCATTTTTAAAAAAGGTAGTCCTGGAAGAATATTTTAATATGCTCCAGTATTCATGCAAGGCACAACCAATGTCACTGGCTCAGATGTTGGATTGATTGACCACAAGATCAAGTTATGGTCTTTGAAGAATAAAGATAAAAAATTACTGAACTCTTCCTCACCCCAGAGCCCAACCCCTCCCATCTAGAGATTGTTCCCAGGACACTCCTGAACTCTTCACCCCAGAATGCATTCCTGAACTCCTCACCCTAGAGTTCGAACCTTCCCAACTAAAGACTGTTCCAAGAACATTTTTGAGATAAGGGCCTCCTGGAACAACCTCAGAATGAACCGGGTACATTGCCAAATAATAGGACATGACCCCTTAGTTACGTAGAATTCCCTTGGCAGAACCCCTTGTCCCTTGGCAGAACCCCTTAGTTATGCAAACTTGTACTTTCCCTGCCCCGCTCTCCCCCCTTGTCTTACCCGCGTTCTCGCGACCGGCCAGGAAGAACGCAGCAAACCGGAATCTTCTGCGGCAAAACTTTATTGCTTACATCTTCAGGAGCAAGAGTGCAAGAGCTCTATTGCTTACATCTTTAGGAGCCAGAGCGCAAGAGCGCAAGAGTGCAAGAGCAAAAGCAAGAGAGAGAATGGCGAAACCCCGTCCCTTTTTAAGGAGAATTATTCTCCGCCTAGGACGTATTACTCCCTGATTGGCTGCAGCCCATCGGCCGAGTTGTCGTCACGGGTAAGGCAGATCACATGGGGTGGAAAACTACCCTTGGCACATGCGCAGATTATTTGTTTACCACTTAGAACACAGGATGTCAGCGCCATCTTGCAACGGCGAATGTGAGGGCGGCTCCCCACAGATCCCCCTTTTCTTTTAATAAGAGCAATAGGCCACCCATATTAATGAGAGTGGAGATAGAGGTCAAATCCCCAGTGTGCAGGTAAAGGAGCCGTACACAAAACCTCCTCCCAGGCTTATCACCCAGAGGGGTCCTGGTCTGGTCCCGTGTCGTTTTACCTGGGGAGAAGGACACTTGGACACTCAACCTTCTTGAAAGATGACATGTCTCCCTAGAATAGGCTCATATGTGCCGCAGAGCCCTTCTACTGCAGTGCTTAGCCGTGCAACTCTCTCGGGCTGCTGAAGCACACTCACTCTATCCCGTGCAATGAGACTAGCCTTGTGGGGTGCAAGAGCTGAATGGCCAGCGACCTATTGCTTAAGCATAGATAACCATATATCAGGGGAAGCACCATGTTCTAGAGCTGCAAGTGCCTGGGCAATAACCACCTTGTCTCTCCTAGTTTTGGACTTAAGCTTACAGACCAAACAAAGAAGCAACACTAATCCACAGCAAAGTGTATCTCCAAATAATCTCGATCCCACCCATACCCATTCTTTAAAGAAGGAAAATGCTGAGGAGATCCAATTGGGTAATCCTTTGGTCAGGGACAGGTCCAAGCGCATGGAGTTGACCTGAATAATGGCAATTCTCAATTCCCGAAGGGTCTGTTCAAATTCAGCCATCCAATTCTGTAACATATACTGAGAAAGACTTTTTGACAAATTAGCTGCCCTAGTAAATTTCTCATACTGAATGGAAGTAACGGACAATCCCGGAAACTTTTGTTCACATCCCAGCTGAGCTATTTGCCATAATACATCTAGTTGTTCCTGGACAAGATCTATGCGTTGATTAGTTTCTGCCCATGGAGCATTTTTGGGATTGGAGGATGGCGGCCGCTAAGCCTGCATTGATGAGAGGTCCCCCAAGCTCCCAACAAACCCTGAGCCAGTCTTGTAAGCCTTTGTTCTTTCTTGGGGCTATGGCCGCTCGGCACTCCTGTGTGGCTTGCTCATATATGAGCTGTTCTACCAGAGGTGCGGCTTGCTCCGAATCTCCAAAAATACGCTCTGCTGCCTCTGTCATTCTGGCCACAAAATCTGAGAAGGACTCCTGAGGTCCCTGGACAATCTTTGTTAGTTGTCCAGTGGCTTCACCTGCTCGGGAGAGCGCCTTCCAGGCCCTAATAGCCTTTTCATCTGATTCAGAACTACTAAGAACTGGCTCCTTGAGCTCATCTAGTGATGAGTATAGGCTCCTTCTCCTAGAGACCTCCGCTAATTGATCTTTTTTCTTTTCTTTTTTCTTTTCCTTCCTTCTAATCTCTCCCCAGGTATTCTTACCTGACCTAAACTTTTTCTTGGGTTCAAGACCCGTGGAAAGGCCTGTATACTTATTTTGTGTACCATATTTCCTCTTTGCTCCTACTCTCTCTCCCCGCTTTACTTCTGATAGATTGCCCTGAATTTCATCCAGAATTTTCAGCCCTGCCTTAACCGTTTGATAACATGTGAAAAGGAACAAAAAGGCTCCTAACACTAGAGAAAGTTCAAGGCCAAACATACCTTGTAAAGCTATTTCCCACTTTACTTCTGACAGACTGTCTTGAATTTCGTTAGAAAGTTCAAGGCCAGGCGTACCTTGTAAAGCTATTTCCCACTTTACTTCTGATAGACTGTCTTGAATTTCGTTAGAAAGTTCAAGACCAGACTTACCTTGTAAAGCTATACTTACGGGTACCCTGTTCCCCAGCTGAAGAGTTCTGAATTCACGCAGTTGAATCCTTCTCAACAGTCTGTTTTACGGGAACACTTCATTACCACCGTTCCCCAGCTGAGGAGTTCTGAATCCAGGCTGGATCCTTCTCAACAGTCTGTTTTACGGGAACACTTCATTACCATGACCCACAGTTCTGGTTCCGGAATGAGGGATCTTCCTTGTGCCGGTGATGGTAACCGTCCCGGGTTTTCTCATCCCAGGATTTCTCGTCCCGGGTTTTCTCGTCTCGGGTTTTCTCGTCTCGGGTTTCAGCACCAACTCTTACCCGCGTTCTCGCGACCGGCCAGGAAGAACGCAGCAAACCGGAATCTTCTGCGGCAAAACTTTATTGCTTACATCTTCAGGAGCAAGAGTGCAAGAGTGCAAGAGCTCTATTGCTTACATCTTTAGGAGCCAGAGCGCAAGAGCGCAAGAGTGCAAGAGCAAAAGCAAGAGAGAGAATGGCGGAACCCCGTCCCTTTTTAAGGAGAATTATTCTCCGCCTAGGACGTATTACTCCCTGATTGGCTGCAGCCCATCGGCCGAGTTGTCGTCACGGGGAAGGCAGAGCACATGGGGTGGAAAACTACCCTTGGCACATGCGCAGATTATTTGTTTACCACTTAGAACACAGGATGTCAGCGCCATCTTGCAACGGCGAATGTGAGGGCGGCTCCCCACACCCTTGAGTTTTTCCTATATAAGCCTGTGAAAAATTTGGCTTGAGGTCGATTCTCCTCTACACCATACTTGGTGCATGAGTTTCGACCCCAGAGCTCTGGTCTATGTGCTTTCTTGCTGTTGCTTTATTAAATCTTGCCTTCAACATTTTGAGTTCGGTCTCAGTGTCTTCTTGGGTCCGCGGCTGTCCCGAGGCTTGAGTGAGGGTCTCCCTTCGGGGGTCTTTCATTTGGGGGCTCGTCCGGGATCAGCGCGACCACCCAGAGGTCCTAGACCCACTTAAAGGTAAGATTCTTTGTTCTGTCTTGGTCTGGTGTCTGTGTTCTGTTTCTAAGTTTGGTGCGATCGCAGTTTCGGTTTTGCGGACGCTCAGTGAGACCGCGCTCCGAGAGGGAACGCGGGGTGGATAAGGATAGACGTGTCCAGGTGTCCACCGTCCGTTCGCCCTGGGAGACGTCCCAGGAGGAACAGGGGAGGACCAGGGATGCCTGGTGGACCCCTTTGGAGGCCAAGAGACCATCTGGGGTTGCGAGATCGTGGGTTCGAGTCCCACCTCGTGCCTTGATGCGAGATCGTGGGTTTGAGTCCCACCTCGTGTTTTGCTATGGGATCGTGGGTTCGAGTCCCACCTCGTGCAGAGGGTCTCAATCGGCTGGCCTTAGAAAGGCCATCTGATTCTTTGAGTTGCTTGTGGTCGACGCGAAGTCGCCACTGCTTTTGGTTTCTTTTTTGTCTTAGTCTCGTGTTCGCTCTTGTTGTGTCTACTATTATACTGGAAATGGGACAATCTGTGTCCACTCCCCTTTCTCTAACTCTGGAGCATTGGAAAGAGGTGCAGGTCAGAGCCCACAACCAGTCGGTGGAGGTCAGAAAGGGTCCGTGGCAGACCTTTTGCGCCTCCGAGTGGCTGACGCTTGGAGTGGGCTGGCCACCAGAAGGTGCTTTTGACTTGTCACTAATCGCCGCCGTCAGGTGAATTGTTTTTCAGGAGGAAGGGGGTCACCCTGATCAGATCCCCTACATTGTGACCTGGCAGAATCTTGTCCAATTCCCACCTCCGTGGGTCAAGCCTTGGACCCCAAATTCTTCGAAACTGACGGTCGCGGTTGCCCAGTCTGATGCAGCCGGAAAGTCCGGCCCGTCAGCACCCCCCAAGATTTATCCAGAGATTGACGACCTCCTCTGGATGGACTCCCAACCTCCCCCTTACCCCCTGCCCCAGCAGCCACCTGCAGCCGCCCCACTACAGGGACCAATGGCGAGAGGGGCTCAGGGACCGGCGGGGGGGGGGACTCGGAGCCGCCGAGGCCCAAGCCCCGGGGAGGAAGGGGGGCCGGATTCAACAGTTGCCTTGCCACTTAGAGCACATGTGGGAGGGCCAGCGCCAGGACCTAATGATCTCATTCCTTTACAATACTGGCCTTTTTCCTCTTCTGATTTATATAATTGGAAAACTAACCACCCTCCCTTCTCAGAGAACCCCTCTGGGCTTACTGGGCTCCTTGAGTCACTTATGTTCTCCCATCAACCCACTTGGGATGATTGTCAGCAGCTTTTGCAGGTTCTTTTCACCACAGAAGAAAGAGAAAGAATCCTGATGGAGGCGAGAAAAAATGTTCTAGGAGAGGACGGCACACCCACTGCCCTCCCTAACCTCGTGGATGAGGCTTTCCCCTTGAACCGCCCCAACTGGGACTACAACACCGCAGAAGGTAGGGGATGCCTCCTTGTCTATCGCCGGACTCTAGTGGCAGGTCTCAGAGGAGCCGCTAGACAGCCCACCAATTTGGCTAAGGTAAGAGAGGTCTTGCAGGGGCAGACTGAACCACCCTCAGGCTTCCTTGAGCGTCTCATGGAGGCATATAGGAGGTACACCCCTTTGATCCCTCGTCAGAGGGGCAGAAAGCCGCTGTAGCCATGGCCTTCATTGGTCAGTCCACTCCCGACATTAAGAAAAAGCTGCAAAGGCTGGAGGGGCTCCAAGATCATACGCTCCAAGATTTAGTAAAAGAAGCAGAGAAAGTCTATCATAAGAGGGAAACAGAAGAAGAGAGGCAGGAGAGAGAGAAGAAAGAAATGGAGGAGAGGGAAAATAGACGGGATCGCCGTCAGGAGAGAAATTTGAGTAAAATTTTGGCCGCGGTTGTAAATGATAGACAGTCAGGAAAAGGTAAAACAGGGCTCCTGGGCAACAGGGCAGTGAAACTGCCAGGTGGCAGAAAGATACCACTGGAAAAAGACCAATGCGCCTATTGCAAAGAGAAAGGACACTGGGCTAGAGATTGCCCTAAAAACCGGGAGCGATCCAAGGTCCTGACCCTAGAAGATGATTAGGGAAGTCGGGGCTCAGACCCCCTCCCTGAGCCTAGGGTAACTTTGTCCGTGGAGGGGACCCCCGTCAACTTCCTGATAGACACCGGAGCAGAGCATTCAGTACTCACTAGCCCCCTAGGCAAGCTAGGCTCTAAAAAGACCATGGTGGTTGGAGCCACTGATAGTAAATTTTACCCTTGGACGACCGAACGAGCCCTACAGATAAACAAGAACAAAGTGACCCACTCCTTCCTGGTGATACCTGAGTGTCCTGCTCCCCTCTTGGGGCGCGATCTGCTAACCAAGCTAAAGGCTCAAGTCCAATTTACTTCAGAAGGCCCACAAGTAAGCTGGGGAAAAGCCCCCGTTGCCTGCCTTGTCCTCAACACAGAGGAAGAGTACCGGTTGCATGAAGAGCAACCCAAAAATGCAGTCTCTTCAGGCTGGCTAACTGTGTTCTCCAATGTCTGGGCAGAACAAGCAGGAATGGGGTTGGCTAAACAAGTGCCTCCGGTTGTGGTAGAACTTAAAGCTGATGCCACCCCCATCTCGGTAAGACAATACCCCATGAGCAAGGAAGCTAGGGAGGGCATCCGGCCTCGTATCCAGAGGTTGCTAGAGCAAGGAGTTTTAGTGGCCTGTCAGTCCCCCTGGAATACAGCACTTCTGCCAGTTCGAAAACCAAGGACCAATGACTATCGCCCGGTGCAAGACCTCCGGGAAGTTAACAAAAGGGTCCTGGACATTCACCCCACAGTCCCGAACCCGTACAATTTATTAAGCTCTCTCCCACCCGAGAGAACATGGTATACAGTCATGGACTTAAAAGATGCCTTCTTTTGCCTGCGTTTGCACCCTAAGAGTCAGCTCATGTTTGCCTTTGAATGGAGGGACCCAGAGGGCGGACAGACTGGTCAACTAACCTGGACTAGGCTACCACAGGGGTTCAAAAATTCCCCCACCCTGTTTGACGAGGCCCTCCATCGGGATCTCGCGCCTTTTCGCGCTCGAAACCCTCAGCTTACCCTACTACAGTATGTAGATGATCTCTTGGTCACTGCGGCCTCGAAGGAGCTGTATCACTAGGGAACTGAGAGGCTCCTCACAGAACTGAGTGACTTGGGATATCGAGTTTCGGCTAAAAAGGCACAAATTTGTCAAACTGAGGTAACCTACCTGGGGTATACCCTCCGAGGGGGTAAAAGATGGCTCACAGAAGCCCGGAAGAAGACTGTTATGATGATCCCATCGCCAACCACCCCACGGCAGGTACGTGAGTTTCTGGGGACTGCTGGCTTTTGTAGACTCTGGATTCCAGGCTTTGCAACCCTAGCGGCACCTCTATATCCTTTGACTAAGGAAGGGGTTCCTTTTGAGTGGAAAGAAGAGCACCAAAGAGCTTTTGAGGCTATCAAGTCGTCTCTAATGACTGCCCCCGCGCTAGCATTACCAGACTTGACTAAGCCTTTCGTCCTATATGTGGACGAGAGAGCGGGTGTAGCCAGGGGAGTGTTGACACAAGCACTGGGACCCTGGAAGAGACCTGTAGCCTATCTGTCAAAAAAATTAGATCCCGTTGCTAGTGGATGGCCCACATGTCTGAAAGCTATTGCGGCAGTAGCCCTGCTGATCAAAGATGCTGACAAATTGACAATGGGACAGCAGGTGACTGTTGTAGCCCCTCATGCCTTGGAAAGTATCGTGCGGCAGCCACCTGACAGATGGATGACAAATGCCCGAATGACACACTATCAGAGCCTGCTGCTAAATGAGCGTGTAACCTTTGCGCCCCCTGCCATCCTCAACCCAGCTACCCTTCTCCCTCTAACAAATGATTCTGTCCCAGTACATCAATGTACAGACATCCTCGCTGAAGAAACTGGGACCAGAAGGGACCTGACTGACCAACCCTGGCCTGGAGCTCCCAGTTGGTATACGGACGGCAGCAGTTTCCTGATAGAGGGGAAGCGAAAGGCTGGAGCTGCGGTGGTGGACGGGAAAAAGGTAATTTGGGCAAGTGCTTTGCCTGAAGGAACATTGGCACAAAAGGCTGAAATTATAGCGCTTATACAAGCCCTCCGAGAGGCTAAAGGTAAGATCGTTAACATCTACACTGACAGCCGCTATGCTTTTGCTACCGCACACATCCATGGGGCCATCTACAGGCAGCGAGGGCTATTGACTTCGGCTGGTAAAGACATTAAAAAGAAAGAAGAAATTCTGGCCCTGTTGGAAGCCATACATGCACCTAAGAAGGTAGCCATCATCCACTGCCCCGGCCACCAAAGAGGAGAAGACTTGGTGGCCAAGGGCAACCGAATGGCAGACTCAGTGGCAAAACAAGTTGCTCAAGGGGCCATGATCTTAACTGAAAAAGGTGATCCGCCCAAAAGCCCTGAGGATGAAAGGTATAACATAAAAGAGCTATTGTGGACCAGTGATCCCCTCCCATACTTTTTTGAAGGGAAAATAGAATTGACTCCCGAAGAAGGAATAAAATTTGTAAAAGGAGTACACCAATTCACCCACCTGGGAGTTGAAAAAATGATGAGACTAATTAAAAATTCCTGATACCAAGTCCCCAACCTGAAGTCAGTGGCTCAAAAGACTATAGACTCCTGCAAACCATGTGCATTCACTAATGCGACTAGAGCCTACAAAGAACCTGGAAAGAGACAACGGGGAGACCGTCCTGGAGTGTATTGGGAGGTAGATTTTACTGAAGTTAAACCTGGAATGTATGGTAACAAGTATCTGTTAGTATTTGTAGACACCTTTTCAGGATGGGTTGAGGCGTTTCCCACTAAAACTGAGACTGCCCAGATTGTGGCCAAGAAGATCCTTGAAGAAATCCTGCCAAGATTTGGAATCCCTAAGGTAATCGGGTCCGACAATGGACCAGCCTTTGTTGCCCAGGTAAGTCAGGGCTTGGCCACTCAGTTGGGCATCGATTGGAAATTACACTGTGCTTACCGCCCTCAAAGCTCAGGACAGGTAGAGAGGATGAATAGGACCTTAAAAGAGACCTTGACTAAATTAGCCATTGAGACCGGCGGGAAAGACTGGGTGGCTCTCCTCCCTCTTGCGCTCTTCCGAGCCCGAAACACCCCTGGACGTTTCGGGCTCACTCCTTTTGAAGTTCTGTATGGAGGACCTCCCCCCTTAATGGAAGCTGGTGGAACATTGGTTTCCGACTCTGACCCTGTCTTACCCTCCTCTTTGCTTATTCATTTAAAGGCCCTAGAAGTGATTAGGACCCAAATTTGGGACCAACTGAAGGCAGCCTATACCCCAGGGACCACCACAGTACCCCACGGGTTCCGAGTTGGAGACAAAGTCTTGGTCAGACGGCATCGAACCGGCAGCCTCGAGCCACGGTGGAAGGGACCCTATTTGGTGTTACTGACAACCCCTACTGCGGTAAAAGTTGACGGGATTGCCTCCTGGATCCACGCCTCCCACGTCAAGAGGGCCGCCAGTCAAGATGAAGAAAACCACAAAGACAATTGGACAGTGGCAGCCACTGACAATCCTCTTAAGCTTCGTTTGCGCCGCAGGCGCCACCCTGAGCCTAGGGAACCACAACCCTCATGCTCCAATTCAACAGTCTTGGGAAGTGCTTAATGAGTAGGGAAACATTGTATGGGCAACCACTGCAGTCCATCCCCTCTGGACTTGGTGGCCTGATCTCACACCTGACATCTGTAAGTTAGCGGCAGGATCCCCCAATTGGGACCTCCCCGACCATACTGATCTTAGCAACCCACCCTCTGAACAGCGGTGTGTCCCGGGCGGGATAGGGAACTCGTATGGATGTTCGGGGCAGTTCTACCGAGCTAATCTTAGAGCTGCACAATTTTATGTTTGCCCTGGTCAGGGTCGGAGCAAAAGGCTTCAACAAGAATGTGGAGGGGCATCAGATTACTTTTGTGGTAAATGGACATGTGAAACGACAGGGGAAGCTTACTGGAAGCCCTCCTCTGACTGGGACCTAATCACGGTAAAACGAGGTAGTGGCTATGATAAGTCAAATCAAGGAGAAAGAAACCCCTATAAATATCCAGAGAATGGGTGCGCTTTTAAAAACAGCCCCCCAGGATCATGCAAAGGTAAATACTGCAACCCCCTACTTATAAAGTTCACTGAGAAAGGGAAACAACACCGTCTGAGTTGGCTTAAAGGAAATAGGTGGGGTTGGCGAGTATACATTCCACTAAGAGACCCTGGGTTCATTTTCACGATCAGGCTGACAGTGAGAGACCCGGCGGTGACACTCGTTGGGCCCAACAAGGTCCTTATAGAACAGGGCCCCCCTGTCGTACCGGCTCCCCCAAAGGTCCCGGCCGTACCAGCTCCACCAACTCCACAGCCCAACACGGTGGTACCCTCCCTAGGGACTAATACTCCCCTCATAAAGCCTACCTTGGCTTCCCCACCGCCCCTAGATACAGAGAGCCGTCTGGTCAGTCTAGTCCAGGGAGCTTTTTTAGCTTTAAATAGGACTAACCCTAATATGACTCAATCATGCTGGTTATGCTATGCCTCTAGCCCCCCTTATTATGAAGGAATAGCTCAGATCAGGACTTATAATATTACTTCAGATCATTCTCAATGCCTTTGGGGAGAAAACAGAAAGTTGACTCTAGCAGCAGTTTCAGGAAGAGGGCTTTGTCTGGGCCGGGTACCTCAGGATAAAGGGCACCTCTGTAATCAGACCCAGAACATCCAGTCTAGCAAAAGTGGTCAGTATCTAGTGCCCCCCCTAGACACAGTGTGGGCTTGCAATACCGGTCTCTCTCCTTGTGTGTCTATGTCTGTTTTTAATAGTTCCAAAGATTTCTGCATTTTGGTTCAGCTTATTCCTAGACTCCTGTATCATGATGATAGCTCCTTTTTAGACAAATTTGAGCATCGGGTCCGCTGGAGAAGAGAACCCGTTACCTTAACTTTGGCAGTTCTATTAGGATTGGGAGTAGCGGCTGGAGTAGGTACAGGAACCGCTGCCTTAATTAAGACCCCCCAATACTATGAAGAACTACGTGCAGCTATGGATGTTGATCTTAGAACTATAGAACAGTCTATAACCAAATTAGAAGAATCTTTAACTTCCCTGTCCGAAGTGGTGCTACAGAATAGAAGGGGATTAGACTTATTATTCCTTAAAGTAGGAGGACTCTGTGCTGCCCTAAAAGAAGAATGTTGTTTTTATGTTGACCATTCAGGAGTAATCAAAGATTCTATGGCCAAACTTAGAGAACGCCTAGATATACGTAAAAGAGAAAGAGAAAGCCAACAAGGATGGTTCGAAAGCTGGTTTAATAAGTCCCCTTGGCTCACCACTTTCCTCTCCACCATAGCAGGACCTTTAATTACACTTATGCTTTTGCTTACTTTTGGCCCCTGCATCCTTAATAAGTTGGTAGCTTTTATTAGAGAAAGAATAAATGCAGTACAGGTTATGGTACTAAGGCAACAATATCGGGTCCTCCAAGAGGTTGAAAACTCGCTCTAAGATTAGAGCTATTTTCTAAAAGGAGTGGGGAATGAAGAATAAAGATAAAAAATTACTGAACTCTTCCTCACCCCAGAGCCCAACCCCTCCCATCTAGAGATTGTTCCCAGAACACTCCTGAACTCTTCACCCCAGAATGCATTCCTGAACTCCTCACCCTAGAGTTCGAACCCTCCCAACTAAAGACTGTTCCAAGAACATTTTTGAGATAAGGGCCTCCTGGAACAACCTCAGAATGAACCGGGTACATTGCCAAATAATAGGACATGACCCCTTAGTTACATAGAATTCCCTTGGCAGAACCCCTTGTCCCTTGGCAGAACCCCTTAGTTATGCAAACTTGTACTTTCCCTGCCCCGCTCTCCCCCCTTGAGTTTTTCCTATATAAGCCTGTGAAAAATTTGGCTCGAGGTCGATTCTCCTCTACACCATACTTGGTGCATGAGTTTCGACCCCAGAGCTCTGGTCTATGTGCTTTCTTGCTGTTGCTTTATTAAATGTTGCCTTCAACATTTTGAGTTCGGTCTCAGTGTCTTCTTGGGTCCGCGGCTGTCCCGAGGCTTGAGTGAGGGTCTCCCTTCAGGGGTCTTTCAGTCTTATTTCTCCCCCCTCTAGTGAGGTAGACATTCCCCATCACCTAAGCACACACTTCCCTGACTGTCCATGACCTTGGCCCAGTTCCAAGTTGTAGAAGGGTTGTTAAGATGAATTCCGGGCTGGATTTCCATTGCCTTTAGTCTTGCAATGCAAAAATCTGGTACAGTTGTGAGGCATAGACAGTGGCTCCACAAAGTGTCTGGGAGGCATAAGCCTCAGGGCACTCCTCCAAATTTCTGAGTCTTAAAAGACACATCCTTACACTGTGGCTTTCATGTCCAGGTCGTTCTGCTTCCTTGTTTCTTGGGTCCAGGAAACTTCGTGTTTTGCGATGAATTTTGTAAGGTTAAGGACAGATTCCAAAGACTGAACTACCTGTTTCCTCTGCCAGTGCAGTTTCTGCACACCCGATGCATTTGGACATCATCTGCTCTCTTATAATCTGTTCACTGATTACCTCTTTAGACTAGGAATTAAACTTCTCCCCATTGATCAAATCTTGAAAAAGAACTGCTTCAGGAAGAGCCATATTAGGGGGCAGCCACATAGCCAGAAGGGTAGAGAACTGTCTACAATGCAAGACCAACTATTTAGTGGCAGTTCTGGATTTCCCAAATTTTGTGTCCCCCTTCCTGTGTCAGCCAGTTCAGTTTTTATGTTTGAGAAACCACTGGGGTATCAGCACTCCTCCTCGACTCAGTTATTCAACTCTTGCCCCAAACTCAGAATCCACCTTCCCCATGTGTCAGAAACCAGCAGCTGTGAGCCCTCGTTCTGAAGTCAGCACTTATAGTAATTCCTCAGACCAGGAATGCATCTTCTCCAACACTGGTAAAGCCTGTATGGAGCTCTATCCAAAGAATTAAAGATGTAGGGTGCAGAGGCAGCAGAAAAATGAATTGGGGCAGTTATTTTCACCTACATATCTACTGAAGCATAGTCATATTCGTCATGAACTGCCCCTTAAATATAACAGGGTGGTGTCCCTACATCACCCTGGCAAGAAACTGTCAACTGTGGAGAGATACACTTCAGTATCCCATCACATTTAAGAGATTTTTTCCTGTTAACTTCCTGCCTAGTTTGTTAGTTTTTAGGGATGGATTGGGTTGGCATGTAGTTATTGATTGTCAGAGAATATTTCCCTGTCATTCTCTCTCAACTGTAAGGATGGAGATACCAATATCACAGCAATAATATCCTTGCTGCTCTTCATAGTCAGTGGGAGCATATATCATTGGCATCCACATGGTTCCTTGAGAAAACACAGAACAGGAACATGGCCCCCAGCAGGAGGAGAATGATGGAACCAGACAAGGCTCACAGAGCCAGGCAGGACCATTGACATGGACTTAGGTGAAATTACAGGCCACTCACACCAATATGGTGTTTCAGTAACACCAGGCCTGCTGACCACAGCATTGCTTAAAAATACAGCATAGACGACTGATATTTATTAGTTATGGCACTTCTTCTTGGAGAACAGCATGGCCTTAACATTCTCTCTTTCTTCTTTCTTTTTCTGAGTATGGCGATTCCTAGTGTGTGCTAACACACTAGTTTTACTATCACCTATAGTCAATTAATAAGTTGAAGTAATCTTCTATTGTGTTCTTTATACTTTATCCTTAAATCAATAATGCGATTTCTTTTGTGTTTTTGTTGTTGTTGTTGTTTCTTTGGAGACAGGGTTTCTCTGTGTAGCTCTGGCTGTTCTGGAACTCACTTTGTAGACCAGGCTTGCCTCGAACTCAGAAATCTGCCTGCCTCTGCCTCCCGAGGGCAGGGATTGAAGGTGTGTGCCACCACACCTGGATTTTTTTAACACAATAATATACGTCTCTCATACTTTACACTGTGCCACAACATCAAGAAAATTAAAATCTTGGGTACCAGTTCAGAGAAACCAATTCAGTTCCCAATATTTCTGTTCTTTGTCTCTCCACTTTCAGGGCGTCCAGTGCAGCCTCTTCCACACTCTTCTAGACTTATGTGTTCATACATTCACAAATTCACATACTGCTTTCATACACTCAGTTGAGAAGACAGAATGCAGAAGCAGACATTTGTACAGTACAAAGAGTGGAGAAAGTTGGTTGTGTTTTACTACACCTTTAATCTCAGCATTCAGGAGACAAAGGCAGGATCTGGGTGTGAGAGGATAAGGGGAGGGCAAAAGTGAATCATGATCTGCTGTAGGCAGTGGTTTTTGGGGGAGAGAGGAGAAAAGCCCTGAGGGCCAGCAGAATGAATGGAAATATGCAAACTCTGAGGGTGGGAGGTGGGGGACCTTGTAGAAAGTACAAAAGGCCTTGGATGTGAGAGACTCTCAGAACTCAAACGGAGGGATCTTAGATAAAGTCTTCACCAGTAGAGACAGGGAAGTCATAGAGTCCACCTCCAGTAGAAAGACAGGTCATGCAGTGGAGGTATGCTATTGCTATCCCACAGTCAAATACTCTAACCCAGAATTGTTTCTGTCTAACAAACAAACAAAAAAACAAACAAAAATAAAAATAAAAAAACAAAAAAACTGCAGGGACAAAAATGGAGAATGGACTGAGTAAGTGGAGTTCCAGTGACTGGTCCATCTTGGGATCCATGTTAAGAGGAGGCTCCAAGGCCTGACACTATTATTGATGCTATGGAGTGCTTATAGACAGCAGCCTAGCCTGGATGTCATCTGAGTGACCCATCAGCAGTTGACTTAGACTGATATAGGTACTTACACCCACAGATTGGACAGATGCCATGAAACCCTGTGGTTAAATTAGGGATATGTTCAATAATCAGAGGAGGAGGCTAACCCCATAGGATGAGAAGCAGTCTCACCTAACCCAGACCCCTGAGTTCTCTCAGACACTGAACCACCAATCAGGGAGCATACATGGGCAGGCCCTATGCCCCTGACACTTAAACAGCAGAGGACCTCGTAGTCTAGCCTCAGTGGGAGAAGAGAAACCTAACCCAGGAAAGATCCAGGGTGTGGGGAGGCCTGGTTTGGAGGGCATCCTCTTGGATTTGGGGGATGAGGAATGAGGTGAAGAATTGCGGGAGGGGGGACTGGGAAGAAAGCAGTGTTTTGACTGTGAAATAATACAAGTAATGAAATATAAAATAAAAAGAAAGAAAGGATTACAAAGGAAAAAAAAAAGGCATGGGCTTTACCACCAGAGGAGTATCAAATGGCGTGTGAGAATTAAGGATTTGGATATTGCAAGTAGGTGGAGCCAACGTGTGGGAGGAGCATTGGATTCCAAGTTTGGAGAGATATATAAGGGCAGGTCTTCTGAGTAGAATTAAAACAGAAAGAGGATTTAGCAAGTTACAGCAACCGTCTGGATTCCTGGTGAGTTGGTGGGCTGATTGAAATATTTAAGGTTGCTGTGTGAAGGGGATATCATGGTGGAGCCTTTGTAACTTTTTGTAGTTTGTATGGGTTTTTGTTTGGTGACGTCTAAAATTTGCCCTGTGCATAGGCAGAAGATATTTAAAATTCGTAGATTTTTCAAGTCTATCCCGTACATATGAACAGAAAGGACCAGCAAAATGCCTGGATTGGGCAATCTATGAATGAACTTTTAAGAGACCTCTAGGTGCTCTATTCTTCATTTTAGGCAGAGTTCTAAGTCCTGGATTGTATAGAGAGCCCGGCATCAACCGATGGAGAGGCCTGCTTCTAGGACGAAGGTACTGTAGGCATTCTCCAATTCATTTTTTAAACATATATGCAGGACTAGAAAGAACTCACAATAGGACATTGAGAGACCTTGAGATCAATGGAAGCTCCAGATTGGCTAGATCAGGTATAGAGGTGGTATGCTGGCTCAAAAGTTTAACACTCAGGATGGTTTTTGGCTGAGCAGGCCCTTCTTCATCTAGAACGTGTAACCATATTGGTTTGTGGACCACACCTTTAATCCCAGGATTTAGGAACCAATGGCATGTGGGTTTTTGTGATCAAGAGGCCTCACTTGTCTGTATAGTGAGATCCAGGAAGTCAGGGACATGTACATGGACCTTGCTCCAGTCTTAAAAAGAGAAAGATTGGAGAAATTAAGAGGTGACTGCAGTGAGCAGGAATGTGCATGTCCTCTGAGCAGCAGCATGAGAAGAGACCCATTTCTTGAAATGGTGACTAGAGATTAAGGACAAAGTTTTTCTGGATGAAGCCCAAGAGGGGAGTAAATCCTAAAGGATGGGGCAGATGTTTGTTACACACCTTTAATCCTAGCCCTCTGTGGGAAGGAACAAGCAGGTGAGTCCCTATGAGTCCTAGCTCAGACTTGTCTTCATTTTGACTTACACACAGCACAGTTCATACAGAGAAACTCTGTCACAGAAGAAAAGAAGAGAAGTGAAAAAAAAAAAGAAGAGCAAACAAAAAATTGTCTTTCACCTGTTCAGGTTTCCATTAGGTGTTAAGGTGTGGCTACAGACTGGGTGTGGCCACGAGGAGTGAATGTCTGCTGGATGTGAGAGGATGCAAGGTGGAGCTTGTGGGAGGGTCCTATATAGGGAGATTCATTTAAGGCTATTTGACTTTATTGAAGTTCAATAACAGGGGGCATCTGGGTTTGGTGTAAGAGTCTTCTGATGTCCAGGGTAATTAAATCATCAATGCTCTTGGATGGATGAGTGTGGAATGGGATCTATTGGATCTTGCCTGTTCCATGGCCCTTTATTATTTGTTTTGAGACAGATTGTCCTGTAGAAAGGAGGAGAATCTAGGACTCTCCTTTTTTTTTACATTTATGATAATATTCCTTTTTTAAAAAATAAATTTTATTTAATCTTTTTTTAACCTAGATTTTAGGCTAGATTTTATCCCCCTTCTGGTCCACCCACTGACTGTTCTGTATCCCATACCTCTTTTTCCTTCTCCAAAAGGATGTCCCCTATCCCCACCCCCTACCCTACAAGACCTTCCCACTCCCTGGGTCCTCCTGTCTCTTGAGGGTTAGGTGTATCTTCGTTGACTGTGTCCAGAGCCGCAGTCTCCTGCTGAATATGTGTTGGTGGCCTCATATCGTCTGGTTATGCTGCCTTGTTGGTGGCCCTGTTTTTGAGAGATCTTTGGGGTTCAGGTTAGTTGAGACTGCTGGTCTTCCTATAGGGTTGTCCTCCCCCTCAGCTTCTTCCAGCTTTCCCCTAATTCAACCTCAGGGGTCAGCAGCTTTTGTCAATTTGTGGGGTATAAATATCTTCATCTGACTCTTTCATCTGCTTGCTGGGTCTTTTTTGGAGGCAGACATGATAGGCCTCCTTTTTTAACACACCATATTCTCAGTGATAGTGTCAGTTCTTGGTGCCTCCCCTTGAGCTGGATCCCAATTTGGGCCTTGTAACTGGATCCCCTTTTCCTCAGGCTCTTCTCCATTTTTGCTTCTCCAGTGTTCTCAGACAAGAACAAGTCTGTGTCATCTGTGGAATGGCAACACCTTCCCTCACTTGATGCCCTATCTTTCTGCTGGAGGTGGGCTCGACAAGTTCCCCACTGTGGGGCATTTCATCTAAAGTCCCTCCGTTTGAGTCCTAAGATTTTCTCAACTCCCAGGTCTCTGCTATTCTGGAGTGTCCCCCTATGTCCTACCTACCAAGCTTGCCTCTTTCCATTCTTTTGCTGGTCCTCAGGTTTTCAGTCCTGTTCCCCCAACCCAATACTTGATCATGTTCCCCTCTTCCCCTCTCTTTCCCCTTTCCCACCCAGGTCCACCCTTCCACCCCTCCTGTGAATGTTTCTTCTCCCTCCCAAGTGGAATTGAGTCATCCTCACTTTGGCCCTTTGGCTTGTTAAAATTTTTGAGTTTTGTGGATTGTATTCTGGGCATTCTCTCCTTTTTTTTTGGCTAATATCCACATATTAGTGATTACATACCATGCATATCCTGTTGGATCTGAATTATGGCATTCTGGATGATATTTTTTAGTTCCTTCCTTTTTGTTTTGCCTGCAAAACACAGGATGTCCTTATTCTTAATAGCTGAGTAGTATTTTATTGTGTAAATGGACCACATTTTCTGTATCCTTTCTTCTATTGTTGGGCATCTGGGTTGTTTCTAACATCTGACTATCACAAATAAGGTTTTCATGAAAATAGTGGAGCATGTATCCGTGTGTCGTGGTGGGGCATCTTTTAAGTATATGTACAAGATTGGAATAGCTGGATCTTCAAGTAGATCTATTTCCAATTTTCTGAGGAATCTCCAGATTGATTTTCAGAATGGTTGTACCAATTTGCAATCCCAGCAGCAATTGAAGAGTGTTCCTCTCCACATGCTCTGCAACATGTGCTGTAACCTGAGTTTTTGACCTTACCTACTCTGATTGTATAAGGTGGATTCTCAGGGTCGTTTTGATTTGCAATTCCATGATCACTAAGAATTTGAACATTTCTTTAAGTGTTTCTCAGTCATTTCAGATTCCTCTGTTGTGAAATCTCGGTTTAGTTCTATACCTCATTTTTGATTGGGTTGTTCACTTTTTCTGGTGGTTAGCTTCTTGAGTTCGTTTATATTTTGGATATTAGCCGTCTATTGGATATGGTGTTAGTGAAGTTTTTTCCCCCCAATTTGTAGGTTGCCGATTTGTCCTATTGACTATGTCCTTCGACTTACAGAAGATTTCCAGTTTCAAGAGGTCCTATTTGCCAATTCTTGATCTTAGAGCCTGAGCCATTGGAGTTCTGTGTAGGAATTTTTCTTCTGTGCCAATGAGTTCAAGGCTTTCTCACTTTCTTTTCAATTAGATACAGTGTGTTTGGTTTTATGTGGAGGTGCTTGACCTACTTGGACTTGAGGTTTGTGCATGGTGACAAATATGTATCTATTTTCCTTTTCCACATACAGACTGCCAGTTACTCCAGGATCATTTATTGAAGTTGCTTTCATTTTTCTCCATGTTTATTTTTGGGTTCTTTGTTAACGATCAAGTGTCCATAAGTGTGTGGTTTCATTTCTGGGGCTTCAGTTCTATTCCATTGATCAACATGTATGGCTCTGTACCAATACCATGCAGTTTTTATCACTATTGCTCTGTAGTATAGCTTGAGGTCAGGGATGATGATTCCCCCAGAAGTTCTTTCATTTTTAAGAATTGTTTGAGAATTTCCCTGTCTATTTGTTTGAAGAATTGTGTTGGGATTTTGATGGGTAGTGAATTGAATCTATAGAATGCCTTTGGTAGGATAGCCCTTTTTACTCTGTTAATTCTTCCAATCCATAAGCATGGGAGATTTCTCCATTTTCTGAGATCTTCTTTGATTTTTTTCTTGAGAGACTTGAAATTATTGCCATACAAATCTTTCAGATGTTTGGTTACTTACTCCAAGATATTTTATATTACTTGTGTCTGATGTGAAGGGTGTTGATTCTCTAATTTCTTTCTCAGCCTGTTTATCATCAGCATAAAGGAAGGCTTATGATTTATTTCAATTAATTTCTTATCCAGTCACTTTAACTAAGTTTATCAGCTGTAGAAGTTCTCTGGTATTATTTTTGGGGTCATTCATGTATACTGTCACACCTTCTGCAAAGAGTGATAACTTTAATTCCTCTTTGCCAATTTTGTATCCTCTTTATCCATTTTGGTTGTCTTATTGTTCTAGCTAGAACTTTGAGTACCATATTGAATACATATTCAGAAGGTGTGCATCATTCTCTTGTTCCTGATTTTAGTGGAAGCACTTTCAAGTATCTCTCCATTTAATTTGATATTGGTTGTTGATTTGCAGTAAATTGCTTCTATTATATTTAGGAATGGGTCTTGAATTCCTGATCTGTCCAATAATTTAAACATGAAGGTGTGTTGTATTTTTTCAAATTCTTTTGGGTATCTAAAGAGCTTATCATCTGATTTTTTTTCTTTGAGTTTGTTTAAATAGTAGTATACATTAATGGATTTTCACATATTGAACCAACCTTACATCCCAGGGCTGAAGCCTACTTGTTCATGGTAGGTGAAGGTTTTGATGTGTTCGTGGATTGAGTTTACTAGAATTTTATTGAATAATTTTGCACAGTTATTCAGAAGCAAAATTGGTCTGAATGAAGTTCTTTTTTTTAATGTATGTCTTTGTGTGGTTTATGTATCAGAGTAATCAGCTTCCTAGAATGAGTTCTGTAGTATTCCTTCTATTTTATTTTATGGAATACTTTGAGGAATATTGTTATTAGTTCTTCTTTGAATGTCTGGTAGACTTCTGGGCTAAAGCCATCTGACCCTTGGCTTTTATTGGTTGGGAGATTTTAATGACTTCTTCTTTCTCCTTAGGGTATGTGGGCCTGTCTAGTGGTTTACTTGCTCTTGATTTAACTTTGAAATGTGGTATCTGTCTAGAAAACTATCCATTTCATCTAGATTTTCCAGTTTTGTTGAGTATGGTCATTTGTAGTAGGATCTGATGACTTTTTGAATTTCCTCAGTTTCTGTTATGTATCCCTTTTCATTTCTGATTTTGTTAATTTGAAAACTGTCTCTGTGCCCTTTGTTCGTCTTGCTAGGGGTTTACCTATCTTGTCTAATCTCTCAAACAACCAGCTTTTTTTTTTTTAAGATTCTTTGAATCATTCTCTTTGTTTCTCTTTATTTGATTTCCACCCTGTTTGTGACCATTTCCTAGAGCTCTGAGCTGTGCTTTTAGGTTGCTGGTGTAGGATCTCTCCAGTTTCTTTTCCAGGGCACTTAACGTTATGAATTTTCCTCTTAGTACTATTTCATTGTGTTCCATAATTTGGGTATTTTGTCTCATCATTTTCTTTTTCTTTTTCTTTTTCTTTTTCGTTTTCTTTTTCTTTTTCTTTTTCTTTTCTCTTTCTTTCTTCCTTCCTTCCTTCCTTCCTTCCTTTCTTTCTTTCTTTTTTTTTTTTTTTTTTTTGGAGTCAGGGTTTCTCTGTGTCGCTCTGGCTGTCCTGGAACTCACTTTGTAGACCAGGCTGGCCTTCAACTCAGAAATCTGCCTGCCTCTGCCTCCCATGTGCTGGGATTAATGGCATGGTCCACCACCACTGGCTCCATCATTTTCATTGAATTTTTGAAATCTGTAAATTCTTCCTTCCTTCCTTCCTTCCTTCCTTCCTTCCTTCCTTCCTTCCTTCCTCCCTCCCTCCCTCCCTCCCTCCCTGCCTGCCTTCCTTCCTGCCTTCCTGCCTTCCTGCCTTCCTGCCTTCCTGCCTTCCTGCCTGCCTTCCTGCCTTCCTGCCTGCCTGCCTGCCTTCCTGCCTTCCTGCCTTCCTGCCTTCCTGCCTGCCTGCCTGCCTGCCTGCCTTCCTGCCTTCCTGCCTTCCTCTCTCTCCCTCTCTCTTCCTTTCTTTTTTCTTTCTCCCCTGACTTTATTATCACTGAGTAGAAACTTGTTCAGTTTCCATGTATATGTGGGATTTCTGCTGGTTTTGTTGTTATTGAAGAACAGTTTTTGGTTAATGATCTGATAGGATACATAGAATTATTTCAATCTTTTTGTATTGGTTGAAACTTGTTTTGTGACCAAGTATGTGGTCAGTTTTGGAGAAGGTACCATCAGGTGCTGAGAAGAATGTGTATTCTTTTGTTTTAGGATGAAATGTGCTATAGAAATCTGTCAAATTCATTTGGTTCATAACCTCTCTTAGTTTCACTGTGTCTGTTTAGTTTCTGTTTCAATGACTTATCCATTGGTGAGAGCGGGTGTTGAAGTGTCCCACTATTATTGTGTGCGGTTCAAAGTGTGTTTTGAGCTTTTGTAAAGTTTCTTTCTATCAATGAGGATGTGATTTCCTATGGGGCATAGATGTTCATATTGAGACTTTCACTTCGTGGATTTTTCCTTTGATGAATAGAAGTGTCCTTTCTCATCTTTCTTGATAATTTTGGTTGAAAGTCTATTTCATTGGCTATTAGAATGGCAATGCCAACTTGTTTCTTGGGACCATTTGCTTGGAAGAACTTTTTCCAACCTTTTCGTTTGAGGTAGTGACTGTATTTGTTATTGAGGTAGGTTTCTTGAATGCAAGGAAATGTTGGATCTTGTTCTCATATCCAGTCTGTTAGCTTTATGTTCTTTTATAGATGAGTTTAGTTCATTAATATTGAAAAATATTAAAGACAAATGATTGGTAGTCCCTGTTATGTTTGGTTTTTGTAGCTGGCATTATGTGCATGTGGTTCTCTCCTTTTGGCTTTTTATAAAGATGATTATTATCTTGTTTTTTTCTCTTTGGTGTATGTACCCTCCTTGTGCTGGAGTTTTCCTTCTAGAATCCTCTGTAGGGCTCGATTGGTAAATAGATATTGTCAGAATTTTGTTTTGTCTTGGAGTATTTTGGTTTCATCATGTATGCTGATTGAGAGTTTTGCTGGATATGGTAGCATGGGCTGGCATTTCTGTTTTCTTAGAGTGTACATGACCTCTGTCCAGGCTCTTCTGGCTTTTAGTGTTTCTGTTGAGAATTCTGGTGTAATTCTTATAGGTCTGCCTTTATATGCTACTTGGCTCTTTTATTGTGAGTAGAGGAATTACATTTGTGGTCTCATCTGTTTGTTTTTTTCCTCATTTCCTGTATGCTTATGGGCATCTCTTTATTTAGTTTAGGGAAGTTTTCTTCTATAAGTTTGTTGAGGATGTTTGCTGGCCATTGGAGGTGGGATTCTTCAGTCTCGTCTCTACCTATTATTCCTAGGTTTTGTCTTTTCATTGTGTCCTGGGTTTCCTGGATGTTTTGGGTTAGGATATTTTCATGTTTTGAATTTTCATTGACAGTTGTGTCAATCTCTTCTATGGTATCTTTTACACCTGAATTTCTCTCTTCTATCTCTTGTATTCTGTTGCTTATGCTTACATCTCTAATTCTTGACCTCTTTCCTAGGTTTTTCATTTCAAGGGTTGCCTCAATTTGTGTTTTCATTATTGTCTGTACTTCCACTTTTAGGTCTTGGACTGCTTTAAACAAATCTTTCACCTGTTGGCTTGTGTTTTCCTATATATCTCATGGGATTTATTGTTTCTTCATTAAGTGCTTCTACCTGTTTACCTGTGCTTTCCTGTATTTCTTTCAGTGAGTAATTTATATCCTCCTTAATATAATCTATTATCTTCATGAGATAGGATTTTAGGACAGAGTCCTGATTTTCGTATATATTGGCATATCCAGGGCTTGCTCATATGGGAGAACTGGGTTCTTTCTGATGATGCCAATGTAGACTGGATTCTGTTTCATATGACCTTGCACTTGGCTATTGACATATGGTTATTCCTAGTGTTTGATGGCCTGGTTGCCTCTGTCTGGATGGAGCCTACCTCTTTTGTCCCTGGCCTGCTTCAGGTCACCTGGTAGGCCAGTGGCCTTGACTGCAGCAAATGTCCTGTGGTGCCTTCTGACTGTGGGGTCTTCAGAGGGACATGCACACTGGTGACTTTTTGCCCTGGCTGCAGTTGTCTTTTTGGATGCCTTTGAACTGTGGGATTTTCAGAGGGACAGAGAAGCTTCTGATATGTTGCCCTGGCTGCAGGAGATCTACTAGGAGGCATTCAGACTGTTGGTTCTTCAGAGGATTTGTCAAGGTGTTGCCCTACCTGTAGCTGTTCTTTCTCCAGGGAGGCCTAAGTATTGTGAGTTCTGGTTCCCTGTGTGAAGCAGAACTTTAGGGAGGCTTTCAGAAGTTTGGTACAGTTCCTGATGATCTTCTGGGAAGTCTTCAGACTTTGGTGTCAGTTGTCCAGTTGCCTTGTTTGTAGAAGAACTCCTGGCATATGATTAGTCCGTTGGTGTCAGTGGCAGGGTGTGAGCACAATGCCTGGGATTACTTCAGGCTGTGTTTGTTCAGGGGTGGGTTGCAGACGAGCTGGTTATCAGTTGTTTTGTGTGCAGTTGAACTTCTGAGATGTCTTTAGGCTGTGGTGTCTTCAGTAGAGCAGACAAGATGGTGAGCAGTTACCCAGCATGCACAGGAACTCTTGGGATGCCTTCAGGCTCTGTTTTTTCACGGAAGGGGCAGACTAGCTGGTAGTCTGCCGTAGCAGAAGTTGCCAGCCAGAATGGCAGGATCTAGGACATTTAAACATAGGGGGAGAACATCCAATTGCCAGCCCATCTCAACTGAACATCTCTTATTAATACTGGTGCTAAATGCATATTTATTGTAATACTGAAAATACTTTTAAGATTGGGAAACAGAGGCAGTTGTTCAGAAAGAATGAGGGTCCTGATGGATTCCTGCTCTAAAATGCCCACAACAAATGCTGGGTAGGTGTGATGGGTAAATGGGTGCTCTCTTGAGCTTTTCTATTGTGTTTCCTTTTACCAGGTTCTCCAGTACAGGAACATACTCCAATAAGTTCTGAACACACACATGGCCGAAGGCCCCTCCTTGCATCCAAAACTCCAAGTGGCTTCGAATATACCCATAGAACTCAGTTTCCAAATACCTCAAGACCCTGCAAGGAACTTAGCTTTTCAAATGTGTCAGAATCCCCTAGTGACCCCAGGAAGTACAATGCAATCAAGTCTTTCAGTCCCTGAAAGGAACCTACTTCAGCAAGAGTCTCAAGGACCATCAAGACAATCAGGTATCCAAATGAAACCAGGTGCTTTAATGGGCCCTGGTTTACCAACTCTGAGAAGACTCTCGGGGCATCCATGTCATTAGATACCTTCAAGACCCTCAGTGAAATCTTGTTTCCATCTTCCCATAGGTCGTATGCCACAGTCAGATAAAAATGTTAACAAACAAACTGGCCCTATGGCTTCAAGAAAGTTTCGAAAAGAACGCACTGTGTACTCCAAAGAACAGCAGTGCCTGCTGCAAAAACATTTTGATGAGTGCCAGTACCCAAACGAGAAGAAAATTGTGGAGCTGGCACTATCAGTTGGTGTTACAAAGAGGGAGATCAAGGTTAGTTTCTCTCTCTTTCCTCAGTCCAACAGCAACAATGTCCGCTTTCTCATTAGGAACTTGTATTGTGTTCTTCTGAAAGGCATAGGGGAGAGTGGACAAATATAGGTGGTGGATATTGATGCATCCATTGCTGGGCCTCACATTCTCCTGTAACCAGGTACCAGTATCAAAGAACATTATTCCCATGTAGGTCTCAGTGACCTAGATATCAGATATCCTACTAAAACACAGGGCATACTAGCTCAATATCCCCGTTTTTTGTTTGTTTGTTTGTTTTTGTTTTTTTGTTTTTGTTTTTGATGTCCGTTCATACACAGTCTACCTTACTACAATCTCCTAGGGATCTTGAGTCTATGCTTTCTGTTGCTGACTTGTGAAGTATTGTTATAGAAACTCTGATTCAAAAGTTTCACCTTGTGGTTTATTTGGGGGCAAAGAGGTATTCTTTTGATGTTTGCTTTGTTTTTCAGATCTGGTTCAAGAACAACCGAGCTAAGTACAGGCGGATGAAGCTCCAGAATATTAAACAAGCACTGCCAGAGACAAATGAAAGCTCTAAAGCGGTTTCTGAGTCAACCCATTTTCCTGGTTCCATACCTGTTGTTGCCTCGGACAATGGAGAGTCCATGTGTTCAGGCACACTTGGTGAGGATTCCATTCCCAAACTCAACTGCAGCCAGGAATCTTCCCTGCATTGTTTTCAGGCCTGTGATGGGGACATGTGTTGTCCACAAGAATACCAAGAATACCAAGAATACCTGCTTGATGGCCATGCCCCTGTTACAGCTTGGAACTCTGGTCAATCAGCAGCATTTGAATCTCAAACTGACTTAGCAGTAGCTGAAGTTCCAGTAGGCCTGGCATATGCCGCCCAAGCCCCAGAGGATGCTCACAATTCAGGTCCATGTGAAGATGAGCTCTGGCAAAGGATCCTTGAAGACTTGGATACATCAGATGACTGGCTTACTCTGAGAAACCTCTCTACTCCAGTTTACACCACTGAGGTCCTTGACCAGTCCAAGCCTTACAGCCATGAAGAAGTGTGTTATACACACCTTTAGTGTCAGTATTTGGAGAAATTTTTATTTTATTTTTTTATTGGGTATTTATTTCATTTACATTTCCAATGCTATCCCAAAAGACCCCCCTACCCTCCCCCCTTCCCCTCCCACTTCTTGGCCCTGGTGTTCCCCTGTACTGAGGCAGATAAGTTTGCACGACCGATGAGTGTAATCACTTTGAGAGCACATAATCGGAGTCCATTGGTAGAAAATGATACTTTGTTTAGTATATATTTGGGGTGGCTATGAATTCATGCAATATAGGGACTCGCTATCAAGTGTAACTCCAATTATATGATTACCTATGCTCTCTTCTTGCTTCAGAGGTCACTACATGCAACAGAAACCCTCATATACATGCAGAACTTGCAATCATATGATAGAAAAGCAATACATCTGATAAATAAATACTGTGAGTCAACTCCCCACAGAACTATATCTCATTTCTTATGTACAAAATAGTTTTGTTTATTTTCAGCACTAATAGCTATTATATGTGAATAGAGGTAAGAGGAAAATTGGCAGGGATTATTATTCTCTTTCATCCTTGTTAGTTTCAAGGCTGGAACACAAGGTCAGGCATTGTAGGAACATGATTGTCCACAAGAGCCGAGCCACCTACAGGGCCCTTCTTCACTGCTGCTTTTTACTTTGATAATGGGTCTCACTGACCTGCCAAGCCTGCCTGGATTTGCCTTCTGGCTTCCTCAGCCTGGAGTGGCTGGCCTTCCAGATCTGAACACCAACCTGCTATTTGAGGAATAACCCCATTATTTCTTTTTTAAAAATTTTCTTCCTTTTCCCTTTATTTATATATTTATTTACACTCCAGCTTTATTCCCCCCAGCCACCATCCACCCTCTGACTGTTTCACATCCCATAGCTCCTCCCCACCCCACAGTCTCCACAATGATGTCCCCACCACTCACCCTGGATCCATCCAGACCTCTAAACTCCCTGGGACCTCCAGTCTCTTGAGGATTATGTTCACCTTCTCTGAACCTAGACTCAGCAGTAACCTCTGCTGCATATGTGTTGGGAGCTTCATATAAGCTGGTGTAACCTGCCTGATTGGTGGTCCAGTGCTTGAGAGATCTTGGAGGTCCAGGTTAATTGAGATTGCTGGTCCTCCTACAGGTTCTCACTTCTCAGTTTCTTCCAGCTTTTCCCTAATTCAACCACAGGGGTCAGCAGCTTCTGTCCATTGGTTGGGTGCAAATATCTGTATCTGACTCTTTCAGTTGCTTGTTGGGTCTTTTGGAGGGCAGTCATGATAGGTCCTTTTGTGTGAGTGCTCCATAGCCTCATTAATCCTGTCAGGCTTTGGGGCCTCCCCTTGAGCTGTAGCTTACTTTGGGCCTGTTGCTGAACCTTCTTTTCCTCAGTCTCCTCTTCATTTCCATCTGTGAAATTCTGCTTAGGGGGAGATCAGCCTGTCTCCCACTCTCTCTTACTGCGGCATAGTTTGCAGTGCTCCCAGGAGATCTGCTACACCCCAGGCAAACAGGAGGTAGGGTCCAAACAGAGACATCTAGAAATTCCAAACTTATCGGGCACAATGAAAGCAGTGCCAAGGGAAAAAGCCATAGCTCCTAGTTCCCATGTAAGGAAACTGGAGAGATCCTACCAACTCCACTATTTCTTTAGTACCTGTGCTAGGTTTCTCCCCACCAGCAGTGCATAAATGTTCCTCCTTGCTGACAACTTCTCCATCATTTATTTTCATTGGTTTTATTGATCTTTGCCATTCTGACAAGGTAAGATAAACTGTCATTTAGTTATAATTTGCTTTGTTCTGATTGCTAAATATGGTGTAGTTTGCTTGTTTGTTATTTTGGTACGATGCCTTTCTATTAAAAGTCCCGGAGGTACTGGACCTCTTTTGGTAAGTCAGGTTGGAATGAATTTCACAATGGTCCTCCTGTCCATATCTCCTAAGACCTAGGATAAATGCTATGTTTTTAACAATCCCGGCGTGTTTAACATTTATTAAAGGGTTTCTCTGGGATTTTGTTTATCTTTTAATAATTTCCCTTTAGTTCTATACATTTTAAAAATCTGATTACTGATTTTCTTGGTTTTACTTTATTTATTGTTGTTTTGTTGTTTGTTTTGGGACAGGGTTTTTCCTGTACGAGCCATAGCTCTCCTGGCCTTTCCCTTTTTAGATCAGCCTGAGCTTGCCTTCTGAATGCTGGGATTAAAGGCACGCACCATCAGGCATGGGTTGCTTAGGTTTGAAACTTAGTTTGTCTTTGTACCCCTGGCTTTTCTAGGCATTTTAATTAGATCAGGATGGCTTGGAACTCATAGAGATCTACTTGCCTCTGCCTCCACACATACTATGATGGCTACTTGTTCTTAGTCCCCATTTTAAAAGATGTTTTGTATATTCTAATCATTACCCCTCTGCTATTGTTGTATCAGCTAGTAAAAACCCTGAAGAGACCACCAGGAATCAAAACATGCTGTAATTGCATGAGGGTCTTTATTCCAGCTCAAGCTTGGGCCACCAACCTTCCTGAGTGAACCCCCAGGTCTAAGTGAAAGCATTTTATAAAGGAAAGAAAAACCACAAGCTGGGTTTGCAAGCCTTGGCATTATATGAGAGGGTAAAGGAAGGACATCCTTCAAATATGATAATGTTGGTCAGATATTGAGACAGAACCGTGCAGCTGGAAAGAAACCTTTCTGACCTGGAAAAAGGAACTTGTGCTATCAGAAGCTGGTGTATTTTTACAACTGACCACAGATGTATGGGAGCACTTCCTTGCCATTCTCTCATGGTTAATTAGTGGAGCATTTATTTATTTTTTTGACAGTTCCTGTGGTGTTTTTTCAAATAATAAATTCTTTTTTATTAGGTATTTTCTTCATTTACATTTCTAATACTACCTCAGAAGTCCCCCAAACCCGCCCTTCCTAATCCCCTCCCGCCCCCACTCCCACTTCTTGGCCCAGGCGTTCCCCTGTACTTAGGCATATAAAGTTTGCAAGACATTTCATAAAAACAGACACATTTATCAGTTAGATTAAACTTAATACATGCACATAAACACATGCATATATCAATTCCTTATTTTTTGATGAAGAAGATAACAATTCACACCTAGTGAGTAGACATCACCATGTGCTTGTCAGACTAGATATCTCCATGTAGAATAAAAAAAGTAGATCCATAGTTATCACCCTGCATGAAACTCAAGTCCAAGAGGATTATAAACCTCAACATAATACCAGATACAGTGAGCTTGATATAAAGTTGGGAAGAGATGTTGTTGAAAACTGCCCCCTTCCTAGCATAGCTGTAGCCACTTTGTTCCATTCCTGCCAGCTTTTTCATATTGTTTCTGTAACATTCCTGTCAGGAATATTTCTCTTAGCTTGTTAGGTCAAAGTTTCATATGGTAGCTCTTGTTTCATCTTCTATACTTTACTGTTTTTCAATGTTACCTCTTAGAAGCCTAGTAAAAGAGAGAAATGGTGTGGATCCTGTTGGAAGAGGAGGGAAAAAGAAGTGGGAGCAGTAGAGGGAAGGAAATTTCTTTTCAGAGTATAATGTATGAGAAGAGAAGCTATGTTTAATAAAAGGTAAAAAAGACAACTTTAAATGCAATTTTCCAATTAGAATGTCTGCAGCTCTGGCCTCTGCATCACAGAAGCTTGTCTACTAGGGTCTGGCTTGGATCAATATCACTGCTGCTCCTGTTCTGGGCAACCATCCCATGGTTACTGCTATCTCCAAAATGCTGGGGTTTTCTGCTGCAAGTTGCCCGCATTTTCACTAGTAGCCTCACCTGGACTACCTTCAGGGACTCCACCTCTGCTACAGAGTGCCAAGGCTCAGCTCCTCTTTATTCTACTGTTAGATCTTCAAAACCAGCACCACCTGGGGGACTCTTGTAAAGTGGCTATTTTCACTGAACAATTCTCTTAACTCCCTGTCCACTCCAAGTTTCCCTCCCAGTTCTTTTAAACATTTATACCAACAGTTCCTCCCTTAGTTTTTTAAAGATGGCTTAAACAGTCCCTTCTCCAAGTTTCACAATGCCATACTCTAAAGTATAACAACTGATCTAGCCTACTGTCATTCTCAGCTTTGCTTCTCCTGGGACAAACTCTGTGCTAAGAAAATCTTCTGCAAAACTGCCTTCTCTTCTCATGCTGCCAGCGCCACCCTTCACCTTTCAATTCCTCTGCTGGCATTTATTTATGCATGTATTCATGTATTTATGTATTAATTATTTAATCAATTAATTCTAGTAACTATTTTCTTCCTTTATATTTCAAATGCTATCCTGAAAGTTCCCTATACCCTCCTTTGCCCTGCTCCCCAATCGACCAACTCCTGCTTCCTGGCCTTGGCATTCCCCTGTACTGAGGCATATTGTCTTCGAAATACCAAGAGCCTCTCTTCCCAATGATGGCTTACTAGGCCATCCTCTGCTACATATGCAACTAGAGACACAGGTCTGGGGTTGGGGGTGTACTGGTTAGTTCATATTGTTGTTCATATAGTGTTTAGACCACTTAAGCTTCTTTGGTACTTTCTCTAGCTCCTTAATTAGGGGCCCGGTGTTCCATCAAATAGATGACTGTGAGTATTCACTTCTGTATTTGCCAGTCACTGGCATAGCCTCACAAAAGAGAGCTATATCAGGGTACTGTTAGCAAAATCTTTCTGGCATATAAAATAGTATCTGGGTTTCGTGGTTGTATATGGGATAGATCCCCAGGTAGGACAGTCTCTCGATGATCTTTCCTTCAGTCTCATTTCCGAACTTTATCTCTGTAATTCTTTTTTATTAAATATTTTCTTAATTATATTTCAAATGTAATCCTCTTACCTAGTTTAATTTCAGAAAATCCCCTATCACCTCCTCCCTCCCACTGCTCTCCAACACACCCACACCCATCACTGGTACTGTCATTCCCCTCTACTGGGTCATAGAAATTTCGATGGACCAAGGGCCTATCCTCTCATTGATGACCGACTTGGCTATCCTCTGCCACATAAGTAACTAGAGCCATAAGTTCCAACATGTGTTTTCTTTGATTGGCGGTAGAGTTTTGTACTGGCTACTTTTTGTGTCAACTTGACACAGCTGGAGTTATCACAGAGAAAGGAGCTTCAGTTGAGAAAATGCCTCCCTGAGATACAACTGTAAAGCATTTTCTCAATTAATGATCAAAAGGGAAAAGCCAGTTGTGAGTGGGAGCATCTCTGGGCTGGTAGTCTTGGTTCTATAAGAGAGCAGGCTGAGCAAGCCAGGGGAAGCAAGCCAGTAAGGAATATCCCTCCATGGCCTCTGCATCAGCTCCTGCTTCCTGACCTGCTTGAGTTCCAGTTATGACTTCCTTTGGTGATGAACATCACTATGAAAGTGTAAGCTGAATAAACCCTTTCCTCCCCAACTTGATTCTTTGTCATGATGTTTGTGCAGGAATAGAAACCCTGGCTAAGACAAATTGGTACCAGCATAGTGTGGTATTCCTGTGACAATCTGACCATGTTTTGGGGAGGAATGTGGAAGGACTTTGGAACTTTGGGTTTGTAGATCCATTCGTTGTTAAGAGCTCTGTCGGATGTTGTGTAGGAGCTTGGAAGATAATATTGCAAACAGTGCAGAAGATGACGGTCTGGCTTGTGAAATTTCAGAGGGAAAAATTAAGATTCTTTTCAGGGCCATTGATGTTTTGAGTGTGAAGATTCTGTAGTTCTGATTAGCTGGGGCTGAAGAATCAGCTGTGATTAACAAGATACCAGAACTACAAAAGCAAAAGCTTTGCATTACTAGGACTATTAATACTAGTTAGCTGGAGCTAAGAAATTAGTGGTGATTAAGAAGAGACCAGGAGCCATCTTGGTCTTCTCAATGATACCTCGGTCAAGGAAGGAATAAAGAAAGAAAGTAAGGATATTATGGAGTTTAATGAAAATAAAGCCACAACATACCCAAACTTATGAGACACAATGAAAGCATTTCTAAGAGGAAAACTCATAGCTCTGTGTGCCTCCAAAAAGAAACTAGAGAGGACACACATTAGCAGCTTGACAACACACCTAATATCTCTAGAACAAAAGGAAGCAAATTCACCCAAGAGGATTAGAAGGCAGGAAATAATCAAACTCAGGGGTGAAATCAACCAAGTGGAAACAAGAAGAACTATTAAAAATATCAATCAATCGAGGAGCTGGTTCTTTGAGAAAATCTACAAGATAGATAAACACTTAGCCAAACTCACTAAAGGGCACAGGGGAAGCATCCTAATTAACAAAATCAGAAATGAAAAGGGAAACATAACAACAGATCCTGAAGAAATCCATAACACAATCAGATCCTTCTAAAAAAAGGCTATAATCAGCAAAACTGGAAAACCTGGATGAAATGGACAAGTTTCTAGACAGATACCAGGTACCAAAGTTAAATCAAGATCAGGTTAATAATCTAAACAGTCTTATATCCCCTAAAGAAATAGAAGCAGTCATTAATAGTCTCCCAACCAAAAAAAGCCCAGGACCAGATGGGTTTAGTGCAGAGTTCTATCAGACCTTCAAAGAATATCTAATCCCAGTTCTTCACAAACTATTCCACAAAATAGAAACAGAAGGTACTATACCCAACTCATTCTATGAATCCACAATTAGTCAAGATACATAAACCACAAAAAAACCAACAAAGACAGATAACTTCAGACCAATTTCCCTTATGAATATCGATGCAAAAATCCTCAATAAAAATTCTCGCGAACCGAATCCAAGAACACATTAAAGCAATCATCCATCCTGACCAAGTAGGTTTTATTCGAGGGATGCAGGGATGGTTCAATATACGGAAATCCATCAACATAATCCAGTATGTAAACAAACTCAAAGACAAAAACCACATGATCATCTCGTTAGATGTGGAAAAAGCATTCGACAAGATCCAACAAAAGTCTTGGAAAGACCAGGAATTCAAGGCCCATACCTAAACATGATAAAAGCAATCTACAGCAAAGCAGTAGCCAACATCAAAGAAAATAGTGAGAAGCTGGAAGCAATCCCACTAAAATCACTGACTATACAAGGCTTTCCACTCTCTCTCTACCTATTCAACATTGTACTTGAAGTCCTAGCCAGAGCAATTAGACAACAAAAGGATATCAAGGGGATACAAATTGGAAAGGAAGAAGTCAAAATATCACTTTTTGCAGATGATATGATAGTATATATAAGTGACCCTAAAAATTACACCAGAGAACTCCTAAGCCTGATAAACAGCTTCATAGAAGTAGCTGGATATAAATTTAACTCAACCAAGTCAATGGCCTTACTCTACACAAAGGATAAACAGGCTGATAAAGAAATTAGGAAAACAACACCCTTCTCAATAGTCACAAATAATATAAAATACCTTGGTGTGACTCTAACTAAGGAAGTGAAAGATCTGTATGATAAAAACTTCAAGTCCCTGAAGAAAGAAATTAAAGAAGATCTCAGAAGATGGAAAGATCTCCCATGCTCATGGATTGGCAGGATCAACATTGTAAAAGTGTCTATCTTGCCAAAAGCAATCTACAGATTCAATGCAATCCCCATCAAATTTCCAACTCATTTCTTCAACAAATTAGAAAGGGCAATCAGCAGATTCATCTGGAATAACAAAAAAACCTAGGATAGCAAAAACTTTTCTCAAGGATAAAAGAACCTCCAGTGGAATCACCATGCCTGACCTAAAGCTGTACTATAGAGCAATTGTGATAAAAACTGCATGGTACTGGTATAGTGACAGACAAGTAGACCAATGGAACTGAATTGAAGACCCAGAGATGAACCCACACACCTATGGTCACTTGATCTTTGACAAGGGAGCTAAAACCATCCAGTGGAAAAAGGACAGCATTTTCAACGAATGGTGCTGGCACAACTTGCAGTTATCATATAGAAAAATGCAAATTGATCCATTTCTATCTCCTTGTACTAAAGTCAAATCTAAGTGGATTAAGGAACTCCACATAAAACCAGAGACACTGAAACTTATAGAGGAGAAAAAAGGGAAAAGCCGCGAAGATATGGGTACAGGGGAAAAATGCCTGAATAGAACAGCATTGTCTTGTGCTGTAAGATCGAGAATCGATAAATGGGACCTCATAAAATTGCAAAGCTTCTGCAAGGTAAAAGACACTGTCAATAAGACAAAAAGACCACCAACAGATTGGGAAAGGATCTTTACCTATCCCAAATCGGATAGGGGACTAATATCCAATATATATAAAGAACTCAAGAAGGTGGACTCCAGAAAACCAAATAACCCCACTAAAAAATGGGGCTCAGAATAGAACAAAGAATTCTCTCCTGAGGAATACCGAATGGCTGAGAAGCACCTTAAAAAAATGTTCAACATACTTAATCATCAGAGAAATGCAAATCAAAACAACCCTGAGATTCCACCTCACACCAGTCAGAATGGGTAAGATCAAAAATTCAGGGGACATCAGATGCTGGCGAAGATGTGGAGAAGGAGGAACACTCCTTCATTGTTGGTTGGATTGCAAGCTTCTACAACCACTCTGAAAATCAGTCTGGTGGTTCCTCAGAAAATTGGACATAGTACTACTGGAGGATTCCGCAATACCTCTCCTGGGCATATATCCAGAAGATGTCCCAACCGGTAAGAAGGACACATGCTCCACTATGTTCATAGCAGCCTTATTCATAATAGCCAGAAGCTGGACAGAATCCAGATGCCTCTCAACAGAATAATGGATACAGAATATATGGTACATTTACATAATGGAGTACTACTCAATTATTAAAAAAAAGAGTTTATAAAATTCCTAAACAAATGGATGGACCTGGAGGGCATCATCCTGAGTGAGGTAACCCAATCACAAAGGAACTCTCACAATATGTACTCATTGATAAATGGATATTAGCATAGAATCTTAGGATACCCAAGATATAAGATACAATTTCCTAAACACATGAAACTCAAGAAGAACGAAGACCAAATTGAGGATACATTGCCCCTTCTTAGAAATTGGAACAAAACACCCATGGAAGGAGTTTCAGAGACAAAATTTGGAGCTGTGACAAAAGGATGGACCATCTAGTGATTGCCATATCCAGGGATCCATCACATAATCAGCTTCCAAACGCTGACACCACTGCATACACTAGCAAGATTTTGCTGAAAGGACACAGAGATAGCTGTCTCTTGTGAGACTATGCCAGGGCCTAGCAAACACAGAAGTGGATGCTCACAGTCAGCTATTGGATGGGTCACATCCCCCAATGGAGGAGCTAGAGAAAATACCCAAAGAGCTAAAGGGAACTGCAACCCTATAGGTTGAACAACAATATAAACTAACCAGTACCCCTGAGATCTTGTCTCTAGGTGCATATGTATCAAAAGATGGCCTAGTCAGCCATCACTGGAAACAGAGGCCCTTTGGACTTGCAAAATTATATACACCAGTACAGGGGAACGCCATGGCCAAAAAGGGGGAGTGGGGGGGTAGGGGATTGGGGGGATGGGTATGGGGGACTTTTGGGATAGCATTGGAAATGTAAACTAGGCAAATACCTAATTTAAAAAAAGAGAGAGGAAAAAAAGAAATTAACTGAAATAAGTCATTAGCCATCTTTTATGCATATGATAAACAGGCTGAGAAAGAAATTAGGGAATCAATACCCTTCACACTAGCCACAAATAATATAAAATATCTTGGAGTAAGTAACCAAAGAAGTGAAAGATCTGTATGACAATAACTTCAAGTCTCTCAAGAAAGAAATCAAAGATTTCAGAAAATGGAGATATCTCCCATGCTCATGGATTGGAAGAATTAACACTTGATCTTTAACCAAGAACCCAAACATATACAAGGAAATAAATGAAAGCTACTTCAATAAATGATCCTGGAGTAACTGGCAGTCTGTATGTGGAAAAAGGAAAATAGATACATATTTGTCACCATGCACAAACCTCAAGTCCAAGTAGATCAAGCACCTCCACATAAAACCAAACACACTGTATCTAATAGAAAAGAAAGTGAGAAAGCCTTGAACTTATTGGCACAGGAGAAAAATTCCTACACAGAATTTCAAGGGCTCAGGCTCTAATATCAAGAATTGGTAAATGGGACCTCTTGAAACTGGAAATCTTCTGTAAGTCAAAGGACATAGTCAATAGAACAAATCGGCAACCTACAAATTGGGGGAAAAATCTTCACTAACACCACATCCAATAGATGTCTAATATCCAAAATGTAAATGAACTCAAGAAGTTAACCACCAGAAACACTGAACAACCCAATCAAAAATGAGGTATTGAACTAAACTGATAATTCACAACAGAGGAATCTGGAATGACTGAGAAACACTTAAAGAAATGTTCAAATTCTTAGTGATCAGGGAATTGAAAATCAAAATGTCCCTGATATTCCTCCTTACACAATCAGAATGGCTAAGATCAAAAACTCCTGTGACAGCACATGTTGCAGAACATTTGGAGTGGAACACTCTTCAATTGCTGCTGGGATTGCAAACTGGTCCAACCATTCTGTAAATCAATCTGGAGATTCCTCAGAAAATTGGAAATAGATCTACTTGAAGATCCAGCTATAACAATCTTGTACATATACCAAAAGATGCCCCACCACGGCACAGGGACACATGCTCCACTATGTTCATGAAAGCCTTATTTGTGATAGTCAGATGTTAGAAACAACCCAGATGCTCAACAATAGAAGAAAGGATACAGAAAATGTGGTTCATTTACACAATAAAATACTACTCAGCTATTAAGAACAAGGACATTCTGAGTTTTGCAGGCAAAACCAAAACGGAAGGAACTAAAAAATATCATCCAGAATGCCATAATTCAGATCCAACAGGATTTGCATGGTATATAATCACTAATATGTGGATATTAGCCAAAAAAGTAGAGAATACCCAGAATAAAATCAACAAAACTCAAAAATTTTAACAAGCTAAAGGGCCAAAGTGAGGGTGACTCAATTCCACTTGGGAGGGAGAAGAAACAATCACAGTAGGGGGGAAGGGTGGACCTTAGGTCGGAGAGGGGACAGAGAGGGGAAGAGGGGAACATGATCAGGTATTGGGTTGTGGGAACAGGACTGAAACACTGAGCACCAGCAAAAGAATGGCAAGAGGCAAGCTTGGTAGGTAGGAGGTAGGGGGACACTCCAGAATAGAATCGACCTGGGAGGTGAGAAACTCTTAGGACCCAAATGGAGGGACTTTAGATGAAATGCCCCACAGTGGGGAACTTGTAGAGCCCACCTCCAGCAGAAAGACAGGGCATCAAGTGAGGGATGGAGAAGAGGCTGAGGAAAATGGGTCCGGTTACAGGGCCCAAATTGGGATCCAGCTCAATTACTGACACTATTACTGAGACTATGGTGTGCTCAAAAAAGGGGGCCTATTATAACTGTCCCCTAAAATGACCCTGCAAGCAAATGAAAGTCAGATGAAGATATTCATACCCAACAGATTGAAAAAGTTCACTGACCCGTGTGGTTGAATTAGTGAAAAGCTTATAGAAGCTGAGCAGGAGGGAAACCCTGTAGGAAGACCAGCAGTCTCAACTAACCTGAACCCCAAAGATCCTTCAAAAACTGAGCCACCAACAAGGCAGCATACACCAGATGATATGAGGCCAACAACACATATTCAACAGGACACTGTGGGTCTGGACACAGTCAGTGAAGATACGCATAAAGCTCAAGAGACAGGAGGACCCAGGGAGTAAGAAAGTTTTGTAGGAAAGGGGGTGGGGATAGAGGACATTTTTTTGGAGAAGGGAAGAAGACCTATGTGATAAAGAACAGTCAGTGTGTGGACCAAAAGGGGGATAAAATCTAGCCTAAAATCTAGGTATAAATGATTAAATAAAATTGATTTTTTAAAACAGGAATATTATCATAAATGTAAAAAAAAGGAGAGAGGGTGCTAGATTCTCCTCCTTTCTACTGGACAATCTGTCTCAAAACAACTAATAAAGTCCATGGAACAGGCAAGTCCAATAGATCCCATTCCACACTCATCCATTCAAGAGCATTGGTGATATAATTACCCTGGATATCAGAAGACTCTTACAAATAACCCAGATGCCCCCTTTTATTGAATTTCAAGAAAATCAAATAACCTTAAATGAATCTCCCTAAAAGGACCCTAGCACAGGCTCTACCTTTCATCCTCTCACAGCCAGGAGACATTCACACCTTGTGACCACACCCAGTCTTCTGCTTATGCACAGGGCACATTTTAGACTTCACCAATCAAAAACCCATACAAACTACAAAAAGTTACCAAGGCTCCACCATGACATCCCCTTCACACAGCAACCTTAAATATTTCATGTAGCCCACCAACTCACCAGGATTCCAGAGGGTTACTGTAACTTGCTAAATCCTCTGTCTGTTTTAATTCTACTTGGAAAACCTGTCCTTATATATCTCTGCAAACTTGGAATTCATGCTCCTCCTACACCTTGGCTCCACTCACTTGCAATATTCAAATCCTTAATGCTCACCCACCATTTGATGCTCTGAAAGATCCTGACAGAATGTAAAGGTCACATAAGCCCTGAAATTGGCAAGATAGATGTTACTGTTGGCAGCACTAGCTTCACTGATTTTGAAAAGTAGAGGTGCACAATGCTCTGGCCTCTCCTTGAACCTGTGTGTCTGCCAATGTTTTGACCATTCCTTGATCCCATTTCTGTGCCCACTGATGAAGCCCATTGCCAGGTGTTTGTGATATTGGTTGCTGAGAAAGAGTCAGAAAATCTCCCCAGCAACCACAGTCCGTCCAATCCTGAGTTGCTACACCTGTACCAGACTCTTTCCATGTACCCTTCTCATACCCATTTCTTGAGAATAGACATTGTTTAGATCAGGAAATCCCCTATTCCCCCTTCTCCTTTCTCCCCTGAGGGCCTATAAAAATGGGACCTCTTTCCCCTCGAGGTCAACTCATCTACCCCTGTGTGGGATATGAGTCGTCCCCAGAGCTCTGGATTTCTCTGAATAAAGCCTCACGTGGTTTGCATCAAGCTTGGTCCATTGTGAATTCTTGGGTGTCTGCTATTGTCCTGAGATCTGAGCAAGGGGCTCCACTCGGAATCTTTCATTTGGGGGCTCGTCTGGGATCTCGTGACCACCCACATCTCCGAAGACCCACTTGGAGGTGAAATTTTTTGTCTAAAAATATTTCTGTGAGCAGGCGAGGTTCAGTGTTGAAATTTGCAGCCTCTATGTTTCATGAGAAACGGAGACCTTTGCCTCAGGATGAGGCACTGAGTGTGAACAGCAGACGTGCTGGAATCACTGGATGCTGCTCGCTCTGTGGGACCCCCTGAGCAAGGGTAAGGACTCCAGGAGTCCTTCTGGGGCGGGTTGTGCACTTCCCCAACCTTCTGCATTTCTGAGTTGGTTTTGACAGTCCGTTAGAAAATGGGCATCTGTCAGTGTGTGTATGTGTGTTTTCTGTGTTTGTTTCGTGTTTTACGTGGTGGTGTAAATGATGGGGCAGACTGTAAAGACCCCCCTAAGTTTGACTTTAGACCACTGTACTGAAGTTATATCAAGGGCCCATAATCTTTCAGTAGAAATTAAGAAGGGACCTTGGCAGATTTTTGTGCCTCCAAGTGGAGTGGCCGACTTTTAATGTAAAATGGTCACTGCAGGGGACTTTTGGTTTGACTCTTATCTTTGAAGTTAAAGCCATTGTTTTTCAGAGCAGACCTGGGTCCCACCTGGATCAACAGCCTTACCTTGTCCAGAATTCACTGCCATAAATCAAACCATAGATTCCCAGAGCATCTCAGAGCCCTCCCCCCACTGCTCTCATGTGTGTGGTTGGGTCAGCACAGAGCCCTCACTTTCTGCCCTAAGAAGCAGTAAACACAGCGGTGGTGGCAGCAGAGGCAGTGAGTACCCTGCCTGGACCAGCACACTTTCTGGCCCAGTGATGAGAATGCGCAGGGCTCCTCCTCCAGCTGCTCCCACTCCTCAGGCAAGCATGCAGCCCTGAGCCTGAACAGAACTGAAACCACAGGCTCTGCCTGAAACAGAGCCTCCTCTTCAACCCACAGCTCTCCCCAAGATCTATCCTGAAATTGAAGGGCCTCCCAAGTGGCCAGGGTCCCCTCCCCCTCCACTCTATCTTCTGCCTCTGCAGGTCCCTGAACCCGGCTCTGGGATTGCTGGCAGCAGTTGATGGACCAAGACCAGCGGCAGGGACCGGGAGCCGACTAGCCCAGAGTCCTTCAGCAGATTGAGCTACTGACACCACTTTTGCCTTTTCCTTTGCGAGCTGTAGATGATCTGCCCACAGACCCACAGTCTCTGCAGACCCTCCAATATTAGTCTATTGTCATCAGCTGATCTATATAATTGGAACGCTGGGTTCCCTCTGGACCGGCCAGATTAGAACTACAACAAGGTTCAAGGTAGGGAAATGTTGACACTTTACTGGTCGGGCTCTAGTCTAAAGGGAGTGATGAGAAGCCACACCAATTTGGCTCAGGTAAGAGAAGTGATGCAGGGCCCTACAGAGCCCCTATCTGTTTTTCTAGAAATATTCATAGAAGCTTATAGATACTATACTCCTTTTAACCAACAAGGCGCTGTTGCTATGGCTTTTAAAGATTACATGCCATGGCTTTACAAGATTTAGTCAGGGAGGCAGAAAAGGTGTATCACAAGAGAGGGAGAATAAGAGGGAAAGAAGACAGGACAGGAATTTAAGCAGGATTTTGGCCGCAGTAGTAGGGGAATGTGAAGGAAGGAACAGGCCAGAGAATAGACAGACAGGGTACCTAGGCAACATGGAACCCAGACCTGAAGGAAGAGGGTCTGTCCAGAAGATTTTAGAGAAGGAACAATGTGCCTATTGCAAGCAAAAAGGACATGGGCATGGGAATGCCCAAAGAAGGAGGGAAGGGCCCCTAAGTACCTGACTCTGAAAGATGATGAATAGGGGAGATGGGGCTCGGACCCCCTCCCCGAGCCTAGGGTAACCCTGATGGTGGAGGGGACTCCCATGGACTTTTTAATTGACACAGGGGCAGAGCATTCTGTGTTGAAACATCCACTGGGAAAATTTTAAAAAAAAATAAAAGAACCATAGTGATTGGAGCCACTAGTCAGAAACAATACCCCTGGACACTGTGTGCACTATAGATCTGGGGAAAGGCCAAGTGAGTCATTCCTTCTTGGCCATTCCGGAATGTCCCACACTGCTTCTAGGAAGAGATCTTATGACTAAATTAAAGGCCCAGATTAGCTTTACCCAAGAAGGGCTGAGAATAAGTTGGGAACCTCCCACCTCCGTAGTTTTAGCCCTGCAGCTTGAGGAAGAATACAGACTGCATGAAGGCATAAAGCAAACGGAGGTGCCAGACCAAAAGATTGGTTGACTGCTTTCCCTAGAGCATGGGCAGAGACTGGAGCCATGGGAATGGTTGTCAAAGTTTCCCCTGTGGTTATAGGACTGAAAACAGACCCAACCCCTATAGGAGTGTGACAATACCCGATGAGCCATGAAGCAAGAGATAAAATCAGGCCACATATTCAGAGACTATTTCAAGTAGGTATTTTGGTAACTTGCCAGTGACGCTGGAATACTACTGTACTGCCAGCAGAGAAAGCTGGCACGAGTGACTATCGACCAGTCCAAGACCTGAGAGAGGTTAATTAGAGGGTACAAGATATTCACCCAACTGTTTTTAATCCCTATAACCTCCTCGGCTCACTCTCTCTGGAGAGAAAATGGTACACAGTACTTGATTTAAAAGATGCTTTCTTTTGCCTGAAGTTACATCCCTCCAGCAAGCCCATATTCGCCTTTGAGTGGAGAGATCCTGACACTGGACAAATGGGACAATTGACCTGGACTCGGTTACCACAGGGGTTCAAAAACTCCCCCACCCTTTTTGATAAGGCCGCACAACGAGATTTAGCCTCCTTCTGAGCTGAAAACTCCCAGATAACTCTGCTTCAATATGTTGATGACTTGCACCTTGCTGCAACCACGGAGAGAGAATGCTGGCAGGGGATCAAGAGATTGCTAGCATAACTGGCATTATCTGCCAGACCCCAGACCAATGGATGACAAATGCCCGGATGACTCACTACCAGATTCTGCTGCTGACTGAACGGGTCATGTTTGCTCCTCCTGCTATTCTCAGCCCTGTTACCTTTCTGCCTGAAATGGAGGATTCCTCAACCTTCACTGCTGTGCAGAATCCTTGTGAAGGAAATTGGGATTTGAAGTGATGTACGTGACTTGCCATGGCCAGGTGTTCCAAACTGGCAGACAGGTGGAAGCAGTTTCCCAGTGGAAGGTAAGAGGATGGCAGGTGTGGCAGTGGTAGATGGTAAGCAAATCGTGTGGGCTGGCAACCTGCCAGAAGGTACATCAGCTCAAAAAGCTGAATTAATTGCCCTGACCAAGGCCCTTCAGATGGCTGAGGGGCAGTCCATTAACATTTACACCAATAGCAGGTATGCTTTTGCTACATCCCACGTCCACGGTGCCATCTATAGACAAAGAGGGTTGCTGATGTCAGCAGGCAAGGACATAGAAAATATAGAGGAGATTCTGAGTCTCCTTGAGGCTATTCATCTGCCTGCCAAAGTGGCCATTATACATTGTCCTGGACATCATAAAGGACACGATGCTGTGACAAGGGGAAATAACATGGCTGATGTTAAAGCTAAACAGGCTGCACTCAGCCCTATGATACTGCCCTTCAGGCCTTGACAGATAGAATCTCTCCAGAAAGTTGCTCTGCCAGAACTGGAACTGTGCAGCCAGAGTTTTGAGTATACCTATCCCTGAAGATATAAAACTAATGGAAAATTTAGGGTTTACTACAGAAAATTCACAGTGCCAACCAGCAGCCAGTAATGGTAAAATATTATTGCCACAAAAAGAAGGGAAAAGATTTATTGAAAATATACATCGCTGTCCCACCTGGGAGCCAAACACCTGCAAACACTGGTCAAAGCATGTACTTTTTATGTTTTAAGACTCTTTGATGTTGCAGAAGCAGTAGTTAAGAAGTGTGTAATATGTGCCATGACTAAAATAGGACATTCAAGATATCCTCCTGGGAGAAGACTATGAGAAGATCACCCTGGAGGCTATTGGAAAGTAGATTTTACTGAAGTAAAGCCAGCTAAGTATGGTAATAAATATCTTTTAGTTTTTTTTTTTAATTTTTAATATTTTTTATTACGTATTTTCCTCAATTACATTTCCAATGCTATCCCAAAAGTCCCCCATAACCCCACGCCCCCACATCCCTACCCACCCAAAACCAATTTTTTGGCCCTGGCATTCCCCTGTACTGGGGTATATAAAGTTTATGTGTTCAATGGGCCTCTCATTCCAGTGATGGCCGACTATGCCATTTTTGATACATATGTAGCTAGAGTCAAGAGCTCCAGGGTACTGGTTAGTTCATAATGTTGTTCCACCTGTAGGGTTGCAGATACCTTTAGCTCCTTGGGTAATTTCTCTAGCTCCACCATTGGGAGCCCTTTGATCCATCCAATAGCTGACTGTGAGCATCCACTTCTGTGTTTGCTAGGCTCCGGCATATTCTCACATGAGACAGCTATATCTGGGTCCTTTCAGCATTATCTTGCTAGTGTATTCAATGGTGTCAGCGTTTGGAAGCTGATTATGGGGTGGATCCCTGGATATGGCAGTCTCTAGATGGTCCATCATTTTGTCACAGCTCCAAACTTTTTCTCTGTAACTCCTTCCATGGGTGTTTTGTTCCCAATTCTAAGAAGGGGCACCGTGTCCACACTTTGATCTTCGTTCTTCTTCAGTTTCATGTGTTTTGCATCTTGACTTATATCTCGCTATACTAAGTTTCTGGGCTAATATCCACTTATCAGTGAGTACATTTCATTTGAGTTCTTTGGTGATTGGGTTACCTCACTCAGGATGATGCCCTCCAGGTCCAACCATTTGCCTAGGATATTCGATAATTCATTCTTTTTAATAGCTGAGTAGTACTCCATTGTGTAAATGTATCACATTTTTTTGTATTCATTCCTCTGTTGAGGAGCACATAGGTTCTTTCCAGCTTCTGGCTATTATAAATAAGGCTGCTATGAACATAGTTGAGTATGTGTCCTTCTTACCGGTTGGGACATCTTCTGGATATATGCCCAGGAGAGGTATTGCGGAATCCTCCAGTAGTACTATGTCCAATTTACTGAGGAACCACCAGACTGCTTTCCAGAATGGTTGTACAAGCTTGCAATCCCACCAACAATGGAGGAGTATTCCTCGTTCTCCATATCCTCGCCAGCATCTGCTGTCACCTGAATTTTTGATCTTAGCCATTCTGACTGGTGAGATGGGATATCAGGATTGTTTTGATTTGCATTTCCCTGATGATTAAGGATGTTGAACATTTTTTTCAGGTGTTTCTCAGCCTTTCGGTATTCCTCGGGTGAGAATTCTTTGTTCAGCTCTGAGCCCCATATTTTAAGGGGGTTATTTGTTTTTCTGGAGTCCACCCTCTTGAGTTCTTTATATATATTTGATATTAGTTCCCTATCTGATTTAAGATAGGTAAAGATCCTTTCCCAATCTGTTGGTGGTCTTTTTGTCTTATTGACGGTGTCTTTTGCCTTGCAGAAGCTTTGCAGTTTCATGAGGTCCCATTTGTCAATTCTTGATCTTACAGCACAAGCCATTGCTGTTCTATTCAGGCATTTTATCCCTGTGCTTATATCTTCAAGACTTTTACCCACTTTCTCCTCTATAAGTGTCAGTGTCTCTGGTTTTATGTGATGTTCCATGATCCACTTAGATTTGACCTCAGTACAAGGAGAGAGGAATGGGTCGATTCGCATTCTTCTACATGATAACAACCAGTTGTGCCAGCACCATTTGATGAAAATGCTGTCTTTCTTCCACTGGATGGTTTTAGCTCCCTTGTGGAAGATCAAGTGACCATAGGTGTGTGGGTTCATTTCTGGGTCTTCAATTCTATTCCATTGGTCTACTTGTCTGTCACTATACCAGTACCATGCAGTTTTTATTACAATCTCTCTGTACTAAAGCTTTAGGTCAGGCATGGTGATTCCACCAGAGGTACTTTTATCCTTGAGAAGAGCTTTAGCTATCCTAGGTTTTTTGTTATTCCAGATGAATTTGCAGATTGCTCTTTCTAATTCGTTGAAGAACTGAGTTGGAATTTTGATGGGGATTGCATTGAGTCCATAGATTGCTTTTGGCAAGATAGCCATTTTTACAATGTTGATCCTGCCAATCCATGAGCATGGGAGATCTTTCCATCTTCTGAGATCTTCTTTAATTTCTTTCTTCAGGGACTTGAAGTTTTTATCATACTGATCTTTCACTTCCTTAGTTAGAGTCACGCCAAGGTATTTTATATTATTTGTGACTATTGAGAAGGGTGTTGTTTCCCTAATTTCTTTCTCCGTCTGTTTATTCTTTGTGTACAGAAAGGCCATTGACTTGTTTGAGTTAAATTTATATCGAGCTACTTCACCTAAGCTGTATATCAAGTTTAGGAGTTCTCTGGTGGAATTTTTAGGGTCACTTATATATACTATCATATCATCTGCAAAACATGATATTTGACTTCATTGTTTCCAATTTGATCCACTTGATATCCTTTTGTTGTCTAATTTCTTTGTCTAGGACTTCAAGTACAATGTTGCATAGATATGGAGAGAGTGGACAGCCTTGTCTAGTTCCTGATTTTAGTGGAATTTCTTCCAGCTTCTCACCATTTATTTGATGTTGGCTACTGGTATGCTGTAGATTGCTTTTATCATGTTTATGTATGGGCCTTGAATTCCTTATCTTTCCAAGACTTTTATCATGAATGGGTGTTGGATTTTGTCGAATGCTTTTTATGCATCTAATGCGTTGATCATGTGTTTTTTGTCTTTGAGTTTGTTTATAGAATGGATTACATTGATGATTTTCTTATATTGAACCATCCCTGCATCCCTGGAATAAAACATACTTGGTCAGGTTGGATGATTGCTTTAATGTGTTCTTGGATTCGGTTCGCGAGAATTTTATTGAGGATTTTTGCATCGATATTCATACGGGAAATTGGTCTGAAGTTTTCTATCTTTGTTGGATCTTTCTGTGGTTTAGGTATCAGAGTAATTGTGGCTTCATAGAATGAGTTGGGGAGAGTTCCCTCTATTTCTATTTTGTGGAATAGTTTGTGCAGAACTGGGATTAGATCTTCTTTGAAGGTCTGATAGAACTCTGCACTAAACCCATCTGGTCCTGGGCTGTTTTTGTCTGGGAGACTATTAATGACTGCTTCTATTACTTTAGGGGATATGGGACTGTTTAGATCGTTAACTTGATCCTGATTTAACTTTGGTAGCTGGTATCTGTCTAGAAATTTGTCCATTTCGTCCAGGTTTTCCAGTTTTGTTAAGTACAGCCTTTTGTAGAAGGATCTGATGGTGTTTTGAAATTCTTCAAGATCAATTGTTATATCTCCCTTTTCATTTCTGATTTTCTTAATTAGGATGTTGTCCCTGTGCCCTCTAGTGAGTCTAGCTAAGGGTTTATCTATCTAGTTTCTTTTGGAGGCACTCAGAGCTATGAGTTTCCCTCTAAGAAATGTGTCCCATAGGTTTGGGTATGTTGTGGCTTCATTTTTATTAAACTCTAAAAAGTCTTTAATTTCTTTCTTTATTCCTTCCTTGATCAAGGTATCATTGAGAAGAGTGTTGTTCAGTTTCCACGTAAATGTTGGCTTTCCATTATTTATGTTGTTATTGAAGATCTGCCTTAGTCCATGGTGATCTGATAGCATGCATGGGACAATTTCAAAATTTTTGTATATGTTGAGGCTTGTTTTGTGACCAATTATATGGTCAATTTTGGAGAAGGTACCATGGGGTGCTGAGAAGAAGTTATATCCTTTTGTTTTAGGATAAACTGTTCTGTAGATATCTGCTAAGTCCATTTGTTTCATCACTTCTGTTAGTTTCACTGTGTTCCTGTTTAGTTTCTATTTCCATGATCTGGCCATTGGTGAAAGTGGTGTGTTGAAGTCTCCCACTATTATTGTGTGAGGTGCAATGTGTGCTTTGAGCTTTACTAAAGTTTCTTTAATGAATGTGGCTGCCCTTGTATTTGGAGCATTAATATTCAAAATTGAGAGTTCCTCTTGGAGGATTATACCTTTGATGAGTATGAAGAGCCCCTCCTTGTCTTTTTATGATTATTTTGGGTTTGAAGTTGATTTTGTTAGATATTAGAATGGCTACTCCAGCTTGTTTCTTCATAACATTTGCTTGGAATATTGTTTTCCAGCCGTTCATTCTTAGGTAGTGTCTATCTTTTTCTCTGAGATGAGGTTCCTGTAAGCAGCAAAATGTTGGGTCTTGTTTGTGTAGCCAGTTTGTTAAAAATATGTAACGCTTCATGAATTTCCTTGTCATCCTTGTGCAGGGGCATGCTAATTTTCTCTGTATCGTTCCAATTTTAGTATATTGCTGCAGGAGCGAGCATGCAATTTTTCAAGTCACTTCTGAACATTGTAATATCATTTAAATAAAGGTACTTTGACGTACTCCTTCCCCATATGTATCTCCTTTACCTCCTACAAGTGTCTTCTTGCTTAAGCTAAGAACTTCAAGTAATGCATTGAACAGATATGGAGAGAGTGGCAGCCTTGACTTGTTCCCGATTTTAGTGGAATTCTGTAAATGTTTTGCCTGGTTCTTCCTCCCAGACTCTTCCTCCCAGAAATAAGTCTCACATTAAAAAATATTTTAAAATACCATGCCTAGGGCTGGAAAATGGCTCTGTGTTTAAGAGCACTGACTGCTCTTCCAAAGGTCCTGAATCAATTCCCAGCAATAAGTATCTGATGACTTGGCTGCCCTGAGAGTCTTCTCAGAGTTGGTAAACCTGGGCCCATTACAACACTTGGTTGCATTCGCATACCTGAGTTTCTGGATGGTTCTTGGGACTCTTGCTGATGTAGGTCCCTTTCATGGACTGAATGACCTGATTGCAGTGGAAGTGTTGGGGTTTCTAGAGGACTCTGACACATTTGAAAAGGTAAGTTCCTTGTAGGCTCTTTAGGCACTAGGGAACTGGTTTCTCTGGGTATATTTGAAGCCACTTGGAATTTAGGATGCAAGGAGGAATCTGTGGACATCTATGTGTTCTGAACTGATTGGAGTATGTTCCTGCACTGGAGAACCTGGAAATAGGAAACACATCAAAAGAGCTCCAGAGAGCACCCATTTATACATCATGCTTACACAGCATTTGCTTTCGACTTCTTAGAAAGCAGGAATCAGGATTCCTCAGGTGGCCTCAGTCTTCCTGACCAACTGCCTCTGTTTCCCAAAATCAGCATTCTCAGTATTGCAATAGACATGAAATTAGCTCCTGTGTTAATATCAGACCACAAAAGAGGGCAATTGGCTGTAATCCCCTTAAGGCTGTTTAAAGCTAACAGATCCTCTTCATTTCCACTGGTGTTCTCTCTCTCTCCCAACAAGGATTCAAGGGCCATGGAACAGGCAGCATCCATGGGATCCCACCCCACCATCATCTCCTACATAAGAGCATTGATGATCTAATTACCCAGTATATCATAGGGCTCTTACACATAACCTAGACCTACCCTAGTATTGAAACTCTACTCCATGGACTTGGTCTTAATTGAATCTCCACCCAGTATACCCACATAGGTTCCTCTTTCATCCCCTCACATCCAGCAGATATTCCCACCCTGTGGCCTGGCTCAGTTGGCAGATATAACTTATGGAAACTTGGACAGGTGGAAGACACCTCTTTTGAGACAAGTTTTGTCTGTCTGACTTTGGCTGTCCTACAACTCGATTTGAAGACAAGGATGAAATTGAGCTCTCAGAGATACACCTGTCTGTGACCAACCTGTCCAGTGCCTCGAATAAAGGCATGCAACACCATATTGGACTCATTCTTTCGGGAGTCCTGCCTTCTTTGGTTTCATCCAGAAGAAATTTGTACTACTATCTTCTGGGACCATCCCAAACCATCTCTTCTCATGCTAGAGTCCAAAGGGAACTGCTCATTCCAGCCCACTGTTGTCACTTTGTAATTACCCTCTCTTTTCTTTCTTTTCTTTTCTTTTCTTTTCTTTTCTTTTCTTTTCTTTTCTTTTCCTTTCTTTTCCTTTCCTTTCCTTTCTTCTCTCTCCCTCTCTCTCTCTCCATTTTCTTCCTTTTTTTTCAAAATTGAGACTGGCCATTGTACATGTCCCTCACTTCCTGGAACGCACCATAATAACAAGCCAGTCCTCAATATCACAGAGTCCCACTGCCAATGCTTCCGGGAACTGGGGTAAAATGTGTGCTCCACAAACCCAATATGGTTACCTCTTCTTGTTGAATGAGGACCTGTTTAGTCATAAAGCTGACAAGTTGTCACACTTTCCAGTCAATATAACACCACCATGGTCTATTTTGGCCACCCCAGAGCTCACTTTGGTCCCAAGTCCACTGGAGATCTTATGGTGTGTTCATCCTACTCCTGCATGCCCATTTAAAGGCAAATAAATCAGAGAAACCCCACAGTTTAAAACTCCTCTTGTCAAGCCTCTCCATCTAATGACTCAGGCTTTCTATGCAACACAGCCCTCAGACCAGTGCCTAGAATTCAGAACAGAGAATCTAGGAGCCTCCTTAAGCTCATTCACAGACTGCTTGAATCCCTGCACCTGACTGATCCTCAGCTCCTAATTTACATATTTTCTGCCTATCAAGTAACCATACAAGCCAAACAGTGTGAACCAAGTTCCCCTTCCACTTTCTCCCAGTATTACCCACCATGATATCCCCTTCACACAACAACCTGAAACACATCATGATGCCCACTAACTCAACAGGTATCCAGTGGGCTGCTGTATCTTGGCCAATCCGCTATTTGACTTCTATTCAGAGGACCTGCACTTACATAGCTCTCCAAACTCACTCTTTGGAATCTTTGCACCCTACGAACTTTCAAATCCATTGTCCGCATTCACATTTGGTGCCACACTGGTTTCAGAGTAACTGCTTAGAGCCCTACTCTTATGGGTATAATTCTACTTGTTTTTTTGTCTTTTGAGTCAGAGTATCTCTACTGGTCCAGGCTATTCTAGACTTACTGAACATCAAAGGGCTCAGGTCTCTTCTTGGCTGGTACACAAAAGCACAGTAGCTGGGCCAGCAACATGGGGTCTTACCAGCCGTCTTGTTCTGTCATCTATGAACCCTGCATGCTTATGTTTTCCAGTGTTAACATCTATGTGGAAACATCTGCACTGCTCCTGACTTTTCTCCACACTGCCCACTCAACTCTGGGGATGTGTTGGACCTCAACATCCAAACAGGTACACCAGCTGCAGAATGATCACAAAAAGCTCTTCATCTGCTAGATCCCTCTCTCCTCCATGAGATTAGCCACCCTCAGCATAGCCAATGTATAAAAAATATATTCAGGACAAACACTCACCTGACAAACACTAGTTCTCTTTATCTTGTTCAGATTTCCTTCTGTTTGAACACTTCCTCAGGGAACAGCCTTATATACCTTGGCTGGGCAGGAACTTCAAAGTTCCACCCACTCTTTGGCTCCTCCCACTCTGTGGACCTTCAAATTCAGTAGATAAACACTCCCTTCAGTGCCACTGGGATTTTGGCCCCACCCTAGAGAGTCCTTGTCTTTTTGATTGAATTACATTTTTTTGTTTGTTTTGTTTATTTGTAAGTCAGGGTTTGTCACTGCAGGAAGTTGTCTTCACAGTCTATAAGGTGTCTAGTTCTCCCAAAAAAACAAATTCCTGGCTATTTAGGGAAAAACTTCCTACAATACATTGCATCAGCCTTGCTGGCAGTATACCTTAATTCAAAGTACTCAGGAGTCAGCGGCAGGTCATCTGTGTGACTTCTAAACCGCCTTTCTCTACATAACACTTTACAGGACAAATAGAGCTACACAGAATAAAACAACCTCAAAATTATAAATATGCATCTAGAGAGATGAATATTTATGTAATCATAAACTTTCTCCTCCCCACGCTCTTATTCACATGTATACCCATCATACTTCAAGAGCATGCTCTTAGCCATTCTGACTGGTGTGAGGTGGAATCTCAGGGTTCTTTTGATTTGCATTTCCTGATGATTAAGGATGTTGAACATTTTTTCAGGAGCTTCTCAGCCATTGGGTATTCTTCAGGTGAGAATTCTTTGTTTAGCTCTGAGCCCCATTTTTAATGGGGTTATTTGATTTTCTGTAGTCCACCTTCTTGATTTCTTTATATATATTGGATATCAGTTTCCTCTCTGATTTAGGATAGGTAAAGATCCTTTCCCAATCTGTTGGTGGCCTTTTTTGTCTTATTGACTGTGTCTTTTGCCTTGCAGGAGCTTTGCAATTTTATGAGGTCTCATTTGTCGATTCTCGATCTTAACAGCACAAGCCATTGCTGATCTATTCAGGATTTTTTCCCCCTGTACCCCTATCTTTGAGGCTTTTCCCTACTTTCTCCTCCATATGTTTCAGTATGTCGGGTTTTATGTGGAGATCCTTAATCCACTTAGATTTGACTTTAGTACAAGGAGATAGGAATGGATCAATTCGCATTCTTCTACATGATAACCGCAAGTTGTGCCAGCACCATTTGTTGAAAATGCTCTCCCCCCCCCCACTGGATGTTTTTTGCTCCCTTGTCAAAGATCAAGTGACCATAGGTGTGTGGTTTCATTTCTGGGTCTTCAATCCTATTCCATTGGCCTACTTGTCTGTCACTATACCAGCACCATGCAATTTTAATCACAATTGCTCTGTAGTACAACTTTAGGTCACCATGGTGAATCCACAGGGGAGGTTTTTTTATCCTTGAGAAGAATTTTTGCTATTCTAGGTTTTTTGTTATTCCAGACGAATTGGCAGATTGCCCTTTCTAATTCATTGAAGAATTGAGTTGGAATTTTGATGGGGATTGCATTGAGTCCATAGATTGCTTTTGGCAAGATAGCCATTTTTACTATATTGATCCTGCCAATCCATGAGCATGGGAGTTCTTTCCATCTTCCGAGATCTTCTTTAATTTCTTTCTTCAGAGACTTGATGTTCTTATCATACAGATCTTTCACTTCCTTAGTTAGAGTCAGGCCAAGGTATTTTATATTATTTGTGACTAATGAGAAGGGTGTTTTTTCCCTAATTTCTTTCTCAGCCTGTTTATCCTTTGTGTAGAGAAAGGCCATTGACTTGTTTGAGTTAATTTTATATCCAGCTACTTCACTGAAGCTGTTTATCAAGTTTAGGAGTTCTCTGGTGGAATTTTTAGGGTCACTTACATATACTATCATATCATCTGGAAAAAAGTGATATTTTGACTTCTTCCTTTCCAATTTGTATCCCCTTGATATCCTTTTGTTGTCGAATTGCTCTGGCTAGGACTTCAAGTACAGTGTTGAATAGGTAGGGAGAAAGTGGGCAGCCTTGTCTAGTCCCTGATTTTAGTGTGATTGCTTCCAGCTTCTCACCATTTACTTTGATGTTGGCTACTGGTTTGCTGTAGATTGCTTTTTATCATGTTTAGATATTGGCCTTAAATTCCTGATCTTTCCAAGACTTTTATCCTGAATGGGTGTTGGATTTTGTCAAATGCTTTCTCTGCATATATGGCTAAGATAAAAAATTCAGGGGACAGAGGATGCTGGCAAGGATGTGGGGAAAGAGGAACACTCCTCCCTTGTTGGTGGGATTGCATGCTTGTACAATCACTCTGGAAATCAGTCTGGCAGTTCCTCAGAAAATTGGACATAGTACTACTGGAGGATCCTGCAATACCTCTCCTGGGCATATATCCAGAGGATGTTCCAACCAGTAAGAAGGACACATGCTCCACTATGTTCATAGCAGCCTTATTTATAATAGCCAGAAGCTGGAAAGAACCCAGATGCCCCTCAACAGAGGAATGTATACAGAAAATGTGGTACATTTACAGAATGGAGTACTACTCAGATACTAAAGACCATGAATTGAAGAAATTCTTAGGCAAATGGATGGATCTGGAGGATATCATCCTGAGTGAGACAATGCAATCACAAAAGAACACATATGGTATGCACTCATTGATAAGGGGATACTAGCCCAGGAATTGAGAATACCCAAGATACAACTTGCAAAACATATGAAACTCAAGAATAAGGAAGACCAAAGTGTGGATACTTAGCTCCTTCTTATAATTTTAAACAAAATACCCATGGATTGATTCACAGTGACAAAGTCCAGAGCAGATCTTGAAGGAATGACCATCCAGAGACTGCCCTACTGGGGGATACATGCCATAAACCACTACCAAACCCAGACACTTGGCAGATGCCACCAAGAGCCTGCTGACAGGAGCCTATATAGCTGTTTCCAGTGAGGCTGTGCCAGTGCCTGGCAAATACAGAAGTGGATGCTCACAGTTATCCACTGGACTGAGCACAAGTTCCCCAATTAAGGAGCCAAAGAAATACCCAAGGAGCTGAAGGGGACTGAGTCCCCATAGAAGAAACAACAATATGAACTAATTAGTACTCTCAGAGCTCCTTGGACCTTGTCTTCATCAGGGTTTCTATTCTGTCACAGACATCATGACCAAGAAACTAGTTGGGTAGGACAGGGTTTATTCGGCTTACACTTCCATACTGCTGTTTATCACCAAAGGAAGTCAGGCCTGGAACTCAAACAGGGCAGGAAGCAGGAGCTGATGCAGAGGCCATGGAGGGATGTTCTTTACTGGCTTGCTTCCTCTGGCTTGCTCAAGATCCAAGACTAGCAGCCCAGAGATGGTCCCACTCACATGGGGACTTTCCCCTTTGATCACTAATTGAGGAAATGCCTTATAGTTGTATCTTATGGAGGCCCCCGACCAGTGTCTCTAGTTGCGTATGTAGCAGAGGATGGTCTAGTATGCCATCATTGGGAAGAGAGGCTCTTGATATTGCGAAGACCATATGCCCCAGTACAGGGTAATGCCAGGGCCAGGAAGCAGGAGTTGGTGGGTTGCAGAGCAGGGCAAGGGGAGGGTATAGGTGACTTTCGGGATAGCATTTGAAATGTAACGGAAGAAAATAGCTACTAAAATTAATTTAGTCATTAATTAATGCATAAACACATGAATACATAATTAAATAAATGCCAGCAGAGGAATTGGAAAGGTAAAGAAAAAGGGAGGTGCTGGCAGCATGAGAAGAGAAGGCAGTTTTGCAGAAGAAATTGTTAGCACACAGTTTGACCAGGGGAAGTGAAGCTGAGAATGACAGTAGGCTAGATCAGTTGTTATACTTTAGAGTATTGCATTGTGAAACTTGGAGAAGGGACTGTTTAAGCAATCTTTAAAAAAACTAAGGGAGGAACTGTTGGTATAAATGTTTAAAAGAACTTGGAGGCAAACTTGGAGTGGGCAGGGAGTTAAGAGAATTGTTCAGTGAAAATAGCAACTTTACAAGAGTCCCCCAGGTGGTGCTGGTTTTGAAGATCTGACAGGAGCATAAAGAGCAGCTGAGCCTTGGCACTCTGTAGCAGAGGTGGAGTCCCTGAAATTAGTCCAGGTGATGCTATTGGTGAAAGTGTGGGCCAGTTGCAGCAGAAAACCCCAGCATTTTGGAGATAGCAGCAACCATGGGATGGTTACCCAGAACAGCAGCATCAGTGAGATAGAACCTCACCAGACCCTAGGAGACAAGCTCCGGTGATGCAGAGGCCAGAGCTGCAGACATTCTAATTGGAAAATTGCATTTAAAGTAGTCTTTTTTCCCTTTAATTAACCATAGCTTCTCTTCTCATACAATATACTCCGAAAAGAAATTTCCCTCCCTCTACTCTTTCCACTTCTTTTTCCCTCCTCTTCCAACAGGGTCCACACCATTTCTCTCTCTTTCTAGGCTTCTAAGAGGTAACATTAAAAAACAGTAAAATATAGAAGATGAAACAAAAGCTACCATATGGAACTTGGGCCTAACAGGTCAAGAGAAATATTCCTGGCAGGAATGTTACAGAAACAATATGAAAAAGCTGGCAGGAATGGTACAAAGTGACTACAGTTATGCTAGGAGGGGGGCAGTTTTCAACAACATCTTTTCCCCACTTTATATCACGCTCACTGTATCTGGTATTATGTTGAGGTCTATAATCCACTTGGACTTGAGTTTCCTGTAGGGTTATAACTATGGATCTACATTTACTCTTCTACAAGGAGATATCTAGTCTGACAAGCACGTGGTGAAGTCCACTCACTAGGTGTGAGTTGTTATCTTCTTCATCAAAAGATAAGGAATTGATATATGCACGTATTTATGTGCAGGTATTAAGTTTAATCTAACTGATAAATGCGTCTGCTTTTATGATAATACTCTGCTGTTGTTAATAATGTAATTCAGGGTGTAGTACATTTTGCTGAAGGTGACTGCTTCAGCAGTTCTTTTATTATTCAGGAGAGTTTTTCATAGTCTGGGCTATTTGTCTTTCCATAACTAAGTGGAAATTGTTCTCTGAAGATCTGTGAATCATTGTATGGGAATTTTGATGGGGATTGCACTGAATTTATAGATTGCTTTTGGTAGACAGGCTGAGCATTGGTGATCTTTCTATCTTCTGATACCTTCTTCAATATTTTTCCTGGAATTTTTATCATAGAATATTTTTACTTGCTTGGTTAGAATTGCCTCAAGATATTTCACATTACTTGGGGCAATGTTAAAGTGTTTGTGCCTAATTTTTTTCTTAGTCAAATTGTTGTTTGTATAGAGAGGGGTACTGATTTTTCTGGTTAATTTAACACTACAGGTACTCTGCTGAAAGTGTTTCTCAATCATAGACATTCACTAGTGCAATTTCTCAAGTCACTTCAGAACATTGTCATATCATTTAAATAAAGGTACTTTGAAGTACTCCTTCCCCATATGTATTTCCTTTACCTCCTACAAGTGTCTTCTTGCTTAAGCTAAGAACTTCAAGTAATGCATTGAACAGATATGGAGAGAGTGGCAGCCTTGACTTGTTCCCGATTTTAGTGGAATTCTGTAAATGTTATGCCTGGTTCTTCCTCCCAGACTCTTCCTCCCAGAAATAAGACTCAGATTAAAAAAAATATTTTAAAATACCATGCCTAGGCCTGGAAAATGGCTCTATGTTTAAGAGCACTGACTGTTCTTCCAGAGGTCCTGAATCAATTCCCAGCAAACACACGGTGGCTCAAACCATCTGTGAAGGGACGTAAGGTTCTCTGCTGGTGTGTCTGAAGACAGCTATAGTGTACTCATGTACATAAAATAAATATTAAAAAAATACCATGCCTATACATTTTAGCTCCTCTTTGACTAGATCATAACTTAGACGACTCAATTGTATTACCTTACCTTCTTCCATGTGGTTGATTACCTGTGCTCAGGTACTATGCATCTGTCCTCCCCGACCCCCACATCTTCCTGAAGACAGGTGTATTAACTCACCTGGAATTTCAACACTCAGGAGAAGCAAGAAGATGGCATGAAACACTGTGACAACCCATAATCCGTGCTTTCCCTGATGTAAAGAGCAAGAAAGATACTATTGCTTTGATATTGATGGATGAAGATTCACAGTCAAGAGGAAGGGATATGGGAGGCTTCTGCCATAACAGCTATTCATATGCCAACTTACCCAGCCTCCCAAGAAAGTAGCATACTAGTAATAGAGGCACTGAAGAGAACACTTAAGTGTGTTGGGATACAGAAATGTACCTTTCCACAATGGGTGACTAATGGAAGAGGTAGAAGGAGAAGGTGTATATTCTGTTATTGGGAAGTCCATGAAGATTATGTCCCCATACTCTAGTGAGAATACAGATGACAGAACTATGTCAGTTTTATAATATTTTATTTTTATCACGCTTTAGGGAAGGGGAGGGCACAAAGGTGGGTAGACATAGCAGGACAGGGATCTGTGTGTAATCAAGTGCTAACCAATATAAAAATAGGAGAGAATCCATTTAATTGCTATGTTCAATGAATAGCTGTACCTTTGTGATACATTGAAAATAAATAACACTAGTTTAATTGAGACATTTTCACAAAGTCTTCCTTGAAAGCTTTCTACCTCATGTGTTCAGACAATCAGTCTCCACGTTTAAACCTTTCACTTTGGTAGATGGAGAGAGGAGTGCCCCAAACTTCTGGATCAACAGTTCTTAGATGGCATCCACAAGTCAGAAGTGCTCAGGGAAGTCAGACAGTGACACTTGGTCTGGGACAGAATCCAAGTCACTGAGATGTACAGGGAAGAGCTGGTCTTGTATAGCAGTCTGGTCTTAAACACCTATGAGTGTGTATTGAGCAATGGGTCTCCCTTGGATTCCCAGATGTCAAAGCTGTGCTGGAATGTGGAGTTTGGGCTATTGCTGGATCTTGATCTGCAGCAGGTTGTGCAGATAGTGCACAGGCTGATGATTGACAGACCATACTCTCCCCTGTTGCTGGGTTTCACTCAGCCTATAGAGACATCATGGCATCACTTAATAAATTCTCATTAATCTGAATAATGGACAAGGTTGACTCCGGGTCTGAGAACATACTTCTGCTGAAAGGAGGAGGAAAGCTGACATGACATGTTTCCTCCCATGCAGAAAATATGGATTCTGAGTCTGGAGATGTACTTGATGGGCTGCATGGAGGAGAACTGAACACAGACTGTCTCTCAGCCAAGGTATCCTGATAGGCAGAGCTTGGCAGAGAGACAGTGCCTTTAGGGCTTTCAGTTATTTCACAGGAATCCTGGCCATGCATCAAATTTTGCACCGTGTTCTTCTCCGTCTCCTTCCTTTGCTTCTTAGACCTTGTATTCTTTTGATAGATTTCACAGACCTGATCAATTTTGGAAAAGATGGCCATCTGGTCTAGGGAATTACTCAAGGGGCTGAGTTCAGGAAGAGGGCTCAAACTGATGGTGTCTGGCACATGGAGAAGGTGGATTCTGAGTTTTGGGTCATACTTGGAGGTCCGAGTTGAGGAGAAAGGCTTAATCCCGAGGGTATGTCACACGAAGATTCAGCACTGGCTGGTGGAGAAGGTGAGGAAAGAACGTTGGAACAGCCAGACCTATCACTAGATAGGTGCCCCGGTTCCCTGGAAAGTTCTCTACACTTCTGCCTTGGATGCTCCGAGATAATGTGGCTCTTGCTGAAACACATGTCTTCCAAGGGTTGATCAATGAGGGAAGAGTTGAATTCCTGGTGAGGGGAGTTCCTTGATGCTCTAAACTCAGGAGGATAGCTGACATTCACATGTCTCTGGCACACAGAATCTGGACTGGCAGCGAAATCAGGAACTTCACCGCCACTGCTGGAAGTAGGCCTATAGTGAGGTCCACTTCCAATTCTCCGAGGAAGGTGTGAACTCTTCCGACATTCTTTACCTCGTCTGTTCTTGAACCAGGTCTGGAAAACAAAGGAGACATCAGAGGAATACCCGTAATGGGACCACAGGTTGAAGCCTTTAGATGGGAGGTGTTTTTATAGCCATAGAAACTGCATGAGGCAGAAACAGAGAAGTCTGAGGCTCTAAATCCCAAAGAGATCGCAGTAAGGTAGGATGTATATGACTTGGCACCAAAATCTGGGGAAGATTCAGGTAGTGCGTCCTGTGTCTTAGTAGAAGCCGTGGTGTATGGGTCTCTAAGACCCTGCAGGAAAATAATCTTGACCCAAAATGGTCAAGGAAAAGCGCTCCCGTCCTTTCTTTCATTTTTTTGAGAAAGTGTTTCTCTGTGCATGCCTGGCTCACATAGAAATCGCTCTGAAGAACATGCTTGTCTCAGGGTCACAGTGATAGAACTGCCTCTTCCTCTCAGGTGCTAGGAATAAAGTCCTCATCCTTCCCTGGCCAGTCCAGATTCTTTGGCTTCTACAAAGACACTGGTCCTACAACTGATCTTGTTATAAGCCAGAGCATTTATATTGTAAAAGACTTGACCAGTGTACTTTCTATTGAGAAAAAAAAAATTCTTACCAATACTTTTAATTTATGTCATGCCTTTTATATCTTAAATGGGCCCCAAAATTGCTGGATAGTTGATGATAACCCTGAGAAACTGGGATTATAGCATGTCCCACCACACAGTATATTGGCTAGTAAAGATTGTGCTATTTTACACACAGAGCTTCAACACAATACTTTTTTTTTTTGGTTGATTTGTTGAGGGACCAAGGTGGAGGGATAAGGACATTAACCAACCGATGGAATTTTTTTATGCAAAATTTGTCAGGTCTAAAAGAAATTCACGACAAAGATGGACCAGAGAGCTAAAAAAACATTCCAATTTGAGACTCATTCCATGGGCAAGGATTAAATCCCTAACAATATTATGCTTGCAAACAGGATCTTAGCATAACTGTCTTCTGAGAGGCTCCATCCAGTACCTGAAACAGAGGCAGAGAACCAGAACCAAACACTGAATAGAGCTCAGGGACTCTATTAGAAAAGGTGGGGAAAGATTGAAGGCTCTGAAGGGTATAGGGACTCCAGAGGAAGAGCAACAGAGTCAACAACCTGAATATTTGAGGGCTTCCAGAGACTGAAGCACAAACCCATAGCTACCTTGGGATAGACCTAAACCCTGCACATATGTAACAGATAGGCAGCTTGGATTTCATGCATGTTTCCAAACAACTGGAGGGGAGACTGCACCTCAATATGAGTTGTATCTGTGGATCTCATTGTCCTAGCTGGGATGTCCTACTTGGCCTCAATGGGAAAGGATAAGCCTAGTCCTGCAGAAATTTGATGTACTGCGGTGTAGTGATCCTCAGTTGGGTTTCCCTCTTTCGAGGGTAGACTAGAAAAAAATGAATGGAGTGAGAAGTTGTGGGATACATGGAGACTGGGAGGAGGAAGGGGTGATATTTAGGTGAAAAGAGAATAAATAATTAACAATAAAAAAAGAAAATATCACAATAGAATCAATCTGCAGTTCTACCACACTTTGTACCCATGCAATGTCAGGTTCTTTCTCTCTTTCTCGCTCTCTCCCTCTCTCACTTCTCTATCTCTCCTTCTTAAGTCATTTTATTTATTTACATTCCAAATGTTGTCCCCCCATTCTGATCCCCCTCCTAGAGTTCTTCACTTCATCACCCCTCACCTTTGGCTCTGAGATGGTGCTCCTCTATCTTTACTCCCCATATGCTCCCAGCCCTCACTCCTCCATTCCTCCTGACACTACACACCCATCCCATATTCCCCTTACCTGTGGCATCAATGATCTACAGATCAAGCAGATCCTCTCCCACTGAAGCCAGACAAGGCTACTATGTGCCAGGAAATATAGAGCATCATATGTATGCTTTTGGGTTGATGATTTAGTCTCTGGGTTAGGGTTAGTTGACAGTGTTGAGCTTTCTATGGGGTTACAATCCCCTTTGATTCCTCATACCTTCCGCTAGTTCTTCAATAGGGGGTCCCTGACTGATCTCAGTCCAGTAGTTGGCTGTACATATCTAAACATGTCTGAGTCAGCTACTGGTAGATACTCTCAGAGGACATCCATGCTAGGCTCCTGTGTTCAAGCACAACCAGACATCAGTAATAGTATTAGGGTTTTGGGCCTGCTCATGGGAGAGATTCCAAGTTGGGCTAGTCACTTGATGGCTTTTCCTTCAGTCTCTGTTCTAATTTTACCTCTTCATTTTTTAAACAGGAAAAATTCTATGTCAAAATTTTTGAAGGTAGGCTAGTGGCTCCATCCCTCCACTGAGGGCCATGGCTGAAGGTGGTCTCTTCTGGTCCCATCTCACCATTATTGAGCACTTCTGCAAAGGTCATCCCCATTGAGTCCTGGGAGCCTCTCACATACCAGGTATCTGGTACTATCTAGAAGTTCCACCGAACTCCTGCAGCTGCATATTTCCATTCATTCTACTCACCACTGGGCTTCTCTCCTGTCTTCTCCTATACTGGATTCTTCCCCCATTTCTGCCCTTCACCCTCCCACCAGTTTCCCTCCTTCCTTCTACCTCCTGTTATTATTTTGTTCCTCATTCTAAGAGGGATTGTAGTATACTCACTGGGGCCTTCCTTTTTAAAAACTTCTTAGGCTCTGTATCCAAGGTATTTTGTAGTTTATGGCTAATATCCACCTCGACGGGAGTACATACCATGCATACTCTTTTAGGTCTGTGCTCCATCAGTTAAGTAGATATTTTCTAGTTCCATCTATTTGATTGCAAAATTCATGATGTCCTTGTTTTTTTCATAGCTGAATAGTACTCCATTTTGTAAATGAACCACGTTTTCTGTATTCATTCTTAAATTAAGGGACATTTGGGTCGATTCTAGCTCCTGGCTATTACAAATAAGACTGCTATAAAAATAGTGGAATACCTGTCTTTTTGGTATAGTAGAGCATCTTTTAGGTATATGACCAGGAGTGGCATGACTAGGTCTTCAGGTTTCTATTTCATCACATCCTAGAAAGCATGTGCTGGGACTTGAGTCTTTGATCTTAGACATGCTGGTTGCTGTAATGTGGAATCTTAAGGTTATTTTAATTTTCATTTCCCTGATGACTAAGGATGTTAAACATTTCTTAAAGTGCTCTCTGCCATTTGATATTACTCTGTTGAGAATTCTGTTTTCCTTTGTTTCCAATTTTTACAACAATTTTATTTATTCATATCCCAGCTATTGGGAGAAGACAGGAAGGCCAGAAGAATCAATGGAAGTATGCAGCCTCTGGGTTTAGAATGTACAGGGACCCTCTGGAAAATACCATAGAGGAGGTGAGAGACTCTCGGGACCCATTGGCAGTGACCTTAGCCAAAATGCCCAACACTGGGAAGAGGGAACTCCAAGAGTCCACCTCCAGTAGATAGTAAGGACCTCAAGTGGAAGGATAGTGTTACCAACTTCACAGTCAAAATTTCTGACGCCAAAATGATCCTGTCTAAAAGAACTGTAGGGACAAAAATAGGAAAGTAACTGAAGAAAAGCAGGTCCAATCGTCGGTCCAAATTGGGATCCATCTCATGTGCTGCTACCAATGCCTGACACTCATACTGATGCTATGATGTGCTGACAAGAACCTAGCAGGGCCATCCTCTGAAAGGCCCTACAAGCAGCTGGCTGAGGCAGATGCAAATACTTTTCCCAACCGTTGGACATTAAGTCTGGAACCGGTAAAGTTGAATTAGGAGAAGGATTGAAAAAGCTGAAGGGGATGGCAACCACATAGGAAGGAAAGCAGTCTCAAATAACCTGGATGCCTAAGAGTTCCCAGAGACTGAGCCACCAATCATGTAGCAGACATGGGATGGTTTGAGGCCCCCAGCACATAAGTAGTAGAGGACTGCCTGGACTGGCATCTCTGGATGAAAATTAGTCTGATCCTTGAGAGACTTGAGGCCTCAGTGAAGAAGCATGCATTATTTAGCTTTTTGAAATTTAACTTCTTGAATTCTTTATATATTTTGGATATTGGCCCTCTAACAGATGTAGCGTTAGTGAAGATGTCCTATTGGCAGTGTCCTTTAACTTACAGAAGCTTTTAAATTTCGTAAGATTCCACCTGTCGTTTTTGATATTAGAGTCTGAGCCATTGGTGTTCTTTTCAGGAAATTTTCCCCTGTGTTACTGAGTTCAAGGCTATTTTCCATTTTCTATTCTATTGGATTCAGTGTATCTGGTTTTATGTTGAAGTCCCTGATCCATTAGGACTTGTGGTTTGTATAAGATGATAAATAAGATAAGATGTACAAATATGGATCAGTTTGCATTCAGGTACAGGCAGAACTCCAATTAGGCAAGCACCACTTGTTGAAGATGCTTCCTATTTTCCCACTGTATGTCTTCGGGTTCTTTGTCAAAGATCAAGTATGTACAGCAGTGTAAGTATATTTCAAGACCTTCATTTGTATTTGATTTATCAACAGGTCTGTGTCAATGCCAATACCATGAGGTTTTATCACTATTGATCTATAGTACAGTGATGTCGGGGATGATGATTTCCCCAGAAGTTCTTTTATAGTTGAGATAACTTTTGGGTACCTTAAGTTTATTGATTTGCCATATTAAGTTGAAAATATTTCTTTTCATGTTTGTTAAGAATTTTGCTGGAATTTTGATATGGATTACTTTGAATCTGTAGATTGCTGTTGGTTTTGTTCACCACGTTAATCCTTCCTATCCATGAGCCCAGTAGATCTTTCCTTCTTCTGAGATCTTCTTCAGTTTCTTTCTTCAGGGACATGTAGTTCTTGTCATATAGATCTTTCATATTTTCATATTAAATATTTTTATAATGTTTACTTTTTACAGTCCAATCATTAACCCCTTCCTGGTTTGCTCTCCCACAGTTCCTCATGCCAGTCCTCCCCTTATCTCTAAGAGGATATTCCCCAAAAACCTTGCAAGGCCTCCCAACTCCCTGGAGCCTCAAGTCTCTCAAAGTTTAGGCTCATCTTCTCCCACTGAGGCCATGTTAAGATGATGGCCATTTTTTTAATTAGGTATTTTCCTCGTTTACATTTCCAGTGCTATCCCAAAAGTCCCCCATACCCACCCCCCCAATCCCCTAACTACCCACTCCCTCTTTTTGGCCCTGGTGTTCCCCTGTACTGGGGTATATAAAGTTTGCAAATCCAAAGGGCCTTTCTTTCCAGTGATGGCTGACTAGGCCATCTTTTGATACAGAAGCAGCTAGAGACAAGAGCTCCGGGGTACTGGTTAGTTCACGTTGTTGTTTCACATATAGGGTTGCAGTTCCCTTTAGCTCCTTGGGTACTTTCTCTAGCTCCTCCATTGTAGGCTGTGACCCATCCAATAGCTGACTGTGAGCATCCACTTCTGTGTTTGCTAGGCCCCGGCATAGTCTCACAAGATACAGCTATATCTGGGTCCTTACAGCAAAATCTTGCTAGTGTATGCAATGGTGTCAGCGTTTGGAAGCTGATTATGGGATGGATCCCTGGATATGGCAATCACTAGATGGTCCATCCTTTAGTCATAGCTCCAAATTTTGTCTCTGTAACTCCCATGGGTGTTTTGTTCCCATTTCTAGGAAGGGGCAAAGTGTCCACACTTTGTTCTTCATTCTTCATGAGTTTCATGTGTTTAGCAAATTGTATCTTATATCTTGGGTATCCTAAGTTTCTGGGCTAATATCCACTTATCAGTGAGTACATATTGTGCGAGTTCCTTTGTGATTGGGTTACCTCACTCTGGATGATGCCATACAGGTCTATCCATTTGCGTAGGAATTTCATAAATTCATTCTTTTTAATAGCTGAGTAGTACCCCATTGTGTAAATGTACCACATTTTTTGTATCCATTCCTCTGTTGAGGGGCGTCTGGGTTATTTCCAGCTTCTGACTATTATAAGTAAGGCTGCTATGAACATAGTGGAGCATATGTCCTTCTTACTGGTTGGGACATCTTCTGGATATATGCCCAGGAGAGGTATTGCTGGATCCTCCAGTAGTATTATGTCCAATTTTCTGAGGAAACGCCAGACTGATATCCAGAGTGGTTGTACAAGCTTGTAATCCCACCAACAATTGAGAAGTGTTCCTCTTTCTCCACGTCCTCGCCAGCATCTGCTGTCACCTGAATTTTTGATCTTAGCCATTCTGACTGGTGTGAGGTGGAATCTCAGGGTTGTTTTGATTTGCATTTCCCTGATGATTAAGGATTTTGAACATTTTCTCAGGTGCTTCTCTGCCATTCGATATTTCTCAGGTGAGAATTCTTTGTTCAGCTCTGAGCCCCACTACTTAATGGGGATATTTAATTTTATGCTGGCTGTTGGTTTCCATATAATTGCAATGTGTGTGCAATGAATTCCTAATCTCTGTATGACTTATAACAGGAAAAGGTGTTGCATATTTTCAAAGGGTTTTAAGGCATCTAAAAATATGAGCATATATTATTTTGGAGTTAATTTATATAGTAGATTGTGTTGATGGATTTTTGTATACTGAACCACCCCTTCCTTCCTGGGATGAGGCCTACTTGATCACAGTGAATGACATTTTTTATTGCGTTCTTAAATTTGTTCTGAGAGTATTTTATTGAGTAGTTTTGCATTGCTATTCCTAAGCAAATTTGGTCTGAAGTTTTCTAGTTTGTTGGATCTTTGTATCATTTAGGTATCAGAGTAACTGTGGCTTCATGCAATGAATTAGGTAGTGGTCTTTCTGTTTCTGTTTTGTGGAAGAGTTTGATGAGCATTGGTATTAGTTCTTTTTTGAAGGTCTGGTAGAATTCTGCCATAAAACCATCTGGTCCTGGGATTTCTTTAGATGACAGGCTTTGAATTTCTTCTTTTGTTTCCTCAGGTGTTATGGAACTCTTTAGATATTTTATCTCATGTTGATTAACACTGGTAGGTTGTGTCAGTCTAGAAAATGATCCCATTTCATTTTGATTTTCCAGTTTTGCTGCATATCGGCTTTAGAAGCAAGATCTCATGATTTATTGAAATTTCTCAGTTTCTGTAATGGCTCCTCTTTATATTTTTCTTAACTTTGATACTGTATCTGTGCTCTTTAGTCAGTTTTGTCAAAAGGTGTACTTATCTGTGAATTTTCTCCCAGAACCATGTCCCAGTTATGTTGATTCTTTGTATCATTCCCTTACTTTCTTTTTTTTTTATTACGAATTTTCCTCAATGACATTTCCAATGCTATCCCAAAAGTCCCCCATACCCTCCCCCCCACTTCCCTACCCACACATTCTCATTTTTTTTTTTTTTGGCACTGGCGTTCCCTGTACTTTCTTATTGTTTGATTCCAGCCCTGAGGTTGGCCATTTTCTTCCCTTTACTGCTCTTAGTTGTGTTTGCTTTTTTCATAAATATAGGTAAAAAGAGAATTAAATAAACCATACTCTGAAACATACAAAGACAAACATACACAGGAATAGAGAGAGAAGACGACAGACAAACAGACGACAGATAGAGACAGAGGCTGAGAATCTAAAATTGTGTCCATTAAGCCAACAGTTAATGACCTGACCATAGTGCTTACACAACAGGATGTTTCTTATATTCAGTGTTGAACAATCTTTAAATAACCCATTAGGTGGAACAACAATATGAACTAACAAGTACTCCCAGAGCTAGTGTCTCTAGCTGCATTTGTAGCAGAAGATGGCCTAGTCGGCCATCTTTGGGAAGACAGGCCCCTTGGTCTTGCATACTTTATTTGCCCCAATACAGGGGATTGCTAGGACCAAGAAGTGGAAGTGGGTGAGTAGGGAAGCAGGGCATGGGCAGTGTATAGGGAACTTTCAGGATAGCATTTGAAATGTAAATAAAGAAAATATCTAATAAAAAATTTAAAAAAATAAAAAAAAATTCTCAATAAAATCCTCACAAACCAAATCCAAGAACATATCAAAATGATGATGCATCGTGATCAAGTAGGCTTCATCCCAGGGATACAGGGATGGTTTTATATAAAGAAATCCATCAATAAAATCCACTATCTAAACAAAGTCAAGGACAAAAACCACATGAACATCTTGTTAGATGCTGAGAAAGCATTTGACAAAATCCAACACCCATCCATGATAAAAGTCTTGGAAAGTTCAGGAATTCAAGGACCATACCTAAAAATAATTGAAGCAATATTCAGCAAACCAGTAGTCAAAATAAAACTAAATGGATTGAAACTTGAAGCAATTCCACTAAAATCAGGGACTAGACTAGGCTGCCCACTTCCTTCCTACCTATTCATTATAGTAGTGACAGTCCTAATCAGAGCAATTAGACAACAGAAGGGCATCAAAGTGATACATATTGAAAAGAAGAAGTCAAAATATCACTATGGCAGATGATATGATACCATATATTAGTGACCCTAAATATTCCACCAGAGAACCCCTTAACCTGATAAACAGCTTCAGTGCAGTAGCTGGATATAAAATTAATTCAAACAAATCAATGGCCTTTCTCTACACAAAGGATAACCAGGCTGAGAAAGAAATTTTGGAAACAACACCCTTCACAATAGTCACAAATTATATAAAATACCTTGGTGTGGATCTAAATAAGGAAGTGAAATATCTGTATGATAAGAACTTCAAGTCTTAATAGAAAGAAATCATAAAAGATCTCAGAACATCACAAGATCTCCCTTTCTCAGGGATTGGAATGATCAATATAGTAAAAATGGCTATCTTGCCAAAAGCAATGTACAGATTCAATGCAATCCCCATCAAAATCCCAACTCAATTCTTCACAGAGTTAGAAAGGTCAACTTTCAAATTCATCTGGAATAACAAAAAACCTAGGATAAAAAAATATTCTCAAAAATAAAAGAACCTCTGGTGGAATCACCATGCCTGATCCCAAGCTGTCCTTCAGAGCAACTATGGTAAAAAGTGCATGGTACTGGTAGAGCAACAGACAGGTAGATCAGTGGAATTGAACTGAAAACCCAGAAATGGACACACACATCTATGGTCACTTGATCTTTGTCAAAGGAGCTAAAACCATCCAATGGAAAAAGACAGTATTTTCAATGAATGGTGGTGGCTTAACTGGCGGTTATCATGTAGCAGAATGTGAATTGAGCCATTCTTACCTCCTTGCACAAAGCTCAAGTCTAAGTGGATCAAGGAACTCCACCTAAAACCAGAGACAGAAAAATTTAAAGAGGACAAAATGGGAGGAAAACCTTGAAGATATGGGTGCAGGGGAAAAAATTCCTGAACAGAAGAATACGTATGCCTGGGCAGTAAGATGGAAAATTGACAAATGAGATCTCATAAAAGTGCAAAGCTTCTATAAGGGAAAAGGCACTGTTAATAAGACAAAAAGGCCACCATCAGATTGGGATAGGATTTTTACCAATCCTAAACCCGATAGAATTATCCAATATCCAATATATACAAAGAACTCAAGAAGCTGAACTACAGAAAAATCAAATAACCCCATTTAAATATGGGGCAGAGAGCTAAACAAAGAATTCTCTACTGAGTAATACTGATTGCCTGAGAAGCACCTGAAAAAATGTTCAACATCCTTAATCATCAGGGAAATGTAAATCAAGACAACCCTGAGATTCTACCTCACACTAATCAGAATGGCTAATATCAAAAATTCAGGTGACAGCAGATGTAGGCAAGAATGTGGAGAAAGAGGAACACTCCTCCATTGCTGGTGGGATTGTAAGTTTGTACAACCAATCTGGAAATCAGTCTGCTGGTTCCTCAGAAAATTGGATAAAGTACTACCTGAAGATCCAGCAATACCTCTTCTGGGCATGTACCCAGATGATTTTCCAACTGGTCATAAGGACACATGCTCCACTTGTTCCTAGCAGCCTTATTTATAATAGACAGGAGCTGGAACCAATCCAGATGTCCCTCAACAGAGGAATGGATACAGAAAATGTGGTACATTTACACAGTGGAGTACTACTCAGCTATTAAAAACAACGAATTTAGGAAATTCTTTAGCAAATGGATGGGTCCGGAGGATATCATCCTGTGTGAGGTAACCCAATCACAAAAGAACTCACATAATATGCACTCACTGTTAAGTGGATATTAGCCTAGAAACTTAGACCACCTAAGATACAATTCGCAAAACACATGAAACTCAAGAAGAAGGAAGAATAAATGGTGGATACTTTGTTCCTTCTTAGGATGGGGAACAAAATACAAATGGAAGGAGTTACATAGACAAAGTTCATAGCTGAGATGAAAGGAAGGACCATGCAGAGGCTGCCCCGTCCTGGGGATCAATCTGATAAACAACCACAAAATCTAGTCACTATTGCATATTCCAGCAAGATTTTGCTGACAAGACCCTGATATAGAGATCTCTTGTGATGCTATGCCAGTGCCTGGGAAATACAGAAGTGGATGCTCACAGTCATCTATTGGATAGAACACAGGGCCCCCAATGAAGGAGCTAGAGAAAGTACCCAAGGAGCTAAAGGGTCTGCAAAGCTATAGGCCAAACAACAATATGAACTCACCAGTAGCCCCCAGAGCTTGTGTCTCTAGTTGGGGATGTAGCAGAGGATGGACTAATTGAGCATCAATGGGAGAATAGGCCCTTGGTATTGAGAAGATTATATGTCCCAAGACATGGGGGGGGGGGTTCCAGGACCAGGAAGTGGTAGTGGATAAGTTGGAGAGCAGGGTGGGGGGAGGGTATAGGGGACTAGGATATAGGGGACTTTAGGGATGGCATTTGAAACGTAAATTAAGAAAATTTCTAATAAAAGAGGGTCCTGGCTCTTCAGAGACAAGCAGGTCTCCAAAGAGTGTATTTGAAGGCTTAGTCACCAAAAAGGATGGAGAGTGGAAGTGTGCTGTTTATTCTCTACAAAAAGAGAGCTCTTTCCAAAAATGTGTGGCTTGTGAAGCCTCCAAGCCAACTCATAAGCCACATGAAGTTCCTTCAGCTTTCACAGAGGGCTAAAAGTCACAGTCAAGTGAATCTGCAGGAAGTCAAGTGGAACAGAATTCAAAACTAACTTTCCAGAAAAGAACTTTAAAGTTGTCCTTTCAGAGCAAATTTAAATTTGGGCATGTGGATCCAGAAAAAAACACCTTCCTTTGCCTTTTAGGGTGGCTCAAATACAGAATTTAAGTCAATCAAGGGTTGATATATTGTAGAGATCAGGAAATCAAGGCCCATTCCTAAACATCCTTGAATCAAATTACTGCAAACAAACATCCAATATCAGATTAAATGTAGTGATACTTGAAGCAATCACTTAAATCAGGGACAAGACAATGATGCACACTCTCCCCATATATATTCAATATAGTACTCAAAGTTCTAACTAGAGCATTTAGACAATAAAAAGGTATCAAGGGGATGGCAAAGAAGAATTAAAGTTATCACTGATTGCAGATGATATGAGTGTCCATGAGTGACCCAAAAATACTAACAGAGAACTTCTACATCTGATAAACAGCAAAGTGACTGAATGTGAAATTAACTCAAATAAATCATTAGCTTTCTTTATACCAGTGATTAAACAGGCTGAGAAAGACATTGGGAAACATCATTCTTCACACTAGTCACAAATAATATAAAATCTTACGGTAAGTCTAACCAAACAAATGAAAGATCTATATGACAATGACATCAAGTCTCTCAAGAAAGAAATCAAGAAAGATATCAGATTATGGAGAGACTTCCCATGCTCATGCACTGGCAGAATTAATATAGTAAAACTGGCCATCCTACTAAAAGCAATCTGCAGATTCAATGCAATCCCCCAAAAAATCCTGACATAATTCTTCAAAAACATGTAAAGAGAAATTCTCAAATTCATCTGGAAAGACAAAAAACTAAGAATAGCAAAACTAATTCTTTTTTTGTTTGTTTGTTTGTTTGTTTTTTCAAGACAGGGTTTATCTGTGTAGCAGTGGCTGTCCTGGAACTAACTCTGTAGACCAGGCTGGCCGCAAACTTAGAAATCTGCCTGCCTCTGCCTCCTAAGTGCTGATATTAAAAGCGATTGCCACCAAGTCCGGCTACAAACACAATTCTTAGAAATTAAAGAAAGCCTGGCATGGTGGCACACTCCTTTAATCCCAGCAATCTGGAGGCAGACGCAGGCTAATTTCTGAGTTCGTGGTCAGCCTGGTCTACAAAGTGAGTTCCAGGATAGTCAGACATAGAGAGATACCCAGTCTCAGAAAACAAACAAACAAACAAACAAACAAACAGAAATTAAAGAACTTCTGGGGGAATCTGCACCCTTGACCTCAAGCTAGACTACACTGAAATAATGATAAAAACAACTGTATGGTGTTGGGACAGAGATAGGCATGTTGAAAATGAAATAGAATTGAAGATGTAGAAATAAAACCACACACATATGGACACTTGATTTTTGAGAAAGGAACCAAAAATATACAATGGAAAAAAGAAAGCACCTTCTAAAAATGGTCCTAGTGTAACTGGCAGTCTGTACACTTAAAAATGTATATGGAGACAATTTATACACAGTATACAACGCTCAAGTCCAAGTGGATGAAGGACCTAAATATAAACCCAGACACATGAAATCTAATAGAAAAGAAAGTGAGAAAGAGCCTTGAACTCATTAAAACAGGAGAAAATTGACACAGGCCTGCAGGGTCAGAGGATCCAAAGACTGGGAAGACCTTTGAGAGTCATTCGTGGACAATATATGTAAGCCCTGGTGTCAAGGAATTTTAATCCAACAATATGGGGGCTCTCTCTGAGCAGATTCAAAGACCTTCTATGTCCATGTGATTTGTCTGGAACATAGACTTGCCACACACATTAATCATTCTGGCTGGAACTCTTGAGTTTTGTTCAGCTTTTTAACTTCTTTCTTTGGAGTATCCTGGTTCGGCAGCACACCAGGCAGGGAGGATGAATCACAGGTGATTTTAACACCATGCTTCTTTCCTTGGGATATGTGGAAGCTGATGCACAGCAGGTGGGAAAGTATGATACAAAGTTCAGAATGGGTAGGTCAGCATGACTATGTGGCATTCCTAAATTTAAAGATTGGCTGTTGGGCTCCTGAGATCAGATGGAGAAGATGAACTATTGAAAAGAAGAAAGACTCCTCTGTTTCGTGCTAAGGTTAGTAAAGCTGTCTGGTCATAGTAGACCACAACTTTTCTAAGGTGGGAAGTACAACACTTTAGCACAGACATTTAATTACAAAAAAATGACATTAAATTGAGGGGCAGAGAAAGTGATGAATTAGAGAAAATTTAAACAGAATGAGTCAGAGATAGGATGCATCAAACACTCAGGAGAACAACTACTTGAGAACATAGCAGAGAGAGGCAGTTGAGTGAGTTGAGTTAATTGAGAGTCAGTGCTCTGAGTGCAGGTCAGGTCAGTGGAGTTGAGTTTTTTCTGTCTGTGAGTTCATTCAGTGCATGTCAGCACAGGCACTTGAAGCCAGAGAATAAGAAAGAGGCAGAAGACTAGCACTAATTTAAAGAGTTAGTTTGGAGCTAAGCAGAGAAATTCAATGAGAAGCTAACAGAAGGTAGATTAAATAGGACAGATTGCAAAGAAAATTAAACCAAACATTCGAATTGAACCAGGAAAACAGGGTTCAGAAAGAGCTTTTTTTTTTTCTTTTTTTAAAATTACGTATTTTCCTCAATTACATTTCCAATGCTATCCCAAAAGTCACCCCCCCACTCCCCGAACCACCTGTTCCCATTTTTTGGCCCTGGCGTTCCCCTGTACTGGGGCATATAAAGTTTGCAAGTCCAATGGGCATCTCTTTCCAGTGGTGGACGACTAGGCCATCTTTTGATACATATGCAGCTAGAGTCAAGAGCTCCGTGGTACTAGTTAGTTCATATTTTTGCACGTACAGGGTTGCAGATCTCTTTAGCTCCTTGGATACTTTCTCTAGCTCCTCCATTGGGGGCCCTGTGATCCATCCAATAGTTGACTGTGAGCATCCACTTCTGTGTTTGCTAGGCCCCGGCCTAGTCTCACAAGAGACAGCTACAAGAGATGGTCCTTGCAACAAATGCTTGCTAGTGTATGCAATGGTGTCATCGTTTGGAGACTAATTATGGGATGGATCCCTGGATATGGCAGTCTCTAGATGGTTCATTTTTTTGTCTCAGCTCCAAACTTTTTCTCTGTAACTCCTTCCATGGGTGATTGTTTCCAATTCTAAGAAGGGGCAAAGTGTCCACACTTTGGTCTTCATTCTTCTTCAGTTTCATGTGTTTTGCAAATTGTACCTTATATCTCGCTATACTAAGTTTCCGGGCTAATCTCCACATATCAGAGAGTACATATCATTTGAGTTCTTTTGTGATTGTGTTACCTCATTCAGGATGATGCCCCCCAGGTCCAACCATTTGCCTAGGAATTTTTACAAATTCATTCTTTTAAATAACTGAGTAGTACTCCATTGTGTAAATGTACCACATTTTTTGTATCAATTCCTCTGTTGAGGGACATCTGGGTTCTTTCAAGCTACTGGCTATTATAAATATGGCTGCTATGAACATAGAGGAGCATGTGTTCTTCTTACTGTTTGGGACATCTTCTGGATATATGCCCAGGAGAGGTATTGCTGGATCCTCCAGTAGTACTATGTCCAATTTTCTGAAGAACCTCCAGACTGATTTCCAGAGTGGTTGTCCAAGCTTGAAATCCCACCAACAATGGAGGAGTGTTCCTCTTTCTCCACATCCTCGCCAGCATCTGCTGTCACCCGAATTTTTAATCATCGCCATTCTGACTGGTGTGAGATGGAATCTCAGGGTTTTGCTTTGCATTTCCCTGATGATTAAGGATGTTGAACATTTTTTTCAGGTGCTTTTCAGCCATTCAGCATTCCTCGGGTGAGAATTCTTTGTTTAGCTCTGAGCCCCATCTTTTAAGGGGGTTATTTGATTTTGTGGAGTCCACCCTCTTGAGTTCTTTATATATATTGAATATTAGTCCCCTATCTGATTTAAGATAGGTAAAGATCCTTTCCCAATCTGTTTGTGGCCTTTTTGTCTTATTGAAGGTGTCTTTTGCCTTGCAGAAGCTTTGCAGTTTCATGAGGTCCCATTTGTCAATCCTCGTTCTTACAGCACAAGACATTGCTGTTGTATTCAGGAATTTTTCCCCTGAGCCCATATCTTCGAGGCTTTTATGTGAGTTATTCAGCACAAAGACTCCAAGATGACAGTTACATCAAAGGAAATAAGAGATACATTTATATCCTGGTCATTGTCGTAGTGGTCAAACACAGAGAGGGTTGATTCAAGCAAGGCATAATAACTTCCTGGTTATCTGGTGAGTTTGTCTTGTGAATAATGTTTGTGTATGATGTGTAGGATTGGAGGGGTTACATTCATGAAAGAGAGAAGGCCCTTGTGGAGGAGATCCTTTGGTAGCATTCAGGAGATGGTTTGTGTGTGTTTGGAGGTAGAGGTTTGTCAAAGGCCCAGCTTGATGGGTGTAGGGCCTTGAGAAAATACAGGAGAAGTTTGCAAGTTTTCAACATACAAAGATCCATAGGTGTTCAAGAATCATAGAGGACATGGGAAAAATGCTGCTCAGACATCAGGATGCTGGTTCAGTTACTACTATGCTTTGTGGACTTTTCATCAGATCAACATGAGGCATTAGCCTCATATTATATAAGTAGTCTAGAGGAATTGATGTGGAGGCCTGAGTATAGAAACTAGGGACTGTGGGGTCTTCTCTTATCTATTTCAATTTCCATGTTCTCCTGTGCATACTGGTCTCCCAATGGGAATTAATTTCCATGCAATGCTAAATCTGAAGTTCTCTCAGGCTTCCGTTTGCCACCTGATCCACAAATAATCAGAGCACACTCTATAACTCCAAGTAACAAATCCTTTAGGTCTCCAGGGAACCCAGACTGTGAAGCTTCTCAGGTTGCTTCAGGTCTACCAAGCCAACAACTTCTCCTGTCTTCCCAAGTGTCTCTGGTTTCACAAGTTTCTTCCGAAGATTCAAGGAGGCAGAGGATAGACCTCACTGTATGCATTAGGAAAAATGGTAGTCCTGGAAGAATATTTTGATATGCTCAAGTATCCTTGCAAGGAACAACCAACGTCACTGGCTCAAAGCTTGGATTGATTGACCACAAGATCAAGTTATGGCCTGTCTTATCTCACCCTCCTTTAGTAAAATAGACATTCCCCATCATTTCCTTTGCCTGAGGTCTTGCAGTGCAGAAATCTGGTACAATTGGGATGCATAGACACTGGTTCCACAAAGTGTCTGGGAGGCATAGACATCAGGGCACACCTCCAAATTTCTGACTCTTACAAGACACATTCTTGCACTGTGGCTTTCATGTCCAGGTCGTTCTGCTTCCTTGTTTCTTGGGTCTAGGAGCCTTCGTGTTATGCAATGTGTTTTGTAAGGTTAAGTACAGTTTCCAAAGACTGAACTACCTGTTTCCTCTGCCAGTGCAGTTTCTGCACACCCAATGTATTTGGAAGTCATCTATCCTCTGATAATCTGTCAACTGATTACCTCTTCAGACTAGGAATCAAACGTCCCCCATTGATCAAATCTTGAGAAAGTACTGCTTCAGGAAGAGCCATTTAGGGGGCAACCACACAGGCAGAAGGGTAGGGAACTGTCTGCAATGCAAGGCCAACTATCTAGTGGCAGTTCTGCATTTCCCAAATATTGTGTCCCCCTTTCTGTGTCAGCCAGTTCAGTTTTGATGTTTGAGAGACCACTGGGGTATCAGCACTCCTCCTCGGCACAGTTATTCAACTCTTGCCCCAAACTAAGAATCCACCTTCTCCATGTGTCAGAAACCAGCAGCTGTGAGCCCTCTTTCTGATCTCAGTACTTATAGTAATTCCTCAGACCAGGAATGCATCTTCTCCAACACTGGTCAAGACTGTATGGAGCTCTATCCAAAGAATATAAGATGTAGGGTGCAGAGGCAGCAGAAAAATGAATTGGTTCAGTTTTTTTTTTTTTACCTACATATCTACTGAAGCATGGTCTTATTCTTCATGAACTGCCCCTTAAATATAACAGGGTTGTGTCCCTCCATCATCCTGGCAGGAAATTGTCAAATGTGGAGACATACACTTTAGTATCCCATCACATTTAAGAGTTGTTTACCTGTTGACTTCCTGCCTAGTTTGTTAGATTTTAGGGATGGATTGGTTTGGCATGTAGTTCTTGGTTGTCAGAGAATATTTCGCTGTCACTCTCTCTCAACTGTAAGGATGGAGATGCCATTATCACAGCAATAATATCCTTGCTGCTCTTCATAGTCAGTGGGAGCATATATCATTGACATCCACATGGTTCCTTGAGAAAACATAGAGCAGGAACATGGCCTCCAGCAGGAGGAGAATGATGGAACCAGACAAGGCTCAAAGAGCCAGACAGGACCATTGACATGGAATTAGGTGAAAGTACAGGCCACTCACATCAATATGGTCTTCCAGTAACAGTAGGCCTGCTGACCACAGCATGGCTTAAGAATACAGCATTGACTACTTATATTTATTAGTTATGGCACTTCTTCTTGGAGACCAGCATGGCCTTAACATTCTGTCTTTCTTCTTTCTTTTACTGAGTATGTTGATTCCTAGTGTGTACTAACACACTAGTTTTACTAACACCTATAGTCAATTAATAAGTTGAAGTAATCTTCTATTGTGTTCTTTATACTTTATCTCTAAACCAATAATGTGATTTCTTTTGTTTTTTGTTTGTTTGTTTTGTTTTTGTTTTTGTTTCTTTGGAGACAGGGTTTCTCTGATTAGCTCTGGCTGTTCTGGAACTCACTTTGTAGACCAGGCTGGCCTCGAACTCAGAAATCTGCCTGCCTCTGCCTCCTGAGCGCTGGGAGTAAAGGTGTGTGCCACCACACCTGGCATGTTTTTTTTTAACACAATAATACACATCTCTCATACTTTACACTGTGTGACAACATCAAGAAAATTAAAATCTTGGGTACCAGTTCAGAAAAACCACTTCAGTTCCCAATATTTCTGTTCTTTGTCTCTCCTCTTTCAGGACATCCAGTGCAGCCTCTTCCACACTCTTCTAGACTTATGTGTTCATACATTAACAAATGCACATACTGCTTTCATACACTCAGTTGAGAAGACAGAATGCAGAAGCAGACATTTGTACAGTACAAAGGGTGGAGAATGTTGGTTGTGTTTTACTACACCTTTAATCTCAGCATTCAGGAGACAAAGGCAGGATCTGGATGTGAGAGGATAAGGGGAGGGCAAAAGTGAATCATGATCTGGTATAGGCAGTGTTTTGGGGGAGAGAGGAGAAAACCCTGAGGGCCAGCAGAATGAATGGAGATATGCAAACTCTGAGGGTGGGAGGTGGGGTACCTTGTAGAATGTAAAAAAATACCTTGGAGGTAAGAGACTCTCAGGACTCAAAGGGAGGGATCTTAGTTAAAATCCTCACCAGTGGAGAGAGGGAAGTCATAGAGTCCACCTCCAGTAGAAAGACAGGTCATCCACTGGAGGGATGGTATTGTTATCCCACAGTCAAAATCTCTAACCCAGAATTGTTTCTGTCTAAAAACAAACAAACAAACAAACAAACAAACAAACACAAAAACAAACAAAAAAACTGCAGGGACAAAGGTGGAGAAGGGACTGAGTAAGTGGAGTTCCAGTCACTAGACCATCTTGCGATCCCTGTCAAGAGGAGGCTCCAAGGTCTGACACTATTACTGATGCTATGGAGTCCTTACAGACAGCAGCCCAGCTTGCCTGTCTTCTGAGCAGCCCATCAAGCAGTTGACTGAGACTGATGTAGGTACTTACACCCAGGCATTGGGCAGGTGACATGAACCTTTGTGGTTAAATTAGTGATATGTTCAATAATCAGAGGAGGAGGACAACCCCATAGGATGAGAAGCAGTCTCACCTAACCCAGACCCTGATTTCTCTCAGACACTGAACCACCAATCAGGGAGCATACATGAGCAGGTTCTATGCCCCTGACACTTATACAGCAGAGGACCTCTTAGTCTAGCCTCAGTGGGAGAAGAGAAACCTAACCCAGGAAAGACCCAGGGTGTGGGGAGGCCTGGTATGGAGGGCATCCTCTTGGAGATGTGGGGTGAGGATTGAGGTGAAGAATTGCAGGAGGGGGGACTTGGAAGAAAGCAGTGTTTGGACTGTGAAATAATAAAAGTAGTAAAATATAAAATAAGAAGAAAGAAAGGATTACAAAGGAAAAAAAAAGGCATGAACTTTACCACCAGAGGAGCATCAAAGGTTGTCTGAGAATTAAGGATTTGAATATTGCAAGTAGGTGGAGCCAACGTGTGGGAGGAGCATTGAATTCCAAGTTTGGAGAGATATATAAGGGCAGGTCTTCTGAGTAGAATTAAAACAGCCAGAGTATTTAGCAAGTTACAGCAACCGTCTGGATTCCTTGTGAGTTGGTGCAGTGAATGAAATATTTCAGGTTGCTGTGTGAAGGGGATTTCACGGTGGAGCCTTGGTAACTTTTTGTAGTTTGTATGCGTTTTTGTTTGGTCTCATCTAAAATTTGCCCTGTGCATAGGCAGAAGATTTTAAAAATTAGTAGATTTTTCAAATCTATCTCATACATATGAACACTAAGGAACAGCAAAATGCCCGGATTGGGCAATCTATGAATGAACTTTTAAGAGTCCTCTAGGTGCTCTATTCTTCATTTTAGGCACATGTCTAAGTCCTGGGTTGTATTGAAAGCCCGAAATCAACTGATGGAGTGGCCTGCTTATAGGACGAAGGGACTGTAGGCATTCTCCAATTCATTTTCCTTTAAACATATATGCAGGACTAGAAAAAACTCACAATAGGATATTGAGAGACCTTGAGATCAAAGGGGCTCCAGTTTGGCTAGATCAGGTATAGTGGTGGTATGCACACTCAAAAGTTTAACAGTCAGGATGGTTTTTGGCTGAGCAGGCCCTTCTTCATCTAGAATGTGTAACCATATTGGTTTGTGGACCACACCTTTAATCCCAGGATTTAGGAACCGATGGCATGTGGGTTTTTGTGATCATGAGGCCTCACTTGTCTGTATAGTGAAATCCAGGAAGTCAGGGACATGTACATGGACCTTGCTCCAGTCTAAAAAGAGAAAGAGTGGAGAAATGAAGTGGTGACTGAAGTGAGCAGAAATGTGCATGTCCTCTAGGCAGCAGCATGAGAACAGAACCCTTTCTTGAGATGGTGACTAGAGAGTAAGGACAAATTTTTTTCTGGATGGAGCCCAAGAGGGGAGTAAATCCCAAAGGATGGGACAGTTGTTTGTTACACACCTTGAATCCTAGCCCTGTGTGGGAAGGAACAGGCAGGTGAGTCCCTATGAGTCCTAGCTCAGACTTGTCTTCAGTTTGACTTACACACAGCACAGTTCATACAGAGAAACTCTGTCTCAGAAGAAAAGAAGAGAAGAGAAAAAAAGAAACAAAAGCAAACAAATTATTTATCCGAGCTTTTGTCCCTGCCGGCAAGTACACACTCAGGACAACCAGAATCTTCTGCAGCAAAGCTTTATTGTTTACTTCTCAGGAAGACCCCGACCTGGGAAAATGGCGCTGCTTATAGAGTCGCAGCATGACGTTTCAGCACCTGATGTGGCGTGACAGCTCCTGATTCATTGCTCGCCCATCACCCCATTATTACGCTGTGAGATGGGCAGTGACTAGGCGTGAGTTCACTCTTGCACTTGCGCATAAGGCTTATTTACTAGTTAGGCGCAGTGGAAGGTAGTGCCATCTTATAATGGCTATTGCTCACGGCACACACACACACACACACACACACACACACACACACACGATTGCTCGCAGCACAGCACTCCACATCTCCCCCTTTTTATTTTATTAAAATTTGAGGCTGGTCTAGGCTTCTGCAGTCATGTCCATCTGCTGTGGTTCCTGTCTTAGGTCATTCCTCCAATTTCACAGCCTTTCCTGTCATAGGGTAACCCTATCGCCACCTGGTCCCATGTCTTAGGTTGGTCTGTGCATGAGGAAAGTTGCCCGTCTCTGGATACCACAGTACTGTGTGACAGTAACTGATAAATGTCCTAGGGCGAACTCTATAAAAGAGGCCAGCCAAAAAACTAATTACTAAAACTCAGCGAGGTGTAAGTGCTAATCAATGAGAGTTGAGTCTCTTACATCCCAGTGAAATGTATCCACAAATCCATGGGATGCAATAGCAGAGAATTCAGATGCCATTTAGGTCTTAAGCATGGACAGCCAAATTTCAGGGGAGGCCCCTTGTTCAATGGCTGCAAGTGCTTGAGCAATCACAACTTTGTAATTTGTTTGTTGGATTCTGAGCTTGCAAACTAACCAGAGCATAAACAGAAGTCCACAGCAGAGGACAGCAGCAAATAAAACCACCCCCACCCATTACCTAAAATAAGAAAAAGCAGATGAAATCCAGGAGGAGAGACCCTCTGTTAATGACAGGTCCACTCGTGTCGAGTTGATCCTGAGAACAGCTGCTCTCAGGGCCTCAAGGGTCTCATCGAATCTTTCAGACCAATTTCCTGCAAGATACAAAGAAATCTGCCTAGACAGATTAGCAAACATGGAAATATTGATTTTTCCCAAAGGAGGAAATATGCATGACATCCATTTGCCAGCTCAAAGAACGAGAGCTAATAGTGGAGCAGGACTGATAGCCTAGCCCTTGTAAAGAGTGTGATGACTGAGTTACGGGCCAGGATTTTGGCCACCAGTGAGAAGAAATAATACTTTTGTGTGCTCCTGTATCTAAAATTCCCTCAAATTGTTTCCCTTCTATAACTAACTCCAAGGATGGCCTGGAATCTAAAGGCATTATTAAGTAAGCAGAATCATTTCCAGTAGAACCAATCCCTCTGGCAGCTCGAGGAATTCCAGAGGAAGGAAAACAGCCATGTAGGCTTGGCAAAATTATTAGTTGAGCTATTCTGTCCCCTTGTGATATAGAAAAGACACCTTGAGGACAAGAACAGAGAACCTGAAGTTCCCCTTTATAATCCTGATCTACAACTCCAGGGTGGACAATAAGACCTTGTAGGCTGCAAGAGCCTGCCTCGTATATATCTCTAATTGAACAACAGTCCTTAGCCCAATGATATCCCTTTCCATATTTAGTACACAATCCTGGAGCCGTCCTTTTTATAGGGGCTCTGCAGTCCTTTTTGAAATGTCCTGGTTTGCCACAATTAAAGCAAAGTTTGAGCTCTGCTGAGTCTGAGCGACTCCTCCCATGCAGAATGGCTGCTGCCAATCCAGCATTAGTAAGCGGCCTTCCAAGCTCACGGCAAACCTTTAACAAGTCCTGTAACCCCTTACTCTTTTTAGGTGTGATTGCTGATCTGCATTCCTGCATAGCTTGTTCATAAACCAATTGTTCAATTAAAGGCATAGCTGCCTCCGGGTCTCCAAATATCCTCCCTGCTGCCTCTGTCATTCTGGCATCTAGTGGCGGGTATAAGTTCCTTCTCCTAGAAACCTTCGCTGATTGATCTTTTTTCTTTTCTTTTTCCTTCTTCCTTCCAATCTCACCCCAGGTATTCTTCCCTGAGATTAACTTTTCCTCGGGTTCAAGACCCGTGGAAAGGCCTGTATGCTTAATTGGTGCACCATGTTTCCTCTTTGCTCCTACTCTCTCTCCCCACTTTACCTCTGATAGACTGTCTTGAATTTCGTCCAGAATTCTCTGCCCTGCCTTAACCACTTGTTGACACGTATAAAGGAACAAAAAGGCATATAACACTGGAGAAAGTTCAAGGCCAGACATACCTCGTAAAGCTACAATGTCTTGCAGTTCTGGTTCCACCTCGCTAACAAGGGATCTTCCTTGCGCTGGTGTGATGGTAGTTGCTGGGTTCCTCGGCACCACTTATTGCCCAAGATTTTGTCCCCGCCGGCAAGAACACACTCAGGACAACCAGAATCTTCTGTGGCAAAGCTTTATTGCTTACTTCTCTGGAAGACCCTGAACTGGGAAAATGGCGCTGCTTATATAGCCCGCAGCTTGACGTTTCAGCACCTGATGTGGTGTGACAGCTCCTGATTTGTTGCTCGCCCATCACCCCATTACTACACCGCGAGATGGTCAGTGACTGGAAATGAGTTCACTCTTGCACTTGTGCATAAAACTTATTTACTAGTTAGGCACAGTGGAGGCCAGTGCCATCTTATAATGGTGATTGCTCATGGCATGCACACGATTGCTCACAGCACAACTCTCCACAATTATTGTCTTTCACCTGGCCAGCTTTCCATTAGGTGTTAAGGTGTGGCTACAGATTGGGTGTGGCCACAAGGAGTAAATGGCTGCTGGCTGTGAGAGTATGCAAGGTGGAGCTTGTAGGAGGGTCCTGTATAGGGAGATTCGTTTAAGGCTTTTTGCCTTTATTGAAGTTCAATAATAGGGTGCATCTGTGTTAGGTGTAAGAGTCTTCTGATGTCCAGGATAATTAAAACATCAATGTTCTTGGATGGATGAGGGTGGAATGGGGTCTATTGGATCTTGCCTGAATCTCTGCCATTTGGTATTCTGTAGTCTCTTCTCATCCAGCCTGTAACCTGCTTGCTCAGGGGTGGAGCTTCCTACTCATTCGTTCTGCCACGCCCACTGCTGGAACCTGCTGCTTTGCTGTTTGGAGCCACACACGTGCTCAACTTTCTACTGGACCTGAGATTATTCTGCGGGAATTGGGTCTCCTCCCCCTTCCTTCATAACTAGTGTTGCAACAATAAAATATGAGCTTTGATTAGAATGACTCTATTGGCTACATTTCTTTCTCTCGCCACCTAGCCCCTCTTCTCTTCCAGGTTTCCAAAATGCCTTTCCAGGCTAGAACCCAGGTTGTGGTCTGCTGGCTGGACACAACAATTGGCGAACCAATGCGGGACTGAGAAACGGCAAAGAATTTTTGGAAGAGACAGTGCTGGTTCGGAGCTCCATAAAATAAAGGATAAAGGAAATTCATACCGGAGAAGGTATGGGCTAAGCTGAGACAGTGTTAAACCCGAGCGCTGGTTCACTTAGGTTCAGCAGTGAGGAGCTGGGTAACAGGCGGTAGGCCGTGGCTCTCCGAAGCTACATGAGGCGTGAGAAAAGAAAGGGTTTATTAAAAGGAACAGGCGGATTGCCCCAGTTAATAAAAACTGCATCATAAGGGAGGAAAATGTCCCAAAAAGCAGAGAGAAATTTCTCTCTGGGCCTTATAGCAGGAGTACTCTGTTCCCTTTTGTGTCTTGTCTAATGTCCGGTGCATCAATCTGTTCTCATGTTCAATTCATGTATGTTCGTGACCAGTCTGTATGAATGAATGTTCTATGTTTTATGTTGGATAATAAAGATGGTATAAAAAACTTTATCTGCAAAGCCGAGAGCTGCCACATGTTTCAGCCAGAAATCAGACACATGGCGGGAGGGCCCCTGCTAGAAAAACTGTTCGTTTTAGGAAATAAGGGCGAGTGCACAGCCTCTTAGTTTCGGAGTTAAAAAGCTAATAAATGGTTCATGATTAATGTGTTTGACAATGGTAAAGTGTTTTTTATTCTATGACTGTAGCTACAAAAATTAATATTCTCTGATTGGTCTAAATATAACTGCTTCATTTGGTTCTTTTTTATTGAAAATGTGCTCTGCATGTCTTCATATTCAGCTCATAAATTGTTGGTTAAGATTAATAATTGTTACATTGCTACAGATGGTTAGTGTTAAATTTGATAACTCAAGTTTAGAGTCCTTCCGACACGTGGCACAAAGCAGGCCAAGAGGCTGGGTCTCTAAAGATATTTCTAGTTTAGATAATAATTAATGTGGTTCCTATCCTAAATAGTAAAATTTAAGATAAGATTTAAAGCAATGCCTCTTTATTAAAGCATTAAAGCTTACTTTAATAGGTATTTATAGGTATTAATTGACATCCAAACTTTGTAATATGATAGTAATGCTTCTTATATTGATTTTAAAGATAATAAATTGTTTTAAACTTGGGTTTTGCTTTCCCAAGGTTGTAGGTATTATCCTTACCTTGCACAAGAAACTTAAAAATTATGGTTAAAACTGCCATTGTTCCATTGACTGCAGCTTGCAGTTTGATTTCAAATTTAAGATCTTTAATTCACCTGTATACTGTAATTAAGATAATTACAAGAGTAATCATCTTATGAGAGCGCTTATACAGCTCACTTCATACAAAACTGTGACAAAGTTATCTAGTTATGTTTGTCTTTGTGAATAGATTAGAAAAACAGTTTGGCTATAGTTGCTGCCTGGCAGGAAACTGCAGGACAGGCAATTTTTTCACAACACTAAAGTTGTGAAAAACATTTTAACTGTAAGTCATCTTAAGATAGAGTATCAAACGAACTATAGAAATGATCCCTGAAAGTATAGTCTTTTGGTATAGCATTGGAAATGTAAATGAGCTAAATACCTAATAAAAAAAAAAAAAACATGTAAAAAAAAAAAAAAAGAAAAAAAAAAACCAAAAAAAAAAAAAAAAGATAGAGTATCAAAAATTAGAGGTGTAGAAGGTTAAATTGTTCCTCTAGAATCGGTCCTTATTACAGGAGGGCCAGGGTGCTCAGATTAAAAAGTATTTTACGTTTAAGTCAATACAGGGCTCTGGGCAGCCCCAGAGCGGCTTGTGGCCTTCTTGTGTTTTTGCAAACAGTGCCTGAAAAAGTTTTTCCCTGTGTTCAAGAAAATTTATTTTTAACAGTGTTGCAGATCTATTCAGATGTTTAAAATAATGCTTAAATTCAAAGAGTTTTGCTTCTAGTGAAAACTGTAATCACTAGAAAATTCTGCCTCTAGGTATGGCTAGTGTAACTTTACATTTTGTAAGAAAAATTTTTATTGTTTCTGCTTCTATACAAGAAGCCAAGAGTTTTAATCTTTCAGTGTATATTGTTTCCTAAGTGAAAAGTATTTTATTAACTAATGCTTCTTAAAGTTTACCTTAAATCCTTGCTCTCACCCAAAGGATTCAGAGACAATATACTTTTATTACTTAGTGTTTTAGTTTACTACAAAAGTTTTTACAAAAAATAAAGAAAACTTTTATAATTGTTATTAATTGGTAATTAAAAATTGGTTGTGCCCAAAACAATTCTTTGGCCAGAAAATAACATTATTGTAAAGTCATTTTTCTCATCCTTCCAGCCGAGCGTTGGCCCACATGGGCCCAACTAGCCTCTGTGGGGCAGAGTCTTAAGACACACAGTTTCTCCTGTTTCAGCACAAATAATCTAGTTGTGTGCTGTAGATGTTGTTTTAAAATGCTGAACAATCAAACCTTAATTTGTATATTAATAGTCAATGCCATATCTCTGAGCTCACAATTGCTTAAATTGTTCATCCCTCAAATACTGTTAATTCTCAAATTTACAATTGCTTATGCATATTTCTAGTTAATAAATAAATAAATTATGCACATGTGACTCTTAATATCTTTGCAAGCCTCCTAGTTACAACCGCTCCTTAAGAAAATTGATTGAAAGTGCAATTAGTCACTACCCCTTTACAGCCAAGTATTTAAAATATTTTGTCAACTAGTTATTAATTCAAATGTTTAGGTATTGTGAAATTTTAAAACTTTAACTTCTTAAAAGACAAAAAAAGAGAGAAATTGTATCCCCGTGCATACTATTTAGTGCATTCCCATGCATACTATTTAAGTCTTACCTTTATTTTCAAAATTTAATATTTTAATGTCAAAGAGTTTAATAAATGCTTTATAGTATCTTAAAGGGATCTACTTATTGACTTATAGATTGATCCTAAAACAGCTACCTTATTATAAAAGGGAAAAACAGGTTTTCTCCCCAGAACACTGCAGAAGCATATTAGTTAATTCGTGTGACGAGCTGGCAGGTAAGTTGACTCAGTGTCCTGATTGAATTGACTAAAAAACTAAATTAAATTCATGTTTTAGATCCATCCTTGCTTGTCATTTTTCCAGTTTAGACTAGCTTCTAGCCTTTTAACTTTATGCCAATAGTACATCAGAGACTGTATATTCTGACTTAGTAAAATTAGTCATTTAATAGAGTCATAATGATTTTTCTCTTTTCTTCAGTGTGACCAGTCATTCTAACTCAATCTTAGATTGGTCTAATATTCAGTCCAATGTTAGAGATTCCTATATTCTAAATTACCTAGCAAAGTTAATTCAGAGCACATCCCACACTCTCCCTAGATCCCTAACCTCAGAAGGATTGCTAGCCTTACAGCTAGTGGGAAAAGTTATTAAAGAGCAATTGGTCACTTAATACATTGTTAAAATAGAAGGAACCCCTGACTAACAAATGGAAGGGTCCAGATCCAGTTCTAATTTGGGGTAGGGGCTCAGTTTGTGTTTTTTCACGAGATGAAGATAGAGCGCGGTGGCTGCCAGATAGATTAATTTGTCAGATGAACACAGATTCTAAACCTTCTAAAGTATCACCTTGAGAACTAAAATTCCTCTTTTGCTTAAAAGTCAGTTTGAGGACTCAGGCTCCCAAAAAGCTACTCTCTGAGCCAGCTCCCCGACAGGAGGCTGGAGACTAGCCTCAGCTTTACAATTTGCATTTGAATAAAGTACCTGGAGTTCCCCAAAAGAAGTTCTGCTTTCCTACATTCTCACTGTCGAGATTTTGTCTTTCAAGCAGGTAAATCAACATTCTCCAGCCGGACCAGCGGCTGTGCATCCCCGCCCCACTAGAGCACACAGGTGGCAGCTGTTATCTCCATTCCAAGGACATTCCAGCACGTGGCTTTCAGTCTGAGTTAAAAATTAGGTTTACCAAGAGGGCTAGAAAAGTAGATATTTCTATATTAATAAAGATTTGTTTTTATTTTGATAGACAGGCTTAGTCCCTTAGCTGACCTCTGGCTTTTCACCCTTGCTGTTACTGCAAGGTGTCCTTAGCTCCTTAGGCTGTGGAAAATACAGGGATGAGGAGGAATGATTTCCAGCTCCTATTTTAGCCACAAGTCGTGGTGTTACTAATGACATAATTCTTGCCTAGGCCTTGCTAAATCTGAGGTTGATAATTCTCCTTTAGGAGCTGCACAGCACTCAGAACTGTGCATACTGGTTTGTGATACTACAAATTCAGTATGGGTATCGCTTGGTGCAGAGAGCTACTGCAGGGGAAGGTCCAGCTTGACCATTTCTGAGTTTCCTGTGAGATAAACCGGGTTTGAAGGAGGTTGGTACCTAATTTTGGCTAAAAACCAAAAATATATCTATGGCTCTGCCTCCCCTCCCCAAAAGGTACCAAGAGCCACAGGTGTGGGTCGTGACAGCACCCACGGGAGGAATCGTGTCAATATTTACCCAAACCAAGGTTAAAAGCCCACTCATGTACGGATGAGAAAATCTTTTGATCACCTCAGTTTAGCGTTGCCTTTTTGAACTTAATTAATAGGTGGGAGAGACGTTGGAGACCGTACTTTTGAAAGGGCAAGCCCTTCACTGCCTCCCACCCAAAAATAAAAAGCCAATTTGGCCTTGTACTACAGAGCCGGTCGTACCCCTTCTCCCTGTTTCCCGCCTATCATCCAAAAATACGGAGGAATATCAACTTAGTGTTATTCTTAATATAGTGTATTTCAAATTTGTTCAGTCAAACTTAGCCAGGGTTCCAACGCCCTACTTAAAATTCAACTAAAAGCTACCTATTCAGTACTAATTAGCATTATAAAGTCAGAGCCTGCAGCTCCAGTCTTTTCTGTTAGTTATTTACTAGGATAAAAAAAACAGTCTTAGCCAGATACAGTTTACCATTAGAAAAGTTAGGGAATCCCACGGAGACAGGTTTTTCCTTAGCCCTAGAATTCAGGCAGAACTATTGAGCATAGATAATTTCCCCCTCTCCCCAGGCCAGCTTTTTCTTTTTTTAATTTTTGTTAACAAAAGGGAGGAAATGTAGTCTCCCCTCCTCCAGCCTGAAACCTGCTTGCTCAGGGGTGGAGCTTCCTACCATTCGTTCTGACATGCCCACTGCTGGAACCTGCCGCTTTACTGTTTGGAGCCACACACGTGCTCACCTTTCTACTGGACATGAGAATATTCGGCGGGAATCGGGTCCCCTCCCCCTTCCTTCATAACTAGTGTTGCAACAATAAAATTTGAGCTTTGATCAGAATGACTGTCTTGGCTACATTTCTTTCTCTCGACACCTAGCCCCTCTTCTCTTCGAGGTTTCCAAAATGCCTTTCCAGGCTAGAACCCAGGTTGTGGTCTGCTGGCCGGACACAACAGTATTCCTCATGTGAGAATTCTTTGTTCAATTCTGAGCCCCATTTTTTAAGTGGGTTATTTGATTTTCTGGAGTCCATCCTCTTGAGTTCTTTATATATATTGGATATTAGTCCCCTATCTGATTTAGGATAGGTAAAGATCATTTCCCAATCTGTTTGTGGCCTTTTTGTCTTGTTGATGGTGTCTTTTGCCTTGCAGAAGCTTTGCAGTTTCATGAGGTCCCATTTGTCAATTCTCAATCTTACAGCACAAAACATTGCTGTTCTATTCATGAATTTTCCCCCTGTCCCCATATCTTCAAGGCTTTTCCCCACTTTCTCCTCTATAAGTTTCAGTGTCTCTGGTTTTATGTGAAGTTCCTTGATCCACATAGATTTGACCTTAGTACAAGGAGATAGGAATGGATGAATTTGCATTCTTCTACATGATAACAGCCAGTTGTGCCAGCACCATTTGTTTAAAATGCTGTCTTTTCCCACTCGATGGCTTTACCTCCCTTGTAAAAAGATCAAGTGACCATAGGTGTGTGGGTTCATTTCTGTGTCTTCAATTCTATTCCATTGGTCTACTTGTCTGTCACTATACCAGGACCATGCAGTTTTTATCACAATTGCTCTGTAGTAAAGCTTTAGGTCAGGCATGGTGATTCCACCAGAGGTTCTTTTATCCTCGAGAAGAGCTTTTTCTATCCTAGGTTTTTTTTTTTTTTTTTTTTTTTTTTTTTTTTTTGGTTATTCCAGATGAATTTGCAGATTGCTCTTTCTAATTCATTGAAGAATTGAGTTGGAATTTTGATGGGGATTGCATTGAATCTGTAGATTGCTTTTGGCAAGATAGCCATTTTTACTCTATTGATCCTGCCAATCCATGAGCATGGGAGATCTTTCCAGCTTCTGAGATCTTCTTTAATTTCTTTCTTCAGAGACTTGAAGTTTTTATAATACAGATTTTTCACTTCCTTAGTTAGAGTCACGATAAGATATTTTATATTATTTGTGACTATTGAGAAGGGTGTTGCTTCCCTAATTTCTTTCTCAGCCTGTTTATTCTTTGTGTAGAGAAAGGCCATTGACTAGTTTGAGTTAATTTTACATCCAGCTACTTTACCAAAGCTGTTTATCAGGTTTAGGAGTACTCTGGTGGAATTTTTAGGGTCACTTATATATACTATTATGTCATCCGCAAAAAGTGATATTTTGACTTCATCTTTTCCAATTTGTATCCCCTTGATCTCCTTTTATTGTCGAATTGCTCTGGCTAGTACTTAAAGTACAATGTTGCATAGGTATGGAGAGAGAAGACAGCCTTGTATAGTCCCTGATTTTAGTGGGGTTGCTTCCAGCTTCTCACCATTTACTTTGATGTTGGCTACTGGTTTGCTGTAGATTGCTTTTCATCATGTTTAGGTATGGGCCTTGAATTCCTGATCTTTCCAAGACTTTTATGAATGGGTGTTGGATTTTGTTGAATGCTTTTTCCACATCTAAAGAGATGATCATGTGGTTTTTGTCTCTGAGTTTGTTTATATAATGGATTACATTGATGGATTTCTGTATATTAAACTATCCCTTCATCTCTGGAATGAGGAAGTTGCCAGTCTCTGGATACCTCAGTACTGTGTGACAGTAACTGATAAATGACCTTGGGCGAACTCTATAAAAGAGGCCAGCCAAAAAACGAATTAGTAAACCTCAGCGAGGGGTAAGTGCTGATCAATGAGTGTTGAGTCTCTTGCATCCCAGTGTAATGTATCCACAAATCCATGGGACGCAATAGCAGAGAACTCAGATGCCATTTAGGTCTTAAGCATGGACAGCCAAATTTCAGGGGAGGCCCCTTTTTCAATGGCTGCAAGTGCTTGAGCAATCACAACTTTGTCATTTGTGTGTTGGGTTCTGAGCTTGCAAACTAACCAGAGCATAAACAGAAGTCCACAGCAGAGGACATCAGCAAATAAAACCACCCCCACCCATTACTTAAAATAAGAAAAAGCAGATGAAATCCAGGAGGAGAGACACTCTGTTAATGACAGGTCCACTCGTGTCGAGTTGATCCTGAGAACAGCTGCTCTCAGGGCCTCAAGGGTCTCATCGAATCTTTCAGACCAATTTCCTGCAAGATACAAAGAAATCTGCCTAGACAGATTAGCAAACATGGAAATATTGATTTTTCGCAAAGGAGGAAATATGTGTGACATCCATTTGCCAGCTCAAAGAACGGGAGCTAATAGTGGAACAGGACTGATAGCCTAGCCCTTGTAAAGAGTGTGATGACTGAGTTACGGGCCAGGATTTGGCCACCAGTGAGAAGAAATAATACTTTTGTGTGCTCCTGTATCTAAAATTCCCTTAAATTGTTTCCCTTCTATAACTAACTCCAAGGATGGCCTGGAATCTAAAGGCATTATTAAGTAAGCAGAATCATTTCCAGTAGAACCAATCCCTCTGGCAGCTCGAGGAATTCCAGAGGAAGGAAAACAGCCATGTAGGCTTGGCAAAATTATTAGTTGAGCTATTCTGTCCCCTTGTGATATAGAAAAGACACCTTGAGGACGAGAACAGAGAACCTGAAGTTCCCCTTTATAATCCTGATCTACAACTCCAGGGTGGACAATAAGACCTTGTAGGCTGCAAGAGCCTGTCTCGTATATATCTCTAATTGAACAACAGTCCTTAGCCCAATGATATCCCTTTCCACATTTAGTACACAATCCTGGAGCCGTCCTTTTTATAGGGGCTCTGCAGTCCTTTTTGAAATGTCCTGGTTTGCCACAATTAAAGCAAAGTTTGAGCTCTGCTGAGTCTGAGCGACTCCTCCCATGCAGAATGGCTGCTGCCAATCCAGCATTAGTAAGCGGCCCTCCAAGCTCACAGCAAACCTTTAACCAGTTCTGTAACCCCTTACTCTTTCTAGGTGTGATTGCTGATCTGCATTCCTGCATAGCTTGTTCATAAACCAATTGTTCAATTAAAGGCATAGCTGCCTCCGGGTCTCCAAATATCCTCCCTGCTGCCTCTGTCATTCTGGCATCTAGTGGCGGGTATAAGTTCCTTCTCCTAGAAACCTTCGCTGATTGATCTTTTTTCTTTTCTTTTTCCTTCTTCCTTCTAATCTCTCCCCAGGTATTCTTCCCTGACATAAACTTTTCCTCGGTTTCAAGACCCGAGGAAAGGCCTGTATGCTTAATTGGTGCACCATGTTTCCTCGTTGCTCCTACTCTCTCTCCCCACTTTACCTCTGATAGACTGTCTTGAATTTCGTCCAGAATTCTCTGCCCTGCCTTAACCACTTGTTGACATGTGAAAAGGAACAAAAAGGCTTATAACACTGAAGAAAGTTCAAGGCCAGACATACCTCATAAAGCTGTAATGTCTCACAATTCTGGTTCTGCCTAGCAATGAGGGATCTCCCTTGTGCAGGTGTGATGGTAGTTCCTGGGTTCCTCGGCGCCACTTTGCCTGAGCTTTTGTCCCTGCTGGCAAGAACACACTCAGATCAACCGGAATCTTCTGCGGCAAAAGCTTTATTGCTTACTTCTCAGGAAGATGCCGAATCGGGAAAATGGCGCTGCTTATATAGCCCGCAGCATGACGTTTCAGCACCTGATGTGGTGTGACAGCTCCTGATTCGTTGCTCACCCATCTCCCCATTACCATGCCGTGAGATTGGCAGTGACTAGGCATGAGTTCACTCTTGCACTTGCTCATAAGGCTTATTTACTATTTAGGCGCTGTGGAAGCCAGCACCATCTTATAATGGTGATTATTCATTGCACGCACAGGATTGCTCGCAGCACAGCTCTCCACAATTATTGTCTTTCACCTGGCCAGCTTTCCTATAGGTGTAAAGGTGTGCCTACAGATTGGATGTGGACACAAGGAGTAAATGTCTGCTGGCTGTGAGAGGATGCAAGGTGGAGCTTGTAGGAGGGTCCTGTATAGGGGGACTCATTTAAGGCTATTTGACTTTATTGAAGCTCAATAATAGGGTGCATCTGTGTTAGGTGTAAGAGTCTTCTGATGTCCAGGATAATTAAATCATCAATGCTCTTGGATGGATGAGGGTGGAATGGGGTCTATTGGATCTTGCCTGAATCTCTGCCATTTTGTATTCCTCATGTGAGAATTCTTTGTTCAGTTCTGAGCCCCATTTTTTAAGGGGTTTATTTGATTTTCTGGAGTCCATCCTCTTGAGTTCTTTATATATATTAGGTATTAGTCCCCTATCTGATTTAGGATAGGTAAAGATACTTTCCCAATCTGTTTGTGGCCTTTTTGTCTTGTTGATGTTGTCTTTTGCCTTGCAGAAGCTTTGCAGTTTCTTGAGGTCCCATTTGTCAATTCTCGATCTTACAGCACAAGCCAATGCTGTTCTATTCAGGAATTTTCCCCCTGTCCCCATAACTTCAAGGCTTTTCCCCACTTTCTCTTCTGTAAGTTGCAGTGTCTCTGGTTTTATGTGAAGTTCCTTGATCCACTTAGATTTGACCTTAGTACAAAGAGATAGGAATGGATCGATTTGCATTCTTCTACATGAAAACAAGGAGTTGTGCCAACACCATTTGTTGAAAATGCTGTCTTTCTTCCACTGGATGGTTTTAGCTCCCTTGTCAAAGATCAAGTGACCATAGGTGTGTGGGTTCATTTCTGTGTCTTCAATTCTATTCCATTTGTCTACTTGTCTATCACTATACCAGGACCATGATGTTTTTATCACAATTGCTCTGTAGTAAAGTTTTAGGTCAGGCATGGTGATTCCACCAGAAGTTCTTTTATCCTCGAGAAGAGCTTTTGCTATCCTAGGTTTTTTGTTATTCCAGATGAATTTGCAGATTGCTCTTTCTAATTCATTGAAGAATTGAGTTGGAATTTTGAGGGGGATTGCACTGAATCTGTAGATTGCTTTTGGCAAGATAGCCATTTTTACAATGTTGATCCTGCCAATCCATGAGCATGGAAGATCTTTCCAGCTTCTGAGATCTTCTTTAATTTCTTTCTTCAGAGACTTGAAGTTTTTATCATACAGATCTTTCACTTTCTTAGTTAAAGTCACACCAAGATATTTTATATTATTTGTGACTATTGAGAAGGGTGTTGTTTCCCTAATTTCTTTCTCAGCCTGTATATTCTTTGTGTAGAGAAAGGCCATTGACTTGTTTGAGTTAATTTTACATCCAGCTACTTTACCAAAGCTGTTTATCAGGTTTAGGAGTACTCTGGTGGAATTTTTAGGGTCACTTATATATACTATTATGTCATCCGCAAAAAGTGATATTTTGACTTCATCTTTTCCAATTTGTATCCCCTTGATCTCTTTTTGTTGTCGAATTGCTCTGGCTAGTACTTCAAGTACAATGTTGCATAGGTATGGAAAGAGTAGACAGCCTTGTCTAGTCCCTGATTTTGGTGGTATTGCTTCCAGCTTCTCACCATTTACTCTGATGTTGGCTACTGGTTTGCTGTAGATTGCTTTTTATCATGGTTAGGTATGGGCCTTGAATTCCTGATCTTTCCAAGACTTTTATGAATGGGTGTTGGATCTTGTTGAATTATTTTTCCACATCTGACGAGATGATCATGTGGTTTTTGTCTTTGAGTTTGTTTATATACTGGATTACGTTGATTGATTTCTGTATATTAAACCATCCCTGCATCTCTGAAATAAAACCTACTTGGTCAAGATGGATGATTGCTTTAATGTGTTCTTAGATTCACTTAGCAAGAATTTTATTGAGGATTTTTGCATCGATATTCATAATGGAAATTGGTCTGAAGTTTTCTATCTTTGTTGGATCTTTCTGTGGTTTAGGTATCAGAGTAATTGTGGCTGCATAGAATGAGTTGGGTAGAGTTCCTTCTACTTCTATTTTGTGGAATAGTTTGTGCAGAACTGGAATTAGATGTTCTTTGAATGTCTGGTAGAACTCTGCACTAAACCCATCTGGTCCTGGGCTTTTTTTGGCTGGGAGACTATTAATGACTGCTTCTATTTCTTTAGCGGATATGGGAGTGTTTAGATAATTAACTTGATCTTGATTTAACTTTGGTACCTGGTATCTGTCTAGAAATTTGGTCATTTCTTCCTGGTTTTCCAGTTTTGTTGAGTGTAGCCTTTTGTAGAAGGATCTGATGGTGTTTTGGATTTCTTCAGGATCTGTTGTTATGTCTCCCTTTTCATTTCTGATTTTGTTAATTAGGATGTTGTCCCTGTGCCCTCTAATGAGTCTAGCTAAGGGTTTATCTCTCTTGTTGATTTTCTCAATGAACCAAGTCTGCATTTGGTTAATTCTTTGAATAGTTCTTCTTTTTTCCACTTGTTTGATTTCACCCCTGAGTTTGATTATTTCCTGCTACTACTCCTCTTGGGTGAATTTTCTTCCTTTTTTTATAGAGCTTTTAGATGTGTTGTCAAGCTGCTAGTGTGTGCTCTCCCCAGTTTCTTTTTGGAGGCACTGAGAGCTATGAGTTTCCCTCTTAGAAATGTTTTCATTGTGTCCCATAGGTTTGGGTATATTGTGGCTTCATTTTCATTAAACCTTAAAAAGTCTTTAATTTCTTTCTTTATTCCTTCCTTGACCAAGATATCATTGAGAAGAGTGTTGTTCAGTTTCCACGTGAATGTTGGCTTTCTATTATTTATGTTGTTACTGAAGATCAGCCTTAGTCCATGATGGTCTGATAGGATGCATGGGATAATTTCAATATTTTTGTATCTTTTGAGGCCTGTTTTGTGACCAATTATATGTTCAATTTTGGAGAAGTTCCCTTGAGTTGCTGAGAAGAAGGTATATCCTTTTGTTTTAGGATAAAATGTTGTGTAGATATCTGTTAAGTCCATTTGTTTCATAACTTCTGTTAGTTTCACTGTGTCCCTGTTTAGTTTCTGTTTCCATGATCTGTCCATTGGTGAAAGTGGTGTGTTGAAGTCCCCCACTATTATTGTTGGCGGTGCAACGTGTGCTTTGAGCTTTATTAAAGTGTCTATAATGAATGTGGCTGCCCTTGTATTTGGAGCATAGATATTCAGAATTGAGAGTTCCTCTTGGAGGATTGTACTTTTGTTGAGTATGAAGTGCCACTCTTTGTCTTTTTTGATATCTTTCCGTTGGAAGTCGATATTATCTGATATTAGAATGGCTACTCCAGCTTGTTTCTTCAGAACATTTACTTGGAAAAATGTTTTCCAGCCTTTCACTTGAAGAATAAAAATTTTTACTAAACTCTTCTTCACCCCAGAACCCGACCCCTCCCATCTAGAGATTGTTCCCGAAACACTCCTGAACTCTTCACCCCAGAATACATTCCTGAACTCCTCATCCTAGAGTTCGAACCCTCCCAACTAAAAACTGTTCCAAGAACATTTTTGAGATAAGGGCCTCCTGGAACAACCTCAAAATGAACCGGGTACATTGCCAAATGATAGGACATGACCCCTTAGTTACGTAGATTCCCTTGGCAGAACCCTTTGTCCCTTGGCAGAACCCCCTAGTGATGTAAACTTGTACTTTCCCTGCCCAGCTCTCCCCCCTTGAGTTTTACTATATAAGCCTGTGAAAAATTTGGCTGGTCGTCGATTCTCCTCTACACCACTAGGTGCATGAGTTTCGACCCCAGAGCTCTGGTCTATGTTCCATGTGCTTTCTTGCTGTTGTTCTATTAAATCTTGCCTTCTACATTTTGAGTACGGTCTCAGTGTCTTCTTGGGTCCGCGGCTTTCCCGGGGCTTGAGTGCTTGAGTGAGGGTCTCCCTTCGGGGGTCTTTCACACTCTGAGGTAGTGTCTGTCTTTTTCCCTGAGATGGGTTTCCTGTTAGCAGCATAATGTTGGGTCCTGTTTGTGTCGCCAGTCTGTTAGTCTATGTCCTTTTATTGGGGAATTGAGGCCATTGATATTAAGAGATATTAAGGAAAAGTAATGTTGCTTCCTTTTATATTTGTTGTTATAGTTGGCATTCTGTTCTTGTGGCTGTCTTCTTTTTGGTTTGTTGAGGGATTACTTTCTTGCTTTTTCTAGGGTGTGATTTCTGTCCTTGTATTGGTTTTTTTCTGTTATTATACTTTGAAGGGCTGGATTCATGGAAAGATAATGTGTGAATTTGGTTTTGTCGTGGAATACTTTGGTTTCTCCATCTATGGTAATTGAGAGTTTGGCCGGGTATAGTAGCCTGGGCTGGCACTTGTATTCTCTTAGTGTCTGTATAACATCTGTTCAGGCGCTTCTGGCTTTCATAGTCTCTGTTTATAAGTCTGGTGTAATTCTGATAGGCCTACCTTTATATTTTACTTGACCTTTCTCCCTTACTGCTTTTAATATTCTCTCTTTATTTAGTGCTTTTGTTGTTCTGATTATTATGTGTCGGGAGGAATTTCTTTTCAGGTCCAGTCTATTTGGAGTTCTGTAGGCTTTTTGTATGTACATGGGCATCCTCTCTTTTTTTTTTTTTTTTTTTTTTTTTTAGGTTTGGGAAGTTTTCTTCTATAATTTTGTTGAAGATATTTGCTGGCCCTTTGAGTTGAAAATCTTCATTCTCATCAACTCCTATTATCCATAGGTTTGGTCTTCTCATTGTGTCCTGTATTTCCTGGATGTTTTGAGTTAGGATCTTTTTGTGTTTTGTATTTTTCTTTGATTGTTTTTGCCGATGTTCTCTATGGAATCTTCTGCACCTGAGATTCTCTCTTCCATCTCTTGTATTCTGTTGCTGATGCTCGCATCTATGATTACAGTTTTCTTTCCTAGGTTTTCTATCTTCAGCGTTGCCTCACTTTGGGTTTTCTTTATTGCGTATATTTCCCTTTTTAGGTCTAGTATGGTTTTGTTCATTTCCATCACCTGTTTGGTTGTGTTTTCCTGTTTATCTTTATGGACTTCTACGTGTTTGATTGTGTTTTACAGTTTTTCTTTAAGGACTTGTAACTCTTTAGCAGTGTTCTCCTTTATTTTTTAAGTGAGTTATTAAAATCCTTCTTGATGTCCTCTACCATCATCATGAGATATGCTTTTATATCTTGGTTTAGCTTTTTGGTTGGGTTGGGGTGCCCAGGACTAGGTGGGGTGGGAGTGCTGCATTATGATGATGGTGAGTGGTCTTGATTTCTGTTAGTAGGATTCTTAAGTTTGCCTTTTGCCATCTGGTAATCTCTGGAGCTAGTTGTTATAGTTGTCTCTGGCTAGAGCTTGTTCCTCAGGCGATTCTTTTAGCCTCTATCAACAGACTTGGGAGACTAGCTCTCTCCTCTGAGATTCAGTGGTCAGAGCACTCTCTGTAGGCAAGTTCTCCTCTTACAGGAAAGGTGCACAGATATCTGGCCTTAGGACCTCCCTCCTGGCCAAAGACGAAGGCCTTTCTGGAAGCTGAGTTGCTTTGGCCTTTCCCAAAGCTTTTAGCTTCTGTATTCCTTACTCTCACCTGTGCAGAATACACTAGGTGGGGTCCCAGAACCAAGATGTCTGTGCTGATGCTCAGGCAAAGCGCTCCCACACCAGGCAGATCCCTTTCCCCTGGCTGGGAAAGTGGCCGGATGTCTGGGGACTATGTAGAATACTCTTGGCTGGGTCCCGGAACCAAGATGTCTGCTGCCGATTCTCAGGCAAAGCGCTCCCATGCCAGGGTGGGGGGGAACCCTAAACTCTGCCCAGGTAAGTGGTAAGCTGTCTGGAGTTCAAAAAGGGGGTTTCCTTAGAAGCTCTGTGGCTTCTGCCTGTCCCAGGAGCTTTTAGCTTCTGTATTCCATATTCTCACCTGTGCAGAATACTCTTGGCTGGGTCCCGGAACCAAGATGTCTGCTGCCAATGCTCAGGCCAAGCGCTCCCGTGCCGGGTGGACCCCTTTCCTCTGGCCAGGAAAGTGGCCAGATCTGTCTTTTAGTTTTTATAGATACCTTTTCTGGATGGGTGGCAGCCTACCTAACAAAAAAAGAAACTGCCAATGTTGTGGTTAAGGAAATCCTAGAAGAAACTTTTCCACTGTTTGGAATACCTAAGGTAATAGGGTCTGACAATGGACTTGCATTTGTTGCCCAGGTAAATCAGGGACTGGCCATCCAACTGGGGATTGATTGGAAATTACATTGTGCTTATAGACCCCAGAGTTCAGGACAGGTAGAAAGGATGAATAGAACTCTAAAAGAAACCTTGTCTAATTTGACCTTAGAGACTGGGTAAAATTACTGGACAGCCCTCCTTCCCTTTGTCTTGTTCCACATTAAGAACACACTGGGAAAATTTAAGCTCACTCCATATGAAATTCTGTATGGGGGGGGCTCACTGAAGTAGAGAGAGTGTTAGATCCTTTAAAATTTAACCCTGGTCCTTCATTGTTTACATGCATGAAAGCCCCAGGTGGGAGATGCAGTTCTCATCTGACTACATTGAGCTGAGAATCTAAAACCTTGTTTGAAAGGGCCTTGCATTGTGCTGCTGACCACCACCACTCTGTCAAAGTAGAAGCCATCTCTGCTTAGATTCATGCCTCTCACGTAAAGCAAGCTCCTGAAGAATAAATCCCCTTGGTTGACCACCCTCATTTCTACTTTGATAGACCCTCTAATAATTTTGTTCTTACTGCAGACGTGTGGCCCGATAATTCTTAAAAATTCGTGACATTTATTAGTGAGAAGATTGGTGCGGTCCAGCTGTTAGTACTAAGACAACAATACCAGTCTCTGCAAAACCTTAAAGAAGAGATTGAAGTTTAGTGCTAAGATTAGAACTAGTAACTAGAAGAAGTGGGGAATGAAAGATCATGACAGAATGTAAAAGGTCACAGAAGCCCTGAAATTGGAAAGATAGATGTCACTGTTAGCAGAATTAGCTTCACTGATTTAGAAAAATAGGGGTGCACAATGCTCTGGCCACTCCTTGAATCTGTGTGTCTGCCAATGTTTTGACCGTTCCTTGAACCCATGTGTGTGTCCACTGATGAAGCCCATTGCCAGGTATTTGTGATATTGGTGGCTGAAAAAGTGTCAGAAAATCTCCCCAGCAACCACAGCCCGGCCAATCCTGAGGTGCTACACCTGCACAAGTCTTTCTTTGTACCCCTGCCATACCCATTTCTTGAGAATAGACATTGTTTAGATCTGGAAATTCCCTACTAACCCCCTTCTCCTTTCTCCCCTGAGGGCCTATAAAAACTGGGATCTCTTAACCTTCAAGGTTGACTCCTCTACTCCTACATGTGATATGAGTCATCCCTAGAGATGGCTTTCCCTGAATCAAGCCTCATGTGGTTTGCGTCAAGCTTGGTCTATTGTGAGTTCTTGGGTGTCCACTATTATCCTGAGGCCTGAGTGAGGGGCTCCTCTCAGAGTCTTTTAGCTCCTCAGGTGGTAAAGCCCATGCCTTTTTTCCTAGATAGAGCTGTCTCTTGTGAGACTATGCCTGGGCCTAGCAAACATAGAAGTGGATGCTCACAGTCAGCTATTGGATGGATCAGAGGGCCCCCAGTGGAGGAGCTATAGAAAGGACACAAGGAGCTAAAGGGATATGCAACCCTATAGGTGGAACAACATTATGAACTAACTAGTACCCCAGACCTCTTGACTTTAGCTGCATATGTATCAAAAGATGGCCTAGTCGGCAATCACTGGAAAGAGAGGCCCATTGGACTTGCAAACTTTATATGCCCCAGTACAGGAGAACGCCAGGGCCAAAAAGTGGGAGTGGGTGGGTAGGGGATTGGGGGGGGGGCTATTGGGGACTTTTGGGATAGCATTGGAAATGTAAATGAGGAAAACACTTAAATGAAAAATTAAATAAAAGAAAATAACTAATTAAAAACTAAGAAATTCAGATATAATAGAATAAATATAGACTCCAAGGCCAACTGAAAAGCAGTCATGCACAAATGAAATCTATGTGTCCCTTGTCAGGTCCTAAGGTTAGGAGAAATGGGAACACTTTTTATTTTTTACATCTACTGAAATATCTCCATCTTGGCCTACCACAGGCAGTCCATGTCCTTGTATGCTGTCCCCAGCAGACACCTAGGCTATTTCTAATTACTGGCTATTACTAATAGAGAAGCAATGTACACTGTTGATCAAGTGACCTTGTAGTAGGGATAAGCACCCCTTTGATATATGTCCAGCAGAGGTACAGCTAAAACAACAAAAAGATCCAACCCCATATTCTGACGAACCTCTCCACTGAATTCCAGTGATGGAGGAGTGTCCCCTTCCTCAATAACAGCATAAGACATTAATGGTGTTATTGACCTTCACTATCATAATAGGTCTATTATGGAATCTCAAAGTAGTTTTGATTTGTATTTCGCTGACAGTTAATGAAGTTGAATATTTCTTTGTTTCTCAGACATTTGATGTTACACTATTAAGAATTCTCTGCTTGGATCTATACCCCATTTTAACTGGATTATTGGGGTTTTAATGTCTAGTTTCCTGTGTTCATTCTACAAAATTTATATTAGGATTCTATCAGATATGTAGTTAGCAAAGATCTTTTCCCATTGTGTAGGCTTCTGCTTTGTCTGAATGACAGTGTCCTTTGTCTTACAATGGATTTTCAGTTTCATGAGGTTCTGCTTATTGATTGTTGATCTTACTGGCTGCACTATCCGGGTTCTCTTCAGAAAGTCTTCCCCTCTATCAATGACTTCAAGTCTGTTGGAATCCAGGAGTCACCTAGAAACCACACAAACACTGATCTCAGTCAGACAGGGATGGTCTATTAAACATACACCTTAAGACTGATCAATCAGAGCTGTAGCTCAGAATTCAAGGGCTGAGGCTACAACTGTGAACAATTTTCTGTGCCCTTTTATAAAGGCTAAAACCAAACCAACTACAATGAGCTCACATGCAAGTGCTGGAAGCACTGCTTTGTGGTTCAAGACATGTTAGACATAGTAGTTCATATAGACTTTTAAAATTAATTTTATTTGTAATTCATTTTTTACACTCCATATTCCATTCCCCATTCTGCCCCATCCATCCTCTGAGGACTTCCAGGTCTGTGTTCATTCATATAGACATTGAATACAATGGTGCTACGTGAAGTCTATACTTGTGGAATTTCTTAAGTTTAACAAACCTCATAACATAAGAAGATAGCAGGGTATGTGGTCAGCATGACCCTGATCTGAGTCTTTTTTTTTTTTTTTTTTGTCTTTGAAAATGACTGGCAGTCATTTTATAGCAATAATATGAAGTAGCTGGCAGGCATGGGACAAAATGTCTACAGCTATGCTTAGGGGGCAGGACTGAACAAAGGCTATTCCCCATTTTCTCTTATATCTGGTTTAGTGTATCTTGTAGAGATTATGTTCAGATCTATAATTCACTTGGATTTGAGTACAGGGTGACAAATGTGGGTCTATTTTTATTCTTCTACATGTAGGTATCTAGTTTGACCAGCAGTAGATGATGACTTCTTTTTAGTGTGCATTTTTGGCTTCTTTATCAAAAAATGGGGTGTCCATATATGTGTGAATTTATGCCTCAATCTTAAGTTTAATCTAATTGATTAATCTCTCTCTCTCTCTTTTTTTTTACAATGCCCACTATGCAGTCCAGGCAAGAAGATCTCAATGTCACTAGGAAAAGAAAAAGAAAAGAATCTGTTCCACCCTCTTCCATAGCCCAGAGTCAGATTTGCTCTAAAACTCCATGTGATATTTCTGGTCTTTGGGATGTCAAGTTGGTGAAGAAAGCCAAGACTATGATGAAGAAAGCTCAGAAGAAGATGAATCACTTGGGGAAGAAAGGGGAAGCAGATAGGCATGTGCTTGATATGAAGGCCAAAGAAAGCTGGTAAACAGGACATGAGATAATGCCCTCTTCCGTTGTTACAGTTTAACTAGACTCTTGATTATTTTGGGGTGTGGTAAGGTGTGTTTATAGAATCTGTAATCACCATCTGTTAACCAAAAGAAACAAGAGTAATGACATTTATTTATTTATTTATTTATTTATTTATTTATTTAGGAATGGCTTTTAAATGCTTGTTGCTTTGCTGAAAACTGGTAAAGCTGACTAAGTGTGCAGCGCTGTGGTCACTGTGCAGTTCGGATGTTTACATACAGAGTGTTCTGTACTTGATGAGTTTCTTTCAACATTTTACAGAAAAGACTTATTGGTGTAAGGAGGCTGCTTGGGTGGGGGAAAAACTGTAGTGGGATTCTTGTCACCCAAAGAACCTATTTTTGTTAAGAAAGTATCCCTCCTGGGAAGTCTAAGCAGAAGCCTCCCCTCCTTACATTTATGGTGTATCAGAGCTTAAACTACTCTCTTAAATTATTTTCTAAACCTGTATTACAATGTATTATTGCAACTCCAACCATTTTATCCAAAGTAAACATCCAGCAAAAACATAGTTTGATTACTTAACATTTTGTTTGATTTAATTGCAAGACACTTGAGGGCCAAAAGAAGGTGGGGCAGGAAATAGGACTTTGTTTTTTTGTTCTTAGAGCAGAAATATTTTTTTTTTTAAAAAGGAAATAAGTGGCTAGGGTATGGGTTCAAAACAACAACAAAAAAAAAGACTTCTTTCATAAACAATTGCAGAATTAAGATTGATGTCCCAGAAAGTACAGAACCATCTATGAGAGGGACCCTGGTCTACTTGGAGCTACAGCCTGTCCACAGATTAGAAGATTCTCTTCAAACTGTCAGTGCTTCCTCTTAGAGTTACAGCTTCTGACTTTTATCAAAATCCAAAAACTTACCAATGTATTACATACTCTATCCTAAAATTATATGGACTCAATTGAGAATTCCTTTTTTTTTAGCTTAAAATTTAATTTATTATGAAAGGTGATTACAAAGTTTAGCTTTCTAAAATCTCAGATTCACAAGGCTTAATACTTTTTAAAGTATGAGTATAGAACAATAGTAGTATAACCTTTGGTATTCAGTTCTTGAACACAAATAATGAAATATTAATCTGTTATATATATATATATATATATATATATATATATATTTATATATATATATATATATATATATATATATATATGGTAATTATTTCATTTAAATTTCCAATGCTATCCCAAAAGTCCCCCACCCGCTCCCCCATCCACTCCCCCACCCACCCACTCCCACTTCTTGGCCCTTCTTTTTTTAAATTGGTTTTTAATGTGTTTTAGTTCTGTAATGAAATTTATGTCTTGATCTATTTTTTAAATGTCTAGATGAATAAAATCTATAATCATTAAAAAATGTGTATCTTTTATGATAACACTGTGTTGCTATTGTCATTACTCAGTGTGTAAGTGCTAGAGGTGACATCTTCCACAATTCTTTTATTGTTCAGGAGAGTTTTACATATCCTGGAGGTTTTATCTTTCCATAACTAAGTGGAAATTGTCCTCTCAAGATCTTTGTCTTGGCATTTTATTGGGATCGCATTGAATCAGTAGAATCAATATGGAGGTGGATGCTCACAGTCAACCAACCATTGGACTGAGCACAGAGTCCCCAGTGGAGGAGTTAGAGAAAGGACTGAAGGAGATGAAGGGGCTTGAAACACATAGGAAGAAAAACAGTATCAACCAAACAGACTCCCCCAGAGCTCCCAGGGACTAAACTACCAACGAAAGAGTATACATGGAGGGACCCATAGCTCCATCCTCAATGTAGCAGAGGATGGCCTCGTTGAGCATTAATGGAAAGAGAGGTCCTTGGACCTGTGAAGGCTCGATGCCTCAGTGTAGGCGAACATGAGGACAGGGAGGCAGGAGTGGGTGGATGGGTAGTGGAACATTCTCATAGAAGCAGGGAGAGGGGTGATGGGATAGGGGATTTCCAGCGGGGAGGGGGACCAGGAAAGGGGATAACATTTGAAATTTTACTTGCTTAGTTAGAGTTACTGCAAGATATTTCATATTATTTGGGGGCAATGTTAAAAGATGTTTTTCCCTAGTTTCTTTCTTAGTCAAATTCTTGTTTGTATATAGTTAGGAAGGGTACTGATTTTCTGAGTTAACTTTGCAATACAGCTAGTCAGTTGAAAGTGTTTATCAATCATAGGCATTCACCAGTGCAATTTCAGTTTAACTACTGAACACTATTATATCAGATGCAAAGAAAGATACTTTGACTTATTCCTTTCCCATATGTATCTCCTAAACTTCAAGTAATGTATTGACTAGAAATGGAGAGAGTGGCAGTCTTGACTTTTTCCTTATTTTAGCAGAATGGTGTAAAAGGTAAACCTGGTTCTTCCTCCAAGCCCCATTCTTCCAGACATAAGACTCAGACTCAAAATAACTTAAAAAATACCTGACTATATAGCTAGGCTCTTCTTTGATTAGATAATAAATTACATAACTCAATTATTTTAACCTATATTCTTCCATTTGGGTGGTAACCTGTGCTCAGCTACTATGCATCTGTCCCATCATCTTCCTTGGCAAATGTTCCCATTTTGTTCACTCCCAGAATGTTCTCTACCTACATGATGTTTCCCCTTCCATTTCATGTCTATGTCATAGACCACAGACTTTTTAAGTCATGGGTGAAGCATCCAAACATTACACAAGGCACTCACTACAGAATTACTTTGATATCTGCTCCATTTAAGTTGATGTTGTCGATGGGCTTTTTGTAATCTGCCCTTATTATGTTTAGATATGTCCCTTTAATCCCTAAGATCTCCAGAACATTTCTCATGAACAGGAATTGGATTATTTCAAACGCCTTTCCTCCATCTATTGAGAAGAGTATTACACAGCTATTAAAAACAACGAATTATGAAATTCTTAGAAAAATGGATGGATCTGGAGGATATCATCCTAAGTGAGGTAGCCGAATCATAAAAGAACACACCTGGGCTGGAGAGATGGCTCAGCAATTAAGAGCGCCGACTGCTCTTCTGAAGGTCGTAAGTTCAAATCCCAGCAACCACATGATGGCTCACAACCATCCTTAAGATCTGATGCCCTCTTCTGGGATGTCTGAAGACAGCTACAGTGTACTTACATATAATAAATAAATAAATAAATAAATAAATAAATCTTTAAAAAAAAGAACACACATGATATGCACACACTGATAAGTGGATATTTGCCCAGAAGTTCAGAATAACCAAGATACAATTTGTAAAGTATATGAAGCCCAAGAAGAAGGAAAACTAAACTGTGGATACTTTGATCCTTCTTAGAAGGGGGAACAAAATAGACACGGAAGAAGTTACAGAGACAAAGTTTGGAGCAGAGATTGAACGAATGAACATCCAGAGACTGCCCCACCTGGGGATCCATCCCATAAACAACCATCAAAGTCAGACACTATTGCATATGCCAACAAGATTTTGCTGACAGGAGCCTGATATAGCTGTCTCCTGAGAGGTTCTGCCAGTGCCTGACAAATACAGAAGTGGATGCTCACAGCCATCCATTGGATGAAGCTCAAAGTCCCCAATGAAGGAGCTAGAGAATGTACCCAAAGAGCTGAATGGTTTTGCAGCCCCTTAGGAGGAAGAACAATATGAACTAACCGGAATCCCCAGAGCTCCCTGGGACTAAACCACCAATCAAAGAAAACACATGTGGAACTTGTGGCTCTAACTGTATATGTAGCAGAGGATGGCCTAGTCGGTCATCAATAGGAGGAGAGGCCCTTGGTCCTGTGAAGGATCTATGCCCCAATATAGGGGAATGCCAGAGCCAGGAAGTAGGAGTGCGTGGGTTGGGGAGCGGGGGGAGTGGGGAGGGGATAGGAAATTTTCAGAGGGGAAACTAGGAAACGTGATATTTGAAATGTAAATAAAGAAAATATCTAATTAAAAAAAGAGGAGATCATGCAGTTCATTTCTTTCTGATTGTTTGTTGATGATGAATCACATTTATGAATTTTTTTTCAAGACAGGGTTTCTCTGTGTAGCCCTGGTTGTACTGGAACTCACTCTTTAGACCAGGCTAGGCTGGAACTCAGAAATCCTCCTGCCTCTGCCTCCCAAGTCTGGGATTAAAGGTGTGCCTGGCCTTTTTTTTTTTTTTAAGATTTTTTATTTATCAAGTACACATTGTTCTGCTTGCATTTATGCCTGCAAGCCAGGAGAGGGCACTAGTCCTCATTACATATCGTTGTGAGCCACCATGTGGTTGCTGGGAATTGAACTTATGACCTCTGGAAGAGCAGTCAGTGCTCTTAACCTCTGAGCCATCTCTCCAGCCATGAATTTTCTCATATTGAAACATCCATGCATCTCTGAGGTGAAAAGCCTACTTGATCATGGTCCATGATCTTTTGGATGTGTTCTTCTAAAAGGTCTGTTTATTGGCTTGACTAGGTTTGCACACCCCCCCCCCATGTTTGAGAACTTGGCCCATAAGGAGTTCACTATTAGGAGGTGAGTCCTTATTGAAGGAAGTTGTGAAGCAAGGGGAAAATGTCTCCACTTCTGGTAAAAGTACAAACATGTACATACACTCTGGAAATCAAGGTTTCCGTTGATGGGCATTGGGCTATACACAGACAGTCTGGTTTCCAGTCAACCTGAGGTGTGGAATCCTGGGACCCAGTGGTGATAATTCACCTACATGGGATGTAAGGAGTTCCCTCATGCTCATCGAAACCTGGCTCCTGTTGAAGTTACAGCCCCAGTAGCCCCCACAGGAGAAGTGTGGCTAATAGTCACGTAGACAATGTCCCAAACTTCTGACCTTCAGGCTAAACTCCTCTCCAGTTACCTAGCATCAGCAAAGATAACAACATACCATAAGAAGGGCTGCTTGTCCCCTCCTCACACTCTTGCTCGCTTGCTCATACTCTCCTTATTCTCCTCTAACTCTCTCTCTCTCTCTCTCTCTCTCTCTCTCTCTCTCTCTCTCTCTCTCTCTCCTTGTCCTCTCCTCTCCTCTCCCCTCCTCTCCTCTCCTCTCCTCTCCTCTCCTCTCCTCTCCTCTCCTCTCCTCTCCTCTCCTCTCACTTTCTCCCTCTTACTCTCTAGTCTTTCTTTCTCTCTCCTTTTACCCCTTCTATCCCCTTGGTCATGGCTGCTCTCTCTCCTCCTCCTCCCTCTCTCTCTCTGTCTCTCTTTCTCCCTTCTCTCCTTTCTCCCTGCTTTTCTACAATAAAGGTCTAAAACCACAGACTGTCTCTGTTCATCAAGGCCTGCTGCGCTTACTCTCCCCTGCATGGGAACCTCTCTTCCATAACCCTGGGGCTACAGGGTGTCGCCCGGGGCCATGGTCAGGAGCTGCCTCTTTTCCACTCCCCCGCCTCCCGTCAAGTGGAATCAGTGCCTTAGATACCTACCCAGGGCTGAGTGGAAAACATCTGGCATCCCCCTTGCCCCGCATCTGCCTGCCCAGAGCATAGGAGGAAATCTGGCTGGGTGTGGGCTATTCTCCCTCCCCCATCCTTCTCTTACTCCCTTTTTGTTCCCACATTCCAGTTCTAAGAAAATTGGGAATAATTCTACCTCAAGACCCAGCTACACCACTCTTGGAGATATACTCAAAAGATCTTGCACCATCAAACAAGGACATTTGCTCAACATCATATCAACTTTATTCATAATAGTCAGAAACTGGAAAGAAACCAGATGTCCCTCAACCAAAGAATGAATACAGAAAATGTGGTTCATTTAGACAATGGAATACTATTAAGCCATTAAAAAGAAGTATATGACTTCCAGTTTCCATCTCTGCCTGAGCTGACCCTGTGCAACAGCTTTCCATACCCAAATACTGCCAGGAGAGAGTGATAAAATACCTGAGAGCACTCATTAGAAACAATGAATTCATGAAATTCTTACACAAATGGATGAATCTGGAGGATATCATCCTAAGTAAGGTAACTCAGTCACAAAGGAACACACATGATATGCACTCACTGATAAGTGGATATTAGCCAAGAAACTCAGAATACCCAATATAAAATTTGCAAAACATGAAACTCAAGAAGAAAGAATATCAAAGTGTAGAACTTCGATCCTTCTTAGAAGGGGTAACAAAACACCCATGGAAGGAGTTACAGAGACAAAGTTCAGAGCAGACATGGAAGGAATGACCATACAGAGACTGCCCCACCTGGGGATTCATCCCATAAACAACCATCAAAGCCAGATACTATTACATATGTCAACAAGATTTTGCTGACAGGAGCCTGATATAGCTATCTCCTGAGATGTTCTGCCAGTGTTTGAAAAATACAAAAGTGGATGCTCACAGCCATCATTGGATGAAGCTCAAGGTCCGAAATGAAGGAGCTAGAGAAAGTACCCAAGGAGCTGAATGGGTTTGAAACACCCTTAGGAGGAAAAACAATATGCACTAACCAGTACCCCCAGAGCTCCTTGGGACTAAACCAGCAATCAAAGAAAATACATGTGGAACTAGTGGCTCTAACACATGGTGGGACTTGTGACTCTAGCTTCATATGTAGCAGAGAATAGTGTAGTCGGTCATCAGTTGGAGGAGAGGCCCTCAGTTCTGTGAAGGTTCTATGCCCCAGTACAGGGGAATGCCAGGGCCAGGAGGTGGAGTTGGTGGGTTGGGGAGGAGGGGGAGGGGGGAGAGGATAGGCGATTTTTGGAGGGGAAACTAGGAAAGGGGATAACATTTGTAATGGAAATAAAGAAAATATGTGATAAAAAAAAGCAGAAATGTAAATGCCACATATGTTGAAACTAAAGTATATGCTGCATTTAAGGGCTCCTCAAAGATATGAAGAAAAGAAAAAGAGATGAGAGCAGCATCATTGAGGTGAAATCTTCTGGAAAGTGTTTTCTGAGAACACAGAGGCTGTGTTACAGAGATAGCCAAAGTTGTAACTTGTGCATTGGCTGGACTTTGTAAGGCTTAAGAGTCACCCAGGTGGTACTCGTTTTGAAAGCATGAAGTGGTCATGAAGAGCAGCTGAGGCTCAGTACTGTGAGAGTCCATGGAACTCCATTGATGAAGGTTCAGCCTCAATTACAATTGATGGCCCAGGACTTGAAGGGGTTATGCAAAGGAGTTAAGGCTTGGCACCAAGAAGAGAGCCTATGAAAGGCTACAGGAGAAGCCTAGTTGCAGTGAAAGACAGCTGTGTATCAGATATGCCTGTACCATGAGATGACCATGAAGAACAGCAGCAGAGGTGGAGTACAGGCATCTGGAGCATAGAAGACAAGGTATGTACTACAAAGTGCAGGGCTGGAGAAGTGACCCAAGCCCTTGGAGGAGCCTAGAAGAAAGTGAGTGGATCCCAGACATTGGGCAGTTTTGGAGTTCAATTTTGCATTTGATTGTGACTGTGCCCTAATATTTTTTCCCTCTGGAAGAAATTATTTTAATGGAGCCCACGGCTAAGAGACTTTTAACTGTAAAAAGACTTTGAAATTTAAAAGAGATTGGTTATTTTAAAGAAATTGAAATTTTAAGAATTTGCAAAGACTGTGGGCCTTTTAAAGTTATTTAGATCTTTGGGATGAATAAGAAAGTAAGGGTTGAGGCTTAATAAATAATGTTGTGTTTGTGTGTCAAGTTGACAAGAGGTCAATTGTACTGGTTGGGTTTATGTCAACTTGACAGAAGCTGGAGTTATCACAGAGAAAGGAGCTTCAGTTGAGGAAGTGACTCCATGAGGTCCAGTTATAAGGCATTTTCTCAAGGGATGGGGAGGGAACCTTGTGTGTGGTACCATCTCTGGGCTGGTAGTCTTGGGTCCTATAAGAAAGCAAGCTGATCAAGCCAGGGGAAGAAATTCAGTAAGAAACATCTCTTCATTGCCTCTGCATCAGCTCATGCTTCCTGTCCTGCTGACTTCCTTTAGTGATGAACAGCAATGTAGAAATGTAAGCCAAGTAAACCCTTTCCTTCACAATTTGCTTCTTTGTGAAAACTGTGTTTGTGCAGGAATAGAAAATATGACTAAGACAGCCATCAACCTTGATTCTATGTAAATCCCCAGTTTCTTTAGGATTCAGCCCCAGGAGAGCAAGAACGATGTTCTCTTACTCACCATCTTCCTCATAATCCTGCTCAGTAGGTGTTATATAAAAGAATGATTAAACTTTGGGTGATTCTAGTTACCCACACCTTTAATGCTAGCACTGTAGTAAGGTAAGGCAAAGTAATTCGAGTGAGTGTAAGGTCTGGCTGCTCCACACAGTACATTTTAGTATACCTTGGTCTACATTAAGAGACCTTGAGTCAAAATCAAACAAGAGAAAAGAAAGCAATTATGATTCAACCAATAAAATTAGGACTCTCTTGGGTGGGGCAGAAATGTGAGTGACTTCTGTGTGTACATCTAAAAGATTTGTGGGCAAGCCGGTCATGGTGGCTCATGCCTTTAATCCCAGCACTGGGGAGGCAGAGGCAGGCGGATTTCTGAGTTCGAGGCCAGCCTGGTCTAAAAAGTGAGTTCCAGCAGAACAGCTGGGGCTATACAGAGAAACCCTGTCTAAAAAAAGCCAAAAAAGAAAAAAAAAAGATTTGTGGGCCTGCAAAGTCAGAGGATCCAAAGACTGGGCAGACCTTTGAGATTCTTTCGTGGACAATATATGTAAGCCCGGGTGTCAAGGAATTTTAATCCAACAATATGGCGTATCTGAGCAGATTCAAAGACCTTCTATGTCCGTGTGATTTGTCTGGAACACAGATTGCCACACATGTTAGTCATTCTGGCTGGAACTCTTGAGTTTTGTTCAGTTTTTCACTCCTTTCTTTGGAGTATCCTGGTTCTGCAGCACACCAGGCAGGGAGGATGAAGCACAGGTGATTTTCACATCGTGCTTCTTTCCTTGGGATATGTGGAAGCTGATGCACAGCAGGTGGGAAAATATGATACAAAGTTCAGAATGGGTGGGTCAGCATGGCTATGTGGCATTTCTAAAGTTAAAGATTGGCTGTTGGGCTCCTGAGATCAGATGGAGAAGATGAAGCATTGAAAAGAAGAAAGACTCCTCTGTTTCATGCTGAGGTTAGTAAAGCTGTCTGGACGTAGTAGACCACAACTTTCCTAAGGTGGGAAGTACAACACTTTAGCACAGACATTTAATTGCAAACAATGACATTAATTTGAGGGGCAGAGAAAGTGATGAATTAGAGAAAAATTTGACAGAATGAGTCAGAGATAGGATGCATCAAACACTCAGGAGTACAGCTACTTGAGAATATAGCAGAGAGAGGCAGTTGAGTGAGTTGAGTTAATTGAGAGTCAATGTTCTGAGTGCAGATCAGGTCGATGGAGTTGAGTTTTTCTGTCTGTGAGTTCATTCAGTGCATGTCAGCACAGGCACTTGAAGCCAGAGAATAAGAAAGAGGCAGAAGACTAGCACTAATTGACAGTTAGTTTGGGACAAGCAGAGAAATTCAATGAGAACCTGACAGAAGATAGATTAAATAAGTCAGATTGCAAAGAAGGTTGAACCAAAACTGTTGAATCAAACCAGCAAGACAGGGTTCAGAAAGAGCTTTAAAATGTGAGTTATTCAGCAAAAAGACTCCAAGATGGCACTTACATCAAAGGAAACAAAAGTTACATTTATATCCTGGCCATTGTCGTCGGGGTCAAACACAGAGAGGTATAATAACTTCCTGGTTATCTGGTGAGTTGGTCTTGTGAATAAAGTTTATGTATGATGTGTAGGATTGGAGGGGATACATTCATGAAAGAGAGAAGGCCATTGTGGAGGAGATCCTTTGGTAGCATTCAGGAGATGGTTTGTGTGTGTTTGGAGATAGTGGTTTGTCAAAGGCCCAGCTTGATGGGTGTAGGGCCTTGAGAAAATACAGGAGAAGTTTGCAAGTTTTCAACATACAGAGATCCATAGGTGTTCAAGAATCATAGAGGACGTGGGAAAAATGCTGCTCAGACATCAGGGTGCTGGTTCAGTTACTACTATGCTTTGTGGACTGTTCATCAGTTCAACATGAGGCATTAGCCTCATATTATATAAGAAGTCTCGAGGAATTGATGTGGAGGCCTGAGTATAGAAACTAGGGACTGTGGGGTCTTCTCTTATCTATTTTTATTTCTATGTTCTCCTGAGCATACTGTTCTCCCAATGGGAATTAATTTTCATGCAATGCTAAATCTGAAGTTCTCTCAGGCTTCCCTTTGCCACCTGATCCACAAATAATCAGAGGACACTCTATAACTCCAAGTAACAAATCCTTTAGGTCTCCAGTGAACCCAGACTTTGAAGCTTCTCAGGTTGCTTCAGGTCTACCAAAGTCAACAAATTCTCCTCACATCCCAAGTGCCTCTGGTGTCAAAGTTTCTTCCAAAGATTCAAGGAGGCAGAGGATAGACCTCACTGTATTCATTTTAAAAAAATGTATTCCTGGAAGAATATTTTAATATGCTCAAGTATCGATGCAAGGCACAACCAATGTCACTGGCTCAGATGTTGGATTGATTGACCACAAGATCAAGTTATGGTCTTATTTCTCCCCCCTCTAGTGAGGTAGACATTCCCCATCACCTAAGCACACACTTCCCTGACTGTCCATGACCTTGGCCCAGTTCCAAGTTGTAGAAGGGTTGTTAAGATGAATTCCGGACTGGATTTCCATTGCCTTTAGTCTTGCAATGCAAAAATCTGGTACAGTTTTGAGGCATAGACAGTGGCTCCACAACGTGTCTGGGAGGCATAGACCTCAGGGCACTCCTCCAAATTTCTGAGTCTTAAAAGACACATCCTTACACTGTGGCTTTCATGTCCAGGTCGTTCTGCTTCCTTGTTTCTTGGGTCCAGGAAACTTCGTGTTTTGCGATGAATTTTGTAAGGTTAAGGACAGATTCCAAAGACTGAACTACCTGTTTCCTCTGCCAGTGCAGTTTCTGCACACCCGATGCATTTGGACATCATCTGCTCTCTTATAATCTGTTCACTGATTACCTCTTTAGACTAGGAATTAAACTTCTCCCCATTGATCAAATCTTGAAAAAGAACTGCTTCAGGAAGAGCCATATTAGGGGGCAGCCACATAGCCAGAAGGGTAGAGAACTGTCTACAATGCAAGACCAACTATTTAGTGGCAGTTCTGGATTTCCCAAATTTTGTGTCCCCCTTCCTGTGTCAGCCAGTTCAGTTTTTATGTTTGAGAAACCACTGGGGTATCAGCCCTCCTCCTCGACTCAGTTATTCAACTCTTGCCCCAAACTCAGAATCCACCTTCTCCATGTGTCAGAAACCAGCAGCTGTGAGCCCTCTTTCTGAACTCATTACTTATAGTAATTCCTCAGACCAGGAATGCATCTTCTCCAACACTGGTCAAGTCTGTATGGAGCTCTATCCAAAGAATGCAAGATGTAGGCTGCAGAGGCAGCAGAAAAATGAATTGGGGCAGTTTTTTTCACCTACATATCTACTGAAGCATGGTAATATTCTTCATGAACTGCCCCTTAAATATAACAGGGTGGTGTCCCTACATCACCCTGGCAAGAAACTGTCAACTGTGGAGAGATACACTTCACATTTAAGAGATTTTTTCCTGTTGACTTCCTGCCTAGTTTGTTAGATTTTAGGAATGGATTGTGTTGGCATGTAGTTATTGATTGTCAGAGAATATTTCCCTGTCATTCTCTCTCAACTGTAAGGATGGAAATACCAATATCACAGCAATAATATCCTTGCTGCTCTTCATAGTCAGTGGGAGCATATATCTTCGGCATCCACATGGTTCCTTGAGAAAACACAGAACAGGAACATGGCCCCTAGCAGGAGGAGAATGATGGAACCAGGCAAGGCTCACAGAGCCAGGCAGGACCATTGACATGGAATTAGGTGAAAGTACAGGCCACTCACATCAATATGGTCTTCCAGTAAGAGCAGGCCTGCTGACCACAGCATGGCTTAAGAATACAGCATAGAGGACTGATATTTATTAGATACAGCACTTCTTCTTGGAGACCAGCATGGCCTTAACATTCTGTCTTTCTTCTTTCTTTTTCTGAGTATGGCGATTCCTAGTGTGTACTAACACACTAGTTTTACTATCACCTATAGTCAATTAATAAGTTGAAGTAATCTTCTATTGTGTACTTTATACTTTATCCTTAAATCAATAATGCGATTTTTTATCGTTTTTTGTTGTTGTTGTTATTTCTTTGGAGACAGGGTTTCTCTGTGTAGCTCTGGCTGTTCTGGAACTCACTTTGTAGACCAGGCTGGCCTTGAACTCAGAAATCTGCCTGCCTCAGCCACCTGAGGGCAGGGATTGAATTTGTGTGCCACCATACCTGGATTTTTTTAAACACAATAATACACGTCTCTCATACTTTACACTGTGTCACAACATCAAGAAAATTAAAATCTTGGGTACCAGTTCAGAGAAACCAGTTCAGTTCCCAAAATTTCTGTTCTTTGTCTCTACACTTTCAGAACATCCAATGCAGCCTCTTCCACACTCTTCCAGACTTATGTGTTCATACATTCACAAATGCACATACTGCTTTCATACACTCAGTTGAGAAGACAGAATGCAGAAGCAGATATTTCTACAGTACAAAGAGTGGAGAATGTTGGTTGTGTTTTACTACACCTTTAATCTCAGCATTCAGGAGACAAAGGCAGGATCTGGGTGTGAGAGGATAACGGGAGGGCAAAAGTGAATCATGATCTGGTATAGGCAGTGGTTTTGGGGGGAGAGAGAAGAAATGCCCTGAGGGCCAGCAGAATGAATGGAAATATGCAAACTCTGAGGGTGGGAAATGGGGGACCTTGTAGAAAGTACAAAAGGCCTTGGAGGTGAGAGACAATCAGGACTCAAAGGGAGGGATCTTAGATAAAATCTTCACCAGTGGAGACAGGGAAGTCATAGAGTCCACCTCCAGTAGAAAGACAGGTCATGCAGTGGAGGGATGGTATTGCTCTTCCAGAGAAAAAAACTCTCACCCAGAATTGTTTCTGTCTAACAAACAAACGAACAAACAAACAAACAAAAATAAAAATAAAAAAAACAAAAAAACTGCAGGGACAAAAATGGAGAAGGGACTGAGTAAGTGGAGTTCCAGTGACTGCCCATCTTGGGATCCATGTCAAGAGGAGGCCCCAAGGCCTGACACTATTATTGATGTTATTGAGTGCTTATAGACAGCAGCCTAGCCTGGCTGTCTTCTGAGTGGCCCATCAGCAGTTGACTGAGACTGATGTAGGTACTTACACCCAGGGATTGGACAGATGCCATGAAACCCTGTGGTTAAATTAGGGATATGTTCAATAATCAGAGAGGAGGCCAACCCCATCGGATGAGAAGCACTCTCACCTAACCCAGACCCCTGAGTTCTCTCAGACACCGAACCACCAATCAGGGAGCATACATGGGCAGGCCCTATGCCACTGACACTTAAACAGCAGAGGACCTCATAGTCTAGCCTCAGTGGGAGATGAGAAACCTAACCCAGGAAAGACCCAGAGTGTGGGGAGTCCTGGTTTGGAGGGCATCCTCCTGGAGTTGGGGGATGAGGAATAAGGTGAAGAATTGCAGGAGGAGGGACTGGGAAGAAAGCAGTGTTTTGACTGTGAAATAATAGAAGTAATGAAGTATAAAATAAAAAGAAAGAAAGGATTACAAAGGAAAAAAAAAGGCATGGGCTTTAGCACCAGAGGAGCATCAAAGGGTGTGTGAGAATTATGGATTTGAATATTGCAAGTAGGTGGAGCCAACGTGTGGGAGGAGCATTGGATTCCAAGTTTGGAGAGATATATAAGGGCAGGTCTTCTGAGTAGAATTAAAACAGCCTGAGGATTTAGCAAGTTAAAGCAACCGTCTGGATTCCTGGTGAGTTGGTGGGCTGAATGAAATATTTAAGGTTGCTGTGTGAAGGGGATATCATGGTGGAGCCTTGGTAACTTTTTGTAGTTTGTATGGGTTTTTGTTTGGTGAAGTCTAAAAGTTGCCCTATGCATAGGCAGAAGATATTTAAAATTAGTAGATTTTTCAAGTCTATCCCGTACATATGAACACTAAGGACCAGCAAAATGCCTGGATTGGGCAATCTATGAATGAACTTTTAAGAGACCTCTAGGTGCTCTATTCTTCATTTTAGGCAGAGGTCTAAGTCCTGAATTTTATAGAGAGCCTGACATCAACCGATGGACAGGCCTGCAACTAGGACGAAGGGACTGTAGGCATTCTCCAATTCATTTTCCTTTGAACATATATGCAGGACTAGAAAGAACTCACAATAGGATATTGAGAGACCTTGAGATCAATGGAAGCTCCAGATTGGCTAGATCAGGTATAGTGGTGGTATGCTGGCTCAAAAGTTTAACACTCAGGATGGTTTTTGGCCTAGCAGGCCCTTCTTCACCTAGAACGTGTAACCATATTGGTTTGTGGACCACACCTTTAATCCCAGGATTTAGGAACCAATGGCATGTGGATTTTTGTGATCAAGAGGCCTCACTTGTCTGTATAGTGAGATCCAGGAAGTCAGGACATGTACATGGACCTTACTCCAGTCTTAAAAGGAGAAAGATTGGAGAAATTAAGAGGTGACTGCAGTGAGCAGGAATGAGCATGTCCTCTGAGCAGCAGCATGAGAAGAGATCCATTTCTTGAAATGGTGACTAGAGAGTAAGGACAAAGTTTTTCTGGATGGAGCCCAAGAGCGGAGTAAATCCCAAAGGATGGGACAGTTGTTTGTTACACACCTTTAATGCTAGCCCTCTGTGGGAAGGAACAGTCAGGTGAGTCCCTATGAGTCCTTGCTCAGACTTGTCTTCAGTTTGACTTACACACAGCACAGTTTATACAGAGAAACTCTGTCTCAGAAGAAAAGAAGAGAAGAGAAAAAAAAAAAAGAAAAGCAAACAAAAAATTTTCTTTCACCTAGCCAGGTTTCCATTAGGTGTTAAGGTGTGGCTACAGACTGGGTGTGGCCACGAGGAGTGAATGTCTGCTGGATGTGAGAGGATGCAAGGTGGAGCTTGTGGGAGGGTCCTGTATAGGGAGATTCATTTAAGGCTATTTGACTTTATTGAAGTTCAATAACATGGGGCATCTGGGTTAGGTGTAAGAGTCTTCTGATGTCCAGGGTAATTAAATCATCAATGCTCTTGGATGGATGAGTGTGGAATGGGATCTATTGGATCTTGCCTGTTCCATGGCCCTTTATTATTTGTTTTGAGACAGATTGTCCAGTAGAAAGGAGGAGAATCTAGGACTCTCTCTCCTTGTTTTTTTTTTTTTTTACATTCATGATAATATTCCTTTTTTAAAAGTAAATTTTATTTAATCTTTTTTTAACCTAGATTTTAGGCTAGATTTTATCCCCCTTTTGGTCCACCCACTGACTGTTTTGTATCCCATAACTCTTTTTCCATCTCCAAAAGATGTCCCCTATCCCCACCCCCTACCCTACAAGACCTTCCCACTCCCTGGGTCCTCCTGTCTCTTGAGGGTTAGGTGTATCTTCACTGACTGTGTCCAGACCGGCAGTCTCCTGCTGAATATGTGTTGGTGGCCTCATTATTGTCTGGTTATGCTGCCTTGTTGGTGGCTCTGTATTTGAGAGATCTTTGGGGTTCAGGTGAGTTGAGACTGCTGGTCTTCCTATAGGGTTGTCCTCCTCCTCAGCTTCTTCTAGCTTTCCCCTAATTCAACCTCAGGGGTCAGCAGCTTTTGTCAATTTTTTGGGATAATTATCTTCATCTGACTCTTTCATTTGCTTGCTGGGTCGTTTTGGGAGGCAGACATGATAGGCCTCCTTTTTTAACACACCATGTTCTCAGTAATAGTGTCAGTCCTTGGTGCCTCCCCTTGAGCTGGATCCCAATTTGGGTCCTGTAACTGGATCCCCTTTTCCTCAGGGTCTTCTCCATTTTTACTTCTCCAGTTTTCTCAGACAAGAACAATTCTGTGTCAACCGTGGAATGGCAACACCTTCCCTCATTTGATGCCCTATATTTCTGCTAGAGGTGGGCTCTACAAGTTCCCCACTGTGGGGCATTTCATCTAAAGTCCCTCCATTTGAGTCCTAAGAGTTTCTCACCTCCCAGGTCTCTGCTATTCTGGAGTGTCCCCCTAACTCCTACCTACCAAGCTTGCCTCTTTCCATTCTTTTGCTGGTCCTCAGGTTTTTAGTCCTGTTCCCCCAACCCAATACCTGATCATGTTCCCCTCTTCCCCTCTCTGTCCCCTTTCCCACAAAGGTCCACCCTCCCCCCCTCCTGTGAATGTTTCTCCTCCCTCCCAAGTGGAATTGAGTCATCCTCACTTTGGACCTTTGGCTTGTTAAAATTTTTGAGTTTTGTGGATTGTATTCTAGGCATTCTCTACTTTTTTTTGGTTAATATCCACATATTAGTGATTACGTACCATGCATATCCTGTTGGATCTGAATTATGGCGTTCTGGATGATATTTTTTAGTTCCTTCCTTTTTGTTTTGCCTGCAAAACTCAGGATGTCCTTGTTCTTAATAGCTGAGTAGTATTTTATTGTGTAAATAAACCACATTTTCTGTATCCTTTCTTCTATTATGGGGCATCTGGGTTGTTTCTAACATCTGACTATCACAAATAAGGTTTTCATGAAAATAGTGGAGCATGTGTCTGGGTGCCATGGTGGGGCAACTTTTAAGTATATGTACAAGATTGGAATAGCTGGATCTTCAAGTAGATCTATTTCCAATTTTCTGAGGAATCTCCAGATTGATTTACAGAATGGTTGTACCAGTTTGCAATCCCAGCAGCAATTGAAGAGTGTTCCTCTTCACATCCTCTGCAACATGTGCTGTCACCTGAGTTTTTGACCTTACCCACTCTGATTGTGTAAGGTGGAATCTCAGGGTCATTTTGATTTGCAATTCCCTGATCACTAAGAATTTGAACATTTCTTTATTGTTTCTCAGTCATTCCAGATTCCTCTGTTGTGAATTGTTGGTTTAGTTCTATACCTCATTTTTGATTGGGTTGTTCAGTGTTTCTGGTGGTTAACTTCTTGAGTTCATTTATATTTTGGATATTAGACATCTATTGGATGTGGTGTTAGTGAAGTTTTTCCCCCAATTTGTAGGTTGCCAATTTGTCCTATTGACTATGTCCTTCGACTTACAGAAGATTTCCAGTTTCAAGAGGTCCCATTTACCAATTCTTGATCTTAGAGCCTGAGCCATTGGAGTTCTGTGTAGGAATTTTTCTCCTGTGCCAATGAGTTCAAGGCTTTCTCACTTTCTTTTCAATTAGATACAGTGTGTTTGGTTTTATGTGGAGGTGCTTTACCTACTTGGATTTGAGGTTTGTGCATGGTGACAAATATGTATCGATTTTTCTTTTCCACGTACAGACTGCCAGTTACTCCAGGATCATTAATTGAAGTTGCTTTCATTTTTCTCCATGTTTATTTTTGGGTTCTTTGTTAAAGATCAAGTGTCCATAAGTGTGTGGTTCCATTTCTGGGGCTTCACTTCTATTCCATTGATCAACATGTATGTCTCTGTACCAATACCATGCAGTATTTATCACAATTGCTCTGTAGTATAACTTGAGGTCAGGGATGATGATTCCCCCAGTAGTTCTTTTATTTTTAAGAATTGTTTTCACTATTCTTAGGTTTGTTTTTTTTTTTTTCTTTTCCAAATGAATTTGAGAATTTCCCTGTCCATTTGTTTGGAGAATTGTGTTGGGATTTTGATGGGTATTGAATTGAATCTATAGAATGCCTTTATATTATTTGTGTCTAATGTGAAGAGTGTTGATTCCCTAATTTCTTTCTCAGCCTCTTTATCATCAGCATAAAGGAAGGCTTATGATTTATTCCAATTAATTTCTTATCCAGTCACTTTAATTAAGTTTATCAGCTGTAGAATTTCTCTGGTAATATTTTTGTCGTCATTCATGTATACTGTCACACCTTCTGCAAAGAGTGATACCTTTAATTCCTCTTTTCCAATTTTGTATCCTCTTTATCCATTTTGGTTGTCTTATTGTTCTAGCTAGAACTTTGAGTACTCTATTGATTACATATTTAGAGGGTGTGCACCATTTCTTGTTCCTGATTTTATTGGAATCACTTTCAAGTATCTCTCCATTTAATTTGATATTGGTTGTTGATTTGCAGTAAATTGCTTATATTATATTTAGGAATGGGTCTTGAATTCCTGATCTGTCCAATAATTTTAATATGAAGTGTGTTGTATTTTGTCAAATTCTTTTTGGGTATCTAAAGAGCTTATCATGTGATTTTTTTCTTTGAGTTTGTTTAAATAGTAGTATACATTAATGGATTTTCACATATTGAACCAACCTTACATCCCAGGGCTGAAGCCTATTTGTTCATGGTGAGTGATGGTTTTGATGTGTTCTTGGATTGAGTTTACTAGAATTTTATTGAGTAATTTTGCACAGAAATTCAGAAGCAAAATTGGTCTGAATGAAGTTCTTTTTTTTTTTAAATGTGTGTCTTTGTGTGGTTTATGTATCAGAGTAATCAGCTTCCTAGAATGAGTTCTGTAGTGTTCCTTCTATTTCATTTTATGGAATACTTTGAGGAATATTGTTAAGTTTTTTTTTTCACCTACATATCTACTGAAGCATGGTCATATTCGTCATGAACTGCCCCTTGAATATAACAGGGTGTCACTCCATCATCCTGGCACGAAATTGTCAACTGTGGAGAGATACACTTCAGTATCCCACCACATTTAAGAGATTTTTTCCTGTTGACTTCCTACCTAGTTTGTTAGTTTTTAGGGATGGATTGGGTTGGCATGTAGTTATTGATTGTCAGAGAATATTTCCCTGTCATTCTCTCTCAACTGTAAGGATGGAGATACCGATATCACAGCAATAATATCCTTGCTGCTCTTCATAGTCAATGGGAACATATATCATTGGCATCCACATGGTTCCTTGAGAAAACACAGAACAGGAACATGGCCCCCCAGCAGGAGGAGAATGATAGAACCAGGCAAAGCTCACAGAGCCAGGCAGGACCATTGACATGGACTTAGGTGAAAGTACAGGCCACTCACATCAATATGGTCTTCCAGTAACAGCAGGCCTGCTGACCACAGCATGGCTTAAGAATACAGCATAAAATACTTATTTTTATTATATACGGCATTTCTTCTTGGAGACCAGCATGGCCTAAACATTCTGTCTTTCTTCTTTCTTTTTCTGAGTATGACGATTCCTAGTGTGTACTAACACACTAGTTTTACTATCACCTATAGTCAATTAATAAGTTGAAGTAATCTTCTATTGTGTACTTTATACTTTATCCTTAAATCAATAATGTGATTTCTTATGTGTTTTTGTTGTTGTTGTTTCTTTGGAGACAGGGTTTCTTTGTGTATCTCTGGCTGTTCTGGAACTCACTTTGTAGACCAGGCTGGCCTCGAACTCAGAAATCTGCCTGCCTCTGCCTCCTGAAGGCGGGGATTAAAGGTGTGCGCCACCACACCTGGCTTTTTTTTAAACACAATAATACATGTCTCTCATACTTTAGACTGTGTCACAACATCAAGAAAATTAAAATCTTGGGTACCAGTTCAGAGAAGCCAGTTCAGTTCCCAATATTTCTGTTCTTTGTCTCTCCACTTTCAGAACATCCAATGCAGCCTCTTCCACACTCTTCTAGAGTTATGTGTTCATACATTCACAAATACACATTCTGCTTTCATACACTCAGTTGAGAAGAGAGAATGCAGAAGAAGACATTTGTACATTACAAAGAGTGGAGAAAGTTAGTTGTGTTTTACTACACCTTTAATCTCAGCATTCAGGAGACAAAGGCAGGATCTGGGTGTGAGAGGATAACGGGAGGGCAAAAGTGAATCATTATCTGGTATAGGCACTGTTTTGGGGGACAGAGGAGAAAAGCCCTGAGGGCCAGCAGAATAAATGGAAATATGCAAACTCTAAGGGTCGGAGGTGGGGGACCTTGTAGAAAGTACAAAAGGCCTTGGAGGTGAGAGACTCTCAGGACTCAAAGGGAGGGATCTTAGTTAAAATCCTCACCAGTGGAGAAAGGCAAGTCATGAAGTCCACCTCCAGTAGAAAGACAGGTCATGCAGTGGAGGGATGGTACTGCTATCCCACAGTAAAAAACTCTCACCCAGAATTGTTTCTGTCTAACAAACAAACAAACAAACAAAAATAAAAATAAAAATAAAAAAAAACTGCAGGGACAAAAATGGAGAAGGGCCCGAGTAAGTGGAGTTCCAGTGACTGGCCCATCTTGGGATCCATGTCAAGAGGAGGCTCCAAGGCCTGACACTATTATTGATGTTATTGAGTGCTTATAGACAGCAGCCTAGCCTGGCTGTCTTCTGAGCGGCGCATCAGCAGTTGACTGAGACTGATGTAGGTACTTACACCCAGGGATTGGACAGATGCCATGAAACCCTGTGGTTAAATTAGGGATATGTTCAATAATCAGATGAGGAGGCCAATCCATAGGATGAGAAGCAGTCTCACCTAACCCAGTCCCCTGAGTTCTCTCAGACACTGAACCACCAATCAGGGAGCATACATGAGCAGGCCCTATGCCACTGACACTTAAACAGCAGAGGACCTCGTAGTCTAGCCTCAGTGGGAGAAGAGAAACCTAACTCAGGAAAGACCCAGGGTGTGGGGAGGCCTTGTTTGGAGGGCATCTTCTTGGTGTTGGGGGATGAGGAATGAGGTGAAGAATTGCAGGAGGGGAGACTGGGAAGAAAGCAGTGTTTTGACTGTGAAATAATAGAAGTAATGAAATATAAAATAAAAAGAAAGAAAGGATTACAAAGGAAAAAAATAGGCATGGGCTTTAGCACCAGAGGAGCATCAAAGGGTGTGTGAGAATTATGGATTTGAATATTGCAAGTAGGTGGAGCCATCGTGTGGGAGGAACATTGAATTCCAATTTTGGAGAGATATATAAGGTCAGGTCTTCTGAGTAGTATTGAAACAGCCAGAGTATTTAGCAAGTTATAGCAACTGTCTGGATTCCTGGTGAGTTGGTGGGCTGAATGAAATATTTAAGGTTGCTGTGTGAAGGGGATATCATGGTGGAGCCTTGGTAACTTTTTGTAGTTTGTATGGGTTTTTGTTTGGTGAAGTCTAAAAGTTGCCCTATGCATAGGCAGAAGATATTTAAAATTAGTAGATTTTTCAAGTCTATCCCGTACATATGAACACTAAGGACCAGCAAAATGCCTGGATTGGGCAATCTATGAATGAACTTTTAAGAGACCTCTAGGTGCTCTATTCTTCATTTTAGGCAGAGGTCTAAGTCCTGGATTTTATAGAGAGCCCGACATCAACCGATGGAGAGGCCTGCAACTAGGACGAAGGGACTGTAGGCATTCTCCAATTCATTTTCCTTTGAACATATATGCAGGACTAGAAAGAACTCACAATAGGATATTGAGAGACCTTGAGATCAATGGAAGCTCCAGATTGGCTAGATCAGGTATAGTGGTGGTATGCTGGCTCAAAAGTTTAACACTCAGGATGGTTTTTGGCCTAGCAGGCCCTTCTTCACCTAGAACGTGTAACCATATTGGTTTGTGGACCACACCTTTAATCCCAGGATTTAGGAACCAATGGCATGTGGATTTTTGTGATCAAGAGGCCTCACTTGTCTGTATAGTGAGATCCAGGAAGTCAGGGACTTGTATATGGACCTTGCTCCAGTCTTAAAAAAAGAAAGTTTAGAGAAATTAAGAGGTGACTGCAGTGAGCAGGAATGAGCATGTCCTCTGAGCAGCAGCATGAGAAGAGACCCATTTCTTGAAATGGTGACTAGAGAGTAAGGACAAAATTTTTCTGGATGGAGCCCAAGAGCGGAGTAAACCCCAAAGGATGGGACAGTTGTTTGTTACACACCTTTATTCCTAGCCCTGTGTTGGAAGGAATAGTCAGGTGAGTCCCTATGATTCCTAGCTCAGACTTGTCTTCAGTTTGACTTACACACAGCACAGTTTATACAGAGAAACTCTGTCTCAGAAAAAAAGAAGAAAAGAGAAAAAAAGAAAGAAAAGCAAACAAAAAATTTTCTTTCACCTGTTCAGGTTTTCATTGGGTGTTAAGGTGTGGCAACAGACTGGGTGTGGCCACGAGGAGTTAATGTCTGCTGGCTGTGAGAGCATGCAAATTGGAGCTTGTGGGAGGGTCCTGCATAGGGAGATTCATTTAAGGCTATTTGACTTTATTGAAGTTCAATAAGAGGGGGCATCTGGCTTAGGTGTAAGTGTCTTCTGATGTCCAGGGTAATTAAATCATCAATGCTCTTGGATGGATGAGTGTGGAATGGGATCTATTGGATTTTGCCTGTTCCATGGCTCTTTATTATTTGTTTTGAGACAGATTGTCCAGTAGAAAGGAGGAGAATCTAGGACTCTCTCTTCTGTTTTTTTTTACATTTATGATAATATTCCTTTTTTAAAAAAAAATAAATTTTATTTAATCTTTTTTTAACCTAGATTTTAGGCTAGATTTTATCCCCCTTCTGGTCCAGCCACTGACTGTTCTGTATCCCATAACTCTTTTTCCTTCTCCAAAAGGATGTCCCCTATCCCCACCCCCTACCCTACAAGACCCTCCCACTCCCTGGGTCCTCCTCTCTCTTGAGGTTTAGGTGTGTCTTCGCTGACTGTGTCCAGATCCGCAGTCTCCTGCTGAATATGTGTTGGAGGCCTCATATCATCTGGTTATGTTGCCTTGTTTGTGGCCCTGTTTTTGAGAGTTCTTTGGGGTTCAGGTTAGTTGAGACTGCTGGTCTTCCTATAGGGTTGTCCTCCTCCTCAGCTTCTTCTAACTTTCCCCTAATAAAACCTCATGGGTCACCAGCTTTTGTCAATTTGTTGGGTATAAATATCTTCATCTGACTCTTTCATCTGCTTGCTGGGTCTTTTTGGGGTGCAGTCATGATAGGCCTCCTTTTTGAACACACTATATTCTCAGTAATAGTGTCAGTCCTTGGTGCCTCTCCTTGAACTGGATCCCAATTTGGGCCCTGTAACTGGATCCCCTTTTCCTCAGGCTCTTCTCCATTTTTGCTTCTCCAGTTTTCTCAGACAAGAACAAGTCTGTGTCAGCTGTGGAATGGCAACACCGACCCTCATTTGATGCCCTATCTTTCTGCTGGAGGTTGCCCCTACAAGTTCCCCACTGTAGGGTATTTCATCTAAAGTCCCTCCATTTGAGTCCTAAGAGTTTCTCACCTCCCAGGTCTCTGCTATTCTGGAGTGTCCCCCTAACTCCTACCTACCAAGCTTGCCTCTTTCCATTCTTTTGCTGGTGCTCAGTGTTTCAGTCCTGTTCCCCCAACCCAATACCTGATCATATTCCCCTCTTTTCCTCTCTGTCCCCTTTACCACCAAGGTCCACCCTTCCCCCCTCCTGTGAATGTTTCTTCTCCCTCCCAAGTGGAATTGAGTCATCCTCACTTTGGCCCTTTGGCTTGTTAAAATTTTTGAGTTTTGTGGATTGTATTCTGGGCATTCTCTACTTTTTTTTTGGCTAATATCCACATATTAGTGATTACATACCATTCATACCCTGTTGGATCTGAATTATGGCGTTCTGGATGATATTTTTTAGTTCCTTCCTTTTTGTTTTGCCTGCAAAACTCAGGATGTCCTTGTCCTTAATAGCTGAGTAGTATTTTATTGTGTAAATGGACCACAATTTCTGTATGCTTTCTTCTATTGTGGGACATCTGGGTTGTTTCTAACATCTGACTATCACAAATAAGGCTTTCATGAACATAGTGGAGCATGTGTCTGGGTGCCATGGTGGGGCATCTTTTAAGTATATGTACAAGATTGGAATAGCTGGATCTTCAAGTAGATCTATTTCCAATTTTCTGAGGAATCTCCAGATTGATTTACAGAATGGTTGTACCAGTTTGCAATCCCAGCAGCAATTGAAGAGTGTTCCTCTTCACATCCTCTGCAACATGTGCTGTCACCTGAGTTTTTGACCTTACCCACTCTGATTGTGTAAGGTGGAATCTCAGGGTCATTTTGATTTGCAATTCCCTGATCACTAAGAATTTGAACATTTCTTTAAGTATTTCTCAGTCATTCCAGATTCCTCTGTTGTGAATTCTCGGTTTAGTTCTATACCTCATTTTTGATTGGGTTGTTCAGTTTTTCTGGTGGTTAGATTCTTGAGTTCTTTTATATTTTGAGTTCTTTTATATTTTGGATATTAGCCGTCTATTGGATGTGGTGTTAGTGAAGTTTTTTCCCCCCAATTTGTAGGTTGCCGATTTTTCTTATTGACTATGCCCTTTGACTTACAGAAGATTTCCAGTTTCAAGAGGTCCCATTTATCAATTCTTGATTTTAGAGCCTGAGCCATTGGAGTTCTGTGTAGGAAATTTTCTCCTGTGCCAATGAGTTCAAGACTTTCTCACTTTCTTTTCTATTAGATACAGTGTGTTTGGTTTTATGTGGAGGTGCTTTACCTACTTGGACTTGAGGTTTGTGCATGGTGACAAATATGTATCTATTTTCCTTTTCCACATACAGACTGCCAGTTATTCCAGGATCATTTATTGAAGTTGCTTTCATTTTTCTCCATGTTTATTTTTGGGTTCTTTGTTAAAGATCAAGTGTCCATAAGTGTGTGGTTCCATTTCTGGGGCTTCACTTCTATTCCATTGATCAACATATATGGCTCTGTACCAATACCATGCAGTTTTTATCACTATTGCTCTGTAGTATAGCTTGAGGTCAGGGATGATGATTCCCCCAGAAGTTCTTTTATTTTTAAGAACTATTTTCACTATTCTTAGGTTTTTTTTTTTCCTTTTCCAAATGAATTTAAGAATTTCCCTGTCCATGTGTTTCAAGAATTGGGTTGGGATTTTTTTTTTTTAAGATTTATTTATTATTATATGTAAATACACTGTAGCTTTCTTCAGACACTCCAGAAGAGGGAGTCAGATTTTTTTACGGATGGTTGTGAGCCACCATGTGGTTGCTGGGATTTGAACTTTTGACCTTCGGAAGAACACTTGGGTGCTCTTACCCACTAAGCCATCTTAGCAGCCCTGGGTTGGGATTTTGAGGGGGATTTTTTTCTTTTTCTTTTTTCCTTTTCTTTCTTTCTCTCTTTCTTTCTTTCTTTCTTTCTTTCTTTCTTTCTTTCTTTCGTTCTTTCTTTTCTTTTTTTTTTTTTTTTTGAGTCAGGGTTTCTCTGTGTCGCTCTTGCCGTCCTGGAACACAGTTTGTAGACCAGGCTGGCCTTCAACTCAGAAATCTGTCTGCCACTGCCTCCCAAGTGTTGGGATTAATGGCGTGGCCCACCACCATTGGCTCCATCATTTTCATGGAATTCTTTGAAGTCTGTAACTTCTTCCTTCCTTCATGCCTGCCTTCTCTTTCCTTCCTTCCTTCCTTCCTTCCTTCCTTCCTTCCTTCCTTCCTTCCTTCCTTCCTTCCTGCCTGCCTGCCTGCCTGCCTGCCTGCCTGCCTGCCTGCCTGCCTGCCTTCCTGCCTGCCTTCCTGCCTGCCTGCCTGCCTGCCTGCCTGCCTGCCTGCCTGCCTGCCTGCCTGCCTGCCTTCCTGCCTGCCTGCCTTCCTGCCTTCCTGCCTTCCTGCCTGCCTGCCTGCCTGCCTGCCTTCCTGCCTTCCTGCCTGCCTGCCTGCCTGCCTGCCTGTCTGCCTTCCTGCCTTCTTGCCTGCCTGCCTGCCTGCCTTCCTGCCTTTCTGCCTTCTTGCCTGCCTGCCTGCCTGCCTGCCTGCCTGCCTTCCTGCCTTCCTGCCTTCCTGCCTTCCTGCCTTCCTGACTTCCTGACTTCCTGACTTCCTGACTTCCTGACTTCCTCCCTTCTTGCCTTCCTGCCTTCCTGCCTTCCCGCCTTCCTCTCTCCCTCTCTCTCCTTTTCTCTTCCTTTCTTTTTTCTTTCTCCCCTGACTTTATAATCACTGAGTAGAAACTTGTTCAATTTCCATGTATATGTGGGATTTCTGCTGTTTATGTTGTTATCAAAGAACAGCCTTTTGGTTGATGATATGATAGGATACATAGAATTATTTCAATCTTTTTGTATTGGTTGAAACTTGTTTTGTGACCAAGTATGTGGTCAGTTTTGGAGAAGGTACCATCAGGTGCTGAGAAGAATGTGTATTCTTTTGTTTTAGGATGAAATGTGCTATAGAAATCCGTCAAATTCATTTGGTTCATAACCTCTCTTAGTTTCACTGTGACTGTTTAGTTTCTGTTTCAATGACTTACCCATTGGTGAGAGCGGGGTGTTGAAGTGTCCCACAATTATTGTGTGGGGTTCAATGTGTGTTTTGAGCTTTTGTAAAGTTTCTTTCTATCAATGAGGATGTGATTTCCTATGGGGCATAGATGTTCATATTGAGACTTTCACTTCGTGGATTTTTCCTTTGATGAATAGAAGTGTCCTTTCTCATCTTTCTTTATACTTTTGGTTGAAAGTCTATTTCATTGGCTATTAGAATGGCAATGCCAACTTGTTTCTTGGGACTATTTGCTTGGAAGAACTTTTTCCAGCCTTTTCGTTTGAGGTAGTGACTGTATTTGTTATTGAGGTAGGTTTCTTGAATGCAAGGAAATGTTGGATCTTGTTCACATATCCAGTCTGTTAGCTTTATGTTCTTTTATAGGTGAGTTTAGTTCATTAATATTGAGAGATATTAAAGACAGAAGATTGGTAGTTCCTGTTATGTTTGGTTTTTGTAGCTGGCATCTGGTTCTCTCCTTTTGGCTTTTTAAAAAGACAATTATTATCTTGTATTTTTCCCTTTGGTGTATGTACCCTCCTTGTGCTGGAGTTTTCCTTCTAGAATCCTCTGTAGGGCTCGATTGGTAGATAGATATTGTCTGAATTTTGTTTTGTCTTGGAGTATTTTGGTTTATCATGTATGCTGATTGAGAGTTTTGCTTGATGTGGTAGCCTGGGCTGGTATTTCTGTTTTCTTAGAGTGTACATGACCTCTGTCCAGGCCCTTCTGGCTTTTAGTGTTTCTGTTGAGAATTCTGGTGTAATTCTGATAGGTCTGCCTTTATATGCTACTTGGCTCTTTTATTGTGAGTAGAGGAATTTCATTTGTGGTCTCATCTGTTTGTTTTTTTTTTCCTCATTTCCTGCATGCTTATGGGCATCTCTTTATTTAGTTTAGGGAAGTTTTCTTCTATAAGTTTGTTGAGGATGTTTGCTGGCTATTGGAGTTGGGATTCTTCTGTCTCTTCTCTACCTATTATTCCTAGGTTTTGTCTTTTCATTGTGTCCTGGGTTTCCTGGATGTTTTGGGTTAGGATATTTTCATGTTTTGAATTTTCATTGACAGTTGTGTCAATCTCTTCTATGGTATCTTTTACACCTGAATTTCTCTCTTCTATCTCTTGTATTCTGTTGCTTATGCTTACATCTCTAATTCTTGACCTCTTTCCTACGTTTTTCATTTCCAGGGTTGCCTCAATTTGTGTTTTCATTATTGTCTGTACTTCCACTTTTAGGTCTTGGACTGCTTTAAACAATTCTTTCACCTGTTGGCTTGTGTTTTCCTGTATATCTCATGCGATTTATTGTTTTTTCTTTAAGTGCTTCTACCTGTTTACCTGTGCTTTCCTGTATTTCTTTCAGTGAGTAATTTATATCCTCCTTAATATAATCTATTATCTTCATGAGATAGGATTTTAGGACAGAGTACTGATTTTCAGATGTGTTGGCATATCCAGGGCTTGCTCTTATGGGAGAACTGGGTTCTTTCTGATGATGCCAATGTAGACTGGATTCTGTTTCATATGACCTTGTACTTGTCTCTTGACATATGGTTATTCCTAGTGTTTTCTGGCCTGGTTACCTCTGTCTGGATGGAGTCTGCCTCCTTTGTCCCTGGCCTGCTTCAGGTCACCTGGTAGGCCAGTGGCCTTGACTGCAGCAAATGTCCTGTGGTGCCTTCTGACTGTGGGGTCTTCAGAGGGACATGCACACTGGTGACTTGTTTCCCTGGCTGCAGTTGTCTTTTTGGATGCCTTTGAACTGTGGGATTTTCAGAGGTACAGAGAAGCTTCTGATAAGTTGCCCTGGCTGCAGCAGATCTACTGGGAGGCCTTCAGACTGTTGGTTCTTCACAGGATTAGTCAAGGTGTTGCCCTGCCTGTAGTTGTTATTTCTCCAGGGTGGCCTAAGTACTGTGAGTTCTGTTTCCCTGTGTGCAGCAGAACTTTAGGGAGGCTTTCAGACAGTTGGTACAGTTACTGAAGATCCCCTGGGAAGTCTTCAGACTTTGGTGTCAGTTGTCAAGTTGCCTTGTTTTTAGAAGAATTCCTGGCATATGATTAGTCCGTTGGTGTCAGTTGCCAGGTGTGAGCACAATGCCTGGGATTTCTATAGGCTGTGTTTGTTCAGGGGTGGGTTGCAGACGAGCTGGTTATCAGTTGTTTTGTGTGCAGTTGAACTTCTGAGATGTCTTTAGGCTGTGGTGTCTTCAGTAGAGCAGACAAGATGGTGAGCAGTTACCTTGCATGCACAGGAACTCATGGAATGCCTTCAGGCTGTGTTTTTTCACAGAAGGAGCAGACTAGCTGGTGGTCTGCCTTAGTAGAAGTTGCCAGGCAGAAGGGCAGGATCTAGGACATTTAAACATAGGGGGAGAACATCCAAATGCCAGCCCATCTGGACTGAATATCTCTTATTAATACTGGTGCTAAATGCATATTTATTGTAATACTGAAAATACTTGTAAGATTGGGAAACAGAGGCAGTTGTTCAGAAAGAATGAGGGTCCTGATGGATTCCTGCTCTAAAATGTCCACAACAAATGCTGGATAGGTGTGATGGGTAAATGGGTGCTCTCTGGAGCTTTTCTATTGTGTTTCCTTTTACCAGGTTCTCCAGTACAGGAACATACTCCAATAAGTGCAGAACACACACATGGCCGAAGGCCCCTCTTTGCATCCAAAACTCCAAGTGGCTTTGAATATACCCATAGAACTCACTTCCCAAATACCTCAAGACCCTGCAAGGAACTTAGCTTTTCAAATGTGTCAGAGTCCCCTAGTGACTCCAGGAAGTACAATGCAATCAAGTCTTTCAGTCCCTGAAAGGAACCTACTTCAGCAAGAGTCTCAAGGACCATCAAGACAATCAGGTATCCAAATGAAACCAGGTGCTTTAATGGGCCTTGGTTTACCAACTCTGAGAAGACTCTCGGGACATCCAAGTCATTAGATACCTTCAAGACCCTCAGTGAATTCTTGTTTCCATGTTCCCATAGGTTGTATGCCACTGTCAGATAAATATGTTAACAAACAAACTGGCCCTATGTCTTCAAGAAAGTTTTGAAAAGAACGCACGGTGTACTCCAAAGAACAGCAGCGCCTTCTGCAAAAACATTTTGACGAGTGCCAGTACCCAAACAAGAAGAAAATTATGGAGCTGGCACTATCAGTTGGTGTTACAAAGATGGAGATCAAGGTTAGTTTCTCTATTTTTGCTCAGTCCAACAGCAACAATGTCCACTTTCTCATTAGGCACTCGTATTGTGTGCTTCTGAAAGGCTTAGGGGAGGGTGGACAAATATAGGTGGTGTAAATTGATGCATCCATTGGTGGGCCTCACATTCTCCTGTAACCAGGTACCAGTATCAAAGAACATTATTCCCATGTAGGGTCTCAGTGACCTAGATATTAGATATCCTACTAAAACATAGGGCATACTAGCTAAATATCCCCGTTTTTGTCTATTTTGTTTTTTTTTTTTTGTTTTTTTGTTTTTTGTTTTTTGATGTCAGTTCATACACAGTCTACCTTACTACAATCTCCTAGGGATCTTGAGTCTATGATTTCTGTTGCTGACTTGTGAAGTATTGTTATAGAAACTCTGATTCAAAAGTTTCACCTTGTGGTCCAGTTGGGGGCAAAGAGGTATTCTTTTGATGTTTGCTTTGTTTTTCAGATCTGGTTCAAGAACAACCGAACTAAGTATAGGCGGATGAAGCTCCAGAATATTAAACAAGCACTGCCAGAGACAAATGAAAGCTCTAAAGCAGTTTCTGAGTCAACCCATTTTCCTGGTTCCATACCTGTTGTTGCCTCGGACAAAGGAGAGTCCATGTGTTCAGGCACATTTGGTGAGGATTCCATTCCCAAACTCAACTGCATCCAGGCATCTTCCCTGCATTGTTTTCAGGCTTGTGATGGGGACATGTGTTATCCGCAAGAATACCAAGAATACCTGCTTGATGGCCATGCCCCTGTTACAGTTTGGAACTCTGGTCAATCAGCAGCAGTTGAATCTCAGACTGACTTAGCAGTAGCTGAAGGTCCAGTCGGCCTGGCATATGCCACCCAAGCCACAGAGGATGGTCACAATTCAGGTCCATGTGAAGATGAGCTCTGGCAAAGGATCCTGGAAGACTTGGACACATCAGATGACTGGCTTACTCTGAGAAACCCCTCCACTCCAGTTTACACCACTGAGGTCCTTGACCAGTCCAGGCCTTACAGCCATGAAGAAGTGTGTTATACACACCTTTAGTGTCAGTATTTGGAGAAAATTTTATTTTATTTTTTATTAGGTATTTATTTCATTTACATATCCAATGCTATCACAAAAGTCCCCCCTACCCTCCCCCCTTCCCCTCCCACTTCTTGGCCCTGACGTTCCCCTGTACTGAGGCATATAAAGTTTGCACGACCAATGGGCCTCTCTTTCCACTGATGGCTGACTAGGCCATCTTCTGATACATATGCAGCTAGAGACACGAGCTCTGGGGCGTACTGGTTAGTTTCATATTGTTCCACCTATAGGGTTGCAGATCCCTTTAGCTCCTTGGTTACTTTCTCTAGCTCCTCCATTGGGGGCCCTGTGATCTATCCAATAGCTGACTGTGAGCATCCACTTCAGTGTTTGCTAGGCCCCGGCTTATCCTCACAAGAGACAGCTCTATCTGGGTCCTTTCAGCAAAATCTTGCTATTGTATGCAATGGTGTCAGCGTTTGGAGGCTGATTATGGGATGGATCCCCGGATATGGCATTCTCTAGATGGTCCATCCTTTCGTCTCAGCTCCAATATCATAGAAGCTTCTTACCACTGTGTTTTACGTAGTGCGACTGTTTCAAAGTCAGTTTAGGTATTCATTCGTTATTGTTAGATTATATGTTCATTAAATAAAAGGAGGAAATAGTAACTGTAAAATTCTTTTAATTCATTGTTTTATTCATTTTTCCAGTCATTACTCCCTTCGTCTCCCTGACCCACAGTTCCACATCCAACCCATGCTGTCAGACATTTTCCTCTAATATTTATGCATTCAAAAGCATGAATGCATGTATGAAAGTGTCTTGGGACTTGGAATTAGAAAAGAGTGTAGTCTCTCCTGGAGTGAAACTGTAGACAGTGGCATTCTCACAAGTGTGTGCTTGGAAGTCAACTCTGATCATCTGCAAGATATAAATCATGTGGAGTAATCACTCTGAGAGCACATAATTCAGAGTCCATTGGTATAAAATGATACTTTGTTTAGTATATATTTGGGGTGGCTGTGGATTCATGCAACATAGGGACCCACTATCAAGTCTAACTCCAGTTATATGAGTTCCTATGCCCTTTCCTTGCTTCAGAGGTCACTACATGCAACAGGAACCCTCATATACATGCAGAACATGCAATCATATAATAGAAAAGCAATAAATCTGATAAATAAATACTGTGAGCCATCCCCCCCCCACAGAACTATATCTCATTTCTTATGTACAAAATAGTTTTGTTTATTTTCAGCACTAATAGCTATTATATGTGAATAGAGGTCAGAGGAAAATTGGCAGGGATTATTATTCTCTTTCATCCTTGTTAGTCTCAAGGCTGGAACACAAGTTCAGGCATTGTAGGAACATGCTTGTCCACAAGAGCCGAGACACCTACAGGGCCCTCCTGCACTGCTGCTTTTTACTTTGATACTGGGTCTCACTGACCTGCCAAGCTTGCCTCGATTTGCCTTCTGGCTTCCTCAGCCTGGAGTGGCTGGCCTTCCAGATCTTAACACCAACCTGATTTTTGATGAATAACCCCATTATTTCTTTTTTAAAAATTTTCTTCCCTCTCCCTTTATTTATATATTTATTTACATTCCAGCTTTTATTCCCCCCAGCCCCCATCCACCCTCTGACTATTTCACATTCCATAGCTCCTCGCCACCTCACAGTCTCCACAATGATGTCCCCACCACTCACCATGGATCCATCCAGACCTCTAAACTCCCTGGGACATCCAGTCTCTTGAGGATTATGTTCATCTTCTCTGAACCTAGACTCAGCAGTAACCTCTGCTGCATATGTGTTGGGAGCTTCATATAAGCTGGTGTAAACTGCCTGATTGGTGGTCCAGTGCTTGAGAGATCTTGGAGGTCCAGCTTAATTGAGATTGCTGGTCTTCCTACACGTTCTCCCTTATCAGCTTCTTCCAGCTTTTCCCTAATTCAACCACAGGGGTCAGCAGCTTCTGTACATTGGTTGGGTGCAAATATCTGTATCTGACTCTTTCAGTTGCTTCTTGGGTCTTTTGGAGGGCAGTCATGATAGGTCCTTTTGTGTGAGTCCTCCATAGCCTCATTAATTGTGTCAGGCCTTGGGGCATCCCCTTGAGCTGTAGCCTACTTTGGGCCTGTTGCTGAACCTTCTTTTCCTCAGTCTCCTCTTCATTTCTATCTGTGAAATTGTGCTTAGGGGGAGATCAGCCTGTCTCCCACTCTCTTTTACTGCGGCATAGTTTGCAGTGCTCCCAGGAGATCTGCTACACTCCAGGCACATAGGAGGTAGGGTCCAAACAGAGACATCTAGAAATTCCAAACTTATCGGGCACAATGAAAGCAGTGCCAAGGGAAAAAGCCATAGCTCCTAGTTCCCTTGTAAGGAAAATGGAGAGATCCTACCAACCCCACTATTTCTTTAGTACCTGTGCTGGGTTTCACCCCACCAGCAGTGCATAAATGTTCCTCCTTGCTGACATCTTCTCCATCATTTATTTTCATTGGTTTTATTGATCTTTGCCATTCTGACAAGGTAAGATAACCTGTCAATTAGTTATAATTTGCTTTGTTCTGATTGCTAAATATGGTGTTGTTTGCTTGTTTGTTATTTTGGTACGATGCCTTTCTATTAAAAGTCCTGGAGGTACTGGACCTCTTTTGGTAAGTCAGGTTGGAATGAATTTCACAATGGTCCTCCTGTCCATATCTCCTAAGACCTAGGATAAATGCTATGTTTTTAACAATCCCGGCATGTTTAACATTAATTAAAGGGTTTCTCTGGGATTTTGTTTATCTTTTAATAATTTCCCTTTAGTTCTATACATTTTAAAAATCTGATTACTGGTTTTCTTGGTTTTACTTTACTTATTGTTGTTTTTTTGGGAGGGGGACAGGGTTTTTCCTGTATGAGCCATAGCTCTCCTGACCTTTCCCTTTTTACATCAGCCTGAGCTTGCCTTCTGAATGCTGAGATTAAAGGCATGCACCATCAGGCATGGGTTGCTTAGGTTTGAAACTTACTCTGTCTTTGTACCCCTGGCTTTTCTAGGCATTTTAATTAGATCAGGATGGCTTGGAACTCACAGAGATCTACTTGCCTCTGCCTCCCCACATACTATGATGGCTACTTGTTCTTAGTCCCTTTTTTAAAAGATGTTTTGTATATTCTAATCATTACCCCTCTGCTATTGTTGTATCAGTTTGTAAAAACCCTGAAGAGACCACCAGGAATCACAACCTGCTGTAATTGCATGAGGGTCTTTATTCAAGCTCAAGCTTGGGCCACCAAACTTCCTGAGTGAACCCCCAGGTCTAAGTGAACGCATTTTATAAAGGAAAGAAAAACCACAAGCTGGGTTTGCAAGCCTTGGCATTATATGAGAGGGTAAAGGAAGGACATCCTTCAAATCTGATAATGTTGGTCAGACATTGAGACAGAACCGTGCAGCTGGAAAGAAACCTTTCTGACCTGGGAAAAGGATCTTGTGCTATCAGAAGCTGGTGTATTTTTACAACTGACCACAGCTGTATGGGAGCACTTCCTTGCCCTTCTCTCATGGTTAATTAGTGGGGCATTTATGGGTTTTTTGACAGTTACTGTGGTGTTTATTCAAATAATAAATTCTTTTTTATTAGGTATTTTCTTCATTTACATTTCTAATACTACCTCAGAAGTCCCCCAAACCCGCCCTTCCTAATCCCCTCCCGCCCCCACTCCCACTTCTTGGCCCAGGCGTTCCCCTGTACTTAGGCATATAAATTTTGCAAGACATATCATAAAAACAGACACATTTATCAGTTAGATTAAACTTAATACATGCACATAAATACATGCATATAAATACATGCATATATCAATTCTTTATTTTTTGATGAAGAAGATAACAATTCACACCTAGTGAGTAGACATCACCACGTGCTTGTCAGACTAGATATCTCCATGTAGAATAATAAAAGTAGATCCATAGTTATCACCTTGCATGAAACTCAAGTCCAAGTGGATTATAGACCTCAACATAATACCAGATACAGTGAGCCTGATATAAAGTGGGGAAAAGATGTTGTTGAAAACTGCCCCCCCTCCTAGCATAGCTGTAGCCACTTTGTTCCATTCCTGCCAGCTTTTTCATATTGTTTCTGTAACATTCCTGTCAGGAATATTTCTCTTAGCTTGTTAGGTCAAAGTTCCATATGGAAGCTTTTGTTTCATCTTCTATACTTTACTGTTTTTCAATGTTACCTCTTAGAAGCCTAGTAAAAGAGAGAAATGGTGTGGACCCTGTTGGAAGAGGAGGGAAAAAGTGGGAGGAGTATATTGTATGAGAAGAGAAGCTATGTTTAATAAAAGGTAAAAAAAAGACAACTTTAAATGCAATTTTCCAATTAAAATGTCTGCAGCTCTGGCCTCTGCATCACAGAAGCTTGTCTCCTAGGGTCTGGTTTGGATCCATCTCACGGCTGCTGCTGTTCTGGGTAACCATCCCATGGTTACTGCTATCTCCAAAATGTTGGGGTGTTCTGCTACAACTGGCACGCACTTTCACCAGTAGCCTCACCTGGACTACCTTCAGGGACTCCACCTCTGCTACAGAGTGCCAAGGCTCAGCTGCTCTTTATGCTCCTGTCAGATCTTCAAAACCAGCACCACCTGGGGGACTCGTGTAAAGTGGCTATTTTCACTGAGCAATTCTCTTAACTCCCTGCCCACTCCAAGTTTCCCTCCCAGTTCTTTTAAACATTTATACCAACAGTTCCTCCCTTAGTTTTTTAAAGATTGCTTAAACAGTCCCTTCTCCAAGTTTCACAATGCCATACTCTAAAGTATAACAACTGATCTAGCCTACTGTCATTCTCAACTTTGCTTCTCCTGGGACAAACTGTGTGCTAACAAAATCTTCTGTAAAACTGCCTTTCTCTTCTCACGCTGCCAGCACCTCCCTTTACCTTTTCAATTCTTCTGCTGGCATTTATTTATGCATGTATTCATGTATTTATGTATTAATTTGTTAATAAATTAATTTTAGTAGCTATTTTCTTCCTTTATATTTCAAATGCTATCCCGAAAGTTCCCTATACCCTCCCCTTGCCCTGCTCCCCAACCCACCAACACCTGCTTCACCTGTCTTGGCATTCCCCTGTACTGGAGCATATGGTCTTTGCAATACCAAGAGCCTCTCTTCCTAATGATGGCCTACTAGGCCATCCTCTGCCACATATGCAACTAAGACACAGGTCTGGGGTTGGTGGTGTAATGGTTACTTCATATTGTTGTTCATATATTGTGCAGACCACTTAACCTTCTTTGGTACTTTCTCTAGCTCCTGAATTAGGGACCCTGTGTTCCATCCAATAGATGACTGTGAGCATCCACTTCTGTATTTGCCAGGCACTGGCATAGCCTCACAAAAGAGAGCTATATCAGGGTACTGTTAGCAAAATCTTTCTGGCATATGAAATAGTATCTGGGTTTCGTGGTTGTATATGGGATAGATCCCCAGGTAAGACAGTCTCTCGATGATCTTTCCTTCAGTCTCATCTCCGAACTTTGTCTCTGTAATTCCTTTTTTATTAAATATTTTCTTAATTATATTTCAAATGTAATCCTCTTACCTAGTTTAATCTCAGAATATCCCTTATCACCTCCTCCCTCCCACTGCTCTCCAACACACCCACTCCCATTACTGGTCCTGTCATTCCCCTCTACTGGGTCATAGAATTTTCAATGGACCAAGGGCCTCTCATTGATGACCGACTTGGCTATCCTCTGCCACATAAGTAACTAGAGCCATAAGTTCCAACATGTGTTTTCTTTGACTGGCGGTAGAGTTCGGTACTGGCTACTTTTTGTGTCAACTTGACACAGCTGGAGTTATCACAGAGAAATGAGCTTCAGTTGAGGAAATGCCTCCCTGAGATACAACTGTAAAGCATTTACTCAATTAGTGATCAAAAGGGAAAGGCCAGTTGTGAGTGGGACCATCTCTGGGCTGGTAGTCTTGTTTCTATAAGAGAGCAGGCTGAGCAAGCCAGGGGAAGCAAGCCAGTAAGGAATATCCCTCCATGGCCTCTGCATCAGCTCCTGCTTCCTGACCTGCTTGAGTTCAAGTTCTGATTCCTTTGGTGATGAACATTAGTATGAAAGTGTAAGCCGAATAAACCCTTTCCTCCCCAACTTGTTTCTTTGTCATGATGTTTGTGCAGGAATAGAAACCCTGGCTAAAACAAACTGGTACCAGCATAGTGTGGTATTCCAGTGACAATCTGACCATGTTTTGGGGAGGAATGTGGAAGGACTTTTGAACTTTGGGTTTGTAGATCCATTCGTGTTTAAGAGCTCTGTCAGATGTTGTGTAGGAGCTTGGAAGATAATGTTGAGAACAGTGCAGAAGATGGCATTCTGGCTTGTGAAATTTCAGAGGGAAAATTAAAGATTCTTTTCAGGGCCATTGATGTTTTGATTGTGAAGATTCTGTAGTTCTGATTAGCTGGGGCTGAAGAATCAGCTGTGATTAACAAGATACCAGAACTACTAAAGCAAAAGCTTTGCATTACTGGGACTATTAATACTAGTTAGTTGGAGCTAAGAAATTAGTGGTGATTAAGAAGAGACCAGGAGCCATCTTGGTTCCAGGAACTTCTCCGAAAATAGTCTGCACAGGTGAGAGTGTGGACTACAGAAGCTAACAGCTTCTGGGACAGGCAGGAGCCACAGAGCTTCTGAGGTAGCCCCCTTTACAGGCTCCAGACATCCGGGCACTTTCCTGGCCAGGATAGGTGTCCTCCCGGACCAGGAGGGACTTGCCTCAGCATAAGCGGGAGCCATCTTGGATCCGGGACTTCGCCAATAGTAGTCTGCACAGGAGAGAGTATGGACTACAGAAGCAAACAGCTTCTGTGACAAGCCAAAGCAACACAGCTTCTGGGACAGATCCTGTTTTGGGCCTTCATCTCAGCCAGGAGGGAGGTCTGAATGCCAGATATCTGTGCACCTTCCCTGTAAGAGGAGAGCTTGCCTGCAGAGAGTGCTCTGACTTCTGAAACTCAGAGGAGAGAGATAGTCTTCGAGGTCTGCTGATAGAGGCTAGCAGAATCACCAGAGGAACAATCTGTAACCAGAGACAATTATTACAACTAACTCCAGAGATTACCAGATGGCAAAAGGTTAAGGTAAGAATCTTACTAACAGATACCAAGACCACTCACCATCATCACAACCCAGCACTTTCACTTTGCTCAGTCCAGGGCACACCAACACACCCAAAAAGCTAGACCTGGATTTAAAAGCATATCTCATGATGATGGTAGAATACATCAAGAAGGACTTTAATAACTCACTTAAAGAAATACAGAAGAACACTGCTAAACAGGAAGAACACCTTAAAGAGGAAGCACAAAAATCCCTTAAAAATTGCAGGAAAACATGATCAAACAGGTGATGGAATTGAATAAAACCATCCAAGACATAAAAAGGGAAGTACACAGAATACAGAAAACCCAAAGTGAGGTAACGCTGGAGATAGAAACCATAGGAAAGAAATCTGGAAACATCAGAAACAGAATACAAGAGATGTAAGAGTATTTCAGATACAGAAGATTCCCTAGAGAACATTGGCAAAACAATCAAAGAAAATGGAAAATGCAAAAAGATCCTAACTCAAAACGTCCAGGAAATCCAGGACACAATGAGAAGACCAAACCTACAGATAATATGAGTAGACAAGAATGAAGATTTTCAACTCAAAAGGCCAGCAAATATCTTCAACAAAATTATAGGAAAAAACTTCCCAAACCTAAAGAATGACATGCCCATGAACATACAAGAAGCCTACAGAACTCCAAATAGACTGGACCAGAAAAGAAATTCCTCCCGACACATAATAATCAGAACAACAATTGCCCTAAATAAAGATATAATATTAAGGGAAGTAAGGGAAAAAGTTCAAGTAACATATAAAGGCAAGCCTATCAGAATTACACCAGATTTCTCACCAGAGACTATGAAAGCCAGAAGATCCTGGTCAGTTGTTATACAGACACTAAGAGAACACAAATGCCAGCCCAGTCTACTATACCCAGCCAAACTTTCAATTATCTTAGATGGAGAAACGAAAGTATTCCATGACAATTCCAAATAATTTCACACATCATCTTTCCACGAATCCAGCCCTTCAAAGGATAATAACAGAAAAAAAAAAAAATACAAGGACGGAAACCACGCCCTAGAAAAAGCAAGAAGATAATCCCTCAACAAACCTAAAAAAAGATAGCCACAAGAAAGAATGCCAATTTTAACAATAAAAACAACGGGAAGCACAAATTACTTATCCTTAATATCTCTTAATATCAATGGACTCAACTCCCCAATAAAAAGATATAGACTAACAAACTGGCTACACAAACAAGACCCAACATTTTGTTGCCTACGAGAAACTCATCTCAGAGAAAAAGATAGACACTACCGCAGAATGAAAGGTTGGAAAACAATTTTCCTAGCAAATGGCTTGAAGAAACAAGGTGGAGTAGCCATTCTAATATCTAACAAAATTGACTTCTAACCCAAAGTAATCAAAAAAGACAAGGAGGGGCACTTCATACTCATCAAAGGTAAAATCGTCCGAGAGGAACTCTCAATTTCGAATATCTATGCTCCAAATACAAGGGCAGCCACATTCATTAAAGAAACTTTAGTAAAGCTCAAAGCACACATTGCACCTCACACAATAATAGTGGGAGACTTCAACACACCACTTTCACCAATGGACAGATCATGGAAACAGAAACTAAACAGGGACACAGTGAAACTAACAGAAGTTATGAAACAAATGGATCTAATAGATATCTACAGAACATTTTATCCTAAAACAAAAGGATATACTTTCTTCTCAGCACCTCATGGTACCTTCTCCAAAATTGACCACATAAACGGTCATAAAACAAGCCTCAACATATACAAAAATATTGAAATAGTCCCATGCATCCTATCAGATCACCATGGACTAAGGCTGATCTTCAATAACAAAATAAATAATAGCCAACATTCGCGTGGAAACTGAACAATACTCTTCTCAATGATACCTCGGTCAAGGAAGGAATAAAGAAAGAAATTAAGGACTTTTTGGAGTTTAATGAAAATGAAGCCACAACATACCCAAACTTATGGGACACAATGAAAGCATTTCTAAGAGGAAAACTCATAGCTCTGAGTGCCTCCAAAAAGAAACTAGAGAGGGCACACATTAGCAGCTTGACAACACACCTAAATTTCTAGAACAAAAGGAAGCAAATTCACCACGAGGAGTAGAAGTCAGGAAATAATCAAACTCAGGGGTGAAATCAACCAAGTGGAAACAAGAAAAACTATTAAAAAAATCAACCAATCGAGGAGCTGGTTCTTTGAGAAAATCTACAAGATAGATAAACATTTAGCCAAACTCACTAAAGGGCACAGGGGAAGCATCCTAATTAACAAAATCAGAAATGAAAAGGGAAACATAACAACAGATCCTGAAGAAATCCATAACACCTTCAGATCCTTCTAAAAAAGGCTATACTCAACAAAACTGGAAAACCTGGATGAAATGGACAAGTTTCTAGACAGATACCAGGTACCAACGTTAAATCAAGATCAGATTAATAATCTAAACAGTCCTTTATCCCCTAAAGAAATAGAAGCAGTCATTAATAGTCTCCTAACCAAAAGAAGCCCAGGACCAGCTGGGTTTAGTGCAGAGTTCTATCAGACCTTCAAAGAAGATCTATTCCCAGTTCTTCACAAACTATTCCACAAAATAGAAACAGAAGGTACTATACCCAACTCATTCTATGAAGCCACAATTACTCTGATACCTAAACCACAAAACGACCCAACAAGGACAGAGAACTTCAGACCAATTTCCCTCATGAATATCGATGCAAAGATCCTCAATAAAGTTCCTGCTAACCGAATCCAAGAACACCTCAAAACAGTCATCCATCCTGACCAAGTAGGTTTCATCCCAGGGATGCAGGGATGGTTCAATATAAGGAAATCCATCAACGTAATCCATTATATAAACAAACTCAAGACAAAAACCACATGATCATCTCGTGAGATGCTGAGAAAGCATTTGGCAAAATCCAACACCCATTTACGATAAAAGTCTTGGAAAGATCAGGAATGCAAGGCCCATACCTAAACATGATAAAAGCAAACTACAGCAAAGAAGAAGCCAACATCAAAGTAAATGGTGAGAAGCTGGAAGCAATCCCACTAAAATCAGGGACTAGACAAGGCTGTCCACTCTCTCTCTACCTATTCAACATAGTACTTGAAGTCCTAGCCAGAGCAACTGGACAACAAAATGAGATCAAGGGGATACAAATTGGAAAAGATGAAGCCAAAATATCACTTTTTTCAGATGATATGGTAGTATATATAAGTGACCCTAAAAATTCCACCAGAGAACTCCTAAGCCTGATAAACAGATTCGTTGATGTAGCTGGATATAAAATTAACTCAAACAAGTCAATGGCCTTTCTCTACACAAAGGATAAACAGGCTGATAAAGAAATTAGTAAAACAACACCCTTCTCAATAGTCACAAATAATAGAAAATACCTTGGTGTGACTCTAACTATGGAAGTGAAAGATCTATATAATAAAAACTTCAAGTCCCTGAAGAAAAAAATTAAAGAAGATCTCAGAAGATGGAAAGATCTCCCATGCTCATGGATTGGCAGGATCAACATTGTAAAAATGGCTATCTTGCCAAAAGCAATCTACAGATTCAATGAAATCCCCATCAAAATTCCAACTCAATTCTTCAACGAATTAAAAAGGGCAATCGGCAGATTCATCTGGAATAACAAAAAACCTAGGATAGCCAAAACTCTTCTCAAGGATAAAAGAACCTCTGGTGGAATCACCATGCCTGTACTACATAGCAATTGTGATCAAAACTGCATGGTACTGGTATAGTGACAGACAAGTAGCCCAATGGATCAGAATTGAAGACCCAGAGATGAACCCACACACCTATGGTCACTTGATCTTTGAAAAGGGAGCTAAAACCATTCAGAGGAAAAAGGATAGCATTTTCAACAAATGGTGCTGGCAAAACTGGCGGTTATCATATAGAAAAATGCGAATTTATCCATTTCTATCTCCTTGTACTAAGGTCAAATCTAAGTGGATTAAGGAACTCCACATAAAACCAGAGACACTGAAACTTATAGAGGAGAAAATAGGGAAAAGCCTCGAAGATATGGGTACAGGGGAAAAATGCCTGAATAGAACAGCAATGGCTTGTGCTTAAAATCGAGAATTGATAAATGGGACCTCATAAAATTGCAAAACTTCTGCAAGGCAAAAGACACTGTCAATAAGACAAAAAGACCACCAACAGATTGGGAAAGGATCTTTACCTATCCCATATCGGATAGGGGAATATTATCCAATATACGTAAAGAACTCAAGAAGGCAGACTCCAGAAAACCAAATAACCCCATTAAAAAATGGGGCTCAGAGCTGAACAAAGAATTCTCACCTGAGAAATACCGAATGGCTGAGAAGAACCTGAAAAAATGTTCAACATCCTTAATCATCAGGGAAATGCAAATCAAAACAACCCTTAGATTCCACCTCACACCAGTCAGACTGGCTAAGATAAAAAATTGAGGTGACAGCAGATGCTGGCGAGGATGTGGAGCAAGAGGAACACTCCTTCATTGTTCGTGGGATTGCAAGCTTGTACAACCACTCTGAAAATCAGTCTGGCGGTTCCTCAGAAAATTGGACATAGTACTACCGGAGGGTCCCACAATACCTCTCCTTGGCATATATCCAGAAGATGTCCCAACTGGTAAGAAGGACACATGCTCCACTATGTTCATAGCAGCCTTATTTATAATAGCCAGAAGCTGGAAAGAACCCAGATGCCCCTCAACAGAGGAATGGATACAGAAAATGTGGTACATTTACACAATGGGGTACTACTCAGCTATTAAAAATGAATTTATGAAATTCCTAGGCAAATGGATGGACCTGGAGGGCATCATCCTGTGTGAGGTAACCCAATCACCAAGTTACTCGCACAATATGTACTCACTGATAAGTGGATATTAGCCCAGAAACTTAGGATACCCAAGATATAAGATACAATTTGCTAAAAGCATGAAATTCAAGAAGAACGAAGACCAAAGTGTGCACTTTGCCCCTTCTTAGAAATGGGAACAAAACACCCATGGAAGGAGTTACAGAGACAAAATTTGGAGCTGTGACGAAAGGATGGACCATCTAGTGATTTCCATATGCAGGGATCCATCCCATAATTAGCTTCCAAACGCTGACACCATTGCATAAAGTAGCAAGATTTTGCTGAAAGGACGCAGGTATAGCTGTCTCTTGTGAGACTATGCCGGGGCCTAGCAAACACAGAAGTAGATGTTCACAGTCAGCTATTAGATGGGTCACACAGCCCCCAATGGAGGAGCTAGAGAAATTACCCAAGGAGCTAAAGGGAACTGCAACCCTATAGGAGGAGCAACAATATGAACTAACCAGTACCCCGGAGCTCTTGTCTCTAGCTGCATATGTTTCAAAAGATGGCCTAGTTGGCCATCACTGCAAAGAGAGGCCCATTGGACTTGCAAAGTTTATATGCCCCAGTAAAGGGGAACGCCAGGGCCAAAGAGGGGGAGTGGGTGGTTAGGGGATTGGGCGGGTTTGTATGGGGGACTACTAGGATAGCATTGAAAATGTAAACGAGGAAAATACCTAATTAAAAAAAAAGAAATAAAAAGAACCTTCTATAAATGGTCCTGGTGTAACTGGCAGTCTGTAAACTTAAAAATAAATATAGAGACATATTAGATACACTACACAAAGCTCAAGTCCAAGTGGATTAAGGACCTAAACATAAAACCAGACACATGAAATCCAATCTAATAGAAACGAAAGTGAGATAGAGCCTTGAACTCATTGACACAGGAGGAATTTTTCTAAGCAGAAATAAAAAATGGGACCTCTTGAAACTGGAAAGCTTCTGTAAGTCAAAGGACATAGTCAATAGTTAAAACTGGATACCTACAGACTGGGAAAAAAATCTTCACTAACCCTACATCCCAGAGAGATAATCTCCAAAATATATAAAGAACTCAAGAAGCTAACCACACACACACAAATAAAAAAAAGGGATATAGAGCTAAAATGAGAATTCACAACAGAGGATTCTGAAATGGCTGAGAATCAGTTGAAGAAATCTTCAAAGTCATCAGTGATCAGCGAAATGAAAATCAAATAGACCTTGAGATTCTACCTTACAATAACCAGAATGGGTAAGATCAAAACCTCAGGTTACAGCACATGTTTGAGAAGATGAGAAGAGAGAGGAAGACTCATCATTTCTAAGTGGGATTGCAAACTGGTACAACCACTCTGGAAATCAATCTGGAGATTCCTCAAAAAAATAGAAATAGATCTACATGTATACAAGCTATACCACTCTTGGGCTTACACCAAGAAGATGCCACACTATGCCACAGAGATACATGTTACACTATGTTCATGGTTTCCTTATTTGTGATAGCCAGATGGTGGAAACAACCCGGATATCCCACAATAGAAGAATAGATACAGAAAATATGGTTCCTTTACACAATGAAATACTACTCAGATAATAAGAACAAGGATATACTGAGTTTTGCAGGCTAAAGGAGGGAAATAAAAAGTATCATCCTGAAAGCCATAATTAAAAACTAAAAGCATATGCATTTTATGTAATCTCTAATAAGTGGATATTAATCGAAAAGTACAGAATGCCCAGGATACAATCCACAGAATGAAAAGTTTAGCAACCCAAAGGTCTAAAGTGAGGATAATTCAATCCCACTTGGGAGATAAAAGAAAGCAATCACAGGAGCTAGGACAAAGGGACCTGGGACAGAGGGACCTGGGTGGGAAAGGGGACAGAAAGAGGTAGAGGGGGGACATGATCAGGTATTGGGTGGGGGGAATAGGAATGAAGCCCTGAGGGCCAACAAAATAATGGAAACAGGCAACATTGGGAAGTAGGTGGAAGTGAGACACACCAGAAAGTAGCCAAGTCCTGGGGGGTGAGAGACTCTCAGGTCTCAAAGGGAGAAACCTGAGATGAAATGACCTACAGTGAGGTGAGGGAATTTGTAAAGCCCACTTCAAGCAGAAAGAGAGGACATCAAGTGAGGGATGGGATTACAATCCCACAGCAAAAAACAGTGACTCAGAATTGTTTCTGTCTGCAAGAACTGCAGGGACAAAAAATGGAAAAGATCCTAAGGAGAAGGAGGTCCAGTGACAGGTCCAAATTGGAATACAGCTCCAGGGGAGGCACCAGAGACTGCCACTATTACTAAGGCAATGGTGTACCTACGAAAGGGGGCCTATCATGACTGCACATGGAAAGACCCAAAAAGCACTTGAAAGAGTCAGGTGCAGATATTTATGCCCAATAATTGATAAAAGCTACTGACACTTGTGGTTGAATTGGGAAAAAGCTGAAAGAAGCTGAGGAGGAGATTGACCCTATAGGAGGGCAGAAGTCTCAACTAACTTGGATCCCCAAGATCTCTCAAAACCCAGGCCACCAGTCAAGCAACATACACCAGCTGACATGAAGCATTCAACATATACAGCAGAAGAGTGCTGGGTCTACAGAGAAGATGTGTCTAATTCTCAAGAGACTAGAGAAACTAGGGAATGGGGATGTCTTCTATGATAAGGGTGAGGGGGGTAAGGTGGGGACATCCTTGTGGAGACAAAAGGAGGAAGTATGAGATATGGAACAGTCAGTGGGGTCATTAGGAGGGATAGAAAATCTAGACTGTAAAAAGGATTACATAAAGTTTACATTAAAAAGGAATATCATAAATGTAAAGAGAGAGTCCCAGATTCTCCTCCTTTCTGCTGGACAATCGGTCTCAAAACATCTAATAAAGGGCCATTGAACAGTCAAGATCCAATGGACCCCATTCCACCCTCTTCTAAACAAGATCATTCATAACATAATTACCCTGGATATCAAAAGGCTCTTACACCTAACACAGATGCCCACTGTTATTAAACTTCTATACCAAGGACTTGGCCTTAATTGAATCTCCCTATACAGGACCCTCCCACAGGCTCCTCTTTGCATCCTCTCACAGCTAGCAGACTTTCACACCCTGTGGCCACACCCAGACTGTAACCACACATTAACACCTAATGGAAACCTGGCCAGATGAAAGACAATTTTTTGTTTGCTTTTCTTTCTTTTTTTGTCTTCTCTTCTTTTCTTCTGAGACAGAGTTTCTCTGTATGAACTGTGCTGTGTGTAAGTCAAACTGAACACAAGGCTGAACTAGAACTCAAAGTGATGCACCTGCCTGTTCCTTCCCACACAGGCCTAGGATTAACAGTATGCAACAAACAACTGACTCATCCTTTGGGATTTACTCCCCTCTTGGGCTCCATCCAGAAAAAAAAAATGTCCCTACTCTATAGTCACCATCGGAAGAAATGGGTCTTTTCTAATGCTGCTGCCCAGAGGACATGCACATTCCTGCTCACTGCAGTCACCTCTTTATTTCTCCAATCTTTCTCTTTTTAGACTGGGGAAAGATCCCTGTGCATGTAACTGACTTCCTGGATCTCACTATACAGACAAGTGTGGCCTCATTATCACAAAAACCCACATGCCATTGGTTCTTAAATCCTGGGATTAAAGGGGTCTCAATCAGCTGCTTGATGGGCCTCTCAAAAGACAGCCATGTTAGGCTGCTGTCTGTAAGCACTCCATAGCATTCAATAATAGGGTCAGGCATGGAGCCTCCTCTTGACATGGATCCCAAGATGGGCCGGTCACTGGCCCTCCTCTTCCTTAGTCCCTTCTCCATTTTTGTCCTGAAGTTTTTTGAGGCAGGAACAATTCTGGGTCAGAGTTTTTTTTTCCTGTGGGATAGCAATAGCATCCCTCCACTGGATGACCTGTCTTTCTACTGGAGGTGGACTCTATGACTTCCCTCTCTCCACTGGTGAGAATTTTATCTAAGGTCCTGCCCTTTGATTCCTGAAAGGCTCTCACCTCTAAGGTCTTTTGTACTTTCTACAAGGTCCCCCCTCCCACCCTCAGAGGTTGCATGTTTCCATTCATTCTGCTGGCCCTCAGAGCTTATCTCATCTCTATTCCACTCACTGCGTATACTAGATCATGATTAACTTTTGTCCTCCCCTTATCCTTTAACACCCAGATGCTGCTTTTGTCTCCTGAATGCTGAGATTAAAGGTGTGGAAAAACACAACCAACTTTCACCACTATTTATACTGTATAAATGCCTGCTTCTGAATTCCTTCTTCTCAATTGAGTGTATGACAGCAGTATGTGCATTTTGGAATGTATGAACACATAAGCCTAGAAGAGGTGGAAGAGGCTGTACTGGATGTTCTCAAAGAAGAGAAACAAAGAACAAGAAAGTGATAACTGAAATCTGTTCTCTGAACTGGTACCCAAGATTTTAATTTTCTGATTTTGTGGCACAGTATAAAGTAGTATGGGAGAGAAGTAGAGTTTTATTCAAATCACAATTTTTATATTAAGGATAAAGTATAAATAACACAATGGGAGATTACTTCAACTCATTAATTGACTATAGATGATAGAGAAACTAGTGAGTTAGTACACATTTTGAATCTCCACACTTAGGAGAAGAAAGACAGAAGGTTAGGCCATTCTGGGGTCAGCAGGCATTGCTGCAACTGGAAGACCATATTGATGTGAGTGGCCTGTACTTTCACCTAAGTCAATGTCAATGGTTCTGCCTGCCTCTGTGAGCCTTGTCTGGTTCCATCATTCTCCTCCTGCTGGGGGCCATTTTCCTGCTCTGTGTTTGCTCAAGGACACATGTGGATGCCAATGATATATACTCCCATTGACTATGAAGAGCAACAAGGATATTATTGATGTGATATCTGTATCTGCATCCTTACAGTTGAGAGGGAATGGCATTGAAATATTCTTTGTAAGCAATAACCACATCATAACCCAATCCATCCCTTAAAACTAATGAACTAGACAGGAATTCAACAAAAAAGTACTCTTAAAATGTGGTAGGATAATGAAGTGTAGCTTTCCACAGTTCATGACATCTGGCAAGAGTGTTGGAGGGCCAGCACTCTGTTCTATTTAAGGAGCAGTTCATGAAGAATATGACCATGCTCCAGTGAGTATGTAGGTGATAAAAAAACTGACCCAATTCTTTTTTTTCTGCATCCTACATCCTGTATTCCTTGGATAGAGCTCCATAGAGACTTGACCAATGCTGGAGAAGATACATTCCTGGTCTGAGAAATTAATCTAAGTGCTGCATTCAGGAATAAGGCTCACAACAGATGGTCTCTGACACATGAAGAAGGTGGATTCTGAGTTTGTAGCAAGAGTTGAAAAACTGAGCAGGGGAGGAGTGCTGATACCCAATGATCTCTCATACATAGAAACTGAACTGGCTGACACAGTATGGGCAGCACAAAATATGGGAAATCCAGAACTGCCACATAGATAGTTGGTCTTGCTTTGCAGACAGTTAACTACCCTTCTGCCTGTGTGGCTGCTGCCTAATATGGCCCTTCCTGAAGCAGTTCTTTTTCAAGATTTGAACAATGGGGTGAAGTTTGATTTTTAGTCTGAAAAGGTAATCAATGGACGGATTATCAAAGAACAGGTGATTTCGAATTATGTCTGGTGCACACAAACTGTGCTGGCAGAGAAAACAGGAAGTTCAGAGTCATTAGTGTAGGCCTATCTTGAGTTCCACATCCAGGATTGGGATGGCAGGAGAAGTTTGTGACTTGGTAGACCTAAAGCAACTTGAGAATCTTCTTACTCTGGGTTCACTGGAGACCTAAAGCATTTGTTACTTGGAGTGTCAGTGTCCTCTGATTTTTTTGTGAATCAAATAACAATGGGAATCCAGAGCAGACCAGAGATCTTAACATTGCATGAAAATCAAATCAAAATTGGAGACCTCAGTACACACAAGATCCTTGGAATAAAGAAAAAATAGATCAGAGAATTTCCACAGTCCCTAAATTCTATACTCAAGCCACTACATCAATTCCTGGACACATCTTACAGAACATGAAGCTAATGGCTCATGTTAGACTGATGAACAATGCATAAAAGCATAATAAGTGAACCAGCACCCTGAGATCTGAGAATCACTTTCCCCATGTCTTCTATGATTCTTGAACTCTTATAAGTCTCAGTGTTACATCTATGATGAAACTTTCAAACTTCTTCTATATTTTCTCAAGGCCATATACCCATCAATCTGGGCCTTTGACAGACCTCTACCTCCAAACACACACACAATCTCCTGAATGCTACCAAAGGATCTCTTCAACAAGGGCCTCCTCTCTTTCAAGAATGTAACCCCAGGCAAGCATACACATTATACACAAACTTTATTCACAAGACCAACTCACCAGATAACCAGGAAGTTATTACGTCTTGCTTGAATCCCTCTCTGTGTTTGACCACTATGACAATGACCAGGATACAAATGTATCTCTTATTTCCTTTGATGTAACTGTCATCTTGCAGTCTTACTGCTAAATAGCTCACATTTTACAGCTCTGTCTGAAGTTTGGCTAACTGGTTCAATTCAACTCTTTGGTTCAATCTTCTTTGCAATCTTACTTATTTAATCTACCTTATGTCAGGTTCTCTGCTTAGCTCCAAACTAAGTCTTTCAATTAGTGTTAGTCTTCTGCCTCTTTCTTATTCTCTGGCTTCAAGTACCTGTGCTGATATGCACTGAACGAACTCACAGACAGAAAAACTCAACTCCATCTACCTGACCTGCACTCACTGCACTGACTTTCAATTAACTCAACTCACCCAACTGACTTTCTCCCCTATATTCTCAAGTAGCTGTTCTCCTGAGTGTTTGATTCATCCTATCTATGACTCATTCTGTCAATTTTTACTCTAATTCATCACTTTCTCAGCCCCTCAATTTAATGTTATTGTTTGCAAGTAAAGATGTGTACTAAAGTGTTGTTCTTTGCACTTTACTAAGGTTGTGGTCTACTATGTGCTGACAGCTTTACAAAGCTCAGCACAAAAATGGAGGATTATTTTAATTATCAAGGTTTTATCTTGGTCTGTGCCCAAAGCTGATCCTGTGCCCCAAGGCCTGGAGCTGATCCTGTGCCACAGCTCTGCATAGACAAATAATACCAGGACAGATCTGGTCTCTAAAAAGTGCTGACATACTTGTGAGCTCAGATAAGACCACCACTTCTGCTCAAATACCTTCCCTAAGAGGAACATGCCCAGAGCCATCAGGACACAGGAACCAAGACTAGCAGGGATCCTTCCAGTTTCTATCTGCAATCCCAGAGCTGAACCTGTGCCACAGCTCTCCATAACCATGTTCCTCCCAGAGAGAAATGGTATCCCAGGAGTACTGACACACAGGCATGGAAGAGGGACAAGCCACAGTCAGAGATAGCAAGACCACCTAAACCAGAGATAGCCAAATGGTTTTTAATGTTTCACTTAGTAATGGGGGTGCACATGAATAAGGAAGACCAAGATGTGGGTGCTGAGGTCCTTCTTAGAAAGGTGAACAAAATACTCACGGGAGCAAATATGGAGACATAGTGTAAAGACTGAAAGAAAGGCCATATAGAGACTTGCCCACCTGGGGATCCATCCCATATATAGTCACCAAACCAGACAATATTGGGGATGCCAAGAAGTGCTTCCTGACAGGAGGCTGATATAGCTGTGTCCTGAGAGGCTCTGCCAGAGCCTGGCAAATACAGAGGAGGTTGCTCGCAGCCAACCATTGGACTGAGCACAGGGTCCCCAAATGGAGGAGTTAGAAAAAGGAGTGAAGGAGTTGAAGGAATTTGTAACCCCATAAAAAGAACAACAATATCAATAAACCAGACCCCCCAGAGCTACCAGGGATTAAACCACAAAGAAAAGAGTCCACATGGAGTGACCAATGGGTCATTTATATATACTATCATATAATCTACAAAATGTTATATTTTGACTGCTTCCTTTCTAATTTGTATCCCCTTGATTTCCGTTTGTTGTCGAATTGCTCTGGCTAGGAATTTTTTTTTAATTGGGTATTTATTTCATTTACATTTCCAATGCTATCCCAAATGTCCTCCACACCTACCACTCCCCCACCCATCCACTCACAGCTCTTGGCCCTGGCTTTCCCCTGTATTGAGGCATATAAAGTCTGCACGAACAATGGGCCTCTCTTTCCACTGATGGCCGACCAGGCCATCTTCTGATACATATGAAGCTAGAGAACGAGAGCGGGGGGGTGGGGGTACTGGTTAGTTCATATTGTTGTTTCACCTATAGGGTTGCAGATCCCTTTAGCTCCTTGGGTACTTTCTCTAGCTCCTCCATTGTGGGCCCTGTGATTCATCCAATAGCTGACTGAGCATCCACTTCTGTGTTTGCTAGGCCCTGGCATAGTCTCACAAGAGAGAGCTATATAAGGGGCCTTTCAGCAAAATCTTGCTACTGTATGCAATGGTGTCAGCGTTTGGAGCCTGATTATGGGATGGATACCTGTGTATGGCAGTCTCTAGATGGTCCATCCTTTCGTTTCAGATCCAAACTCTGTCTCTCTAGATCCTTCCATTGGTGCCTTGCTCCCAATTCCAAAAAGGGGCAAAGTATCCACACAATGGTTTTCTTTCTACCTGAGCTTCATGTATTTCCCAAATTGCATCTTATATCTTGGGTATTCTAAGTTTCTGGGCTAATATCTACTTATCAGTGAGTACATATCATGTGAGTTCTTCTGTGATTGAGTTACCTCACTCAGGAAGATACCCTCCAGGTCCATCCATTTGCCTAGGAATTTCATAAATTCTTTCTTTTTAATAGCTGAGTAGTCTTTCCAGTCGGTGCCAGCACTGATGCTCCTTGGGCCCGGAGTCTGCCTACATCCCCAATGTCCCCACAGGACTCTCCATGAGATCGTAGAACCTCTGGTGAGTGGAACACAACTGCTGCTCCAATTCAATCACTCGGGACCTGAGACAATATTAATTAGGGAAGCAGAAAGACCAGCCTGACCAGGGTCACAAGTCCCTTTTGGTCGGCCCCAGCACAATGCACCTTGGGTGCAGAGTCTGCGAACACCCCAAGGTCCCTACAGGACTCTCCACAGTATCTTAGGACCTCTGGTGAGTGGAACACAACTGTTGCTCCAATCCAATCTCACAGGTCCTGAGACAGCCTTAATTAGGGTAGCAGAAATTCCGGCTTGACCAGGGTCTCAAATTCCTTCCAGTCGGCACCAGCACTGGGGCACCTTGGGCAAGGAGTCTGCGGACACCCAAAAGGTCCCCAGAGGACTCTCCACTGGATGTTAGGACCTCTGATGAGTGGAACACAACTTCTGCCAGGAGGCAGGTTCGAACACCAGATATCTGGGCACCTTCCCTGTAAGAGGAGAGCTTGCCTGCAGAGAGAGTACTCTGACCACTGAAACTCAGGAGACAACTAGTCTCCCTGGTCTGCTGATAGAGGCTAACATAATCACCTGAGGAACAAGCTCTAACCAGAGACAACTATAACAACTAACTCCAGAGATTACCAGATGGTGAAAGGCAAACATAAGAATCTTACTAACAGAAACTAAGACCACTCACCATCATCAAAACACAGCACTCCCACCCCACCCAGTCCTGGGCACCCCAACACACCTGAAAATTTATACCTGGATTTAAAAGCATATCTCATGATGATGGTAGTGGACATCAAGTAGGAATTTAATTACTCACTTAAAGAAATACAGGAGAACACTGCTAAACAGGTAGAAGACATTAAAGAGGAAGCACAAAAATCCCTTAAAGAATTGCAGGAAAACATGATCAAACAGGTGATGGAATTGAATAAAACCATCCAAGACATAAAAAGGGAAGTAGACACAATAAAGAAAACCCAAAGTGAGGCAACGCTGGAGATAGAAACCCTAGGACAGACATCTGGAAACATAGATGCGAGCATCAACAACAGAATTCAAGAGATGGAAGAGAGAATCTCACGTGAAGAAGATTCTATAGAGAACATCGGCAAAACAATCAAAGAAAATACAAAGTGCAAAATATCCTAACTCAAAACATCCAGGAAATCCAGGACACAATGAGAAGACCAAACCTACGGATAATAGGAGTGGATGAGAATGAAGATTTTCAACTCAAAGGACCAGCAAACATCTTCAACAAAATTATAGACAGAAATTTCCCAAACCTAAAGAAAGAATGCCCATGAAGATACAAGAAGCCTACAGAACTCCAAATAGATTGGACCAGAAAAGAAATTCCTCCCGAACATAATAATTAGAACAATAAATGCACCAAATAAAGATAGAATATTAAAAGCAGTAAGGGAAAAAGGTGAAGTAACATATAAAGGGATGCCTATCAGAATTACACCAGACTTTCACCAGAGACTATGAAAGCCAGAAGATCCTGGACAGATGTTATACACTAAGAGAACACAAATGTCAGCCCAGGCTACTATACCCAGCCAAACTCTCAATTACCACGGATGGAGAAACCAAAGTATTACAGGACAAAACCAAATTCACACATTATTTCTCCACGAATCCAGCCCTTCAAAGAATAATAACAGGAAAAAACAAAACAATACAAGGATGGAAACCATGCCCTAGAAAAAGCAAGAAAGTAATCCTTCAACAAACCAAAAAGTAGACAGCCACAAGAACAGAATGCCAACTCTAACAAAAAAATAATAGGAAGTAACAATTACTTTTCCTTATTATCTCTTAATATCAATGGACTCAATTCCCCAATAAAAAGACATAGACTAACAGACTGGCTACACAAACAGGATCCAACATTTTGCTGCTTACAGGAAACCCATCTCAGGGAAAAGGACAGACACTACCTCACAGTGAAAGGGTGGAAAACAATTTTTTAAGCAAATGGTCTGAAGAAACAAGCTTGAGTAGCCATTCTAATATCGAATAAAATTGACTTCCCACCCAAAGTCATCAAAAAAGATAAGGAGGGGCACTTCATACTCATCAAAGTTAAAATCTTCCAAGAGGAACTCTCACTTTTGAATATCTTTGCTCCAAATGCAAGGGCAGACACATTCAATAAAGTATAGTAAAGCTAAAAGCAAACATTGCACCTCACACAATAATAGTGGGAGACTTCAACAACCACTGTCATCAATGGACAGATCGTGAAAGCAGAATCTAAACAGGGACACAGTGAAACTAACAGAAGTTATGAAACAAATGGATTTAACAGATATCTACAGAACATTTTATCCTAAAACAAAAGGATATACCTTCTTCTCAGAACCTCATAGTACATTCTCCAAAATTGACCATGTAATTGGTCACAAAACAAGCCCCAACAGATACAAAAATATTGAAATTGTCCCATTCATCCTATCAGATCACCATGGACTAAGGCTGATCTTCAATATCAACATAAGTAATAGAAAGCCAACATCAACGGGGAAACTGAATAACACTCTTCTCAATGATACCTTTGTCAAGGAAGGAATAAAGAAATATTTTAAAGACTTTTTAGAGTTTAATGAAAATGAAGCCACAACATACCCAAACTTATGGGAAACTATAAAAACATTTCTAAGAGGGAAACTCATAGCTCTGAGTGCCTCCAAAAAGAAACTAGAGAGAGCAAATAACTAGCAGATTGATAACACAACTAAAAGCTCTAGAGCAAAGGAAGCAAATTCACCCAAGAGGAGTAGATGGCAGGAAATAAACTCAGGGGCAAAATCAATCAGGTGGAAACAAGAAGAACTATTCAAAGAATCAACCAAAGAAGGAGCTGGTTCTTTGAGAAAATCAACAAGATAGATAAACCCTTAGCCACAATCACTAGAGGGCTCATGGACAGCATCCTAACTAACCAAATCAGAAATGAAAAGGGAGACATAACAACAGATCCTGAAGAAATCCAAAACACCATCAGATCCATCTACAAAAGACTATACTCAACAAAACTGGAAAACCTGGATGAAATGGGCAATTTTCTAGACAGATACCAGGTACCAAAGTTAAATCAGGATCAGATTAATGATCTAAACAGTCCTATATCCCCTAAAGAAATAGAAGCAGTCATTGATAGTCTCCCAACCAAAAAAAAAGCCCAGGACCACCTGGGTTTACTGCAGAGTTCTATCAGACCTTCAAAGAAGATATAATTCCAGTTCTGCACAAACTATTCCACAAAGTAGAAGCAGAAGGTACTCTACCGAATTCATTCAAAGAAGCCACAATTACTCTGAAAACTATAGCACAGAAAGACCCAACAATGATAGAGAAATTCAGATCAATTTCCCTTATGAATATTGATGAAAAAATACTCAATAAAATTCTCGCTAATCGAATCCAAGAACACATTAAAACAACCATCCATCCTGACCAAGTAGGTTTTATTCCAGGGATGGTTTAATATAAGGAAATACATCAACATAATCCATTATATAAAGAAACTCAAAGACAAAACCCACATGATCATCCTCTTAGATGTAGAGAAAGCCTTTGACAAAACCCAACACCCATTCAGGATAAAAGGCTTGGAAAGATAAGGAATTCAAAGCCCATACCTAAAATGATAAAAGCAATCTACAGCAAACCAGTAGACAACATCAAAATAAATGGTGAGAACCTGGAAGCCATCTCACTAAAATAAGGGACTAGACAAAGCTGTCCACTTTCTCCCTAACTATTCAACATTGTACTTGAAGTCCTAGGCAGAGTAATTCTACAACAAAAGGAGATCAAGGGGATGCAAATTGGAAAGGAAGAAGTCAAAATATCACTTTTTGAAGATGATATGATAGTATATATAAGTGACCCTAAAAATTCCACCAGAGAACTCCTAAACCTGACAAAAAGCTTCAGTGAAGTGGCTGGATATAAAATTAACTCAAACAAGTCAATTGCCTTTCTCTACACAAAGAAAAAACAGGCTGAGAAAGAAATTAGGGAAACAACACCCTTCTCAATAGTCACAAATAATATAAATACCTTGTCCTGACTCTAACTAAGGAAGTGAAAGATCTGTATGAAAAGAACTTCAATTCTCCAAAGAAAGAAATTAAAAAAATATCTCAGAAGATGGAAAGATATCCCATGCTCATGGAATGACAGGATCAATATAGTGAAAATGGCTGTCTTATCAAAAGCAATCTACAGATTCAATGCAATCCCCACCAAAATTCCAACTCAATTCTTCAATGAATTAGAAAGAGCAATCTGCAAATTCATTGGAATAACAAAAACCCTAGGATAGCAAAAACTCTTCTCAAGGATAAAGGAACCTCAGGTGGAATCACCATAACTGACCTAAAACTGTACTACAGAGAAATTGTGATAAAAACTGCATGATACTGGTATAGCGACAGACAACTAGACCAGTGGAATAGAATTGAAGATGAAGAAATGAACCTACACACCTATGGTCACTTGTTCTTTTACAAGGGAGGTAAAGCCATCCAGTGGAAAACGACAGCATTTTAAACAAATGGTGCTGGCACAACTGGCTGTTATCATGTAGAAGAATGCAAATTCATCCATTCCTATCTCCTTGTACTAAGGTCAAGTCTAAGTGGATCAAGGAACTCCACATAAAACCAGAGACAGTAAAACTTATAAAGGAGAAAGTGGGTAAAAGCCTGGAAGATATGAGCACAGGGGAAAAATTCCTGAGTAGAACAGCAATAGCTTGTGCTGTAAGATTGATAATCGACAAATGGGACCTCATAAAATTGCAAAGCTTATGAAAGCAAAGGACACTGTCATTAAGACAAAAAAGGCCACCAACAGATTGGGAAACTGTCTTTACCTGTCCTAAATTAGATAGAGGACTACTATCCAATATATATATAAAGAACTCAAGAAGGTGGACTCCAGAAAATCAGATAACCCCATTAAAAATGGGGCTTAGAACTGAACAAAGAATTCTCACCTGAACAATACTGAATGGCTGAGAAGCACCTGAAAAAATGTTCAGATATGGACAGGAGGACCATTGTGAAGTTCATTCCAACCTGACTTACCAAAAGAGGTCCAATACCTCCAGGACTTTTTCATAGAGAGGCATTGTATCAAAATATCAAACAAGCAAACTAAACCATTTTTAGCAATCAGAACAAAGGAAATTATAACTAATTGAAAAGTTATCTTACTTTCTCATAATGGCAAAGAACGATAAAACCAATGAAAATTAATGATGGAGAAGTTGTCAGCAAGGAGGAACATTTTTGCCCTGCTGGTGGGGTGAAACATAGCCCAGATACTAAAGAAATAATGGGGTTGGTAGGATCTCTCCATTTTCCTTACAAGGGAACATTGTGCTACAGATTTTTCCCTTGGCACTGCTTTCATTGTGCCCCATAAGTTTGGCTGGTCTAGATGTCTCTGTCTGTACCCTGCCTCCTATGTGCCTGGGGTGTAGCAGAACTCCTGGGAGCACTGCAAACAATGCTGCATTAAGAGAGAGTGGGATACAGGCTGATCTTCCCTTAAGCAGAATTTCACAGATGGAAATGAAGAGGAGACAGAGGAAAAGAAGGTTCAGCAACAGGCCCAAAGTAAGCTACATCTCAAAGGGAGGCCCCAAGGCCAGACACTATTAATGAGGCTATGGAGCACTGACACAAAAGGACCTGTCATGTCTGCCCTCCAAAAGACCCAACAAGCAACTGAAAGAGTCAGATACAGATATTTGCACCCAATCAATGGAGAGAAGCTGCTGACCCCTGTGGTTGAATTAGGGAAAAGCTGGAAGAAACTGAGAAGTGAGAACCTGTAGGAGGACCAGCAATCTCAATTAACCTGGACCTCCAAAATCTCTCAAGTACTGGACCATCAATCAGGCAGTGTACACCAGCTAATATGAAGCCCCCAACACATATGTAGCAGAGGACTGCTGAGTCTGGGTTCAGTCAGAGAAGATGAACATAATCCTCAAGAGACTGGAGGTCCCAGGGAATTTAGAGGTCTGGATGGATTGAGGATGACTGGTGAGGACATCATTGTGGAGACTGAGGGGTGGGGAGGAGCTATGGGATGTGAAACAGTCAGAGGGTGGATGGGTGTTGAGAGGGAAATAAATAAATATATAAAGAAAGAAAAAAAGAAGAAAAACTTTAAAAAAGAAATAATGGGGTTATTTCTCAAAATCAGAAAAATCAGGTATTGGTTCAGATCTGGAAGACCAGCAACTCCACGCTGAGGAAACCAGAAGGCAAACCGAGGCAGGCTTAGCAGGTCAGTGAGACCCAGTCTCAAAGTAAACACCAGCAGTGCAGGAGGGAACTATAGATGGCTCTTGTGGTCAAGCATGTTCCTACAATCCCTGAACTTGTGTTCCAGCCTTGAGACTAACAAGGCTGAAAGAGAAAAATAACCCCTGCCAATTATCCTCTGACCTCTTATTTACATATAATAGCTATTAGTGCTGAAAATAAACAAAATTATTTTGTACATGAGAAACGAGATATAGTTCTGTGGGGAGGTGGATCACAGTATTTATCAGATTTACTGTTTTTCTATTATATGATTGCATGTTCTGCATGTATATGAGGGTTCCTGTTGCATGTAGTGACCTTTGAAGCAAGGAGAGGGCATAGGAACTCATATAACTTGAATTAGACTTGATAGTGGGTCCCTATGTTGCATGAATCCACAGCCACCCCAAATATATATTAAACAAAGTATCATTTTCTACCAATGGACTCTGAATTATGTGCTCTCAGAGTGATTGCTCCACATGAATTATATCTTGCAGATGATCAGAGTTGACTTCCAAACCAACACCGGTAAGAATGCCACTGTCTATAGTTTCACTCCAGGAGAGCCTACACTCTTTTATGACTCCAACTCCAAAGACACTTGCATACATGCATTCTTGCCTTTGCATACATAAATATTAGAGGAAAATGTCTGACAGCATGGGTTGGATGTGGAACTGTGGGTCAGGGGTACTAAGGGAGTAATGACTGGAAAAATGAATAAAATAACGAATTAAAAGAATGTGAAATTTACTATTTTCTCCTTTTATTTAATGAACATATTCTCTAACAATAAAAAAAATTAATAGCTAAACTGACTAAAACAATCGCACTACACTGTGGTATGATGCTTCTACAGATAAGACTGGTTATTTCTCCAAATACTGAGAATAATGGTGTGTAAAACACACTTCTTCTTGGCCATAAGGCCTGGACTCGTCAAGGAACTGAGAGGTGTAAGCTGGAGTGGAGGGGTTTCTCAGAGTAAGCCAGTCATCTGATATGTCAAAAGTATTCAAGGATCCTTTTCCAGAGCTTGTCTGCAGATGGACCTGAATTGTGAGCATCCTCTGGGGCTTGGGCGGCATATGCCAGGCCGACTGGAGCTTCAGCTACTGCTAAGTCAGTCTGATATTCAACTGCTGCTGATTGACCAGAGTTCCAAGCTGTAACAGGGGCATGGCCATCAAGCAGGTATTCTTGGTATTCTTGCGGACAACACATGTCCCTATCTCAGGCCTGAAAACAATACAGGGAAGATTCCTGGCTGCAGTTGAATTTGGGAATGGAATCCTCACCAAATGTGCCTGAACAGATGGACTCTCCATTGTCAGAGGCAACAACAGGTATGGAACCAGGAAAATGGGTTGACTCAGAAACCGCTTTAGAGCTTCCATTTGACTCTGGCAGTGCTTGTTTAATATTCTGGAGGTTCATCTGCCTGTACTTAGCTCGGTTGTTCTTGAACCATTTCTGAAAAACAAAGCAAACATCAAAAGAATACCTCTTTGCCCCCAACTGGACCACAAGGTGAAATTTTGGATCAGAGTTTCAATAACAATACTTCACAAGTCAGCAGCAGAAAGCATGAGACTCAAGATCTCGAGGAGGTTGTAGTAAGGTAGATTGTGTATGAACTGACATCAAAAACAAAAAACAAAAACAAAAAACAAAAACAAAAACTGGGGAGATTAAGCTAGTATGCCCTGTGTTTTAGTAGGATATCTTATCTACATCTGCCTCCCAGACAGTTCAGTCAAATAGCAAAACGGTGGAGATGGGCTTCAGTGCATATGCTTGTAATTCCAATGGTAAAGGAGCAGAGGCGGAAGGTTTGTGGATTTCAGGCCAGCGAAAGGTACACAGTGGAACCTTGTCTGAAAAAAGGAAACCAAAGCCTAAAGTTGATTTGAACCAGAGATTGATTTGGGAATTGATAAAACGTCTGATATCTAGGTCACTGAGACCCTACATGGGAATAACGTTCTTTGATACTGGTACCTGGTTACTGGAGAATGTGAGGCCCAGCAATGGATGCATCAATATCCACCACCTATATCTGTCCACCCTCCTCTAAGCCTTTCAGAAGCACAGAATACAAGTGCTTAAAGAGAAAGGGGGCATTGTTGCTGTTGGATGGAGGAAAAAGAGAGAAACTAACCTTGATCTCCATCTTTGTAACACCAATCAATACAGCCAGCTCCACAATTTTCTTCTCCTTTGGGTACTGGCACTCATCAAAATGTTTTTGCAGCAGGCGCTGCTGTTCTTTGGAGTACACAATGCGTTCTTTTCGAAAATTTCTTGAAGCCAAAAGGCCAGTTTGTTTGTTTACATATTTATCTGACAGTGGCATACAACCTATGGGAACATGGAAACAAGAATTCACTGAGGGTCTTTTAGGTATCTATTGACTTGGATGCCCTGAGAGTCTTCTCAGAGTTCGTAAACATGGGCCCATTACAGCACCTTGTTGCATTTGGATACCTGATTGTCTTGATGGTCCTTCAGACTCTTGCTGAAGTAGGTTCCTTTCAGGGACTGAAAGACTTGATTGCATTGTACTTCCTGGGGTCACTAGGGGACTCTGACTCATTTGAAAAGGTAAGTTCTTTGCCAGTTCTTGAGGTATTTGGGAACTGATTTCTATGGGTATATTCGAAGCCACTTGAAGTTTTGGATGCAAGGAGGGACCTTCAGCCATATGTGTGTTCTGAACTTATTGGAGTATGTTCCTGTACTGGAGAACCTGTTAAAAGGAAAAACAATAGAAAAGCTACAGAGAACCCCCATTTACCCATCATGCCTACCTAGCATTTGTTATGGACATTTTGTAGCAGGAATCAATCAGGACCCTCATTCTTTCTGAACAACTTCCTCTGTTTCCCAATCTTAAAAGTATTTTCAGTATTGCCATAAACATGCATTAAACAGCAGTGTTAATAAGAGACTGTTAGTCCAGATAGGGGGAGAACACCCAATTGCCAGCCCATGTTTAAATGTCCTAGCTCCTGTCCTTCTAGCAGGCAAATTCTGCTAAGGCAGACGACCACCTAGTCTGCCCCTTCCATGAAAAAAAAAAACACAGCCTAAAAGCATTCTGTGCATGCAGGGAACTCCCACCAGCTTCTCTGCTCTACTGAAGACACCATAGCCTAAAGACATCTCAGAAGTTCAAATGCAACAAAACATCTGATAACCAGCCCATCTGCAACCCACCCCTGAAAAAACACAGCCTGAAGTAATCCCAGGCATTGTGCTCAAAACGCAGCCACTGTCACCAATGACTAATCACATCCCAGGATTTCTTCTACAAACAATGCAAACAGACAACTGACACCAAAGTCTGAAGACTTCCCAGGGGATCTTCAGTAACTGTACCAACAGTCTGAAAGACTCCCTAAAGTTCTGCTGCACACAGGGAAAAAGAACTCACAGTCCTTAGGCCCCCCTGGACAAAGAACAGCTACAGGCAGGGCAACACCTTGACTAATCCTCTGAAGACCCAATAGGCTGAAGGCATCCCAATGGATCTGCTGCAGCCAGGGCAACATTTCAGAAGCTTCTCTGTCCCTCTGAAAATCCCACAGTTCAAAGGCATTCAAAAAGGCCACTGCAGCCAGGGCAACAAGTCACCAGTGTGCATGTCCCTGTGAAGACTCCACAGTCAGAAGGCACCACAGGACATTTGCTGCAGTCAAGGCCACTGGCCTACCAGGTGACCTGAAGCAGGCCAGGGACAAAAGAGGCAGGCTCCATCCAGACAGAGGCAACCAGGCCAGCAAACACTAGGAATAACCATATGTCAAGAGTCAAGTGCAAGATCATATGAAACAGAATCCAGTGTAAATTGGCATCATCAGAAAGAACCCAGCTCTCCCATAAGAGCAAACACTGTATATGCCAACATATCTGAAAATCAGGACTCTGTCCTAAAATCCTATCTCATGAAGATTCCATTAAGGAGGATATAAATTACTTACTGAAAGAAATACAGGAAAGCACAGGTAAACAGTTAGAAGCACTTAATAAGGAAACAATAAATTGCATGAGATATACAGGAAAACACAAGCCAACAGGTGAAAGAATTGATTAAAGCAGTCCAAGACCTTAAAGTAGAAGTACAGACAATAATGAAAACACAAATTGAGGCAACCCCGGAAATGAAAAACCTAGGAAAGAGGTCAAGAATTACAGATGTAAGCATAAGCAACAGAATACAAGAGATAGAAGAGAGAAATCCAGGTGTAAAAGATAACATAGAAGAGATTGACACACTGTCAATGAAAATTCAAAACATGAACATCTCCTAACCCAAAACATCTAGGAAATCCAGGACACAATGAAAAGACCAAACCTAGGAATATTAGAGAAGAGACTGGAGAATCCCATCTTAAATAACCAGCAAATATCCTCAACAAACTTATAGAAGATAACTTGCCTAAACTAAAGAAAGAGATGCCCATAAGCATACAGGAAACGAGGAAAAACCAAACAGATGGGACCACAAATGAAATTCTTCTAGTCACAAGAAAAGAGTCAAGTAACATATAAAAGCAGACCTATCAGAATTACACCAGAATTCTCAACAAAACCACTAAAACCAGAAGAGCCTGGACAGAGGTCATGTACAGTCTAAGAAAACAGAAATGCCAGCCCAGACTACCATATCCAGCAAAACTCTCAATCACCATAAATAAAGAAACCAAAATACTCCAAGTCAAAACCAAATTCAGACAATATTGCTCTAAAATCCAGTCCTACAGAGGATCCTAGAAGGAAAACTCCAGCACAAGGAGGGTACATACACCAAAGGAAAAAAACAAAGATAATAATCATCTTTTTAAAAGGCCAAAAGGAGAGAACCATATGCACATAATGCCAGCTACAAAAACAAAGAACAGGAACTACCCATCATCTGTCTTTAATATCTCTCAATATTAATGAACTAAACTCACCTATTAAAAAAACATAAAGCTAACAGACTGGACATGCGAACAGGATCCAACATTTCCTTGCATTCAAGAAACCTACCTCAATAATAAATACAGTCACTACCTCAAACGAAAAGGCTGGAAAAAGTTCTTCCAAGCAAATGGTCCCATGAAGCAAGTTGGCATTGCCATTCTAATAGTCAATAAATAGACTTTCAACCAAAATTATAAAGAAAGATGAGAAGGAACACTTCTATTCATCAAAGGAAATATCCACGAAGTGAAGGTCTCAATATGAACATCTGTGCCCCATAGGAAATCGCAACCTCATTGATAGAAAGAAACTTTACAAAAGCTCAAAACACACATTGAACCCCACGAAATAATAGTGGGACACTTCAACACCCCATTCTCACCAATGGATAAGTCACTGAAACAGAAACTAAACAGACACAGTGAAACTAAGAGAGGTTATGAACCAAATGGATTTGACAGGCTTCTATAGCACATTTCATCCTAAAACAAAAGAAGACACATTCTTTTCAGCACCTGATGGTACCTTCTCCAAAACTGACCACCCATTTGGTCACAAAACAAGTTTCAACCAATACAAAATGATTGAAATAATCCTATGCATCCTATCAAATCATCATGCAAATGGCTGTTCTTCAGTAACAACCAAAACAGCAGAAATCAAACACATACATGAAAATTGAACAAGTCAATGATGCCAGCTTGGCAAAGCTAAAGAAGCCTGGAGGAAAAGGGAACAGGAAGGACCAGATCGGGGGCAGCAGCACCAGGGTCGCAGCTCCCAGGAAAGGCCGCAGCATGGTTTTCAAAATTACATGCAACATTCTCTGTTCATTTTCTCTCACCTTTCCCTGAGCTCTTGCTTTAAAGAGATATTTTTCTTTATTAAACATAAAAATCAGTTTGTAGAAGCACCTGTATCCCCTTTTGATGCACAACCAGACAGAATGTGCTGTTGAAACAAAGTACTTCTATAGGAAAGTGCACACAAAAGTCAGCTGTCTTATGCGAAGAAATAGAATCTATTAAATTGTCAGATTTTTAAGAGCTAAGAAAAGTTCTTGAAGGCCATCTAATACTATCTTCATTTTTATGGATGAAGGAAAACAGCAAACAATGGTGATTGGTTCCTTCCATGTATCAGACTTTGTATTTTTTATTGCCTTAGTTTTTACTATTAATTATATTTATATGTATATTAAATATTTGTTATTATTCATATAAAAAAATTGGGCCACCAAGAAGGCAGCATACACCAGATGATATGAGGCCAACAACACATATTCAGCAGGAGACATCAGGTCTGGGCACAGTCAGCAAAGATAAGCCTAACCCTCAAGAGACAGGAGCACCCAGAGAGTGTGAAGGTCTTGTAGGGTAGGGAGCGGGGATAGGGGGCATCCTTTTGGAGAAGGAAAGAAGACGTATGGGATACAGAACAGTCAGTGGGTGGAATAGAAGGGGCATAAAATATAGCCTAAAATCTAGGTAAAAAAGTTTAAATAAAATTTATTTTTTTAAAAAAGGAATATTATCATAAATGTAAAAAAAAAAAGGAGAGAGAGTCCTAGATTCTCCTTTCTTCTGGACAATCTGTCTCAAAACAACTAATGAAGGGCCATGAAACTGGCAAGATCCAATAGATCCCATTCCACACTCTTCCATCTAAGTGCTTTGATGATTTAATTACTCTGGATATCAGAAGACACTTACACCTAACCCAGATACCCCCTGTTATTGAATTTCAATAAAGTCAAATAGCCTTAAATTAATCTCCCTATATAGGACCCTCCCACAGGCTCTACCTTTCATCCTCCCACAGGCAGGAGACATTCACACCTAGTGGCCACACCCAGTCTTCTGCCTATACACAGGTCAATTTTAGACTTCACCAATCAAAAACCCATACAAACTACAAAAAGTTACCAAGGCTCCAACATGATATCCCCTTCACATAGCAACCTTAAATATTTCACGCAGTCCACCAACTCACCAGGAATCCAGAGGGTTGCTGTAATCTGCTAAATCCTATGTCTGTTTTAATTCTACTCAGAAGACCTGCCCTTATATATCTCTGCAAACTTGGAATTCAATGCTCCTCCTTCACGTTGGCTCCACCCACTTGCAATATTCAAATCCTTAATTCTCACCCAACATTTGATGCTCTGAAAGTTCCTGACAGAATGTAAAAGGTCACTGAAGCCCTGAAATTGTCAAGATAGATGTCACTGTTAGCAGAACTAGCTTTACTGTTTTAGAAAAATAGAGGTGCACAATGCTCTGGCCATTCCAAGAACCTTTGTGTATCCCAATGTTTTGACTGTTCCTTGAACCCATGTGTGTGCCCACTGATGAAGCCCATTGCCAGGTGTTTATGATATTGGTTGCTGAGAAAGAGTCAGAAAATCTCCCTGCAACCACAGCCCGCCCAATCCTGAGTTGCTACACCTGCACCAGACTCTTTCCTTGTAACCTTCCCATACCCATTTCTTGAGATTAGACATTGTTCAGATCTGGAAATCCCCTACTCCCCCCTTCTCCTTTCTCCCCTGAGGGTCTATAAAAACCTTGACCTCTTTCCCCTCGAGGTCGTCCTCTCTACTCCAGCTTGGGATATGAGTTGTCTCTTCCACCAGGAAACTTCTTCCATCTGTGTACCAGTTTGGCACACCTGGTCATGGCTGGTCACGTAGATCACTTCGGATCCCAATTTCCTCCACAAGGATGCCTGCACAGCTGTGAACGGGTAGGAATTGTCCATTTCAGGCAGGAAGGTAGCAGAGTTGAGAATAGCAGGAGGAGCAAACACGCCCCATTCAGGCAGCAGCAGAATCTTGTAGTGAGTAATCTGGGCATTTGTCATCCATCGGTCTGGGGGCTGACGGATAATGCCAGTTCTGCTAGCACTCTCTTGGTCCCCTGCCAGTATTCTCTCTCCGTGGTTGCAGCAAGGTGCAGGTCATCAACATATTGAAGCAGAGTTATCTGGGAGTTTTCAGCTCAGAAGGAGGCTAAATCTCGATGTAGAGCCTTATCAAAAAGGGTGGGGAAGTTTTTGAACCCCTGGGGTAACCATGTCCAGGTCAATTGTCCTTTTTGTCCAGTGTCAGGATCTCTCCACTCAAAGGCGAATATGGGCTTGCTGGAGGAATGTAACTTCAGGCAAAAGAAAGCATCTTTTAAATCAAGCACTCTGTACTATTTTTCGCTCTGGAGGGAGTGAGCTGAGGAGGTTATAGGGATTAGGAACAGTTGGATGAATATCTTGGACCCTCTTATTGACCTTTCTCAGGTCTTGGACTGGTCGATAGTCACTCATGCCAGGTTTCTTTACCAGCAGTAGAGGAGTATTCCAGGGTGACTGGCAAGGTACCAAAATACCCAGTTGTAATAGTCTCTGAATATGTGGCCTGATTCCATCTCTTGCTTCAGGGCTCATTGAGTATTGTCACACTCCTATAGGGGTTGCATCCATTTTCAGTCCCACAACCACAGGGGGAAATCTGACAGCCATTCCCATGCCTCCAGTCTCTGCCCATACTCTAGGGAAAGCAGTCAACCAATCTTTTCGTTCTGGCACCTCCATTTGCTTTATGCCTTCATGCAATCTATATTCTTCCTCAAGCTGCAGGGCTAAGACTACAGAGCTGGGAGATTCTCAAATTACTCTCGGCCCTTCTTGGGTAAATATAATCTGGGCCTTTAATTTAGTCAGAAGATCTCTTCCTAGAAGCGGTGTGGGACACTCATGAATGACCAAGAAGGAATGACTCACTTAGCCTTTCCCTAGATATAAAATGTGCACAGTGGTCCAGGGTTATTGTTTCTGACCAGTGGCTCCAATCACTATGGTTCTTTTATTTTTTTAATTTTCCCAGTGAATGTTTAAACACATAATGCTCTGCCCCTGTGTCAATTAAAAAGTCCATGGGAGTCCCCTCCACCATCAGAGTTACCTTAGGCTCCGGGAGTGTTTCTGAGCTCTATCTCCCCTATTCATCATCTTTCAGAGTCAGGACACTATGGGCCCTTCCCTTTTTCTTTGGGCATTCCCATGCCCAATGTCCTTTTTCCTTGCAATAGGCACATTGGTCCTTCTCTAAAATCTTCTGAACAGATCTTCCTCCTTTAGATTTGGGTTCCTGGTTGCCCAGGTACCCTGTCTGTCTATTCTCTGTCTTGTTCCTTCCTTCACGTTCCCCTACTACTGCAGCCAAAATCCTGGTTAAATTCCTCTCCTGTCTTCTTTCCCTCTTATTCTCCCTCTCCTGTGATACACCTTTTCTGCCTCTCTGACTAAATCTTGTAAAGCCATGGCATGTAATCTTTAAAAGCCATAGCAACCTCGACTTGTTGGATACAGGAGTATAGTATCTATAAGCTTCTAAGAATCTTTCTAGAAAAACAGACTGAGGCTCTGTAGGGCCCTGCATCACTTCTCTTACCAGAGCCAAATTGGTGCGGAGTCTCATCACTCCCATTTGGGGTCCATGTGCTTGCATAACCTTTTCTAATTTTTTTTTTTTACTCTGAGATAGTCTATCTTTGTTGGTTAGAATCTAAAGAACATCCCTATTTGTATTGAATGTCTACTGCTAGGACTTGGCTGTAATTGAATCTCCACCCAGGAAAATCTCAGCAGCTCCAATTTCATCCCTGAATATCCAGTGGATACTCTCCCTGTCCCATTGTGTGGCCCCACTATGTATGGTCAAGGTGAGGACATCAATCATTTTTTGGTTTTTGGAAGTTTACTATTTATTTGTTTCTTTCCTGGCTGTTCTTTTTGAGAGGAGATTTCATTAGATAAACTCCCTGGCTGTCCTGTAACTCAATTGATAGAAAGGGCTAACAAGGAACTCAAAGATCTGCCTACCTCTGATTCCTCAGAACTGAGATTAAAGGTGTGATCCACCACATCTGATTTTGAGGACATCATTATTACTTCAGCAGACATACTCAATTCAGATTTGATTGTGTCTGAGACAATATCACAGCCTTTGCCCCATCATTGGGGGTTTCCAGTTCAGTAGAAATTAGGCCTTCCCTAATCAATAACCACATCGAGAAATGGGTGTCATCTCATTCTGTCATGCATGGGTTTCTTGCCCACTGGGGTCACCTCTTAATTGTTCCCTCCTTTCTAAACAGTTCATGTAGTCGTCAACTCACCAGGAAATAAGTGGTCTGCTGCAGCTTCCCCAGTCCTGTCTGTTTGAACTCTACTCAAAGGACCTGCACTTAAATATCTCTCCAAGCTTGAAACTCATTTTTTTCTCCCAATATTTCCATCCACCCACTCCACAGAACCTCAGACCGCCATGCTTACCCACACTTTGGTGCCATTCAGGTTTCATCCTTACCTCATGTAGGCCTAGTCTTGTAGATTTAATTACTCCTGCTTATTTTCTTATGTTTTTGTTTTGAGACAGTCTTTCTGTTATTGTAGCCCGTTCTACAGATGACCTAGGGTCAGCCTCCTGAGTCCTAGTTGTGAGTCAGGACAATGTTCAAGACTTAATCATTGTTCCAGAGCAATTATAGGGTGACAATGGGTTAGTGTAGAAATTGAAAATTAAGGGAAAATTGGCATTTGTCTCATGAAGATCCAGCCTGGTAGACACTGGGGCTGTATCTCTAGTTACTTTCTCAGGAAATAGATTTCTACATAGTCTACTTCATTGCTTCCTACTAGTTATTCCTCATAGTAAGCATCTATCCTTAGAGGCCAACATCCTGTTCAGTCTTCAACCACCTTGTTTTTCCCCCTTATTCAAGCACCCTCTCCATCCGGGCCAATCTTCAATATCGAAATGGCCCTTGGAGATCTCTGTAAACATTGTGGTATGTATGAAGATGCTCCAAGGCTCCTCAACAGAGGGCTGAAGGTTTTGAGATTTTGGTGCATAGGTCTCTGCTCCCAGATTATCCCTAGGCTAGATAGCAATAACTAGAATAACTTTTTGTGAAGGAATGAAGTGTTTTTAAATCAATGCCTAGGAAACACAGCTTGTTTCCCAGGATTCCAGCCACTCACAAGTGGAGGAATACAGAATCTCCAGCTGTTCCTTTACTTATTCTCAAAACTTGTCTTTGGGATCACCTTACATTACTAAGCCAAACCCTGGGAAGCTTTCTTGACATCTACAAACATTAAAATTAATCACAAAAGCAACTGCGAATTCTCCAAAAAGGATGAGGTGAAGTCTTTGTCAGGGTATTGGCCTACATCTTTGTGAGATTCTAAAAACAAAGTCAATATTTTGAGGGAGCAAAAAGAAAAATAGGAAGTTATTTTTTCTTATGCCATGCCTTATTTTGTGTATGACTTTGGTCTTTATCTTACCAGGGTCCACGTGTGGATATTAGAAAAGAACATGTGGAAACTGGTTTTGCCTTTCCATTATGTGGACTTCAACCTCGGGGTTGATGGCTCAGTCTTTGGTTGTGTAATCACACCAGCTTCAGATTTTTTTTTATTATTATTATTTTCAGGATGAAATCAAACTCACTGTATGACTGAAATTCTCATTTAATTCCTGAACAAATGGTGCCATTAGAGATCAAGATCTCTTTTTTGAGCCTCTGCCCTATATGAATAGTTCAATTATTTTTGCTTAGAAAACTTTTGTCCTCAGGGGACAATTTGTCCTGCATACTTTTATTATCACCGTGTCTTTGTCTCTGTCCCTGCCCCTTTCTCTCTGTGTGTGTCTTCTTTCCTTCCTTCTTTCTTTCTTTCTTTCTTTCTTTCTTTCTTCCTTCCTTCCTTCCTTCCTTCCTTCCTTTCTTTCTTTCTTTCTTTCTTTCTTTCTTTCATTTTTTGAGAAATTGTTTCTCTGTGTATGCCTGACTCACCTAGAAACTGCTCTGAAGAACATGCTGATCTCAGATTCACAGAGATATAACTGCCCCTTCCTCTCAGGTGCTGGGAATAAAGTACCCAGCCTCCTCTGCCCAGTCTTTATCCAGATTCTTTGGCTTCTACAAAGACACTGATCCTACAACTGATCTTGTTATAAGCCAGAGCATTTATATTGTAGAAGACTTGACCAGTATACTTTCTATTGAAAAAAATTCTTACCAATTCTTTTATTTTATGTCCTGCCTTTTATATCCTAAATGGGCCTCAAAATTGCTGGATAGTTGATGATGACCCTGAGACAATGGGATTATAACATGTCCCACCACACATTAGACTGGCTAGTAAAGATGGTGCTATTTTACACACAGAGCTCCAACACAATACTTTTTTTTTGGTTGATTTGCTGAGGAACCAAGGTGGAGGAATAAGGACATTAACCAACCCATGGAATTTTTTACCCAAAATTTGTCAGGTATAAAAGAAATTCAGGATAAAGTTGGACGAGAGAGCAAAAAACTAGCCCAATTTGAGACTCATTCCATGGGCAAGGAATGTTAAATCCCTAACAACATTATGCTTGCATACAGGATCTTAGCATAACTGTCTTCTGAGAGGCTCCATCCAGTAGCTGAAATAGAGGAAGAGAACCCAAACCAAATACTGAATAGAGCACAGGGACTCTACTAGAAGATCTGGGGAAAGATTGAAGGCTCTGAAGGGTATAGTAACTCCAGAGAAAGACCAACAGAGTCAAAAACCTGAATATTTGAGGGCTTCCAGAGACTGAAGCACAAACCCAGAGCTACCTTGGGATAAAACTAAACTCTGCACATATGTAACAGATAGGCAGCTTGGATTTCATGCATGTCCCCAAACAACTGGAGGGGAGACTGTCTCTCAATACATGTTGTATCTGTGGATCTACTTTTCCTAGCTGGGATGTCCTACTTGGCCTCAGTGGGAAAGGATAAGCCTAGTCCTGTAGAAATTTGATGTACTGGGGTGTAGTGATCCTCAGTTGGGTCTCCCTCTTCCCAGGAGAGACTAGAAAGAGAGAATGGGGTGAGAAGTTGTGGGATAGGTGGAGACTGGGAGGAGGAAGGGGTGATATTTAGGTGAAAGGAGAATAAATAATTAACAATAAAAAATTACATTAGAATCAATCTGCAGTTCTACCACACATTGTACCCATGCAATGTCAGGTGCTTCCTCTCTTTCTCACTCTCTCCCTCTCTCACTTTCTCTATCTCTCTTTCTTAAATAATTTTATTTATTTACATTCCAAATGTTGTTCCCCCATCCTAATCCCCCCTCCTAGAGTTCTTCACTTCATCACCCCTCACCTTTGGCTCTGAGATGGTGCGCCTCTATCTTTACTCCCCATATGCTTCCAGCCCTCACTTCTCCATTCCTCCTGACACTACACACCCATCCCATATTCCCCTTACCTGGGACATCCATGATCTACAGATCAAGCAGATCCTCTCTCACTGAAGCCAGACAACACAGTCCTCTGCTACTATGTGCCAGGAAATATGGAGCAGCACATGTATGCTTTTGGGCTGATGATTTAGTCTCTGGGTTAGGGTTAGTTGACACTGTTGAGCTTCATATGGGGTTACCATCCCCTTTGATTCCTCATGCCTTTCCCTAGCTCTTAAATAGGGTTCCCTGACTGATCTCAGATCAGTAGTTGGCTGTACATATCTACACATGTCTGAGTCAGCAACTGGTAGATCCTCTCAGAGGACAGCCATGCTAGGCTCCTGTCTCAAGCACAACCAGACATCAGTAATAGTATTAAGGTTTGGTGCCTGCCCATGGGATAGATGCCAAGTTGGGCTAGTCACTTGATGGACATTCCTTAAGTCTCTGTTCTACTTTTACCTCTTTATTTTTTAGACAGGAAAAATTCTGTGTCAAAAGTTTTGAAAGTAGGCTGGTGGCTCCATATCTCTACTGAGGGCCCTGGCTGGAGGTGGTCTCTTCTGGTCCCATCTCACTACTATTGAGCATTTCTACGAAGGTCATCCTTATTGAGTCCTGGGAGCCTCTCACATTCCAGGTCTCTGGTACTTTCTAGAGGTTCCACCCAACTCATGCAGCTGCATATTTCCATTCATTCTTCTCACCCACTGGGCTTCTCTCCTGTCTTCTTCCATACTGGATTCTTCCCCCATTTCTGCCCTTCACCCTCCCAACAATTTTCCTCCTTCCTTCCATCTCCTGTTATTATTTTGTTCCTCCTTCTAAGAGGGATTATAGTATACTTGCCAGGGACTTCCTTTTTAAAAACTTCTTAGGGTCTGTATCCAAGTTATTTTGTAGTTTATGGCTAATATCCACCTATACATGAGTACATACCATAATATTCTTTTAGGCCTGTGCTCCCTCAGTCGGGTAGATAGTTTTTTAGTTCCATCCATTTGCTTGCAATATTCATGATATCCTTGTTTTTTCATGGCTGAATAGTACTCCATTTTGTAAATGAACCACATTTTCTGTATCCATTCTTAAATTGAGGGACATCTGGGTTATTTCCAGCTTTTGGCTATTACAAATAAGGCTATTATAAAAATAGTGGAATACCTGTCTTTTCAGTATAGTAGAGCACCATTTAGGTATATGACCAGGGGTGATATTCCTAAGTATTCAGGTTCCTTTTTCATCACATCCTAGACAGCATGTGCTGGCACTTGAGTCTTTGATCTTAGACATGCTGGTTGCTGTAATATGGAATCTTATGGTTATTTTAATTTTCATTTCCCTGATGACTAAAGATGTTAAAAATTTCTTTGAGTGCTCTCTGCCATTTGATATTACTCTGTTGAGAATTCTGTTTACCTTTGTACCCAATTTTAAAATAATTTTACTTATTAATATTACAGCCATTGGGAGAAGACAGGAAGGCCAGAAGATTCAATGGAAGTATGCAGCCTCTGGGTTTAGAATGTACGGGGACCCTCTGGAAATTACCAGAGAGGAGATGAGAGACTCTCGGGACCCAATTGGAGTTACCTTATCCAAAATGCCCAACAGTGGGGAGAGGGAACTCCAAGAGTCCACCTCCAGTATATAGTAAGGACCTCAAGTGGAAAGATAGTGTTACCAACTCCACAGTCAAAATTTCTGACCCCAAATTGATCCTGTCTAAAAGAACTGTAGGGACAAAAATAGGAAAGTAACTGAAGAAAAGGAGGTCCAGTGTTCGGCCCAAATTGGGATGCCTGACACTCATACTGATGCTATGATGTGCTTACAGGAGCCTAGCATGCCTGTCCTCTGAAAGGCCCTACAAGTAGCTGACAGAGGCAGATGCAAGTACTTATCCCAACCATTTGACTGAAGTCTGGAACCCCTAATTAAATTAAGAGAAGGATGGAAAAAGCTGAAGGGGAGGGCAACCACATAGGAAGGACAGCAGTCTCAAATAACCTGGACGCCTTAGAGTTCCCAGATACTGAGCCACCAGTCATGTAGCAGACATGGGCTGGTTTGACCACCAGCACATAAGTAGTAGAGGACTGCCTGGACTGGCCTCACTGGATGAAAATTATTCTGATCCTTGAGAGATTTGAGGCCTCAGCAAAGATGAATGCATTATTTAGCTTTTAAAATCTAACTTCTAGAAATATATATATATATATATATATATATATATATATATATATATATATATATATTATATATATATATAATATTGGCCCTCTAACAGATGTAGGGTTAATGAAGATGTCCTATTGGCAGTGTCCTTTACCTTACAGAAGCTTTTAAAATTCATGAGCTTCCATCTGTCATTTTTGATATCAGAGTCTGAGCCATTGGTGTTCTTTTCAGGAAAATTTCCCCTGTGCCACTGAGTTCAAGGCTATTTTCCATTTTCTCTTCTATTGGATTCAGTGTATCTGGTTTTATGTTGAAGTCCCTGATCCATTTGGACTCGTGGTTTGTATAAGATGATAAATAAGATAAGATGTACAAATATGGATCAGTTTGCATTCAGGTACAGGCAGAACTCCAATTAGGCCAGCATCATTTGTTGAAGATGCTTCCTATTTTCCCACTGTACTTCTTTGGGTTCTTTGTCAAAGATCAAGTATGCATAGCAGTATAGGTATATTTCAAGACCTTCAATTGTAATTGATTTATCAACAGGTCTGTGTCTATACCAATACCATGAGGTTTTATCACTACTTCTCTGTAGTATAGCCTGAGTTCGGGGACTATGTTTTCCCTATAAATTCTTTTATAGTTGAGATAACTTTTGGATACCTTAGGATTTTTGATTTGCCATATTAAGTTGAAAATTGTTCTTTTAATGTTTGTTAAGAATTATGTTGGAATTTTGATATGGATTACTTTGAATTTGTAGATTGCTGTTGGCTGTGTTCACCATGTTAATGCTCCCTATACCTTACCACTGTAGATCATTCAATCTTCTGAGATCTTCAGTTTCTTTTTTCAGGGATGTGTAGTTCTTGTCATATAGATCTTTCACTTGCATGGTTAGAGTTATACCAAGATGCTTTATATTACTTGTGGCTATTCTGAAGGGATGTAGATTCCCTAAGTTCTTTCTCAGCACCTTTATTATTTGTATAAAGGAACACTACTGAGTTATTTGAGTTAATTTTATAATGAGCCACTTTCCTGAAATTATTTTTCACCTGTAGGTTTTCTTTGGTTGAACTTTGGGGGTTGCTTTTGCATCCTATCATATCATATCATCTGCAAATGATATTTTGCCTTATTCCTTTCCAGTATGTGTCCCCTTTACCTCTTACTGTTCTCTAACTTCTATAGCAAGAACTGTGGATGCTATATTGAATAAATAGGAAGAGTTTGGGTAGCCTTGATTGTCGCTGATATTAGTGGGATTGCTTCATGTGTCTATTTAATATTATGTAGGCTATTGGTTTCTTCATGATTGCTGTATGTTTAGGTTTGTGAAATGAATTCCTAATCTCTGTATGACTTATAACAAGAAAAGTTGTTGCATAATTTCAATGGCTTTTAAGGCATCTAAAATTATGAGCATATAAATTTTTGGACTTTATTTATATAGTGGATTGTGTTGATTGATTTTTGTATACTGAACCATCCCCTCCTTCCTGGGATGAGGCCTACTTGATCACAGTGAATGATGTTTTTAATGAGTTCTTAAATTTGTTCTGAGAGAATTTTATTGAGTAGTTTCGCATTGCTATTCCCTAAGCAAATTTGGTCTGAAGTTTTCTTTGTTTGTTGGGTCTTTATATTATTTAGGTATCAGAGTAACTGTGGCTTAATGCAATGAATTAGGTAGTGGTCTTTCTGTTTCTGTTTTGTGGAAGAGTTTGAGGAGTATTGGTATTAGTTCTTTTTTGAAGGTCTGGTAGAATTCTGCAATAAAACCATCTGGTCCTGGGATTTCTTTAGCTGACAGGCTTTGAATTTCTACTTCTGTTTCTTCAGGTGTTGTGGAACACTTTAGATAGTTTACATGATGTTGATTAACACTGGTAGGTTGTGTCAGTCTAGAAAATGATCCCATTTCTTCTAGATTTTCCAGTTTTGCTGCATATAAGATTTAGTAGCAAGATCTCATGATTCTTTGAATTTCCTCAGTTTCTGTAATGTCTCCCCTTTATGATTTTCTTAACGTGGATACAGTCTCTGTGCTCTTTAGTCAGTTTTGTCAAAATGTGTACTTATTTGTGAATTTTCCCTCAGAACCATCGCCCAGTTATGTTGATTCTTTGTATTGTTCCCTTACTTTCTTATTGGTTGATTCCAGCTCTGAGGTTGGTCATTGTCTTCCCTTTACTGCAATTAGGTGTGTTTGCTTTTTTCATAAATATAGGTAAATAGAGAATTAAATAAACCATATCCCAAAACATACAAAGACAAACACACACAGGAATAGAGAGAGGGTAAAACAGACAGACAGACAGACAGATAGACAGACAGGCAGGCAGGCAGGCGGGCAGGCAGAGACAGAGGCAGAGAAATTGAAATTGTGTCCATTAAACCAACAATTAATGACCTGACCATGGTGCTTACACAACAGAATGTTTCTTATATTCAGTGTTGAACAATCTCTAAGTAATCCTATAGGTGGAACAACAATATGAACTAACTAGTACCCCCAGAGATTGTGTCTCTAGCGGCATATGTAGCAGAAGTTGTCCTAGTCGGCCATCATTGGAAAGACAGGCCCCTTGGTCTTGCAAACTTTATATGCCCCAATACAGGGGAATGCCGGACCAAGAAGTGGAAGTGGGTGGGTAGGGGAGCAGGGCAGGGGGAGGGTATAGGCAACTTTCAGGATAGCATTTGAAATGTATATAAATAAAGAAAATATCTCATATATTAAAAAAAATAAAATATTCTCAATAAATTCCTCACAAACTGAATCCAAGAACACATCAAAGTGATGATCCCTCATGATCAAGTAGGCTTCATCCAAGGGATGCAGGGATGCTTTACTATAAGGAAATTCATAAATATAATACACTAGCTAAACAAACTCAAAGACAAAAACCACATGAACATCTTGTTAGATGCTGAGAAAGCATTTGACATAATCCAACACCCATCCATGATAAAAGTCTTGGAATGTTCAGGAATTCAAGGCCCATACCTAACAATAATAAAAGCAATACACAGCAAACCAGTAGTCACCATAAAACTAAATGGAAAGAAAGTTGAAACAATCCCAATAAAATCAGGGAGTAGATTAGGCTGCCTACTTTCTCCCTATCTATTCAATGTAGTACTGAAAGTCCTAGTCAGAGCAATTAGACAACAGAAGGGTATCAAAGTGATACTAATTGGAAAAGAAGACGTCAAAATATCACTATTGCAGACGATATGATAGTATATATAAGTGAACCTAAAAATTCCACCAGAGAACACCTTAACCTGATAAACAGCTTCAGTGAAGTTGCTAGATATAAAATTACTCAAACAAATCAGTGGCCTTTCTCTACACAAAGAGTAATCAGGCTGAGAAAGAAATTAGGGAAACAACACCCTTCACAATAGTCACAAAAGTATGAAATACCTTGGTGTGACTCTAAATAAGGAAGTGAAATATCGGTATGATAAGAACTTCAAGTCTCTGAAGAAAGACATTAAAGAAGATCTCAGAAGATGGAAAGATCTCCCATTCTCATGGATTGGAGTGATCAATATAGTAAAAATGGCTATCTTGCCAAAAGCAATCTACAGATTCAATGCAATCACCATCAAAATTCCAACTCAATTCTTCACAGAGTTAGAAAAGGCAATTTGCAAATTTATCTGGAATAACCAGAAACCTAGGATAGCAAAAACTATTCTCAACAATAAAAGAACCTCTGGAGGAATCATCATGCCTGACCCCAAGCTGTCCTACAGAGCAACTATGATAAAAACTGCATGGTATTGCTAGAGCGACAGACAGGTAGATCAGTGGAGTAGAACTGAAAACCCAGAAATGAACCCACACACCTATGGTCACCTGATCTTTGACAAAGGAGCTAAAACCATCCAATGGAAAAAGACAGTATTTTCAATGAATGGTGCTGACTTAACTGACTGTTATCATGTTGCAGAATGTGAATTGAGCCATTCTTACCTCCTTGCACAAAGCTCAAGTCTAAGTGGATCAAGGAACTCCACCCAAAACCAGAGACAGAGAAACTTATAGAGGACAAAGTGGGAGGAAAACCTTGAAGATATTGGCACAGGGGATGAATTCCTGAACAGAAGAACAGCTGTGGCTGGTGCAGTAAGATGGAAAATTAACAAATGGGATCTCATAAAATTGCAAAGCTTCTGTAAGGGTTAAGACACTGCCAATAAGACAAAAAGGCCACCAATAGCTTGGGAAAGGATTTTCACCAATCACAAATTCAATAGGATTATCCACTATCCAATATATACAAAGAACTGGAGAAACTGAACTCCAGAAAAATCAAATAACCCCATTTAAAAACGGGGCAGAGAGCTAAACAGAGAATTCTCAACTGAGGAATACCGATTGCCTGAGAAGCACCTGAAAAAATGTTCAACATCTTTAATCATCACTGAATGCAAATTAAGACAACCCTGAGATTCTACCTCATACCAGTCAGAATGGCTAAGATAAAAATTTCAGGTGACAGCAGATGCTGGCGAGAATGTGGAGAAAGAGGAACACCTCGCCATTGCTGGTGAGATTGTAAGTTATACCACCAATCTTGAAATCAGTCTGGCGGTTCCTGGGAAAATTGGATATATTACACCTGAAGATTCAGCAATACCTCTCCTGGGCATGTACCAGAAGATGTTCTAACTGGTATTAAGGACACATGCTCCACTATGTTCCTAGCAGCCTTATTTATAATATCCAGAAGCTGGAAATAACCAAGAGATCGCTCAACAGAGGAATGGATACAGAAAATGTGCTACATTTATACAGTGGAATACTGAATAGCTATTAAAAACAATGAATTTAGGAAATTCTTCGGAAAATGGATGGGTCTGGAGGGCATCATCCTGAGTGAGGTAACCCACTCACAAAAGAACTCACAAAATATGTACTCACTGATAGGTGGATATTAGCCCAGAATTTAGAATACCCAATATATAGGATACAATTTGCTAAATGCATGAAACTCAAGAAGAACGAAGACCAAAGTGTGGACTCTTTGCCTCTTTTTAGAATTGGGAACAAAACACCAATGGGAGGAGTTACAGAGACACAGACTGGAGCTGAGACGAAGGGATGGACCATCTAGAAACTGCCATATCCGGGGATCCATCCCATAATCAGCCTTCGAATGCTGACACCATTGCATACACTAGCAAAATTTTGATGTAAGGATCCAGATATAGCTGTCTCTTGTGAGACTATGCTGGGGCCTAGCAAACACAGAAGTGGATAATCACAGTCAGCTATTGGATGGAACACAGGACCTCCAATGGAGGAGCTAGAGAAAGTAACCAAGGAGCTAAAGGGATTTGCAACCCCCTAGGTGTAACAACAATATGAACTACCCAGTACCCCCCAGAGCTCATGTCTCTAGCTGCATATGTAGTAGAAGATAGCCTAGTTGGCCATCATTAAGAAGATAGACCCCTTGGTCTTGCAAACTTTATATGCCTCAGTACCGGGGAATGCTTGGGCCAAGAAGTGGGAGTGGGTGGGTAGGGGAGTGGGTGGGGGAGCGAGTGGGGGACTTTTGGGATAGCATTGGAAATGTAAATGAAATAAATATCCAATAAAAATATGAAAAAAGAAAAAATGTAAATAAAGAAAATACCTCATAAAAAAACAATTTATTATTTGATTAAACACCACAGTAACTGTCAAAACAAACCCATAAATGCCCCACTTATTAGCCATGATAGAAGGGCAAGGAAGTGTTTCCTGACAGCTGTGGTCTGTTGTAAAAATACACCAGCTTCTGATAGCACAAGTTCCTTTTCCCAGGTCAGAAAGGTTTCTTTCCAGCTGCACAGTTCTGCCTCAATGTCTGACTAAATTTATCAGATTTGAAGCATGTCATTCCTTTACCCTCTCATTAATGTCAAGGCTTGAAAACCCAGCTTGCAGTTATTTTCCTTTATAAAATGTGTTCACTTAGACCTGGGGGTTCACTCAGGAAGGTTGGTGGCCCAAGCTTGAGCTTGAATAAAGACCCTCATGCAATTACAGCAGGTTGTGATTCCTGGTGGTCTCTTCAGGGTTTTTACAATTTGAGCACAACAATAGCAGAGGGGTAATGATTAGAATATACAAAACTTCTTTTAAAATGTGGACTAAGAACAAGTAACCATCATAGAGTGTGTGGAGGCAGAGGCAAGTAGATCTCCGTGAGTTCCAAGCCATCCTTATCTAATTAAAATGCCTAGAAAAGCCAGGAGTACAAAGACAGACTAAGTTTCAAAACTAAGCAACCCATGCCTGATGGTGCGTGCCTTTAATCCCAGCATTCAGAAGACAAGCTCAGGCTGATCTAAAAAGGGAAAGGCCAGGAGAGCTATGGCTCATACAGGAAAAACCCTGTCCCAAAACAAATAACAAAACAACAAAAAATAAAGAAAAACCAAGAAAACCAGTAATCAGATTTTAAAATGTATAGAACTATAGTGAAATTATTAAAAGAAAAACAAAAATCCCTAAGAAACCCTTTAATAAATGTTAAACATGCCGGGATTGTTAAAACATAGCATTTATCCTAGGTCTTAGGAGATATGGACAGGAGGATCATCGTGAAGTTCATTGCAAACTGACTTTCCAAAAGAGGTCCAGTACCTCCAGGACTTTTATTTTTATTTTTTTTTTCCATTTTTTATTAGGTATTTAGCTCATTTACATTTCCAATGCTATACCAAAAGTCCCCCTTACCCACCCACCCCCACTCCCCTACCCACCCACTCCCCCCCTTTGGCCCTGGCGTTCCCCTGTACCGGGGCACACAAAGTCTGCGTGTCCAATGGGCCTCTCTTTCCAGTGATGGCCGACTAGGCCATCTTTTGATACATATGCAGCTAGAGTCAAGAGCTCAGGGGTACTGGTTAGTTCATAATGTTGTTCCACCTATAGGGTTGAAGATCCCTTTAGCTCCTTGGGTACTTTCTCTAGCTCCTCCATTGGGAGCCCTGTGATCCATCCATTAGCTGACTGTGAGCATCCACTTCTGTGTTTGCTAGGCCCCGGCATAGTCTCACAAGAGACAGCTACATCTGGGTCCTTTCGATAAAATCTTGCTAGTATATGCAATGGTGTCAGCGTTTGGATGCTGATTATGGGGTGGATCCCTGGATATGGCAGTCTCTACATGGTCCATCCTTTCATCTCAGCTCCAAACTTTGTTTCTGTAACTCCTTCCATGGGTGTTTTGTTCCCACTTCTAAGGAGGGGCATAGTGTCCACACTTCAGTCTTCATTTTTCTTGAGTTTCATGTGTTTAGGAAATTGTATCTTATATCGTGGGTATCCTAGGTTTTGGGCTAGTATCCACTTATCAGTGAGTACATATTGTGTGATTTCCTTTGTGATTGAGTTACCTCACTCAGCATGATGCCCTCCAGGACTTTTAATAGAGAGGAATTGTATCAAAATAACAAACAAGCAAACTACACCATATATAGCAATCAGAACAAAGCAAATTATAACTAATCGACAAGTTATTTTACCTTGTCAGAATGGCAAAGATCGATAAACCCAATAAAAATTAATGATGAAGAAGCTGTCAGCAAGGAGGAATATTTGTGCATTGCTGGTGGGGTGAAACCTAGCACAGGTACTAAAGAAATAATGGGGTTGGTAGGATCTCTTCAGTTTCCTTACAAGGGAACTTTGTGCTACGGATATGCCCCTCAGCACTGCTTTCATTGTGCCCCATAAGTTTGGCTGGTCTAGATGTCTCTGTTTGGACCCTGCCTCCTGTGTGCCTGGGGTGTAGCAGATCTCCTGGGAGCACTGCAAACTATGCCGCAGTAAGAGAGAGTGGGAGACAGGCTGATCTCCCTCTAAGCACAATTTCACAGATGGAAATGAAGAGGAGACTGAGGAAAAGAAGGTTCAGCAACAGGCCCAAAGTAGGCTACCGCTCAAGGGGAGGCCCTAAGACCTGACACTATTAATGAGTCTATGGAGCACTCACACAAAAGGACCTATCATTACTGCCCTCCAAAAGACCCAACAAGCAACTGAAAGAGTCAGATACAGATATTTGCACCCAACTAATGGACAGAAGCTGCTGACCCCAGTGGTTGAATTAGGGAAAAGCTGGAAGAAGCTGAGAAGTGAGAACCTGTAGGAGGACCAGCAATCTCAATTAACCTGGACCTCCAAGATCTCTCAAGCACTCGACCACCAATCAGCCATTGTACACCAGCTGATATGAAGCCCCCAACATATATGCAGCAGAGGAATGCTGAGTCTGGGTTCAGTCAGAGAAGATGAACATAATCCTCAAGAGAATGGAGGTCCCAGGGATTTCAGAGGTCTGGATGGATCCAGGATGAGTGATGTGGACACCATTGTGGAGACTGAGGGGAGGGGGGCTATGGGATGTTGAACAGTCAGAAGGTGGATGGGGATTGGTTGGGAAACAAAATCTGGAGTGTAAATAAATATAAAAATAAAGGAAAAAAGAAGAAAAACTTTTAAAAAGAAATAATGGGGTTATTCCTCAAAATCAGAAAAATCAGGTTGGGGTTCAGATCTGGAAGGCCAGCCACTCCAGGCTGAGGAAGCCAGAAGGCAAATTGGGGCAAGCTTGGCAGGTCAGTGAGACCCAGTATCAACGTAAAAAGCAGCAGTGCATGAGGGCCCTGTAGGTGGCTCTTGTGGTCAAGTGTGTTCCTACAATCCCTGAACTTGTGTTCCAGCCTTGAGACTAACAAGGTTGAAAGAGAAAAATAACCCCTGCCAATTTTCCTCTGACTTCTATTCACATATAATAGCTATTAGTGCTGAAAATAAACAAAACTATTTTGTACATAAGAAATGAGATATAGTTGAGTGGAGAGGTGGCTCACAGTATTTATTTATCAGATTTATTACTTTTCTATTATATGATTGCATATTCTGCATGTATATGAGGGTTTCTGTTGCATGCTGTAACCTCTGAAGCAAGAAGAGGGCATAGGAACTCATATAACTGGATTTAGACTTGATAGTGGGTCCCTATGTTGCATTATTCCACAGCCACCCCAAATATATTCTAAACAAAGTATCATTTTCTTATTTATTTATTTATTTATTTATTTATTTATTTATTTATTTATTACATATCTTCCTCAATTACACTTCCAATGCTATCCTAAAAGTCCCCCATACCATCACCCCCAATTCCCTAGCCACCTATTCCCATTTTTTTTGGCCCTGGTGTTCCCCTGTACTGGGGCATATAAAGTTTGTGTGTCCAATGGGCCTCTCTTTACAGTGATGGCTGACTAGGCCATCTTTTGATACATATGTAGCTAGAGTCAAGAGCTCCGGTGTACTGGTTAGTTCATAATGTTGTTCCACCTATAAGGTTGCAGATCCCATTAGCTCCTTTGGTACTTTCTCTAGTTCCTCCATTGGGAGCCCTGTGATCCATCCATTAGCTGACTGTGAGCATCCACTTTTGTGTTTGCTAGGCCCCGGCATAGTCTCACAAGAGACAGCTATATCTGGGTACTTTCAGCAAAATCTTGATACTGTATGCAATGGTGTCAGGGTTTGGAAGCTGATTATGGTTTGGATACCTGGATATGGCAGTCTCTAGAAGGTCCATCCTTTTGTCACAGCTCCAAACTTTGTCTCTGTAACTCCTTCCATGGGTGTTTTGTTCCCAATTCTAAGAAGGGGCACAGTGTCCACAGTTTGGTCTTCATTCTTCTAGAGTTTCATGCGTTTAGCAAATTGTATCTTATATCTTGGGTATCCTAAGTTTTGGGCTAATATCCACTTATCAGTGAGTACGTGTTGTGTGATTTCCTTTGTGATTGAGTTACCTCACTCAGCATGATGCCCTCCAGGTCCATCTATTTGCTTAGGAATTTCCTAAATTCATTGTTTTTAATAGCTGAGTAGTACTCCATTGTATAAATGTACCACATTTTCTGTATCCATTCCTCTGTTGAGGGGCATCTGGGTTCTTTCCAGATTCTGGCTATTATAAATAAGGCTGCTATGAACATAGTGGAGCATGTGTCCTTCATACCAGTTGGGACATTTTCTTGATATATGCCCAGGAGAGGTATTGCTGGATCCTCTGATACTACTATGTCCAGTTTTCTAAGGAACCGCCAGACTGATTTCCAGAGGGGTTGTACAAGCTTGCAATCCCACCAACAGTGGAGGAGTGTTCCTCTTTCTCCACATCCTCGCCAGCATCTGCTGTCACCTGAATTTTTGATCTTAGCCATTCTGACTGGTGTGAGGTGGAATCTCAGTGTTGTTTTGATTTGCATTTCCCTGATGATTAAGGATGTTGAACATTTTTTCACGTGCTTCTCTTCCATTCGGTATTCCGCAGGTGAGAATTCTTTGTTCAGTTCTGAGCCCCATTTTTTAATGCAGTTATTTGATTTTCATGAGTCCACCTTCTTGAGTTCTTTATATATATTGGATATTAGTCCCCTATCTGATTTAGGATAGGTAAAGATCCTTTCCCAATCTGTTGGTGGTCTTTTTGTCTTGAGTAGTATCTTTTACGTTGCAGAAGCTTTGCAGGTTCAAGAGGTCCCATTTGTCAATTCTTGATCTTACAGCACAAGCCATTGCTGTTCTATTCAGGAATTTTCCCCCTATGCCCATATCTTTGAGGCTTTTCCCCACTTTCTCCTCCATAAGTTTCAGTGTCTCTGGTTTTATGTGAAGTTCCTTGATCCACTTAGATTTGACCTTAGTACAAGGAGAGAGGAATGGATCTATTCGCATTCTTCTACATGATAACAACCAGTTGTGCCAGCACCATTTGTTGATAATGCTGTCTTTTTTCCACTGTATGGCTTTAGCTCCCTTGTCGAAGATCAAATGACCATAGGTGTGTGGGTTCATTTCTGTGTCTTCAATTCTATTCCATTGGTCTACTAGTCTGTCACTATATCAGTACCATGCAGTTTTTAATCACAATTGCTCTGTAGTAAATATTTAGGTCAGGGATGGTGATTCCACCAGAGGTTCTTTTATCCTTAAGAATAGATTTTGCTATCCTAGGTTTTTTGTTATTCCAGATGAATTTGCAAATTGCTCTTTCTAATTTGTTGAAGAATTGAGTTGGAATTTAGATGGGGATTGCATTGAATCTATAGATTGCTTTTGGCAAGATAGCCATTTTTACAATGTTGATCCTGCCAATCCATGAGCATGGGAGATCTTTCCATCTTCTGAGATCTTCTTTAATTTCTTTCTTCAGAGACTTGAAGTTCTTATCATACAGATCTTTCACTTCTTTAGTTAGAGTCCCGCCAAGATATTTCATATTATTTGTGACTATTGAGAAGGGTGTTGTTTCCCTAATTTCTTTCTCAGCCTGTTTATTCTTTGTGTAGAGAAAGGTCATTGACTTGTTTGAGTTAAATTTATATCCTGCTACTTCACCAAAGCTGTTTATCAGTTTTAGGAGTTCTCTAGTGGAATTTTTAGGGTCAGTTATATATACTATCATATTATCTGCAAAAAGTTATATTTTGACTTCTTCCTTTCCAATTTGTGTCCCCTTGATCTCCATTTGTTGTTGAATTGCTCTGGCTAGGGCTTCAAGTACAATGTTGAATAGGCATGGAGAGTGGACAGCGTTATCTAGTCCCTGATTTTAGTGGGATTGTTTCAAGCTTCTCACCGTTTACTTCGGTGTTGGCTACTGTTTCCCTGTAGATTGCTTTTATCATGTTTAGGGGGGCCTTGAATTCCTGATCTTTCCAAGACTTTTATCATGAATGGGTGTTGGATCTTGTCGAATGCTTATTCTGTATCTAAGGAGATGATCATGTGGTTTTTGTCTTTGAGTTTGTTTATATAATGGATTACATTGATGGATTTCCATATATTAAACCATCCCTGCATCCCTGGAATAAAACCTACTTGCACAGGATGGATGATTGCTTTAATGTGTTCTTGGATTCAGTTAGTGAGAATTTTATTGACGATTTTTGCATCTTTATTCATAAGGGAAATGTCTGAATTCCGCTATCTTTGTTGGATCTTTCTGTGGTTTACATATCAGAGTAATTGTGGCTTCATAGAATGAGTTGTCTAGAGTTACCTCTACTTCTATTTTGTGGAATAGTTTGTGCAGAACTGGAATTAGATCTTCTTTGAAGGTCTGGTAGAACTCTGCACTAAACCCATCTGGTCCTGGGCTTTTTTTTGGCTGGGAGACTATTAATGACTACTTCTGTTTCTTTAGGGGATATGGGACTGTTTAGATAATTAACTTGATCCTGATTTAACTTTGGTACCTGGTATCTGTCTAGAAATTTGTCCATTTCGTCCAGGTTTTCCAGTTTTATTGAGTATAGCCTTTTGTAGAAGGATCTGATGGTATTTTCGATTTCTTCAGGATCTGTTGTTATGTCTCCCTTTTCATTTCTGATTTTGTTAATTAGGATGTTGTCCCTGTGCTCTCTAGTGAGTCTAGCTAAGGTTTTATCTATCTTGTTGATTTTCTCAAAGAACCAACTCCTCGTTTGGTTAATTATTTGAATAGTTCTTGTTTCCACTTGGTTGATTTCACCCCTGAGTTTGATTATTTCCTGCTGCTATTCCTCTTGGGTGAATTTTCTTCCTTTTTTTCTAGAGCTTTTAGATCTGTTATCAAGCTGCTAGTGTGTGGTCTTTCCAGTTTCTTTTTGGAGGCACACAGTGCTATGAGTTTCCCTCTTAGAAATGCTTTCATTGTGTCCCATAGGTTTGGGTATGTTGTGCCTTCATTTTCATTAAACTCTAAAATGTGTGTAATTTCTTTCTTTATTCCTTCCTTGACCAAGGTATCATTGAGAAGAGTGTTGATCAGTCTCCACGTGAATGTAGCCTTTCCATTATTTATGTTGTTATTGAAGATCAGCCTTAGTCCATGGTGGTCTGATAAGATGCATGGGACAATTTCAATATTTTTTATATGTTGAGGCTTGTTTTGTGACCAATTACATGGTCAATTTTGGAGGAGGTCCCGTGAGGTGGAGAGAAGAAGGTATATCCTTTTGTTTTAGGATAAAATTTTCTGTAGATATCTGTCAGATCCATTTGTTCCATAACTTCTGTTAGTTTCACTGCTTCCCTGTTTAGTTTCTGTTTCCACGATCTGCCCATTAATGAAAGTGGTGTGTTGAAGTCTCACACTATTATTGTGTGAGGTACAATGTGTGCTTTGTGCTTTACTATTGTGTCTTTAATGAATGTGGCTGCCCTTGCATTTGGAGCATAGATATTCAGAATTGAGAGTTCCTCTTGGAGGATTTTACCTTTGATGAGTATGAAGTGTCTCTCCTTGTCTTTTTTGATAACTTTGGGTTGGAAGTCGATTTTATTCGATATTAGAATGGCTACCCCAGCTTGTTTCTTCAGACTGTTTGCTTGGAAAATTGTTTTCCAGCCTTTCACTCTGAGGTAGTGTACTGGCTAGTTTTGTGTCAACTTGACACAGCTGGGGTTATCACAGAGAAAGGAGCTTCAGTTGAGGAAATGCCTCCATGAGATCCAACTCTAAGGCATTTTCTCAATTAGTGATCAAGGGGGAAAGGCCCCTTGTGGGTGGGACCATCTCTGGGCTGGTAGTCTTGGGTTCTATAAGAGAGCAGGCTGAGCAAGCCAGGGGAGGCAAGCCAGTAAAGAACATCCCTCCAAGGCCTCTGCATCAGCTCCTGCTTCCTGGCCTGCTTGAGTTCCAGTCCTGACTTCCTTTGGTGATGAACAGCAGTATGGAAGTGTAAGCCAAATAAATCCTTTCCTCCCCAACTTGCTTCTTGGTCATGATGTTTGTGCAGGAATAGAAACCCTGACTAAGACAAATTGGTACCAGGAGTGGGGTATTCCTGTGACAACCTGACCATGTTTTGGGGAGGTCTGTGCAAGGACTTTGGAACTTTGGGCTTGAAGATCCATTCGTTGTTAAGAGCTCTGTCAGATGTTTTGTAAGAGCTTGGAAGATAATGTTGAGAACAGTGCAGAAGATGGAGGCCTGGCTTGTGAAATTTCAGAGGGAAAATTAAAGACTCTTTTCAGGGCCATTGCTGTTTTGATTGTGAAGATTCTGTAGTTCTGGTTAGCTGGGGCTGAAGAATCAGCTGTGATTAACAAGATACCAGAACTACCAAAGCAAAAACTTTGCATTACTGGGACTATTGATGCTGGTTAGCTGGAGCTAAGAAATTAGCGGTGATTAAGAAGAGACCAGCATCATTGAGGTGACATCTTCTGGGAAGTGTTTTCTGAGAGCACAGTGGCTGCGTTCCAGATATAGCCAAAGTTGTACCTTGTGCTGTGGCTGGACTTGGTAATGTGTAAGGGTCACTCAGGTGGTACTGGTTTTGAAGGCATGAAGGAGTTGAGCAGAGCAGCTGAGGCTTGGCACTGTGATAGGCCATGGAAGGCCATTGGTTAAAGTGCAGCCTCAGTTGCAATTGATGGCCCAGGACTGAAGGGGTCATGCAGTGTTTTGGAGATGCCAGTACCATGAGATGACCACCAAGAGCAGCAGCAGCAGTGGAGTACAGGCATCTGGAGCCTAGAGGATGAAGCGTGTGCTACAAAGTGCATGGCTGGAGAAGTGACCCAAGTCCTTGGAGGAGCCCAGAAGATCGTAAGTTGGATCCCAGACATTGGACGGTTGGAGATTGACTTTTGCTTTTGATTGTGACTGTGCCCTGATATTTTCCCTCTTGAAGGAAGAAACTGTTTTAGTGGAGCCCACAGTTAAGAGACTTTTAATTGTAAAAAGACTTTGGATTTTAAAAGAGATGGATATCTTAAAGAGATTGAAATTTTAAGAATATGTAAAGACTGTGGGACTTTTAAAGTTATTTAGATCTTGGGGATGGATAAGAATGTAAGGGTTGAGGCTTACTAGTGACGTGTTTGTGTGTCAAGTTGACAAGGGGTCAATTGTACTGGCTAGTTTTGTGTCAACTTGACACAGCTGGGGTTATCACAGAGAAAGGAGCTTCAGTTGAGGAAATGCCTCCATGAGATCCAACTCTAAGGCATTTTCTCAATTAGTGATCAAGGGGGAAAGGCCCCTTGTGGGTGGGACCATCTCTGGGCTGGTAGTCTTGGGTTCTATAAGAGAGCAGGCTGAGCAAGCCAGGGGAGGCAAGCCAGTAAAGAACATCCCTCCAAGGCCTCTGCATCAGCTCCTGCTTCCTGGCCTGCTTGAGTTCCAGTCCTGACTTCCTTTGGTGATGAACAGCAGTATGGAAGTGTAAGCCAAATAAATCCTTTCCTCCCCAACTTGCTTCTTGGTCATGATGTTTGTGCAGGAATAGAAACCCTGACTAAGACAGGTAGTGTCTGTCTTTTTCCTTGAGATGGGTTTTCTGTAAGCAGCAGAATGTTGGGTCCTGTTTGTGTAGCCAGTCTGTTAGTCTATATCTTTTTATTGGGTAATTGAGTCCATTGATATTAAGGAAAAGTAATTGTTCCTTCCTTTTATTTTTGTTATTAGAGTTGGCATTCTGTTCTTGTAGCTGTCTTCTTTTTGGTTTGTTGAGGGATTACTTTATTGCTTTTTCTAGGGCGTGATTTCTGTCTTTGTATTGTTTTCTTTTCTTCTCTTATTATTCTTTGAAGGGCTGGATTCTTGGAAAGATAATGTGTGAATTTGGTTTTGTCGTGGAATACTTTGGTTTCTCCATCTATGGTAATTGAGAGTTTGGCCGGGTATAATAGCCTGGGCTGGCATTTGTGTTCTCTTAGTGTCTGTATAACATCTGTCCAGGCTCTTCTGGCTTTCATAGTCTCTGGTGAAATGTCTGGTGTAATTCTGATAGGCCTGCCTTTATATGTTACTTGACCTTTCTCCCTTACTGCTTTTAATATTATATCTTTATTTAGTGCATTTGTTGTCCTGATTATTATGTGTCGGGAGGAATTTCTTGTCTGGTCTAGTCTATTTGGAGTTCTGTAGGCTTCCTGTATGTTCATGGACTTTTCTTTCTTTAGGATGGGAAGTTTTCTTCTATAATTTTGTTGAAGGTATTTGCTGGCCATTTAAGTTGAAAATCTTTATTCTCATCAACTCCTATTATCTGTAGGTTTGGTCTTCTCATTGTGTCCTCTATTTCCTGGATATTTTGAGTTAGGATCCTTCTGCATTTTGTATTTTCTTTGATTGTTGTACCAATGTTCTCTATGGAATCTTCTGTACCTGAGATTCTCTCTTCTATCTCTTGTATTCTGTTGCTGTTCTTGAACCAGATCTGAAAAACAAAGCAAACATCAAAAGAATACCTCTTTGCTTCTAACTCAACCACAAGCTGAACCTTTTGAATCAGAGTTTCTATAACAATACTTCACATGTCAGCAACAGAAAGCATGAGACTCAAGAACCCCAGGAGATTGTATAGTACAGTAGATTGTGTATGACCTGACATCCCCCCCACCCAAAAAAAAAAAAAAACAACAACCTGGGGAGATTGAGCTAGTATGCCCTGTGTTTTAGTAGGATATCTGATATCTAGGTCAATGAGACCCTACAGGGGAATAATGTTCTTTGATACTTGTATCCGATTACTGGAGAATGTGAGGCCCACCAATGAATGCATCAATATCCACCACCTATATCTATTCACCCTCCCCTAAGCCTTTCCAGAAGCACAGAATATAAGTGCTTAATGAGAAAGGGGACATTGTTGCTGTTGGATTGAGGAAAAAGAGAGAAGCTAACCTTAATCTCCATCTTTGTAACACCAACCGATACAGCCAGCTCCGCAATTTTCTTCTCATTTGGGTACTGGCACTCATCAAAATGTTTTTGCAGCAGGCGCGGATGTTCTTTGGTGTACACAGTGCGTTATTTTCGAATCTTTCTTGAAGGCATAGGGCCAGTTTTTTTGTTAACATATTTATCTGACAGTGGCACACAACCTACGGGAACATAGAAACAAGAATTTACTGAGGGTCATGAGGTATCTAATGACTTGGATTCCCTGAGAGTCTTCTCAGAGTTGGTAAAACTGGGCCCATTATAGCACCTGGTTGCATTTGGATACCTGATTGTCTTGATGGTCCTTGAGACTCTTGCTGAAGTATGTTCCTTTCAGGGACTGAAAAACTAGATTGCATTGTACTTCCTGGGGTCACTAGGGGACTCTGAAACATTTCAAAAGCTAAGTTCCTTGCAGGCTCTTGAAGTATTTGGGAACTGAGTTCTATGGGTATATTCAAAGCCATGGAGTTTTGGATGCAAGGAGGGACCTTCAGCGATATGTGTGTTCTGAACTTGTTAAAGTATGTTCCTGTACTGGAGAACCTGGTAAAAGGAAACACAATAGAAAAGCGCCAGAGAGCACCCATTTACCCATCACACCTGCCCAGCATTTGTTGTTGATATTTTGGAGCAGGAATCAGTCAGGACACTCATTCTTTCTGAACAACTGCCTCTGTTTCCCAATCTTACAAATATTTTCAGTATTACAATAAATATACATTTAGCGCCAGTGTTAATAAGAGATTCTCAGTCTTGATGGGCTGTCAATTGGATGTCTCCCCCAATATATAAATGTCCTAGCTCCTGCCCTTCTGCTAAGGCAGACCACCAGGTAGTCTGCGCCTTCCAAGAAAAAACACAGCCTGAAGGCATCCCAAGAGTTCCTGTGCATGCAGGGTAATTGCTCACCATCTTGTCTGCTCTACTGAAGACCCCACAGCATAAAGACATCTCAGAAGTACAACTGCACACAAAACAACTGATAATGAGCTAGTCTGCAACCCAACCCTGAAAAAACATGCCAGAAGTAATCCCAGGCATTGTGCGCAAAACGTAGCCACTGTCACCAATGACTAATCACATCCCAGGATTTCTTCTACAAACAATGCAGCCAGACAACTGACACCAAAGTCTGAAGACTTCCCAGGGGATCTTTAGTAACTGTACCAACCTTCTGAAAACCTCCCTAAAGTTCTGCTGCACACAGGGAAACAGAACTCACAGTCTTTAGGCCTCCCTGGAGAAAGAACAGCTACAGGCAGGGCAACACCTTGACTAATCCTCTGAAGAACCAACAGTCTGAAGGCCTCCCAATAGATCTGCTGCAGCCAGGGCAACATATCAGAAGCTTCACTGTCCCTCTGAAAATCAAACAATTCAAAGGCAACCAAAAAGGCACTGCAGCCAGGGCAACAAGTCACCAGTGTGCATGTCCCTCTAAAGACTCCACAGTCAGAAGGCACCACAGGATGCGTGTTGCACTCAAGGCCACTGGCCTACCAGGTGACCTGAAGCAGGCCAGGGACAAAAGAGGCAGGCTCCATCCAGACAGAGGCAACCAGGCCAGCAAACACTAGGAATAACCATATGTCAAGAGTCAAGTGCAAGATCATATGAAACAGAATCCAGTGTACATCGGCATCATCAGAAAGAACCCAGTTCTCCCATAAAAGCAAACCCTGGATATGCTAATACATCTGAAAATCAGGACTCTGTCCTAAAATCCTATCTTATGAAGATAATAGAGTCCATCAAGGAGGATATAAATTACTCACTGAAATAAATACAGGTAAACAGGTAGAAGCACTTTAAAGAGAAACAATAAATTGCATGAGATATACAGGAAAACACAAGCCAACAGGTGAAAGAATTGATTAAAATAGTCCAAGACCTAAAAATGGAAGTACAGACAATAATGAAAATACAAATTGAGGCAACCCTGGAAATGAAAAACCTGGGAAACAGGTCAAGAATTGCAGATGTAAGCATAAGCAACAGAATACAAGAGATAGAAGAGAGAAATTCAGGTCTAAAAGATACCATAGAAGAGATTGACACACTGTCAATGAAAATTCAAAACATAAAAATCTCCTAACCCAAAACATCCAGGAAATTCAGGACACAATGAAAAGACCACATCTAGGAATAATAGGTAGAGAAGAGAATGAAGAATCCCAAGTCAAATGGCCAGCAAACATCCTCAACAAACTTAGAGAAGAAAACTTTCCTAAACTAAAGAAAGAGATGCCCATAAGCATACAGGAATGGTGGAAAAAAAAAACCCCAAAACAGATGGGAACACAAATGAAATTCCTCTAGTCACAAGAAAAAAACAAGTAACATATAAAGGCAGACCTATCAGAATTACACCAGAATTCTCAAGAGAAACACTAAAAGCCAGAAGAGCCTGGACAGAGGTCATGTACACTCTAAGAAAACAGAAATGCCAGCCCAGGCGACCATATCCAGCAAAACGCTCAATCAGCATACGTGAAGAATCCAAACTACTCCAAGACAAAACCAAAATCAGACAATATATATTTACAACTCCTGCCCTACAGAGGATTCTAGAAGGAAAACTCCAGCACAAGGAGGGTACATACACCAAAGGGGAAAAACAAGATAAAAATCATCTTTTTAAAAAGCCAAAAGGAGAGAATCACATGTACATAATGCCAGCTACAAAAACAAACATAACAGGAACTACCAATCATCTGTCTTTAATATCTCTCATTATTAATGAACTAAACTCACCTATAAAAAAAACACAAAGCTAACAGACTGGACATGCCAACAGGATCCAACATTTCCTTGCATTCAAGAAACCTACATTAATAACAAATACAGTCACTACCTCAAATGAAAAGGCTGGAAAAAGTTCTTCCAAGCAAATGGTCCCAAGAAACAAGCTGGCCTTGTCATTCTAATAGCCAATAAAGTAGACTTTCGACCAAAATTATCAAGAAAGATGAGAAAGGACACTTCTATTCATCAAAGGAAAAAACCACGAAGTGAAAGTCTCAATATGAACATCTATGCCCCATAGGAAATCACATCCTCATTGATAGAAAGAAACTTTACAAAAGTTCAAAACACACATTGAACCCCACACAATAATAATGGGAGATTTCAACACCCTGCTCTCACCAATGGATAAGTCATTGAAAGAGAAACTAAACAGAAACAGTGAAACTAAGAGAGGTTATGAACCAAATGGATTTGACAGACTTCTATAGCACATTTCATCCTAAAACAAAAGAATACACATTCTTCTCAGCACCTGATGGTACCTTCTCCAAAACTGACCACATACTTGGTCACAAAACAAGTTTCAACCAATACAAAAAGATTGAAATAATCCTATGCATCCTAACAGATCATCATGCAAATGACTGTTCTTCAATAACAACCAAAACAGCAGAAATCCCACATATACATGGAAACTGAACAAGTTTCTACTCAGTGATAATAAAGTCAGGAGAGAAAGAAAAAAAGAAAGGAAGAGAGAGAGGGAGAGAGAGGGGGGAGGGGGGAGAGAGAGAGAGAGAGGAAGGAAGGAAGGAAGGAAGGAAGGAAGGAAGGAAGGAAGGAAGGAAGGCAGGCAGGCAGGCAGGCAGGCAGGCAGGCAGGAAGGAAGGAAGGAAGGAAGGAAGGAAGGAAGGAAGGAAAGAGAAGGGAGGTAGGCAGGCAGGAAGGAAGAAGTTATAGACTTCAAAGAATTCAATGAAAATGATGGAGCCAGGGGTGGTGGCCCACGCCTTTAATCCCAGCACTTGGGAGGCAGAGGCAGGCAGATTTCTGAGTTCAAGGCCAGCCTGGTCTACAAAGTGAGATCCAGGACAGCCAGAGCTATACAGAGAAACCCTGTCTAAAAAAAAAAAAATAAAATAAAAAAAGAAAGAAAGAAGGAAAGAAAGAGAGAGAGAGAGAGAGAGAGAGAGAGAGAGAGAGAGAGAGAGAGAAAGAAAGAAAGAAAGAAAGAAAGAAAGAAAGAAAGAAAGAAAGAAAAAAGAAAGAAAGAGAAAGAAAATGATGACATACCAAACCCAAATACCCAAATAATGAAATACAATGGAAACAGTACTAAGAGGAATATTCACAACACTAAGTGCCCTGGTAAGGAAACTGGAGAGATCCTACACCAGCAACCTAACAGCACAGCTGAGAGCTCTAGGAAATAGTCCCAAACAGGGTGGAAATCAAATACATAGAAACAAAGAGAAAGATTCAAAGAATCTTTAAAAAAAAAAAGCTGGTTGTTTGAGAGAATAGACAATGTAGGTAAACCCCTAGAAAGACTAACAAAGGGCACAGAGACAGTATCCAAACTAACAAAATCAGAAATGAAAAGGGAGACATAACAACAGAAACTGAGGAAATTCAAAAAGTCATCAGGTCCTACTACAAATGATCATAATCAACAAAACTGGAAAATCTAGATGAAATGGATAGTTTTCTAGACAGATACCACATTTCAAAGTTAAATTCAGAGCAAGTAAACCACTAAACAGACCCACATACCCTAAGAAGAAAGAAGAAGTCATTAAAATCTCCCAACCAATAAAAGCCAAGGGTCAGATGGCTTTATCCCAGAAGTCTACCAGACATTCAAAGAAGAACTAATAACAATATTCCTCAAACTATTCCATAAAGTGAAATAGAAGGAACGCTACATAATTCATTCTAGGAAGCTAATTACTCTGATACATACACCACACAAAGACACACACACACATACAAAAAAAAAAAAAACTTCAGACAAAGTTTGCTTCTGAATATCTGTGCAAAATTACTCAATAAAATTCTAGTAAACTCAATCCAAGAACACATCAAAACCATCATTCACCATAATCAAGTAGGCTTCAGCCCTGGGATGCAAGATTGGTTCAATATGGAAAATCCATTAATGTAAACTACTATTTAATCAAACTCAAAGAAAAAAATCACATGATAAGCTCTTTAGATACCCAAAAAGCATTTGACAAAATACAACACACCTTCATGTTAAAATTAATGGACAGATCAGGAATTCAAGGCCCATTCCTAAACATAATAGAAGCAATTTACTGCAAATCAACAACCAATATAAAATTAAATGGAGAGATACTTGAAAGCAATTCCACTAAAATCAGGAAAAAGACAAGGATGCACACACTCTGAATATGTATGTATTCAATATAGTACTCAAAGTTCTAGCTAGAACAATAAGACAACCAAAATGGATCAAGAGGGTACAAAATTGGCAAAGAGGAATTAAAAGTACCACTCTTTGCAGAAGGTGCGGCAGTATACATGAGTGACCCTTATAATAATACCAGAGAACCTGTATGGCTGATAAACTTAATTAAAGTGACTGGATAAGAAATTACCTGAAATAAATCTTTAGCCTTCCATTATGCCAATGATAAACAGGCTGAGAAAGAAATTAGGGAATCAACACCCTTCACACTAGCCACAAATAATATAAAATATCTTGGAGTAAGTAACTAAACAAGTGAAAGATCTGTATGACAATAGCTTCAAGTCTCTCAAGAAAGAAATTGAAGAAGATCTCAGAAAATGGAGACATCTCCCATGCTCATGGATTGGAAGAATTAACATAGTAAAAATGGCCATCCTACCAAAAGCATTCTGTAAATTCAATTCAATCCCCATCAAAATCCCAACAAAATCTACAAATACATGGACAGGAAAATTCTCAAATTCATTTGGAAAAGAAAATAAAACCTAAGAATAGTGAAAACAATTCTTAAAAATAAAAGAACTTCTAGGGGAATCATCATCCCTGACCTCAAGCTATACTACAGAGCAATAGTGATAAAAACTGCATGGTATTGGTTATGAATTCTCAGTTTAGTTCTATACCTCATTTTTGATTGGGTTATTCAGTTTTTCTGGTGGTTAGCTTCTTGAGTTCTTTTATATTTTGGATATTAGAGCCATACATGTTGATCAATGGAATAAAACTGAAGACCCAGAAATAACACCACACTCTTATGGACACTAAATCTTTAACAAAGAACTCAAAAATATACAAGGAAAAAAATGAAAGCAACTACAATAAATGATCCTGGAGTAACTGGATGTCTGTATGTGGAAAAAGGAAAACAGTTGCATATTTGTAACCATGCACAAACCTCAAGTCCAAGTGGATCAAGCACCTCCACATAAAACCAAACACACTGTATCTAATAGAAAAGAAAGTGAGAAATCCTTGAACTTATTGGCACAGGAGAAAATTTCCTTCACAGAACTCCAATGGCTTGGGCTCTAATATCAAGAATTGGTAAATGGGACCTCTTGAAACTGGAAATATTCTGTAAGTCAAAGGACATAGTCAATAGGACAAATCGGCAACCTACAAATTGGGGGGAAAAAACTTCACTAACACTTCCAATAGATGGCTAATATCCAAAATATAAAAGAACTCAAGAAGCTGACCACCAGAAAAACTGAACAACCCAATCAAAAATGAAGTATAGAACTAAACCGAGAATTCACAACAGAGGAATCTTGAATGACTGAAAACACTTAAAGAAGTGTTCAAATTCTTAGTGATCAGGTAATCACAAATCAAAATGACCCTGAGATTCCACCTTACACAATCAGAGTGGTTAAGGTCAAAAACTCAGGTGACAGCACATGTTGGATAGGATGTGGAGAAGAACACTCTTCATTTGCTGCTGGGATTGCAAACTGGTACAACCATTCTGTAAATCAATCTGGAGATTCCTCAGAAAATTGGAAATAGATCTACATGAAGATCAATCTATACCAATCTTGTACATATACCCAAAAGATGCCACACCATGGAACAGGGACACATGCTCCACTATGTTCATGAAAGCCTTATTTGTGATAGTCAGATGTTATAAACAACCCAGATGCACCACAAAAGAAAAAAGGATACAGAAAATGTTACACAATAAAATACTACTCAACTATTAAGAACAAGGACATCCTGAGTTTTGCAGTTAAACACAAAAAGGAAGGAACTAAAAATTATCATCCAGAATGCCATAAGTCAGATCCAAATGGTATGCACAGTATGTAATCACTAATAAGTGGATATTAGCCAAAAAAAAGTAGAGAATACCCAGAATACAATCCACAAAACTCAAAAAGTTTAACAAGCCAAAGGGCCAAAGTGAGGATGACTCAATTCCACTTGGGAGGGAGAAGAAACAATCACAGGAGGGGGGAAGGGTGGACCTTGGTGGGAGAGCAGACAGAGAGGGGAAGAGGGGAACATGATCAGGTATTGGGTTGGAGGAACAGGACTGAAACCCTGAGGACCAGCAAAAGAATAGAAAGAGGCAACCTTGGGAGGTAGGAGGTAAGGGGACACTCCAGAATAGCAGAGACCTGGGAGGTGAGAAACTCTTAGGACTCAAATGGAGGGACTTTAGATTAAATACCCTACAGTGGGGAACTTGTAGAGCCCACCTCCAGCAGAAAGACAGGGCGAAGGTGTTGCCATTCCACAGCTGACACAGACTTGTACTTGTCTGAGAAAACTGCAGAAACAAAAATGGAGAAGAGCCTGAGGAAAAGGGGATCCAGTTACAGGGCCCTAATTGGGATCCAGCTGAAGGAGAGGCACAAGGACTGACACTATTACTGAGAATATGGTGTGTTAAAAAAGGAGGCCTATCATGACTGCCCCCCAAAAAGACCCAGCAAGCAGATGAAAGAGTCAGATGAAGATATTTATACCCAACAAATTGACAAAAGCTGCTGACCCCTGAGGTTGAATTATGGAAAAGCTAGAAGAAGCTGAGGAGGAGGACAACCCTATAGGAAGACCAGCAGTCTCAACTAACCTGAACCCCAAAGATCTCTCAAAAACTGGGCCACCAAGAAGGTAGCACACAGCAGATGATATGAGGCCAACAACACATATTCAGCAGGAGACTGCGGTTCTGAACACAGTCAGCAAAGACATGCCTAACCCTTAAGAGACAGGAGGACCCAGGGAGTGAGAAGGTCTTGTAAGGTAGGAGGTGGGGATAGGGGACATCCTTTTGGAGAAGGAAAGAAGAGGTATGGGATACAGAACAGTCAGTGGGTGGAACAGAAGGGGGATAAAATATAGCCTAAAATCTAGGTAAAAAAGATTAAATAAAATTTATTTTTCTAAAAAAGTAATATTATCATGAATGTAAAAAAAAGGGGAGAGAGAGAGTCTTAGATTCTCCTCCTTTCTACTGGACAATCTGTCTCAAAACAACTAATAAAGGGCCATAGAACAGGCAAGATCCAATAGATCCCATTCCACCCCCATCTGTCCAAGAGCATTGATGATTATTTACCCTGGACATCAGAAGACTCTTACACCTAACCCTGATGACCCCTGTTATTGAACTTCAATAAAGTCAAATAACCTTAAATGAATCTCCCCATTCAAGACCCTCCCACAAGCTCCACCTTGCATCCTCTCACATCCAACAGACATTCGGTACTTGTGGCCACACCCAGTCTGTAGCCACACCTTAACACCTAATGGAACCTGGCCAGGTGAAAGACAATTTCTTGTTTGCTTTTCTTTCTTTTTTTCTCTTCTCTTCTTTTTTTCTGAGACAGAGTTTCTCTGTATGAACTGTGCTGTGTGTAAGTCAAACTGAAGACAAGTCTGAGCTAGGACTCATAGGGACACACATGCCTATTCCTTCCCACACAGGGCTAGTATTGAAGGTTTGTAACACACAACTATCCCATCCTTTGGGATTTACTCTCCTCTTGAGGCTCCATCCAGAAAAAAAAATGTCCTTACTCTCTAGTCACCATCTCAAGAAATGGGTCTCTTCTCATGCTGCTGCTCAGAGGACATGCACATTCCTGCTAACTGCAGTCACCTCTTAATTTCTCCACTCTTTCCCTTTTTAGACTGGAGCAAGGTCCGTGTACATGTCCCTGACTTCCTGGATCTCACTATACAGACAAGTGAGGCCTCATGATCACAAAACCCCACATGCCATTGGTTCCTAAATCCTGGGATTAAAGGCGTGGTCCACAAACCAATATGGTTACATGTTCTAGATAAAGAAGGGCCTGCTCAGCCAAAAACCATCCTGACTGTTAAACTTTTGAGCCAGCATACCACCACTACACCTGACTGAGCCAATCTGGAGCCTCCATTGATCTCAAGGTCTCCAAATATCCTATTGTGAGTTCTTTCTACTCCTGCACATATGTTTAAAGGAAAATGAATTGGAGAATGCCTACAGTCCCTTCGTCCTAGACGCAGGCCTCTCCATCAATTGATGTCGGCCTTTCTATACAACCCAGGACTTAGACCAGTGCCTAAAATGAAGAATAGAGCACCTAGAGGTCTCTTAAAAGTTCACTCATAGACTGCCCAAACCAGGCATTTTGCTGTTCCTTAGTGTTCATATGTATGGGATAGACTCTAAAAATCTACTTATTTTAAATATCTACTGCCTATGCACAGGGCAAATTTCAGACTTCAACAAACAAAAACCCATACAAACTACAAAAAGTTACCAAGGCTCTATCATGATATCCCCTTCACACAGCAACCTTAAATATTTCATTCAGCCTACCAACTCACCAGGAATCCAGACGGTTGCTGTAACTTGCTAAATCCTCTGTCTGTTTTAATTCTACTCAGAAGACCTGCCCTTATATATCTCTCCAAACTTGGAATTCAATGCTCCTCCCACATGTTGGCTCCACCCACTTGCAATATTCAAATCCTTAATTCTCACACACCCTTTGATGCTCCTCTGGTGGTAAAGCCCATGCCTTTTTTTTTTTTCCCTTTGTAATCCTTTCTTTATTTTAGTTTATATTTCATTATGTTCATTATTTCACAGTCCAAACACTGCTTTCTTCCCAGGCCCCCCTCCCACAATTCTTCACCTCATTCCTCACCCCCCATCTCCCAGAGGATGCCCTCCAAACCAGGCCTTCTCACACCCTGGGTCCTTCCTGGGTTAGGTTTCTCTTCTCCCATTGAGGCTAGACTAGGAGGACCTCTGCTGTATGAGTGTCAGAGGCATAGGACCTGCTCATGTATGTTCCCTGATTGGTGGTTCAGTGTCTGAGAGAACTCACGGGTCTGGGTTAGGTGAGACTGCTTCTCATCCTATGGGGTTGGCCTGCTCCTCTGATTATTGAACATATCCCTAGTATGACCACAGTGTTTCATGGCATCTGTCCAATGCCTGGGTGTAAGTACCTACATCAGGGACAATCAACTGCTTGATGGGCCACTCAGAAGACAGCCACGCAAGGCTGCTGTCTGTAAGCACTCCATAGCATCAATAATAGTGTCAAGCCTTGGAGTCTCCTCTTGACATGGATCCCAAAATGGGCCAGTCACTGGAACTCCACTTACGCAGTACCTTCTCCATTTTTGTCCCTGTAGTTTTTTGGATTTTGTTTGTTTGTGTGTGTGTGTGTGTGTGTGTGTGTGTGTGTGTGTGTGTGTGTGTGTGTTTGTTTTAGAAAGAAGCAATTCTGTGTCAGAGTTTTGACTGTGGGATAGCAATACCATCCCTCCATTGGATGGCCTGTCTTTCTACTGGAGGTGGACTCTATGACTTCCCTGTCTCCACTGGTGAAGATTTTATCTAAGATCCCTTCTTTTGAGTCCTGAGAGTCTCTCACCTCCAAGGCCTTTTGTACTTTCTACAAGGTCTCCCACCTCCCACCCTCAGAAGTTGCATATTTCCATTCATTCTGCTGGCCCTCAGGGCTTTTCTCCTCTCTCCCCCAAAACACTGCCTACACCAGATCAAGATTCACCTTTGCCCTCACCTTATCCTCTCACACCCAGATCCTGCCTTTGTCTCCTGAATGCTGAGATTAAAGGTGTGGTAAAACACAACCAACATTCTCCACTCTTTTTTTTTTTTTTTTTTTGCACGTGTTCGACCTTTTATTTAAATTTCCATTTCATCACAGCAATAAGACACTCGGGGCGGTGCATTTTCTGCGAAAAGATCGTCGCCCGGGGCCAGAGGTGCTGCCCGGCGTACACAAGGTGCCCAAGGAGGTGTCCTCGCGAGGGAGGCACCGCCTGGTCCAGTCTTTTGTGCAGGAACAAAATAAGTTCACTTCCTCGGGCACGGCCACCCACCCCTCCCCCGGCAGATGACAGGGCCGGGCGCGCTCCCACCGCACTTACTCCTGGAGTCCCAGGTGAAGTCGTGGCGAGAGCCGGGGACCATGCGCACGGGCGCGCCGCGGCGAGCTGGTCCCTGACACCCACCAGCTGTTTGTCCTGGCCGAGCCGGCCCCGCCCCGAGACCCCGTCCCGTGCCCCGCCCGCTTCCTTCCCGTGGCCGCACCCCCGCCCGCGGGCCCGAGCGGCCGGCCCCTTTCCCGGTCCCCGGGCGCCCCAGGCGCAGCCCAGCCCGGCCCAGCCCGCCCCCTCCCCCGACCGGCCCCCACCCTCTCCCCCTCCAGCGGTTACTGCTACCCCGGTGCATTGTGGGCGCACGGTCCGTTGTTCATTTGCCATTCGACCTCCGCCAGGGCCTGGTCGGACGGAAACGCTCCGCCGGCTTTATTGTCGGCTCGCTATGTGGCGGAGCCTGGCGGCTTAGCGCGCTTCTCGCATCCGCGCCTCGGCAGCCGGCGGCGGCGACACGACTCCCCCTGAGGACGGAGATCTGTTGGCGGGCCGGTGTGTGCGCGCAGCGCTGAAGCGGGGCAGCGGAGGGGCAACCTCACTCCTCCTCAACTTCGAAGGCCGCACGCGCCCGGCTCGCCGCTCCGCTGCCCGCCCACCGCTCCGCGCGGGACGCTGCCCGGAGCGCGGCGCGGCGCGGGTGGAGAGGACGCGGCTGGGACGGCGGCGGCAGTAGACGCTTGCGGCGGCCCGGGAGCGAGCGGGAGCCGGCGGGAGGGTGAGGCCGGGCCGGCGGGAGCGCAGTGCAGAGCGGCGCAGCGCAGCGCCGGGGGCGGGGGCGGGGGCGAAGCTTTGGGGGAGCCGCGGGGAGCGCGCGGGACGCGGCCGGAGCCCGGGCGCGAGCCGAGGCACCGGGCGGCGGCGGCGGCGGTGACCGCGGAGCGCGCCATGTCGTTCAGTGAGATGAACCGCAGGACGCTGGCGTTCCGAGGAGGCGGGTTGGTCACCGGCGGCGGCGGCCCCACGAAAAATAACGCTGGCGGGGAGGCCTCTTCTTGGCCTCCGCAGCCGCAACCGCGACTGCCCGCGCCGCCCGCGCCGCAGCAGCCGAATACATTCTCCACTCTTGGTACTGTACAAACATCTGCTTTTGCATTCTGTCTTCTCAACTAAGTGTATGAAAGCAGTATGTGCATTTGTGAATGTATGAACACATAAGTCTAGAGGCATGTGGAAGAGGCTGCACTGGATGTCCTGAAAGTGGGGAGACAAAGAACAGAAATATTGGGAACTGAACTGGTTTCTCTGAACTGGTACAAAGATTTTAATTTTCTTGATGTTGTGACACAGTGTAAAGTATGAGAGACGTGTATTATTGTGTTAAAAAAAATCCAGGTGTGGTGGCACACGCCTTTAATACCAGCGCTCTGGAGGCAGACACAGGGAGATTTCTGAGTTCCAGGCCACACTGGTCTTCAAAGTGAGTTCAAGAACAGCCAGAGCTACACAGAGAAACTCTGTCTCCAAAGAAACAAAACAAACAAACAAACAAACAAAAAACAAAAGAAATCACATTATTGATTTAAGGATAAAGTATAAAGAACACAATAGAAAATTATTTCAACTTATTAATTGACTACAGGTGATAGTAAAACTAGTGTGTTAGTACACACTAGGAATTGCCACACTCAGTAGAAGAAAGAAGAAAGACAGAATGTTAAGGCCATGCTGGTCTCCAAGAATAAATGCTGTATCTAATAAATATATGTAGTCTATGTGGTATTCTTAAGTCATGCTGTGGTCAGCAGGCCTGCTGTTACTGGAAGACCATATTGATGTGAGTGGCCTGTACTTTCACCTAAGTCCATGTCAATGGTCCTGCCTGCCTCTATGGGACCTGTCTGGGTCCATAATTCTCCTCCTGCTGGGGCCCATGTTCCTGCTCTGTGTTTTCTCAAGGAACCATGTGGATGCCGATGATATATGCTCCCATTGACTATGAAGAGCAGCTAGTATATTTTTGCTGTGATATCGGTATCTCCATCCTTACAGTTGAGAGAGAATGACAGGGAAATATTCTCTGACAACCAATAACTACATTCCAACCCAATCCATCCCTAAAAACTAACAAACCAGGCAGGAAGTCAACAGAAAAAAAAACTCATAAAATGTGGTGGGATACTGAAGTATATCTCTTTACAGCTGACAATTTCCGGCCAGCGTGGTGGAGGGACACCGCCCTGTTATATTTAAGGGGCAATTCATGAAGAGCATGACCATGCTTCACTAGGTATGTAGGTGAAAAAAACTGACCAAATTCATTTTCCTGTTGCCTCTGCAGCCTACATCTTGTATTCTTTGGATAGAGTTCCATACAGACTTGTTGGAGAAGATGCATTCCTGGTGTGAGGAATTACTATAAGTGCTGAGTTCAAAAAGAGGGCTCACAACTGCTGGTTTCTGACACATGGAGATGGTGGATTCTGCGTTTGGGGCAAGAGCTGAATAACTGAGCCGAGGAGGAGTGCTGATACCCCAATGGTCTCTCAAACATAAAAACTGAACTGGCTGACACAGTAAGGGGGACACATAATTTGGGAAATCCAGAACTGCCACTAGATAGATGGTCTTGCATTGCAGACAGTTCCCTACCCTTCTGCCTATATGGCTGCCCCCTTATATGGCTCTTCCTGAAGCAGTTATTTTTCAAGATTTGATCAATGGGGAGAAGTTTGATTCCTACTCTGAAGAGGAAATCAGTGGACAGATTATCGGGGGACAGATGACATCCAAATGCATCGGGTGTGCAGAAATGCACTGGCAGAGGAAACAGGTAGTTCAGCCTTTGGTATCTGTACTTAACCTTACAAAACACATCGCATAACACGAAGGTTCCTGGACCCAAGAAACAAGGAAGCAGAACGATCTGGACATGAAAGCCACAGTGTAAGGATGTGTCTTTTAAAAGTCAGAAATTTGGAGGAGTGCCCTGAGGTCTATGCCTCCCAGACACTTTGTGGAACCAGTGTCTATGCCTCCCAACTGTACCAGATTTCTGCATTGCAAGACTACAGGCAATGGAAATCCAGCCCGGAAAACATATTAAAAGCCCTTCTACAACCTAGAACTGGGCCAAGGACATGGACAGTTAGGGAAGTGTGTGCTTTGGTTATGGGGAATGTCTACCTCACTAGAGGGGGGAGAGATAAGGAAGGACATAAATTGATCTTGTGTTCAATCAATCCAATCTTTTGAGCCAGTGCCATTGGTTGTACCTTGCATGGATACTTGAGCATATTAAAATATTCTTCCAGGACTACCTTTTTTTCTTAATGAATACAGTGAGGTCTATCCTCTGCCTCCTTGAATCTTTGGAAAAAACTTGTGACACTAGAGACACTTGGGATGTCAGGAGGAGTTGTTGACTTTGGTAGACCTGAAGCAACCTGAGAAGCTTCATAGCCTGGGTTCACTGGAAACCTAAAGGATTTGTTACTTGGAGTTACAGAGTATCCTCTGATTATTTGTGGATCAGGTGGCAAAGGGAAGCCTGAGAGAACTTCAGATTTAGCATTGCATGGAAATTAATACCCATTGGGAGACCTCTATGCACAGGAGAACATGGAAATAAAATAAAAATAGATAAGAGAAGACCCCACAGTCTGTAACTGTTATACTCAGGCCTCCACATCAATTCCTCTAGACTTCTTATACAATATGAGGCTAATGACTCATGTTGAACTGATGAACAGTCCACAAAGAATGGTAGTAACTGTACCAGAACCCTGATGTCTGAGAAGCACTTTACCTATATCTTCTATGATTCTTGAACTCCTATGGATCTCTGTATGTTGAAAACTTGCAAACATCTCCTGTCTTTTCTCAAGGCCCTACACCCATCAAGCTGGGCCTTTGACAAATCTCCACCTCCAAACACACACAAACCATCTCCTGAATGCTACCAAAGGATCTCTTCCACAAGGGCCTTCTCTCTTTCATGAATGTAACCCCTCCAATCCTACACATCATACACAAACTTTATTCACAAGACAAACTCACCAGATAACCAGGAAGTTAATATGCCTTACTTGAATCATCCCTCTCTGTGTTTGAACACTACAACAATGACCAGGATATAAATGTATCTTTTATTTCCTTTGATGTAACTGTCATCTTAGAGTCTTTCTGCTGAATAACTCACATTTTAAAGCTCTTTCTGAAGTTTAGCTAGCTGGTTCAATTCAACTGTTTGATTCAATCTTCTTTGCAATTTGACTTATTTAATCTACCTTCTGTCAGCTTCTCATTGAATTTCTCTGCTTGTCTGAAAACTGTTAATTAGTGCTAGTCTTCTGCCTCTTTCTTATTCTCTGGCTTCAAGTGCCTGTGCTGATATGCACTGAATGAACTCAGACAGGAAAACTCAACTCCATCGACCTGACCTGCACTCAGGGCACTGATTCTCAATTAACTCAACTCACTCAACTGCCTCTCTCTGCTATATTCTCAAGTAGCTGTACTCCTGAGTGTTTGATGCATCCTATCTCTGACTCATTCTGTCAAATTTTTCTCTAATTCATCACTTTCTCTGCCCCTCAAATTAATGTCATTGTTTGCAATTAAATGTCTGTGCTAAAGTGTTGTACTTCCCACCTTAGGAAAGTTGTGGTCTACTACGTCCAGACAGCTTTACTAACCTCAGCACGAAACAGAGGAGTCTTTCTTCTTTTCAATGCTTCATCTTCTCCATCTGATCTCAGGAGCCCAACAGCCAATCTTTAACCTTAGAAATGCCACATAGCCATGCTGACCCACCCGTTCTGAACTTTGTATACTTTCCCACCTGCTGTGCATCAGCTTCCACATATCCCAAGGAAAGAAGCATGATGTGAAAATCACCTGTGTTTCATCCTCCCTGCGTGGTATGCTGCCGAACCAGGATACTCCAAAGAAAGAAGTGAAAACCTGAACAAAACTCAAGAGTTCCAGCCAGAATGACTAACATGTGTGGCAATCTGTGTTCCAGACAAATCACACGGACATAGAAGGTCTTTGAATCTGCTCAGAGCCGCCATATTGTTGGATTAAAATTCCTTGACACCCGGGCTTACATATATTGTCCACGAAAGAATCTCAAATGTCTACCCAGTCATTGGATCCTCTGACCCTGCAGGCCTGTGTCAATTTCCTCCTGTGTCAATGAGTTCAAGGCTCTTTCCCACTTTCTTTTCTATTAGATTTCGTGTGTCTGGTTTTATGTTTAGGTCCTATATCCACTTGGACTTCAGCTTTGTATACTGTGTATAAATTGTCTCCATATACATTTTTAAGTGTACAGACTGCCAGTTACACCAGGAAGATTTTTAGAAGGTGCTTTCTTTTTCCATTGTATATTTTTGGTTCCTTTCTCAAAAATGAAGTGTCCATAAGTGTGTGGTTTTATTTCTGCATCTTCAATTGTATTTCATTTTTCAGCATGCCTATCTCTGTCCCAACACCATACAGGTGTTTTTACCACTATTTCTGTGTAGTCTAGCTTGAGGTCAAGGATCTAGATTTGCCCAGAAGTTCTTTAATTTCTGGGTTGTTCTTTTTTTTTTTTCCCTGAGACTGGGTTTCTCTACAAGTCCCTGGCTATCCTGGAGTTCACTTTGTAAACCAGGCTGACCTCGAACTCAGAAATTAGCCTGCCTCTGCCTCCAGATTGCTGGGATTAAAGGCGTGTGCCACCATGCCCGGCTTTCTTTAATTTCTAACAATTATTTTTGTAGACAGGCTTGGTGACACACGCTTTTAATATAAGCAATTGGGAGGCAGAGGCAGGCAGATTTCTAATTTTGAGGGCAGCCTGGTCTACAGAGTGAGTTCCAGGACAGCCAGGGCTACACAGAGAAACCCTGTCTAGAAAAACAAACAAACAAACAAACAAACAAAGAATTATTTTTCTATTCTTGGTTTTTGTCTTTCCAGATGAATTAGAGAATTTCTCTTTAGAGGTTTTGAAGAATTGTGTCAGGATTTTTGGGGGATTGCATTGAATCTGTAGATTGCTTTTAGTAGGATGGCCAGTTTTACTATATTAATTCTGCCAATGTGTGAGCATGGGAGATTTCTCCATTTTCTGAGATTTTTTTTGATTTCTTTCTTGAGAGACTTGATGTCATTGTCATATAGATCTTTCATTTGTTTGGTTAGAGTTACCCTAAGATTTTATATTACTTGTGGCTAGTGTGAAGGGTGTTGTTTCCTAATCTCTTTCTCAGCCTTTTTATCATTGGTATAAAGAAAGTTAATGATTTATTTGAATTAATTTCACATTCAGTCACTTTGCTGTTTATCAGATGTAGAAGTTCTCTGGTAGTATTTTGGGGGTCACTCATGGACAGTCTTATGTCATCTGCAATCAGTGATACCTTTAATTCCTCTTTGCCATCCCCTTGATCCCTTTTTATTGTCTTAATGCTCTAGTTAGAACTTTGAGTACTATATTGAATATTTATGGGGAGAGTGTGTATCCTTGTCTTGTCCCTGATTTAAGTGGGAGTGCTTCAAGTATCTCTACATTTAATTTGATATTAGATGTTTGTTTGCAGTAATTTGCTTCTAGGATGTTTAGGAATGGGAATTAAATTCCTGATCTCTCCAATAAATCCATCCTTGATTGACTTAAATTCTGTATTAGAGCCACCCTGAAAGGCAAAGGAAGGTGTTTTTTTTTTTTTTTTTTTTTTTTCTGGATCCACAATGACCAAATTTAAATTTCTTCTCTGAAATGCCAATTTTAACATTCTTTTCTGGAAAGTTACTTTTTAATTCTTTTAACACTTGACTTCCTGCAGATTCACTTGACTGTGTCTTTGAGCCCTCTGTAAAAGCTGAAGGAGCTTCATGTGGCTTATGAGTTGGCTTGGAGGCTTCACAAGCTACACATTTCGGAAAGAGCTCTCATATTGTACAGAATAAACAGCACACTTCCACTCTCCATCCTTTTTGGTGAATAAGCCTTCAAATCCACTCTTTGGAGACCTGCTTGTCTCTGAAGAGACAGGGGCATCTTTTATTAGATATTTTCTTAATTTACATTTCAAATGCCATCCCTAAAGTCCTCTATACCCTCCCCCCACCCTGCTCCTCAACTTATTCACTACCACTTCCTGGTCCTGGCATCCCGCTTTCCTGGGGCATATAATCTTCTCAATACCAAGGCCCTCTTCTCCCATTGATGGTCAATTAGGCCATCCTCTGCTACATACCCAACTAGAGACACAAGCTCTGGGGGCTCCTGGTGAGTTCATATTGATGTTCGACCTATAGCATTGCAGACCCTTTACTCCTTGGGTACTTTCTCTAGCTCCTTCATTGGGGGCCCTCTGTTCTAACCAATAGATGTGTGTGAGCATCCACTTCTGTATTTTCCAGGCAGTGAAATAGCATCACAAGAGACAGCTATATCAGGGTCCTGTCAGCAAAATCTTTCTGGCATATGCAATAGTGTCTAGGATTTGTGGTTATTTATCAGATTGATTCCCGGGTCAGGGCAGCCTCTGCATGGTCCTTCCTTTCATTTCAGCTCTGAACGTTGTCTCTCTAACTCCTTCCATTTATATTTTGTTCCCCATTCTAAGAAGGAATGAAGTATCCAAAACTTCTTCTTCCTTCTTCTTGAGTTTCATGTGTTTTGCAAATTGTATCTTGGGTGGTCTAATTTTATGGGCTAATATCCATTTAACAGTGAGTGCATATTATGTGAGTTCTTTTGTTATTGGGTTACCTCACTCAGGATGATATCCTGCAGACCCATCCATTTGCTAAAGAATTTCCTAAATTCATTGTTTTTAATAGCTGAGTAGTACTCCACTGTGTAAAGGTACCACATTTTCTGTATCCATTCCTCTGTCGAGGGACATCTGGATTGTTTCCAGCTTCTGGCTATTATAAATAAGGCTGCTAGGAACATAGTGGAGCATGTGTCCTTATTACCAGTTGGAAAAATCTTCTGGGTACATGCCCAGGAAGGTATTGCTGGATCTTCCAGTAGTACTATATCCAATTTTCTGAGGAACCGCCAGATTGATTTCAAGATTGTTTGTACAAGCTTACAATCCCACCAGCAATGGAGGAGTGTTCCTCTTTCTCCACATTCTTGCCTGCATCTGCTTTCACCTGAATTTTTGATCTTAGCCATTCTGACTGGTGGGAGGTAGAATCTCAGGGTTGTCTTGATTTGCATTTCCCTGATGATTAAGGATGTTGAACATTTTTTCAGGTGCTTCTCAGGCAATCGGTATTCCTCAGTTGAGAATTCTCTGTTTAGCTCTCTGCCCCATTTTTAAATGGAGTTATTTGATTTTTCTGGAGTTCAGCTTCTTGAGTTCTTTGTATATATTGGATATTGGATAATCCTATCAGATTTAGGATTGGTAAAAATCCTTTCCTAATCTGTTGGTGGCCTTTTTGTCTTATTCACACTGCCTTTTCCCTTATAGAAGGTTTGCAATTTTATGAGATCCCATTTGCCAATTTTCCATCTTACTGCACCAGCCACAGCTGTTCTTCTTTTCAGGAATTTTTTCCTCTGTGCCCATATCTTCAAGGCTTTCCTCCTGATTTGTCCTCTATAAGTTTTGCGGTCTCTGGTTTTAGGTGGATTTCCTTGATCCACTTAGACTTGAGCTTTTTGCAAGGCAATAAGAATGGCTAAATTCACATTGTGTTACATGATAATAGTCAGTTACTCCAGCACCATTCATTGAAAATACTGTCTTTTTCCATTTGATGGTTTTAGCTCCTTTGTCAAAGATCAAGTGACCATAGGTGTGTGGGTTCATTTCTGGGTTTTCAGTTCTATTCCACTGATCTACCTGTGTGTCTTTCTACCAGTACCATGCAGTTTTTACCATAGTTGCTCTGTAGGACAGCTTGGGGTCAGGCATAGTGATTCCACCAGAGGTTCTTTAATTGTTGAGAATAGTTTTTGTTATCCTAGGTTTTTTTGTTATTCCAGATGAATTTGCAAATTGCCTTGAATTTGGGTCCCCAATGGAGGAGCTAGAGAAAGTATCAAAGGAGCTAAAGAGATCTGCAACCCTGTAGGTGCAACAACATTATGAACTAACCAGTAACCCGGGACTCTTGACTCTAGCTGCATATGTATCAAAAGATGGCCTAGACGGTCATCACTGAAAAAGAGGCCCATTGGACATGCAAACTTTATATGCCCCAGTACAGGGGAACACCAGGTTCAAACAGTGGGAATGGGTGGGTAGGGAAGTGGGGGGGGAGGGTATGGGGGACTTTTGGGATAACATTGGAAATGTAATTGAGGAAAATACCTAATTAAAAATATTTTAAAAAATAAAAAAATAATACTTGAAGTTGTTATCATACAGATCTTTCACTTCCTTAATTAGAGTCACACCAAGGTATTTTATATTTTTTGTGACTATTGTGAAGGGTGTTGTTTCCCTAATTTCTTTCTCAGCCTTTTTATCCTTTGTGTACAGAAAGACCATTGACATGTTCGAGTTAATTTTATATCCAGCTACTTCACTGAAGCTCTTTATCAGGTTTAGGAGTTCTCTGGTGGAATTTTAGGGTCACTTATATATACTATCATATCATCTGCAAAAAGTGATATTTTGATACTTCCTTTCCAATTTGTATCCCCTTGATCTCCTTTAGTTCTCGAATTGCTCTGGCTAGGACTTTAAGTACTATGTTGAATAGTTAGGGAGAAAGTGGGCAGCCTTGTCAAGTCCGTGATTTTAGTGGGATTGCTTACAGTTTCTCACCATTTACTTTGATTTTGGCTACTGGTTTGCTGTAGATTGCTTTCATCATGTTTAGGTATGGAACTCGAATTCCTGATCTTTCCAAGACTTTTATCACAAATGGGTGTTGGATTTTGTCAACTGCTTTCTCTGCATCTACAGAGATTACCATGTGGTTTTTGTCTTTGAGTTTGTTTATATAGTGGATTACATTGATGGATTTCCATATATTAAACCATCCCTTCATCCCTGGAATGAATCCGACTTGATCAGGATGGATGATTGTTTTCATGTGTTCTTGGATTCGGACTGGATTGGATTAGTGAAAATTTTATTGAGTATTTTTGCATCGATAGTCATAAGGGAAATTGGTCTGAAGTTCTCAATCTTTGTTGGGTCTTCCTGTGGTTTAGGTTTCAGAGTAATTGTGGCTTCACAGAATGAATTTGGTAGAGTACCTTCTGCTTCTATTTTGTGGAATAGTTTATAAAGAAATGGAATTAGATTTTCTTTGAAGGTCTGATAGAACTCTGCACTAAACCCATCTGGTCCTGGGCTTTTTTTTTTTGGTTGGGAGACTATTAATGGCTGCTTCTAGTTCTTTAGGGGATGTAGGACTGTTTAGATCATTAACCTGATCCTGATTTAACTTTGGTACCTGGTATCTGTCTAGAAATTTGTCCATTTCATCCAGGTTTTTCAGTTTTGTTGAGTATAGCCTTTTGTAGAAGGATCTTATGGTGTTTTAGATTTCTTCAGGATCTGTTGTTATGTCTCCCTTTTCATTTCTGATTTTGTTAATTAGGATGCTGTCCCTATGCCCTCTAATGTGTCTGGCTAAGGGTTTATCTATCTTGTTAATTTTCTCAAAGAACCAGCTCCTCATTTGGTTGAGTCTTTGAATAGTTATTTTTGTTTCCACTTGGTTGATCCCCACCCCACCCCCCGAGTTTGATAATTTCCTGTTGTCTAATCCTCTTGGGTGAATTTGCTTCCCTTTTGTTCCAGAGCTTTTAGGTGTGTTGCAAATCTGCTAGTGTGTACTCTCTCAGGTTTCTTTTTGGAGGCACTCAGAGCTATGAGTTTCCCTCTTAAAAATGCTTTCATTGTGTCCAATAGGTTTGGGTATGTTGTGGCTTCATTTTCATTAAACTGTAAAAAGTCTTTAATTTCTTTCTTCATTTCTTCCTTGACCAAGGTATCATTGAGAAGAGTGTTGTTCAGTTTCCACATGAATGTTGGCTTTCTATTATTTATGTTGTTACTGAAGATCAGCCTTAGTCCATGGTGATCTGATAGGATGCATGGGACAATTTCAATATTTTTGTATATGTTGAGGCTTGTTTTGTGACCAGTTATGTGGTCAGTTTTGGAGAAGGTACCACAAAGTACTGAGAAGAAGGTATATCCTTTTGTTTTAGGATAAAAGGTTCTGTAGGTATCTGTCAGATCCATTTGTTTCATAACTTCTGTTAGTTTCACTGTGTCCCAGTTTAGTTTCTGTTTGCAGGATCTGTCCATTGATGAAAGTGGTGTATTGAAATCTCCCACTATTATTGTGTGAGGTGCAATGTCTGCTCTGAGATTTACTAAAGTGTCTTTAATGAATGTGGCTGCCCTTGCATTTGGAGCATAGATATTCAGAATTGAGAGTTCCTCTCGGGAGATTTTACCTTTGAGTATAAAGTGCCCCTCCTTGTCTTTTTTGATAACTTTGGGTTGGAAGTCGATTTTATTTGATATTAGAATGGCTACTCCAGCTTTTTTCTTCAGACCATTTGCTTGGAAAATTGTTTTCCAGTCTTTCATTCTGAATTAGAGTCTGTCTTTTTCCCTGAGATGTGTTTCTTGTAAGTAGCAAAATGTTGGGTCCTGTTCTTGTAGCCAGTCTGTTAGTCTATGTCATTTTATTGGGGAATTGAGTCCATTGTTTTATTTTATTTTTTTCTGTTATTATCCTTTGAAGGGCTGGATTCCTGGAAAAATAATGTGTGGATCTGGCTTTGTCGTGGAATATTTTGGTTTCTCCATCTATGGTAATTGTGAGTTTTGCTGGGTATACTAGGCTGGGCTGGCATTTGTGTCCTCTTAGTGTCTGTATAACATCTGTCCAGGATCTTCTGGCTTTCATAGTCTTTGGTGAAAAGTCTGGTGTAATTCTGATAGACCTGCCTTTATATGTTACTTACACTTTTTCCCTTATTGCTTTAAATATTCTATCTTTATTTAGTGCATTATGTGTCGGTGGGAATTTCTTTTCTTTTTCTGTCTATTTGGAGTTCTGTAGGCATCTTATATGTTCATGGGCATCTCTTTCTTTAGGTTTGGGAAGTTTTCGTCTATAATTTAGTTAAAGATATTTGCTGGCCCTTTAAGTTGAAAATCTTCATTCTCATCTACTCCTTTTATCCATAGGGTTGATCTTCTCATTGTGTCCTGGATTTCCTTGATGTTTTGAGTTAGGATCTTTTTGATTTTGTATTTTCTTTGATTGTTGTGCTGATATTCTCTATGGAATCTTCTGTACCCGAGATTCTCTCTTCCATCTATTGTATTCTTTTGTTGATGCTCGAATCTACAGTTCCAGATTTCTTTCCTAGGTTTCCTATCTCAAGAGTTGCCTCACTTTGGGTTTTCTTTATTGTGTCTACTTCCCTTTTTAGGTCTAGTATGGTTTTGCTCATTTTCTTTCTTTTTAAAGATTTATTTATTTATTATATGTGAGTACACTGTAGCTATCTTCAAACACTCCGGAGGAGAGCGTTAGATCTTGTTAAGGATGGTTGTGAGCCACCAAGTGGTTGCTGGGATTTGAACTCAGGACCTTTGGAAGAGTATTCCGCGCTCTTAACCACTGAGTCATCTCACCAGCCCGGTTTTGTTCATTTTCATCACCTGTTTGGATGTGTTTTCCTGTTTTTCTCTAAGGACTTCTACCTGTTTGGTTGTGTTTTCCTGTTTTTCTTTAAGGACTTATAACTATTTAGCAGTATTCTCCTGTATTTCTTTACGTGAGTTACTAAAGTCCTTCTTGATGTCCTATACCATCATCATGAGTTATGTTTTTAAATCTGGGTCTAGCTTTTTGGGTGTGTTGGGTGACCAGGACTTGCCTAGGTGGGAGTGCTGCATTCTGGTGATGGTGAGTGGTCTTTGTTTCTTTTAGTAAGATTCTTACGTTTGCCTTTCACCATCTGGTAATCTCTGGAGTTAGTTGTTATAGTTGTTTTAGTGCTTATTCCTCTCTTGATTCTGTTAGCCTCTATCAGCAGACCTGGGAGCTTAGCACTCTCCTGAGTTTCAGTGGGCAGAGCACTTTCTGCAGGCAAGCTCTCATCTTGCAGGGAAAGTGCACAGATATCTGGCATTCGGACCTGCCTCCTGGCAGAAGATGAAGGCCCGAAACAGGGCCTGTTCCAGAAGTTGTGTCACTTTGGCCTGTCCCAGAAGCTGTTAGCTTCTGTAGTCCACACTCCCACCTGTGCTGACTAGTCTTAGAGTGATCTGAGAACCAAGATGGCTCCCCCAGGTGCTCCAACAAAGCCCTCCTTGGCGGGGCAGACACGTCTTCTCTGACAGGGAAGGTGCCCGGATGTCTGGAGCCCAAAATGGGGTCTTCCTCAGTAGTTGTGTGGCATCTGCCAGTCCCAGAAGCTGTTAGCTTCTGTAGTCCACACTCTCCACCTTCGTAGACTAGTCTTGGAGGCATCTGGGAACCAAGATGTCTCCCCCAGGTGCTCTAGCCAAGATGTGTACACTTAAAACCACATGTTTTATAGGCTTTGATTTGAGGAATTATAACCCTGAATCCTAATGGGTGTCCATGCATGATTTGAGTTTGGTTACCCACATCAGTGTGTCAGAGCTACATGTAATTCAGCCACCAAGAAATCCCTTACATCTGTCCTCTGCTGGCACACACAAAACTGAAGACACCTGTAATTACAAGTTTTACTTACAAGCTCATTACATTCTAATAGTAAGCTGCTAGAACAGGTCTGAAATTTGAAGGCATTGAGATGACTAACCAAGGAGGACCCTTAATGCCTATAACCCAGCACCTCATAGACACACCCATCCTAAGACACTCAGAAGAACTAGTATAGAGTGCACATGTTAGATTGCAAATGGGAGTACCTTTGCCCACCTATTTCGGTTGTTTTACTGAACTTGTGAGGCAAAGGACTTGATATCACAGACTACATGGAACATAATTTGAGCAGGGACTTACTTGCCTTAATCCTTTATGTAGTTTGGACATGAAGTATTCTCATACTAAGCCGAGGACAATGAGACTGACTTATTAACTCTTCCTCCCTCTTGCAGAAAGAAAAATGACTCCTGCAGAAAACAACAGTAAATCAATCTGGAAAGACCAAGGACCAGAGCAGGAGCAGATATCAGGTTTGCTGGCAGGGTCGGGTGGAAAGATGGGTACACATGAAGCCACATGCTCTATAGTTTTTTATCTGAAGAATTAGAACTTTGAATTCTTATGTATGTGCATGCAGTTTTGGAGTTTGGTTACCAGCACCCACATCAAGTTCTCAGAGCTACATGTAAGTGTGGACCCAAAAATTCCAACATCTCTGCCTTCTGCAGGCACATGGCTCATAAATACCCACACATAGACATGTAATTACAAGTTAAAAATAAGTCTTTGTTTTAATAGTGGATATTTCATGAGGAAAGAAACCTAAATTGACCTCTGGCACTCACTTTACATGTACACACACATTTAAGACTGATTGCATACTACACAAATATGTACATGAATACTTCTACATTGTCGAGATAGAGGTCTGGAAGAGTTATTTGGGTTTCTGAGCCCTAGTGGACTGTTCTTTGTGCCTGTTCTTATACAGCTATCCCTACTTGCCTAAATGTTTTCTTTCAGGGTACATTACTGTATTTGTCAGCAAGTTTTGGCAGGTGGAAGTTCTTCAAATGATTCCAAAATGAATTTTAAAATAGCCTTATAAATTTCTTGGAGGTAAATGATCATCTATGCTCTTTATATTGACTGCATAAAGTTGCATCTGTGTTTGGGTATTAAGCTGTTATTAATAAGGTTGTATCCTGAGGCTTGTCTTGTTCAGTCATAGAAAGGTTTCCTGTATTCTAGAACCAACAAGAGTTCAATTGCCAGGCTATCTAACTATGCCTGCTAAAGGAGTTGTGACAATAATACCACCACCAAGAAAACAGAGACGGGAAGAAGATCACTTGGCCACTTTTCTGAAGAACCCAGGTTCAGGTTTAAGCTACTATTTGCCAGATTATATCTTTAAATCTAGTTTCAGGGAATCTGCTCTCTTGTGGTCTCAGAGGGCACAGCCTACACAGGTTATAGGGACATGCATACAGGCAAGGCATTTTAAAGATATAGACATCTTTAAAAATTAAGATTGTTTGTGAGCAAGAAAGACATGGAAAGTCAAACTCTGGTCCATATGTGTGCACACAATTGTGCACATGGACTTGCTTGTCTACACAGAGAGAGCTCTGATAACCAAGCAGAGGAAAAGCTCCAACAGAAAAGTGACTCCAAATGCTAACACTTCCTTAGGAGCCACTACCCAATTTCTGATTCAATTTTTTAGTGTCTTGATATTGCACAGGTAGCCATAGCTGAGTATCTTCATGTGCCCAACAGCGGTATTATGTCCAGGGAACAGCAGTTCACAGCTTTTCTTCCCATCCTCTGTTCCCTAAGGGTAGGGGAGTTGATAAAATGGTATCTCAGCTTTGAACAAAAAGCAAAGTCATGTTCCTTCAAGGAACCCATATTCACGTGGCTCAGAACTTCCCTTAAAAATGGTTCCACATAGTTTGCTGTCCTCTTCTGGCCTGAAAGGGCACATGCATACATACATAGACATGTACAAATTTTTTTCAACAAAACAAAACAAAACAAAACAAAACAAAAACAAGTAGGTGCCTACAGAGGAAAGAGACCATGTGCATGCACATGAACACACAGAAAGTTGAAGACAGCTCTAATTACAAGAATTAAGTAGATAGGTATGTACACAGTTCTGAAATTTGATGGCATTGAGGTAGACTAATGAAGATGAACTAACCCTTAAATCCTGTGACCAATACCCCATTGTGTCACCTAAGCTATGCAACACAGAAAACTAGTGCAGAATGTACATGTTATGTTCCAAATGGTGTTTATCTTTGCCTATGTCTGCTGCTTATTTGTACTTCTGAGGCAAGGGCTTGACATCACAGACAACTAGGGGCATAAACTAAGTAGAGGCTTGCTTTAAACCCCTCTGTAGATTAGACAAATTGAGTAATTAGACTGACTGCCTTATTAACTCTTCCTCTCTGTTGCAGAAAGCACAATGTATCCTTCAGAAAATGACAGTAGAGCAATCCTGAAAGACCATGGATCAGAAGAAGTGGAACAGACTTTAGGTTTGCAGGCTGGGTAGGGTTGTACATATGGGTATACTTAAATATACATTTTATTGGTTTTGATTTGAGAAATTAGACCCAATAATTCTAATATGTGTGCATGCAGGATTGGAGTTTGGTTATCCACATAGGGTTTTCAGAGCTACATATAATTCAGGCTCCAAGAAATCCCACACATCTGTCCTCTGTTGGCACACACAAAACCGAAGACACCTGCAGTTATAAGTTTTATTTACAAGCTCATTACATTATAATAGCAAGATGCTAGCACAGGTCTGAAATTTGAAGGCATTGAGGATGAGTAAGAATAACTCTTAATGCCTATAACCCAGCACCTCATATTCACACCTATCCTAAGGCACTCAGAATAACTAGTGTAGAATGCACATGTTATAGGTTGCAAATGGGAGCATCTTTGCCTGCCTATGTCGGCTGTTTTAATGAACTTGTGATACAAAGGACCTGACATCACAGACTACATGGAACACAATCTGAGCAGGGACTTACTTGCCTTAACTCTTTATGTAGTTTGGACATGAAGTATTCTCATACCAAGCTGTGACAATTAGACTGACTTATTCACTCTCCTTGTTGCAGAAAGCACAATGTCTCCTTCAGAATATGACACTAAATCATCCTGAAAGACAAAGGATCAGGGCAGGAGCAGACATCAGGTTTGCCAACAGGGTGGGGTGTAAAGATGGGCACATTTAAAGCCACATGCTCTATAGGTTTTGATCTTAAGAATTAGACCTTTGAATTCTTATGTATGTGCATGCAAGTTTGGAGTTTGGTTACCAGCATCCCCATCAAGTTCTCAGAACTATGTGTAACTCTGGATCCAAAAAAATCCAACACCTCTGTCCTCTGCTGGCACAAGGCTCTCATTAATTCCCACACATAGACATGTAATTACAAGTTAAAAATAAGTCATTAATAGTGATTTTTTTTGAGGAGGGAAACCAAAGGTTTATCTCTCATATCCATATCAATATGCACACATATGCTTGACACCTATGACGTATCTCATACAGTATATGCACAAACAATCCTTTCAAATTTACTAGATAGTAATTTTAAGTGCTTCAGCCCCAGTTGAATGTTATCTGTGTCTATCCTCTTACCACTATCCCCACTGGCTTTAATGTTGTTTCTTTCAGGGTATATGACTCTTTATATTGGTCTACAAGATTGGGGGTGAGGGATTTCTTGGTTTCATTGATTCTATCATGAATTTAATAGCACCTTGACAATTTCTTTTTGAGGAATTATCAGCAAGGCTCTTGATATTGACTGCATTAAATTGCAACTGTGTTTGGGTACATTGCTGTTATAAATAAGGTTGAATATTGAAAAGACAATAAAATAGTCAAAGAAATGTTTCCTGCACTAGATCCAAAGTTCAACCCTCAAAATATTCTGGTGAGAGGAGCATGTGCCTATAATACCACTACCTAGGAGGTAGAAACAGGATTATCCCTGGTGATGTCTGGCCAGCCCATTAAACCATGGTGAGATCCAGGTTTAGTGAGACTCTCCATAACTAAGATTGGAGACCAGAGAGGTAGCTCAGAGGGTAAGATCACTTGGTAACTTTTCTGGAGAATCCAGGTTCAGTTTTCAGCTTCCACATGACAACTGATATCTGTAAGTCTAGTTCCAGAGTATGCTGTCCTCTTATGGTCTCAGCAGGCCCAGCCTACACAGGATACAAGGATATACATACAGTCAAAGCATTTTTTTCAATTTTTTATTGGATATTTTCTTCATTTACATTTCAAATGCTATCCCAAACCTCTCCTATACCCTACTCCCACGCTGCTTCCCTACCCACCCACTCCCACTTCTTGGCCCTGGTATCCTCCTGTACTGGGTCATATAAAGTTTGTAAGACCAAGGGGGCTCTCTTCCTAATGATGGCCAGCTAGGCCATCTTCTGCTACATATGCAGCTAGAGACACAAGCTCTGGGGATACTGGTTAGTTCATATTTTTGTTCCACGTATAGGGTTGCACAACCCTTCAGCTCCTTGGGTACATTCTCTAGCTCCTCCATTGGGGATCCTGTGTTCCATCCAATAGAGGACTGCAAGCGTTAACTTCTGTATTGGCCAGACACTGGCATAGCCTCACAAGAGACTTCTATTTCAGGGTTCTTTCAGCAAAATCTTGCTGGCATATGCAATAGTGTCTGGGTTTGGTGGCTGATTATGGATATATCCCCGGGAGGGGTAGTCTCTGGATGGTCCATCCTTTCATCTTGGCTCCAAAATTTTTCTCTGTAATTCATTCCATCGGTATTTTGTTCCTCATTCTAAGGAGGGACGAAGTAGCCACACTTTGGTCTTCCTTCTTGAGTTTAATGTGTTTTGCAAATTGGATCTTGTGTATTCAAAGTTTCTGGGCTAATATCCGCTTATCAGTGATTGCATATTAAGTAACTTCTTTTGTGATTGGGTTACCTCACTCAGGATGATATCCTCCAGATGCATCCATTTATCTAAGAATTTCCTAAATTCATTGTTTTTAATTGCTGAGTAGTACTCCATTGTGTAAATGTAACACATTTTCTTTATCCATTCCTCAGTTGAGGGACATCTGGGTTCTTTCCAGCTTTTGGCTATTATAAATAAGGCTGCTATGAACATAGTGGAACATGTGTCCTTATTACCAGTTGGAACTTCTTCTGGGTATATGCCCAGGAGAGATATTGCTGGATCTTCCAGTAGTACTATGTCCAATTTACTGAGGAACCACCAGACTGATTTCCAGAGTTGTTGTACAAGCTTGCAAGCCCACCAACAATGGAGGAGTCTTCTTCTTTCTTCACATCGTCGCTAGCATCTGCTGTCATCCAAATTTTTGATCTTTGCCATTTTGACGGGTGTGAGGTGGAATCTCAGGGTTTTTTTGATTTGCATTTATCTGATAATTAAGGATGTTGAACATTTTTTCAATTGCTTCTCAGCCCTTCCATATTCCTCAGTTGAGAATTCTTTGTTTAGAGAATTCTTTGATAAGCTTTGTACCCCATTTTTAATGGGGTTACTTGAATTTCTGGAGTCCAGCTTCTTGAGCTCTTTGTATTTATTGGATATTAGTCCCCAATCAGATTTAGGATTTGTAAAAATCCTTTCCCAATTTATTGGTGGCCTTTTTTTCTTCTTTACACTATCTTTTGCCTTACAGAAGCTTTGCAATTTTATGAGGTACCATTTGCTGATTCTTGATCTTACAGCAGAAGCCATTGCTGTTCTGTTCAGGAATTTTCCTCCTGTACCCATATCTTCGAGGCTTTCCCCTACTTTCTCCTCTATAAATTTCACTGTCTCTGGTTTTATGTGAAGGTCTTTGATCCACTTAGACTTGAGCTTTGTATAAGGAGATAAGGATGGATCAATTTGCATTCTTCTACATGATAACCACCAGTTGTGCCAGCACCATTTTTTGAAAATGCTCTTTTTTCCACTGGATGGTTTTAGCTCCCTTGTCAAAGATCAAGTGACCATAGGTTTGTGGGTTCATTTCTGGGTCTTCAATTCTATTCCATTGATCTACCTGTCTGTCTCTGTACCAGTACCATTCAGTTCTTTTTTTTTTTTAATCACAATTTCTCTCTAGTACAGCTTGAGATCATGCATGGTTATTCATCACATCTTTAAACATTAAGATTTGAGAGTGACTGAGAACGACATGAAATGTCAAACTCTAGCCCATACTTGTACACAGAAATATGCACATGGACTGGTCTACTCCCATGTACACACAGAGCCTTGACAGCCAAGTAGAGGACATGCTTCTACAGAGAAGTGACTCCAGATGTTGACCCTTCCTCTCTGATGCAACATTTAAGTGTCTTGATATTGCACAGATAGCTTCAGCTGCATGCTTTCATCTGGCCAACAGCTGTATCATGTGCAGCAGACAGCAATTCATTGCTTTCCTCCCCATCCCCTGTTCCCTAAGAATGGAGGTAGTTCATAATATTGTATCTCTGTTTTGTACATGAAGCAAAATCATGTTGGTTGGGTTTTTTCTTCCCTTTTTTAGAAACCTTACAATCTAAGGAAGAAGATGAAGTGACAGAGGCAGGTAAAGAAGGTGACTAATATTCTTATTCGTGGTCAGTCTATAGAGGGGCTGGGTGAAAACAACATGTGGAATTTAGATAGGAGATTAGGGTCCTGGTTTCACTAGTGTCTCTGCCTGAACCTTACCTGTGAGTCATGGGGATGAACATCACAGACAGAGCCATGTGGCTCACTGCAAATTCTGTTGGGTTGCAGCTTATGGAAATTTCAAATAACCCATAAATCCAGCAAACTGACAACACAAGCCCAAGGTTGACTAGTTCTTAACACAGCTAAGAGTAGTTAACCACACTGATAAAATTTAGAGATTTTATTATTTTTTAAAATATTTTTATTAGGTATTTTCCTCATTTATGTTTCCACTGCTATCCCAAAAGTCCCCCATACCCTCCCCCCACTCCCCTACCCACCCACTCCCACTTTTTGGCCCTGGCATTCCCCTGTACTGGGGCATATAAAGTTTGCAAGTCCAATGGGCCTCTCTTTCCAGTGATGGCCGACTAGGTCATCTTTTGATACATATGCAGCTAGAGTCAGGAGCTCTGGGGGTACAAACACAGAAGTGGATGCTCACAGTCAGCTATTGGATGGATCACAGGGCCCCCAATGGAGGAGCTAGAGAAAGTACCCAAGGAGCTAAAGGGATTTTATTAGGTTTAAAATTAGCATTCAATGTGAATTTGGTTCTTTTTCTTAGTGGTTTTATTATCATAGATTATATATAATGAGTTCCCATTTGATATTTTTGTACAGCCATCCCTACCTCCACTTTGATTTGTGGTCACCCAATGTGTTGATTGGGTTGCTTACCCGAGTCTGGGAGAAAGGTTAATTACAGAGGCATAGGCACCTTACCAGTGGATACACCTCAGAAGAAAGTCTCATTTCCCAGCAACCAGTAAATAGATACTCAGGCAGTGGCAGGACCTCATGTATTCCAGGCTGGTCTCAAACTCTTTATGTAGTTTAGGATGATCTTGAACAATTAATCCTCCTGAGTTCTAGAATTACAGGGTGTGTGTGAGTGTGTGTGTGTGTGTGTGTGTGTGTGTGTGAACACATCCAGTTTATATTGTGGTAAGAGTTTAACAACAAGGCAAGTGACTCTATCCACTGAGCCACCTCCCCAGACCCACTGTGTCATCACTCATGTAGTTTCTTCTAATTTGTCATCATCTTCCACTTCCAGCCTCTGCCCTCCACCCCATAGCTCACCTTCTGCTCTCATGTCACATGCATTGATACCCTCTTTTCCCCTTTCTTCTCCACTCCTTAAGATCTCTTCTCCCCTTCTCCAAGGTCTCTTTCAACTTTTATATGGTGTGTATTTTTGTGTGTGTTGGTAAACAAAATTGAGGAGAAAATAAGCATTATTTGTCTTTCTGAATTTGGCACATTTTGTCTAATGGCAATTGCCAGTTCCATCCATTTTACTGAATAAATAGAATTCCATTAGTATAGCCAGATAGCAGTGGCTCACTCCTTCAATATTGGCACTCAGGAGGCAGAGACAGGTTTGAACTCTGTGAGTTTGAAGCCAGCCTGGTCTACAGAGCAACTTCCAGGACAGCCAGAGCTACATGGAGAAACCCTGTCTCAGAAAAAAAAATCCATTATAAATATCATTATCTTTTCATTCCTTGTGTTGCCTTGCAATATTCTATTGTTAATCACAGCTCTCAAGAGGCAAAGGAAAGTGGATCTATGTAAGTTCCAGGCCATCCAAGTCTACATAACAAAAAATAAGTATATACATTCCATTGTAGAGCTGGAGAGATAGTACAATGGTTAGAGTACTTGCTGCTCTTGTAGAGGTCTGGGGTGCAATTAATAGCACTCATTGGGAAGCTTGCAACTATCTATAGCTCCAGTTCTTAGAAATTTGAGTCTACCTCTGACCTTTTCAGACACCAGGCATGCATATCCTGTACATACATACATACATACATACAAACATACATACATACATACATACATACATACATACATACATGGAAAATGCTCCCTACCCCTAACATTTTTCTCAATTTATTTTCTATTAGATATTTTCTTCATTTACATTTCAAATGCTATCCCAAAGCCCCCTCTACCCTCCCCCCTCCCTGCTCCCCAACCTACCCACCCGTGGTTCCTGGCCCTCGCATTCCCCTCTACTGAGGCATATGATCTTTGCAATACCAAGAAACCCTAATGCATTGCATGAGCAAGCTGCTCTTTCTCTATTCCCTCACTGGTGGGATTTTTTTTCTTTGCTCTTTCTTCTCATTAGTGGTTAATCTAGCCCTAAGCATATGATGTCCACTGAGGCAGTGATTAAAAGCAGTGATGGGACTTGGATGAGATATTTACATTGTATGCTTGCTTAGTAGAACTGAGGATCTGACCACCTTGGACAAGAGTCTAAGCTGCATCCCACTTTGCTTCAAGAGCGTGATGGGAGGCAATGATGGGAGCCATGACTCTAGGCCTGTAAGTCACGACCCCTTTGGGGGTCAGACAACCCTTTCACAAGGGTCACACATCAGATATCAGATGTTTATATTGTGCCTTACAAGAGTAGCAAAAGTATAGTTATGAGGTAGCAATAACTGGTTGAGGGCTACTACAACATGATTAAAGAATCACAGCTTTGGAAAGGTCGAGAACCACTGGTCTAGCCTGCAGGTGGGGCCTGTATTCAGCCATGTTGAGGAACTAATATTTTGAATCCATGCTATTTTGTTCGAGTAAGGCTTCAAGACAGTGTTTCTGTACTGGAACCAGCTCTGTAGACCAAGCTGTCCTCAAACTTGCAAAGATCCACCTATCTCTACCTCCTGAGTGCTAGGATTACAGTTGTGCACCACCTCTACCTGACTGGAATCCATACTACTAAATATAAATATTGATGACATTTTGAGTCATTCACTATGGGCCAGGCACTGTGGTGCACATAGTATCATTGTCATATCACTTGTTCAATAACTACCTTGTTAAAGAAATTTATATCTGTCATCATCAGGGCTGTTATTGCTACAACAAAACACCATAACTAAAAATAAGTTGGGGAGGAAAGGATTTATTTGGCAGTCTGGTGTAATAGTTAAGTATGTAGGTGGAGTGGGGGCAAAGCCAGGTAATCTTAGGTTCAACTGCAGGCTGCCTTCTGACACTCCATGCAAACCTAAATCTGTTAGCATGGCTAATGTTCAATATAAAGATAATTCATTGGTCTAATTCAGCAAATAGAGATTAAGAACTTGCATGCATGAGGTACTGAGTTTAGGACCCCAGAGTAACATAAAAATTTGGGTATGATGGCAGTGTACTTATAGTCACAGATGAGATGGAGAGAAAGGCAAATCGCTACAGCTCACTAGCCAAAGAGAGCCCAGTCTACACGGATCTCATAAAAAAAACTGGATCAGAAGAACCTAGACTGAATTATGGATATAACTAAGTTGGTGGAGTTAACATGCATAAAGCCATGGGGTTCAGTCCTCAGTGTAATATATAACTAATCATGGTGGTCTCACCCTTAATCCTTGGAGTTGGGACATAAACAGGAGGATCAGAAGTTCAAAGCCATTGTTGTCTACGTAGCAAAGTTGAGGCCAACTTGAGTTATGAGCCTCTTCTTTCAAAATAGGTAATGAAGTAGCAAGAACATTGTATATAGCTATCTGACTTAAAACCAAGGAGAGTGTGTGTCAACTCATATTTGTATGTATTCAGTACAACATATTTTGATTCATTATAAATATAGTAGTGGTCAATTAAAAGCAATTAGCATATTAATCACCTTAAACTACCACCATCTCTTTATGATAAATCCATTCAGATTTCCTCCCATCTGTTTTGAGATGTTTTAAGCCATATTAATTCCTCCAAGATCACTTGCAGCTGAGGGAGGGCAAGGAGTCAGAGTTGGAGTCTCATGTCAAGGGTCCTGTATCCTATTAGACACACTTCCCTTACAATATACTTGGCTTTTCCTGTACTGTTTTTTGTCCAGGTAGTTGCCATAACTAACAGGAAGTGGTAATCTCTACTCCAAGATGGAAATGGAATGATCATATCTCCAGAGTAAAAATAAAATCCAAGCTAAAGAGGTGGCTCAGTAGTTAAGAGCACTTACTGTTCTTCCAGAGGATGTGGATTTGGTTCCTAGCATCACTTTGGGTGGCTCATAGTAGCAAATAACTCCAGCTCCAGGGAGATTTGATGCCTTTCTCTGGCCTCCATGAACACATATATAGAGATACAGAGACATGAAGACAACACACAGACACACACACATACAGACACATATACATATAGACACATACATGCACAGACTCATGCACAGATGCACATGGTTACACAATTGTAAAAATACAATCATTTTTTTTAGTGCCATATAACACAGTCATACCATTTTACCATTAGTGAGCTAGAATTTAAGTCAACAGGTGACTGGGAGGACTGGAGGCTCCTCTAATTGGTCTAGCATATCCCCAGGGAATATTGAAGTATCAAAGGAGGCTGACTGTAGTAGGGCTGATCCTATAGAGCACATACCAGGTAGTATGCACTGAGCTGGCTTTATTTCCTCAACTGTCCCGTGCTCCCTTACAGTCTAGTCTCCCTCCTGTGGCTGGCCTTGCTGTGGCAGTCACTCATGTTCAAATCTACCTGTTCAATCATATTTTCTCTCACTTCTTCCCCTCACTGACACAGGACACTCATGGAGTGGTGGGGAAACTTCTGCTCTGTGCTTGGCAGCCACCGGACCTTGAAGGAGCTGGACTTGGGTGGCAGCATCCTGAGTCAATGGGCCATGAGGATACTGTGCCTTGAGCTGGGGAATCAGTCCTGCAGAATACAGAGGATGACGTAATTGCCACCCAGCCTGGGGTAAGCAGTCTTTGCCGGAGCTTATCCTGCCAAGACAAGGTTTTTCTATAAACCCTGAGATTTATTCTGAGAGGATAAATGCTATAAAGGATCTCTTGCATGAACCAAGTCTCCAGAAGCATGAAATGGGAGCTGGGCAAAAGACCTTATAAAAAGAGGTACATGGGTTTGAGGCGAGTTTAATTATTGTGGATTTTGAAATATAAGTAGAAATTGGTTAGTAAGGAAGAACAGGAGAGAAGGACTTTGGCGCCAATAATATAACATGAGGTAATTGGTCAAGGTATATGATTTATATTGTTCTTTGATCACTCTTTAATAACTCTAAAACTGTACAAATGTGTGACCAGCTAACGGTTAAATACAACAAGGGTAACAGCAGTCAGTCTGGGAAGAAGCTGACATAATTCTCTTCAGAAGAGGCAGTTTGATGGAAGTAAGAGCAGAGTTTACAGGAACAATACAATGGAGAGAGATCCAAACATGATGAGGCCTGCCACAGACCCTCTGGGCCCCTTTGTCTGCGTGGAACGGGTCTCTAGTTGCGGGTGGACAAAGCATAGGATGAATTGACAGACAGATGCACACAGGAGAGGTTGTGTGGAATCTGAATGTATTTTTCAAATCAAGCATCAGACTTTTTATGCAGAAGACAATAAGGAAGTTGGGTGACATATTCTCAAGGTACAAATGAGTTAACTGGAATCGTACATAAAACAGAGGAATGTAAACACAAAAGGTCTACCGGAAACCACCTGGGATAGAATTCATTGATAACAACTAGGATCAACAAGGGCTCCACCTAAGATTCACAAATCTTAGAAGCCAGGGTCAAGGGCTTCGAGCCCACAAAGAGGGGCAGGAAATGGTTCAGAGATAGAGCGCCTGCCTAGAGTCCACCAATGACGTTCTTCTGGGGGTGTAGCCTAGTGATAGAGAAACTCTGGCCTGTGTGTGTAAGTTTCAGGGTTCTTCCTTCAGCTACACCCTTCCCCACAAAAACAAAAACAAAAAGGAAAAAATCATCTCCACTCACATTACCACAATCACTACCTAGAAATTATAAAATAACTCTACTGTTACTTGTTGAATTACCCATCATCAATGATGCCCCCACTGTGAGCCCTAACGTACACATCCAGAAAGACTCTTGGGAGAGTGTCAGTGGTCCTCCCCAATATCACCTTTACCACCCAATGGAAGGAAACCCCAGTCCATAAATTCATTGACCAGTGAATTGTCCCATGTTGGCAAAATTATGCCCCCTACAGCCAATCCAGATGCCAATGAAGCTATTGTATGCACCAAGCACATAGGTAAACCACACATCCACTACACCAAACACCAACAAAGTGGCCAGGAGCGAGAGTAGCCTTTGCCGTTTGGTGCCAATCATAAGGGGCAAGCCACTGGCTTGCTACCACATCCAGAATCTGGGTGCAGTAGGGCCCAGCGTTTTTACTGTTGACTGTAATTCCCTAAGAGTTTTTAACGGCAAAGGTTCCCATCGTGGCTCACTTCCTTCTTTGCAAATTACCAGGTAAGTGAGTGTGAAATCTCCTAGTCTTTTTGTTTTTGCCACGGCAGCATCAAAACCAATCAGAGGCAAGAGCCGACGAGGCTTTGGTGCCAGTCTACGGGTGGCTGGTGCCATAGTTAAAGACTCCTCCTCACTGCTGTCTTGGTAGCTGTGAAAATGATCTCTTCTTCCCTTAAATTTATGCTTTTTTCATTCCCTCAGTAATATCCCATTCATCATCACCTTCATTGTCAGTAGTCTCTGATTCTCTTTTCTCTAGCCTTTTCCCTTTTTGCCTGTATGGTACAATTTCTTATTACTAGCATATGGTTTCGTTTTCTGATTATCAGAGGGCTCTGAAGGAGCTTCCTCTGTAAGGAATTCTAAATCTATTTTCTCAGTCAAAAGATCCCTCATTTGTTGCCACAGAATAAGGGCATTGGTGGAGATGTCCCTAGATGAATTTTCCTCATGGAACTTTCTCATATCTTTACCTACTCACTTCCAATCTTCTAATGTTAAGCTTCCCTCCTCTGGAAACCAGGGACTGATTTTTTGCACGAAATCATAAAATTCTTGTAAAGATCTATCCGAGACCTTTAGGCCTCTTCCAGACAACATGTGCTTGAAGACCGACAGAAACAACTTCTTCCCTTTCGATTCTGACTGCCCCATGATAAAACTTACTCGTCTCTTAACTGATCTACGAATTAGCCCGTCTGTAGCACGGTCACGACGAGATACTGTCTTTGCCTGAGAAAATAAAGAAGAGAAAGAAAAAAGAAAGAAAGAAAGACTAACCTGCTCTGGTGTCCCTGTTCAGGCGCCAACTGCCGCAGACTCTCTGGGCCCCTTTGTCTGCATGGAACGGGTCTCTAGTTGCGGGTGGACAAAGCATAGGATGAATTGACAGACAGATGCACACAGGAGAGGCCGTGTGGAATCTGAATGTATTTTTCAAATCAAGCATCAGACTTTTTATGCAGAAGACAATAAGGAAGTTGGGTGACATATTCTCAAGGTACAAATGAGGTAACCGGAATCTTACATAAAACAGAGGAATGTAAACACAAAAGGTCTACCGGAAACCACCTGGGATAGAATTCATTGATAACAACTAGGATCAACAAGGGCTCCACCTAAGATTCACAAATCTTAGAAGCCAGGGTCAAGGGCTTCGAGCCCTTGCCATAGTTCCTATTTTAGTCTATTGCATAGTCACCTTCCCCTTAGGCCATTGTAAATATGTGTGTATGGGTATAACTTTGCTATAGTTCTAAGTATCTATTCTGGTTTCTCCTTTGGTCTGAAACTTCCTTCTTCCTTAGTGATGGTAAATTCCTGTGTAAGGGAGTGACCTAGCTTTTATTCAAAGTGATAGTGTAGTACCAGAGGCTATTCTGATTAGCAACATTCTTACTGAATTTCAAGTCCATGGTCTTGCTCAAGGACTTTCTAGGACTGTTGGAACACTGGTGAAAGGCTTTAGCTATGTCAGAATTCAATCTTAAAAGGCACTTATAATAGAAAAATACTGAAAGAGAGCACATGGATCCATACACTAGATTAATGCAAAAATCGAAAATTAATGTATGGGTTAGAGAAAATGCTAGACTCTAGGAGGAGAGCTTCCTTGAAGCTCTTTGCCTCATGAGTTACTTTTAAGCTTCTCAGCTTAAGCTGACTCGACCAGAGCATGTTGCAGAGGCCTTTAAAATGGATAGCTTTTCCTTTAAACACTGGAGAGCAGCTTTATTAAGAGAGAGGAGAAGGTAGAGGGGTGGGAGGTGATAGCTAGGTGGTTAGTGCATCAGCTGCTTTTGCAGAGGACTCACACACTCTTCCCAGCACCCACATGGTAGCTCACAGCCTCTCTAACTCCAACTCCAGGCAATCCAGTTTCCTCTTGCCACCTCCATGGGCCCTGGCACATATGTGATGCATGTACAGTCATGCACACACATACACATTAATGAGAGAGTATGCTCAAGTCATCACACGAAGGATGTTGGGCTTGAGTCAAAGGAGCCTCTCCATAGGCATCCCTTCATTAACACATCTCAGCAAATCGCACAGAGGAGTCCCTCTGGACCAAATCCCCCCAAACAAAGGAAAAGTTTGGCTTTTAGGAGTAGTAAGAAGTTTCCCATCACGTGATTTAGTTCAGTTAGCATATGTGACAAGGAGTATGAAGGACCCAATTGAGAGCTGTCAAGTCACAGCATAGACCACTTACCTCTGTCCCAGTGAGAGCTACAGGAAGTTGCATGGCCTGTTTGCCTCAGGCTATGGGATCTAACCTGTTGTAAGAAACACTACCCTTGAGAGTCAGCCTCACACTGTAACACTAAAACAAATCTGAGCCTGCTACAGATACCAGGTATCTTGTAAAAGGAGGATAAATCCCCAGCTCTCTTTTAGACAATAAGTCCTCCAAAGCCAGGGAAAATCCACATGGCATCCAGCTTGGGGCTGGTCAAGTTCTCAGTTGCTAATGCGCACTGGGTTCCTGCCCTGATGATAGACTACAAGCTGCAGGGATGGAGTTTGATCACAGCAATAGAAACCCCATCTGAGATAATGACTAAAAGCTACATGGGGAGAAAGTTTTCTTCCATAACTCTCAGGTCATATTGTGTCTTTGAGGTAAGTCAGAGCACAAAGTACAGAAGTCATGGAGGAATGCTACTTAACTGGCTTGCTCAGCCTGTGTTCTTATGCACACAGGACTACATGTCCAGGGGTGGCACTGCCCACAGTGCTCTGGTCCCTCCTACATCAATCATTAATTACCCAAAAATGCCCTTCAGGTGTGCCTAGAGGACAGTTTGATTAAGGCATTTTCTCAATTGAGGGCCATCCTCCCCATAGTCTAGCTTTATCATGTTGACAAAACACAAACAAACAAACAAACAAACAAACAAAAACAAAAATGGATACAGCAGGTAGGTGTGGCCATGCTCAGTAATGAAGCAAAGTCTTGTGTTTGATGCTATATGGTATCCCTGTAGACAAATTGTTCTCAACCTGTGGGTTGTGATCCTTTGGGGATCAAATGGCCCATTCATAGGGGTCACATATCAGGTACCCTGCATATCAGATAGTTAAATTACGGTTCATAACAATAGTAACATTGCAGCAATGAGTAACAATGAAAATAATATTATGGTTGGGGGTCACTACAACATGAGGAATTATAAAAGGGTCACAGCACTAGGAACGGTGAAAACCACCATTCTGGAGAGAGTTCTCCAAAAACAGGATTGCTTAATGTTCTGTTCCTGGGACCTCTGGCACTTTGTGGAGTGCTGTACAATGAAAAGCAAATAGAGCTGAGGGGAGTGACTTAGTAAGTAGAATTCTTGTCTGGCATGCAATAAGGCAGACTTCAACCACCAGAAACACGTAAAGTATACATGAGGGCACAAGCCTATAATCATAGCACTTGGACAGTGCTGGCAGGTGGACCTGAAGTCCAAGGTCAGTAGCATCTTGCAGAAGACCAGAGTTGGGTTCCTATCCTGTAAATCCAGCTCTGGTGAGCTAGCGCCCTCTGCTGGCCTCCATGGGCACCGGATGCACATGCGCAAAAAAACCTTTAAGATAGTTAAAAAGCTGTTCAGCATCGTCCACCGCTACATAGTGAGTACGAGACCAGCTTAGGATAAATTAGAGCCCACCTCAGAAATGTAGAACTCCTTAACTGACAGGAGTGTTCACACAGGAACGCAGTCCCAGCACTTGAGTAACAGAGTTTCACACAGTGTAGGCTATGTCTCAGAGACTCTTTCTCAGAAACAAACTGTATGCAAAGAGCTACAACTTTGAGAGCTGGCAAGATGGGTGTTATTAACAGAAGAGTGTTATTGATTAAATGTGATTAATAACTAAATGAACAATTAAATATGACTATTCTCTCTCACCCCCCTTCCACTTCTGTAGGTTTAAGAGTGCAGAGGTAGTGTCTGGCCTGAAACATCTCTGGAAGCTCCTTTTTAGCAATCAAAACTTAAAGTACCTCAATCTAGGGAACACCCCCATGAAGGATGATGACATGAAGTTAGCCTGCGAAGCGCTGGAACATCCAAAGTGCGCCCTGGAGGCTCTGAGGTGAGGGTGTGACTTTTTACTTTGAAATTTGGAATGACTTCCAGGAAGTTGAAAAATACAGCAATTTGTGGGTGGTGAACTGTGGGTTAAAAGGTGGCCTGCATCCACTCTGCCCCAGGGCTCTGGCTACTATTGGAAGTGGGAGGCAAGAGTCTTAGCTACGCTTACCCCTTGCTGGTGCTGGGCTGGTGTTGGCTATGTGAAGACGCTGGACACTGCTCCAAAGGTGGGGGAGTGCAGTCTGAAGCCTTGGGGACTGCTGGAGGTGGTTAGGGGGTCCCAAGGCCTGCACAGAGGCTGGAGACAACAGGTTCTCGGACTCTTGGGCACCCAGACACCGCTGGGAGCTGCAGAAGAGCTGAAAATGGAGTTGGGGACTCATGGGCTGGATCTAGCCCAGGGCCAAAGAGGAAACGAAAGAAGAGCTCTGGCTGAGTCCTGTGGGGAGGAGTGTCCTTGGCTTGCTCAATGGGGGCTTTGCTTGGTAGAAGTCATGGCTGGAAGTACGAGAGGCTTTGTGCAAGAGACTAGGTGGCTGGCACTTTAGACGAAGACCTGCACCATTGCTTCTCACAGTGGATTCCAATGAAAAGAGACAGTCCATATTTTAAAGACATTTATTGTCATGGTGGAGAGTGGTAATGAGTAAAAACTGTACCCCACTTTCTTGGGGCAGGCTTGAGGTTAAATAGCTTTTGCAGGGAGGAGTGTCTGGGAAGGGAGTTTATTGTCTAAGCCCTCAGACCTTTAGGTGCCTCATCAAAATGGAGATCTGTCTGGAGCCTAGGTGGTCTGTGGTCATGTCCTCTACCTGTGGATTGGCTTGGGGTGTTGACCTTATGTAACTGATGGCCACAGAATTATTACAGAGAGCTGCAGCCTCATGTCAGGAGCGTGCCAAAATGCCTACTGTTCCCTCCAGGGTTATCCCCTGAGGGGTCACCTGTGGGAACCTATCTTTCAAACCTATCTCAACCAGAAACCAGACTGCCTTTCATGGTCCCACAGTGAACCCTTTGGGGCTCATTTATCAGATACCATGTGTATCAGATACTTACATTATGGTTCATAACAGTAGAAAATTTACAGTTATGAAGTAGTGACAAAATAACTATGGTTGGGGATCATCACAGCATGAACTTTATTACAGAGTCACAGCATTAGGAAGGTTGAAAACCACTGCTCTAGGGAGTTAGAAATGGAGATGTTCTGGAGGCAGGGGCAATAGTGATTTGGCAATGCTATAGTTAGGGTTGGGAGACAGGACAAAAGAATGGGCTACATGCAAGCAAATTGAACATTTCAAACACATTTTAAGGTATAAATATTGTATCCATGTTTATAAAAATCCGGTGTTTTGCGAGCATTTAAAACAGGACCAGGGGGTAAAGGATTTTGCCACCAAGCCTGATGACCTGTGTCATCCCAGACCCCCCACGATGGAGGGAGAGAGGGGGGAGGGAGGGAGGAAAGAGAAAACACGAACTCCTAAAAGTTTTCCTTTGACTGCATGCCCTTTATGGCACATGTGTGTGCACACATACACATTAAAAAATATAAAGCTGGGTGTGGTGGCACACACCTTTAATCCCAGCACTAGGGAGGCAGAGGAAGAGGCAGGCAGATTTCTGAGTTGAAGGCCAGCCTGGTCTACAAAGTGAGTTCCAGGACAGCCAGGGCTCCACAGAGAAACTGTGTCTCGAAAAACAAACAAAAAACAAAAAACAAAAAACAAAACAAAACAAAAACAAAAACAACAAAACAAAAAACAAACAAAAAAACAGGGTATATACCTGTAACCTAACACTGTTGTTGCTGAGTCATGGGGATGGCAAGTTTGAGGCCAATCTACTTTGTCTAGCTAGATAGCCTGTTTTTAGAAAAAGTGGTGGAGGGTGGTAAAGTGGTAGGGGTAGAAAGGCTCAGTTGGTAACAGGCTCATAGAGCATACAAGAAGCACAGGGTTCGGTCCCCATAGGTGTACAAACCCAAGCATAGTTCTTAAACCTGTAATCCCAGTGCTCCAGAGGTTAGGGCAGAAGGAGTGGGTCAGCCTCAGCTTTTTAGCAATATGGAGGCTAACCTGGGCTAACACAAGGCCTTGTCTCAAAAAGAAGGTCACAGGTAACCGTAGCCATTTTTTTGAATGGTTATGTAATTACGGTGAACTTTCTCAATGAGAGCTGACACAGGCCATCTTGTGAAGTGTTCCCTATCAAGACACATTAAGGAGCTGACACTTTGGTTTGCTTATTTTTTAAATTAGATGTGTGTGTGTGTGTGTGCACGCGTATGCATGTAGCATGTGTGGTTAGAGAACAACTCTGAGCAATGTGTTCTCTCCTTGTACCGTATGGGTCCTGGTTCATACTCAGGTTTTCAGTATGTGTGATGAGACCCCTTTATCCACTGAGAACTCGTGCTTTTCTTTTCCATTTGGCAAATATAGATGGCGTATTGCATCTATGGGGAAGTGGTATGCTGGTTGACAGTGATGACGGGCTGCTATAAGGAAGAGAGAAAGAAGTAAAACTATTTGTGTGAGCAGTCTCTTCCAGTTCCTAAGGAGAACAAGTAGAGAGAGGGTTACCAAAGAGGAACAAGAAAATAATTTTGTTCTGCCTCTCTCTACAAGTTGGATTCCTATGAGTTAACCCTCATTGGTTATGAGATGATCTCCACGCTTCTTATTTCAACCACCAACCTAAAGTGTCTCAGCCTGGCCAAAAATAGAGTGGGAGTAAAAAGCATGATATCCTTTGGGAATGCCTTGAGTAGCTCAATGTGTCTACTGCAAAAGTTGATGTGAGTCTCCCTTCCTCTCATCCCATGACTCTATTGCATCTGAGATGCCCCAGAGGTGGATGGGACTGGGGAGTGTTCTCCAGAATGAGGATGGCAGCTATGGCCTCATGGGAATGCCCTGGTGTTGGGACATACAAGAAACCCCATTCACTCAATCATAGCAGCCCTTCTGTTGAAAGGGAGCCTAGTGGGTGTCAGTCAAAGACCTATGTCTTAACAAAGCTTTTAGAGTGTGCCACCTATGTGAGTCAAGTGGGTTAGTTCACACTTGACTCCACAGTTATAGTTACCCACTTGTTCAGTGACCAATGACTTTCTTCTTGGTTGCTCAAGCCCAATGCAGAGCATGTACATGGTTGGCACAGTTATATAGTTAGAATACCCAACATGGTATAGTTGTATATGACTAGAACCCAAGAGTCTAAAAAATAAGGATCATAGCATGTCTGAGGTCAGCCTGGGCTACACAATAAGATCTCTCTCACTCTCACGCTCTCTCACACTCTCCCTCACTCTTCCCCTCCCTCTCTATTACACATAACACAAACCAGAAAGAAGTGTTGGAGAGGTGACTGTTGAAGAACACCTATACAAGCATGAGGCCCAGAGTTCAGATCACCAGAACCCCTGTAAATGCTCGATGGGCTTGGTGGGTTACATACAGCACTGATGAGGAAGAGGGGATCTTCAGCGCAATCTGGCTTATCAGACTAGACAAACTGATGAGCCTTGGGTTCAGTCAGAGAGACCTGCCTAGAAAAAAATGATGGAGATTGAGCAAGGAAGATACCCAATGTCAACCTTGGGCTTCAAGCATGCGTGCAGAGACATTTGCACATTTGCATACATGTGCAATCACAGACACACAAATATACATACATGCACACACTACACATGCCCAAAAGAGGAGGAGGGGTCCTAACAGAGGGATCATCTTGAATGCCAGATAATTCTGACCTGGGGAGACAAAGGAGCCAACAGAGAAGAGACAAGTCTAAGAATGTTGTTTTATAGACATGCTTCTACATGGAAACTTGGGGCAGTTGTTACTGTCCATTTGTCCTGTGTGCAGAGAGGAGAGTGAAGAGGTAATAATTGTAGAAACCACTATTTAAATTGAAATGAGATTTACCAGCTCTCATCAGTGCCTGCCTGCCTTCCTTCTCCAAACAGCTATGGAGTGGCCACTATCTTCAGTCTCAAAGGTAAGCAAGGAGGCAGGTTTAGGCTAAGTCACTCATTCATGGATGAACTATCAATGGGCAAAACAGAAACTCTGATCCACAGTCACCATTCAGAGCTGTGTGCTGGCACCTGTCATAGCTCTAATTATAGCCACTGAAAACACACAGTACTAGTCACCCTTTAGAGGTCAGAGGCAAGGCTGGAAAGATGGCTCTGACTTAAGGGCACTTGCCACTGGATTGGATTCCAAGCACCCATATTAGATGGCTCACAACTACCTGTTACTCCAGCTTCAAGGGGCTCCAGTGGCCTCCTCTGGCCTCTGCAGGCACTGAACCTGCATACACATACACACATAAATAAAAATCTTACAGGCCAGAAACAGAAGAAATGACAGTGTCAACGTGGTTTCTGGACATTGGACGAATGTAGCTGATTTCTTTAATCACTATCATTAGTGATACTGAATATCAGGTACATGCAACAGGCCATCTTAAGAATTTAGGTTTGTTTGAGTGGTTAGTTTGGCCACAGCCCTATGAGAAGGGGTCTATAAAGCTTTGTTTTCTAGTCTGGCAGCTTTCCTTTGAATGGCTAAGTATGAGGTAATCAAATAGATTTCACATTAGCAAATATGTCAATTACTTCAAATATGTAATCAAACAGTTTACATAATCTATTGTCACACATAGAGGAGTTTCCTCCCATAGATTCATAGTGGTGTTTAGTGAGATGGACAGGAACAAAGAAATCCTAGGCCAGTGAGATGGCTCAGCAGGTAAAGATGCCTGCTGCTGAGGGCATTTTTGTGTGTTCTTACTAAGATCTACTCTATTTTGTGGGTGTCTGCGTGTTAGTGCAGTACTTGGGGAGGACAGAAGAGGACATAAGATCCTTATGAGCTGGAGTTACAGGTAGTTGTGAGCCACTCAGTATAGGTTATGGAGACTTAACTCTCAAGCCTTTTGGAAGAACAGCAAGCTCTCTCAACCATTGAGCTATCCATCCAGCCCCTATACATGCACATCCTGTATGTTAACATAACACTCATGCACAGATATTCTCCTTTCTCTCACCCATATACCCACCCACTATCTCCTTTTATTCTCTGGACACATTCTTTTCTATTTTCCTGATGTTTATATGTATACAATTGTATGTGCACATAAAACCATGGGCTGGCTGGCAGGACCAGTACCAGGCCTTGGCAATCTTAGCCTAGTACTTGAACCCACATAGTGAAAAGTGACTCATTTCAGTTCTCTACATGCACATGTGCGTGTACATGCTTATGTACTCCTGCACTCACACTCACAGTGTGCCCCATGCAGGCATATAATAAATTCACTTTTAAAAAGTGTGAGGCTGGAGAGATGGCTCAGCAGTTATGAACACTTCATGCTCTTCCAGAGTTCTGAATACTCACATCGGTCATCTCCCAATCACCTGTAACTCCACCTCCAGAGAATTTAGCGCCCCCTTTGGCTACCCACATAACATGCACATAGATACATACAGACATGCACAAATACATGTAAACATTTTTAAATAATAAAAAATTAAGTCTAGGAACCACAAATGAAATTGGCTTGATTCCCTTAATATGCTTGTCTCTTGTTGCCTCCATTTCTCTACAAATGGCAACGATCATACTTGTGATGGCTGGAAAAATATTCCATTAATATTCCATTAACTGTATATACATTTTCCATATCAATTCTTCTGTTGCTGGACACTTCGGTTGGCTCCATAGTTTAACTGTTGTGAATAGTACCATAATAAATGTTGGAATGCAAGTTTGGAGGAGGGACATTTAAGAATGGACCTCATTGTTTTCTCTGTTGGGGGTATGGGGTTCTCTTTGCAGACTGGACAGCTGTGGCCTCACACCTGCCAGCTGCCACCTTCTGGTCTCAGCCCTTTTCAGCAACCAGAACTTGACACACCTGTGCCTGTCAAACAACAGCCTGGGGACTGAAGGAGTGCAACAGCTGTGTCAGTTCCTGAGGAATCCAGAATGTGCTCTCCAGCGGCTGATGTGAGTCTGCTTAGTTTCTTTGGGAGGCCATCACAGCTTTCAGACTAATAGGTGTGTGTGTTCCATAAGGGAAAGCTGTGCATGGGAGGTTGGTGTGTGGGAGTTAGAGTGAGGTATGCTGTGCAGTGGGAGCAGCTTCCCCCAGTGTATCGGATACTTTTCTATTGCTGTGATGCAACACCCTGACAAAAAGTAAGTTAAAGAAGAAAGGGGGTTGTGGTTTGTTTTAGGTCCTGGTTCCAGAGAGAGTGATTCCAGCTCCATGGGGATGGCTTGGCGACAGTCAGGAAAAACAAAATGGCAGGAGCAGAAACCTGCTGAGCCGTTTTTTTAAACACATGTAGGAAGCAGAACAGGAAGTGAGATGAGGCTCTAACCCTCAGAGCCCACCTCCAGCTGTGTGCTTCCTCCAGTAAGGCTCCACCTCTTAATGGTTCCACAGTCTCTCTAGGGGGCACTACCAACAGGGAACCAATTGTTCAAGTATGTGAGTGTTGGGGGCGGTTTGTAGGCTCATATTCCTCTCAGCACTCCCAGTATGTTTAGGGCTCTGGTTCTTTGACCCTCATTAGTATGAAACCTTTTTGATATTGCTACTTGTGTATATGTTTTGAAGATGATTCTGGGCTTTTATTACATGATTATATATGGGGATGAGTACAAATGCCACAGCACTCACATGTAGGTTGGGAGGACAACTTGCAGGAGTTGGTTCTCTTCTTCCTACCATGTAGGTCTCTGGGGTCAAACTCAAATCATTGGGCTTGGCTGCAAGCCTCTTTACCCACTATGTCATTTTACTAGCCCTCAAGATTCTTTCCAAACACAACCTTTGTTTTATAATTTGCTTGTGTATGTTTATGGGGAGAGGTGGTTAAGAGGATGTGTATGTGTGTGCATGTGGAGGCTGAATGTTTGCTGTTGTTTTCATTCACTTTCTGTCTAGAGTCTAGCTTGAACCCAGCTTGTTAATCATCTACACCAGCTAGCTAGCTCAGTGGACCTATCACTGCCTCAGAACCACTGAGATTATAGGACGTCATTAAGTCTGACCTGCATGTCTATGGATTCCTAGGATGTGAACTCAGGTCCTCCTGCAAACAACTTTACCCAGTGATCTCAAGTTCTATGGTGTTTTTCAAAAATATAAGATGGTATATTTGCAATATCCTGTACACATTTCTCTGCACACACTATGTCTTCTAATGACATAGTGAAGAATATATGGTATGTAGTCATATTACTGAATATGGACCCAAAAACTGCTTTATATGTTCATTTCAGGCACAACATTTTTTGTAATGTTTGACACAGATATTGTTGAATGCATGGGCGTATAGCCTGTGCCTGTGGGTAGCCATCTGGACTGAGTCCTGTCCCTCTCTGTTTCTTTGCTTTGCTCTATCCTTGTAAATTCTATCTATCTTTGTTTTCTTGTAGCAGAAAAGGTTTCCTTCAAATACAGTGGAGCTGTATTCCCTAAGTATCCTTGACTGCCCAGTCCGAAGCTGTTATTCCTGGTGACACAGGCTTTTCTTCCTGGGATCTTTGTTTTTTTCATCAGCCACTCAACTCTGACTTTGTATTTTCCATGGAACAATGCTTTCCTTCATATCTACTGTGGATCCAGCTACAGTGGCTTGTGCCTGACAAGTGTTATCTAGAACATCACAAGGGATGTCCTATCCTCCTGGTGCTTAGCAATACTGCAGTCACTTTCTAGTTGGGGTATTGGTGTATCAAGGAGGGGGTGAACATTCACATGTGGGACACCCATCCATGTGAGCACAGACATGTGCATGCCACACTGAGGACAGCCTCAGCCACTGAGTCTTGCCTTCCACCTTCTTGAGTTGGGGATCTCTGTTGTTAGCCACTGCATATGCCAGACTAGATTGGCAAGCTGTAGCTATGTTCAAGGAAGATACTCTTCCTCAGTGTAATCAGGTGGTGGAGATCCATCAAGGAAGACACCAGCAGCCAACCTTCTAACTTTAAGGCACTCCCATCTGCCATTAGTGGTACAGGGATGCAGATGTGTGCTGGACTCTAGGGATCCAGACACAGGTTAGACAACTGTCTAAGGCAGTCTACCCACTGAGCCATCCTTCCAGCCTGAGATTTCTGAGAGCAGGATCTTACGTAGTCTCATGATACTTGTGATCTCATTCGAGGAACAACTGTCAAGGGCCTACACACACATGCACACATGAACCTAGGAAAAGATTTTTTTAGGAGGCAGCAGTTGACTCAGGGCTAAGACCACAGAGACATGGTGTTGGAGGCTCCTAGAAGCACCACTCATGCTGGCCACAGTGGGAAGACATTCTCCTCAGCTGCTGTGTAACAATTGTCCCATGTAAATGTTTTAAAAAACTAAGTTATCTTCAACCATAAATCTTCAGTCTGATAAAGAACGAAATTCTTGTTAACTCTGATTAACGCAAGCTGCTTATTCTGGTTGGGGGCATGGGGTGCTTCTTCTTGTTCATTCCCTTTGAACAATTAGCCCACTAATAACTTCTTGTGAATAAAAAATATGCTATGAGGCAGCTGGTGAAGGAAGTTACAGCCAAGCTTGATGACCTGAGTTCAATCCCCAGGACCCATATGATGGAAGGAGAGCTGGGTCTCACAAGTGGTCCTGTGGTACATCCTTGCTGATGCACATACCTTCATTTGAAAATACAGATAGGTGTCCAAGTAATCCAGGAAGTCTGTTAAAGGATATAAGCTTAGCTGCATGGGGTCATGTTTACTTGTAATGACAATATTCAGGACGTGGAGGTAGGAATTCTAGGTTATCCTCATCAACAAAATGAGTTCCCAGGCAGCCTAGCCTACCGAAGATCCTGTCTTAATATATATATGAGCTGGCAAGATGGGTCAGTAGGTAAAGGCAATTGCTGCCAAGGTTGACAGTCTGAATGTGATCCCTGTGACTGCACAGTGGACGGAGAGAACCAACTCGAACCAATTATCCTCTGACATCCCACATATACACAATAAAATAATAATATTTTCATCCTATTAAAAATACAGGAGGACTAGAGGGTCAGAGGGTGTGTACATGCATGTGCATGTGCCTGTGTGTGTGCCTGCACAGCATGCATATGGGTGGCAAAGATGGTAGGAGTCAGTTATTTTCTTCCACCATGTAGTTCCCAGAGAACAAACTCAGGCTGACATTCTCAGGCTTGACAGCAAGCATTCTTACCTGCTAAGCCATCTTGCCAGCCTGGTCAGTTTGAGACTCTTCCAGTATGGCCTAAGGCTAGTAACTATCCCAGTAACTACCAACTTCTTTAATCATCCTCCACTTGAGGCTGACAGCAATGGGCAATATAAATAGAAGTCCCATCCTACAGAAGGGTAAACTGAGGCCAAGAGGAGTCTCTTATCCAAGGCCATGGGAAAGAACAGTGGTCACCTTTCTCTTCCATTTGTCTCCACAGACTGAATCATTGCAACATTGTAGATGATGCTTATGGCTTCCTGGCATTGAGACTTGCAAACAACACAAAGCTGACCCACCTGAGCCTGACCATGAACCCCGTAGGGGATGGTGCAATGAAGCTACTGTGTGAAGCTTTAAAGGAACCTACTTGTTACCTTAAAGAACTGAAGTGAGTGAACAGTGGGGGTTAAGGGCCATCTCTGCTGCCAGGTGTTTGGAGAGCAAGAGATGGATAAAGAGATGTGAGAATTGAAAACCAACCCTAGGGTCAAGTACTCATCTTCCTGGCAATCACAGTAGATAGATAAAGTGAGGAGCTGAGTTCACAAGGTTGAAGAAAAGAAGGAATTACTATGAACAGGAACCCCAAGGCAAAATTATGAGTTGTCATCCTTGATCCCTAAAATCTGTTCATGTCTTCAGAGATTTTTCTTTTTTTGAGTGGGGTGCTGTTTGAGGTACTCCAAGAGTGGAACCAAGATCAATGCATATATACTACCACTGAGCCACACCCCCAGCCCCTCACTGGGGGATTCTAGGCAGGAGCTCTACCACTGAGCCACGCCCCCAGCCCCTCACTGGGGGATTCTAGGCAGGGGCTCTACCACTGAGCCACACTCCCCAGGCCCTCACTGAGGGATTCTAGGCAGGGGCTCTATTACTGAGTCACACCCCAACCCTAGGGTTAGCCCCAAAACCTAAATGTAAAGTGGATTTATATTTCATGCATTCCTTAAACATAGAGTGTAAAAGTGGTTTCACACAGAGCTTTAGGTGCAAATGTGTTATAGCCATGAACTGTCACATGAAGTTAGATGTGAGACTTTTCCCTTGTGGGCATTATTGTGATACTAAATTTCATATTCATGGGTGTCTGGGTTTCAGATGTACAAAATTTTTGAGAATCTTTGAATTATCAAACTCAAGTAAGTAGCCAGGCATGTTAGCACATGCCTTTAATCCTAGCACTCAGGAGGCAGAGGCAGGAGGACCTCTGTGAGTTAAGAGGCCAGCATGATTTCTACATGGTAAGTTCCAGGACAGGCAGGGCTATATAAAATAGACTCCGACCCATCCCCCCCAAACCATCCAGCTGTTCTTGTGGGGTCACTCCCCATTCACCCCACTCTGCAACAGAAGCACAAGGTTCTACTCCTTTGGGAAATCCCAGCTTCTGTTGGTATAATAAAATGAGCTTCTGTGTCCTTTCCTCTCTGTCCTGGCATTCTGTTAGCAATTTCTTCAGTCCTTGCCTGTCTCTCAGCCTGTGGACAACTTTGGCCCCTTCTGTAGCTGAGACTCAATTGGTATACAAGTTATTTTTCCAAAGATGCCTCCGTTCAACCACTGCATTTTTTTCCCCACTGCTATCCCTCTCCCAGGATAACATAACATCTACTCTGTACCATTCGTGAGAATAGGTTAGAAAGGCTGCCGCTTGGGGCTGCAGAGTTAGCTTCATGGATACAGAACTTGCTGAATAAGCATGAAGACCTGCATTTAGAGTCACAGAATCCCTGTAAAAGCCTCCAACATGTGCCTGTAAACCCAGTATTAGGAAAGGATGGTCAAAATGATCCCAGTGGCTCACTGGCCAGCAAGTCTCTTTAAAATGGCAAGCTTAAGGTGCTAGAAAATGAAGTGTTTCTGTTGATTGTATTGATGCCAATCTCAGGCCTCCAAACACATGTGCACAGATGTGATTACCCCTACACTCCCATACACATATGCACCCATGTGTACACCACAGAGGGAATAAAGACCATCTCTATTTAAATTATATTTGTTTAATATTGGGTGAGAACTTTTATTGCAACAGGGTCAGAGGACAGTTTGCAGGAAACAGTTCTCCCCTTCGACCATATGTGGAACCAGGGTATCAAACTAGAGTCAGCAGTATTGGTGGCAAGTACCTCTATCCACTGAGCCATCTCACTGACCCCAAGACATTCCATTAAAAGGAAATAAAGGCATATGTTCTGAGTGTTTGTAAATCTTACTCCTGCTATAGTTGTTACTCCTGATATAGTATGTGGGTCTTCTGTGTCTCTTGCAGACTAGTGGACTGCCAACTTATGCAGAACTGCTGTGAGGACCTGGCCTGTATGATCACAACAACCAAGCACTTAAAAAGTTTGGATCTTGGTAACAACGCCCTGGGTGACAAAGGAGTCATAACCCTGTGCGAGGGACTGAAGCAAAGTAGCAGCTCCCTGAGGAGACTTGGGTAACTTCCTGGGGTAACCTCTTTGAGGGGCTGAGTTCAGTGGAGGTGAGAGGACCTGAACATGAAACCAGGGTGCTGCTGTCATGTTAATGACTCCATAAAGTCATACAGTATTTACCTCGGAGTCATGGGTCTGGGTGTCCCGGATCTTCAAGTGGAGAACCTTCAGATAGATGCTCATTGAACTTCCCCCTTGGTGCTGGAAATACAGAAACTAATACTTTGGTGGTCCAGCACATTTAATTGAGCAGGAAGAATGAATACAGAACAACTAGGAACAGTGGTGTTTCTTAAGACTTTAGTCATCATGTCATCCACCTGGGAGTCTGTTAGACCAGAGTCCTACCCAGGTATGGTGGCTCACACCTGTCATTCCAGCACACAAGAGGATGAAGGAGGATCATCTTGGGTCTGATGCCTGGGCTACATTGAGTTCTGTGAGATCTAATTTGTGAGTGTGCATGCATGCACAATCACATATGCACTCATACACTCCCACACATACACACAACACACATAAATAGAAATAAAACTAACTTATCTAATTACTACACTATGGGCCAGTGAGATGGCTCAGCAGGCATCCAACAATGTGAATTCTATCACTAGGATTCAAATGGATGAAGGAGAGAACAAGCTATAATAAGTTCTCATCTGACCCCCCCCACACACACACATGCATATATACACAGAACAAATAATCATAACTTTTAAAGTATCTGAAAATACCATTAGCAACTGATTTGCCCTTGCCCCTTTGAGGTGGGGGTCTCTCTATGCAGGCCAAGCTTACGATCCTTGTGTCCCAGCCTCTTCAGTGTAAGGATTATGGGAGTGTGCTGCCGTGCCCAGCTCCATGGTCACTTGATCTTTTCATTTAAAGTTTATTGTATATGTGTGTGTGTGCGTGCATGCCTGCATCTCTAGTTGCATCACATGCATGCTTGTACCCACAGGAGAGGTCAGGAGAAGGCATCAGGTCTCCTGGAGCCAGAGTTATGGGTGACTGTAAGCCATCTGGTGTGGGGCTGAGAGCCAAACCAAGTCCTGTGCAAGAGCAGCAGATGCTTTTAGTCCCTGATTAATTGTTCTGGTGCCCCTTGTTAATGATATTCTCTCTGGCATGCTGTTCTTAGGATAAAGTCCTAAATTTTTACTACATACATTCATCCTACATAGTATTGAGTTTCACAGGTACACTTTCACACAAGTATAAAATGTACATTGATCAAGTTATTTTTGTTTCTTCCTTCCTTCCTTCTTTCCTCCCTCCCTCCCTCCCTCCCTCCCTCCCTCCCTCCCTTCCCCCCTCTCTCTCACCCCTCTGACCTTCCCCTCCCCTCCCACCCTATTAGTTTGCTTTCATTCCCCTAGAATCAGCTTCACATCTTCTTTAGTGGCGTATATTTATCTATATACATACATCACATCTACATATGACTTTATGTATCTACTTACAATTTGGGTTCCATAAATAAGAGAAAACAATGCAATATTTGACTTTCCAGATCTGACTGACTTCACTTACTATGCTAACCTCCAGTTTCATCCATTTTCCTAAAACCCTAAACCTTTAAAGTCTTCAGCTTTATCTCCTATTTCATGGTCTCTAACTAAGCTCTGACCTCCTAGGCATGATAATCTCTTAAAAGCACCCTCAACAAGAGCATTACCCATGCAACTTTGTACCATGAGCATGTCCAGACTTCCTGCCTCCTTCATGCAGCTCCCCACCCTACTGAGTATTTGGCACAGTATCACTTATTAATCAGCAAGTATTTCTGTATTTCTTGTCATATTCCCGATTTCAGTGTAGCTGGATTGTTTCACAAAGGCACTTTGAGGTACCCAGCAGCAATCAGAGCCAGACCCAGAACTTAGAAATGAGAATGTTTGGGCTCTCTCCAAGGGCAATTAAGTCAGGCTCTGCATGGAGTCCCTCTCACCTATAAGCATTGGGTTGAACTCTTACAGGTCAGGCAAGTGGAGGGTCCGTTATTAATGGGTTCTTCTTGGTCTTCTGGTAGGTTGGGGGCATGTGAGTTGACTTCCAATTGCTGTGAGTCATTGTCATTGGCCATCTCTTGCAACCCTCACCTGAACAGCCTAAACCTGATGAAGAATGACTTCAGTACATCGGGGAAGTTGAAGCTGTGCTCTGCGTTCCAATGCCCTGTCTCTAACCTGGGGATAATTGGGTAAGTTCCAAATTGTCTCCTGAGATATAAACCCAGACACTCTGACAAGTTAATTTGAGAAACAGAAGCAATTGAAAGTAGTTGAGACCATGGCTTGGCAACTATCTTTATCCAGAGCAGTGGCTTTCAACCTTCCTAATGCTGTGACCCTTTAATACACCTCCTTGTGTTGTGATGACCCCCAACCATAAAATTATTTTGTTGCTACTTCATCATTGTTATTTTGCTACTATTATGATATGTGAGCCCCGAAGGTGGGAGGCTCTGGATCCACAGGTTGATAACCACTGTCAGAGAAAGTTCCAGGACAGCCAAGGTTACACAGTGAGACTCTATCTCAAAAAAAGAGACATGTGTACATCCATGTTCTTAGTAGCAGTTTTCAAGAAAGGGAGTTTGATGCATGCTTCTACATGAATAAGACACAATGACTTTAAGTGAAGTCAGTAGTCACAAAAGGCAAATATTGTGTGACACTATTCATATGAAATTCCTAGGTGGTGGTAGACTCATCATGATAGAAAGACTGGAAGTAGCTAAAAGATACAACAAAGAAAGAGGCTTAAAACTCCAGAGAAGAGACCCCCCCCTTTTTTGCATATGTAAAGTACTGGGTTCCATCTGTAGCACTGCCAAAAAAATTTAAAAGGGAAAGGAAAATTTAGAGTAGACATCATCTACAGGCTTTTCAGTTTGGGATGATGGGAGAGTTATAAAGAAGGTGGTAGCAGTGGTTGCACTACATGTGTGTAATGCCACTAATACATCCAAATGGTTAAGATGGTTAATTTTGCCAAGTGTTGTGACTCACACCTACAACTGTAGTTGTTGTCAGGCTCTTAAGCAAGAGGATGGCCACAAATAAGGGGTCATCTTTGACTACATATAGTGAGTTCTATGACAGCATAAGTCTCAGACCCCACCTCAATCAAAAAATAGACAAGTTTGTCATGTATGTTAAATATTGAAAGTAGCCACTGATGAGTCCCTGTGTCCTGATAAATAGTGCCTCCCACTCATTATTAAATGGAGTGGGTTAAAATGGGGTTGGAAAAATGGCTAGATAACTTTAAAGATTTGCTGATCTTGCAGGGGAACTGAGTTCAGTTCCCAGAGCACACTTGGTGGCTCATAACAGCCTATATCAGAGTTTTCGTATTTTAATACCCTCTCCAGGCCTCTGGGCACTGCAAGTGCATAGTAGAAATAGGCACATACAGACACATACACATACATTTAAAAATACTAACATTTATTTATGTGCGTTTGTGGAGTCAGAGCAACTTGCAAAAGTCAGTTTTCTCTTTCCATTATGTTGATTCTGGGGATAAAACTCAGGTTGTAAGGCTTGGCAACCGTTTCACATTTCCAAGTATACTTATAATCCAAGAAATTAACTTGGGTGAAGTGCTGAGCAAGGTGGTGCATGTCTTTAGTCCCACCTCTAAGGAAGCAGAGGCAGGAAAATTGCTTCAAATTTAAGGTCAGGCATACCTAGTACATTCTGGGCCAGGTATTCCTGTGTAACAAGAGTCAGTTTCAAAAAAATAAAAACAAAGAATTTGGTTGGAGAAGATTGGGTGAGCAGCCCAGGTGAGGCTGAGGTTAAATGACTCTGGTGAGTAAGTTCTCCAGATAATAGCCATGATTTATCCAAAGTGGAATTTTCAGCACATGGATATAAGTGCAAAAGGCCCAGGAGTGACTTTTAAGGATGGGGTGTCATTGAAGACAGGCAGGAGGGAATGGAGGGTTGGGAATTCTGTCTGAGTGAGGTTGGCAATCTTTACATAAGTACATTACAAGGTACATGCACAAACAAGACCAAAAGGCAGAATGTTGTTTAAAAGAGCCAGCTGTAACAATGAGCTACAAGGCACAGTGGTGAGAATGGGCTTAGCAATTGGTACAGTCTTGGGGGGATTGCTCCTCCTGTAAAGTGCTTCCCACACAGGCTCAAGGACCTGAGTGCTGGTCTCTAGAACCCATATAAAAGCCAGCTATGGTGGTGCACATACCTGCAGTCCTAGCACTAGGGAGGCGGAGACCAGAAGATGCTGGAGTTTGTAGGTTAACCAGCCTGCCTAGCCTATCTGCAAGCCTTGGATTTGGTGAGTTTGTGTCAAAGTGAAGAGCGATGGGGAAAAGGCACCCAATGCTGGCCTCTGTTCTCTGCCTGCTTGCTTGTGCTTGTTCTCCCTCTCCCCGTTTTCCTCTCCCCCCTTCTCTCTCTTTCTCTCTCCCTCTCCTTCTTTCTCTCCTTCTCTCCCTTTCCTCTCCCTTTCCCTCCCTTCTTCCCCCTTCCACTCCTTAACCCCACACATGTGTCACCTTCTCTCCTCCTTCCCCCTTCCTCCTCTCTGTGCCCCTGAACCCCCCCCACACACACACCTTTCACCTGGAACACATACACACACACACACACACACACACACACACACACACACACACACACACACACACACTGAGACCTGGATTTTTACCAACTTATCTGTTACAGGCAAAATGGGTTACTTTGCAGCAATTTAAATTCTTGCATACCCTTTTCCTTGACTAGAATGGGTGGGGCTTTGCCTTACCCTTGTCCTTGCCGTTACCCATCACTGTGCCTCAAATCTGGGGCCAAGGCCCAACACAGAGTAGATCCCTGTGCATTTAGGACTTACTATTATATGTGTGGATTCTGTGGCTCACATGAATATGTGTGCCTGTATATATGAAGGCCGAAGGGTTAACCTCAGAGGTCTCAGAGTAGCTATCCATCTTGGACTTTGCAAGGTGGGTTTGTTTTATGTTTTGTCTAAGACAGGATCTCACTGTATAGTCCTGTCTTCCCTGGCATCAGGCTAGCCTCAGACTCGCAGAGATCTTCCTGAGGGATTAAACCTGGGTGCAACAACACCTGGCCCATCTTAGGTTATGTTTTTTTGTTTGTTTGTTTTATTTTTAATTAGAATGTTATCATGCAAAACAATGGCTGTTTTATGAAGAATTCATTGTTATCTCATATTCTTAGCTCATATAAAACCCCACCATTGTTTTCCTTCCCACACAGTCCCTCACTCCTCTTTTTTTACATTAATTTATTTATTTTTATTATTTTCTTTATATACATTTCAAATGCTATCCTGAAAGTTCCCTATACCTCCCCCTCTGCCCTGCTCCCCTACTCACCCACTCCCTCTTCTTGGCCCTGGCATTTCATGTACTGGAGCATAAAAAGTTTGCAAATACCAAGGGGCCTCTCTTCCCAGTGATGGCCGACTAGGCCATCTTCTGCTACATATGCAGCTAGAGACACAAGCTCTGGGGTACTGGTTAATTCATATTGTTGTTCCACCTATAGGGTTGCAGACACCTTCAGCTACTTGGCTGCTTTCTCTAGCTTCTCCATTGGGGGCCCTGTGTTCCATCTGATAGAAGACTGTGAGCATCCACTTCTGTATTTGCCAGTCACTGGCATAGCCTCATACGAGACAGCTATAACAGGGTCCCTTCAGCAAAACCTTGCTGGCATATGCAATAGTGTCTGGGTTTGGTGGCTGATTATGGAATAGATCCCCAGGTGGGGTAGTCTCTGAATACTCCACCCTTTTGTCTTAGCTCCAAATTTTGTCTCTGTAACTTCTTTCATGAGTATTAGGTTCCCTATTCTAAGGAGGAACGAAGTATCCACCCATTGGTCTTCCCTCTTCTTGATTTTCTTTTGTTTTGCAAATTGTATCTTGGGTGTTCTATGTTTCTAGGTTAATATCCACTTATCAGTGAGTACATATCTAATGACTTCTTTTGTGATTGGGTTACCTCACTAAGAATGACATCCTCCAGATACATCCATTTGACCAAGAATTTCATAAATTCATTCTTTTTAATAGCTGAGTAGCACACCATTATGTAAATGTACCACAGTTTCTGTATTCATTCTTCTGTTGAGGGACATCTGGGTTCTTTCCAGCTTCTGTTATAAATAAGGTTGCTATGAACATGGTGGAGCATGTGTTCTTATTACCGGTTGGAACAATTTCTGGGTATATGTCCAGGAGAGGTATTGCTGGATCTTCCAGTAGTATTATGGCCAGTTTTCTGAGGAACCTCCAGACTGATTTGCAGAGTAGTTGTACAAGCTTACAATCCCACCAAAAATGGAGGAGTGTTTCTCTTTCTCCACATTCTGGCCAGCATCTGCTGTCACCTGAATTTTTGATCATAGCCATTCTGACTGGTATGAGGTGGAATCTCAGGGTTGTTTGATTTGCATTTCCCTGATGATTAAGGATGTTGAACATTTTTTCAGGTGCTTCTTGGCCATTCCATATTCTTCAGTTGAGAAGTCTTTGTTTAGTTCTGAACCCCATTTTTAATGGGCTTATTTGAATTTCTGGAGTCCAGCTTCTTGAGCTCTTTGTATATATTGAATATTAGTCCCCTATTAGATTTAGGATTGGTAAAAATCTTTTCACAATCTGTTGGTGGCCTTTTTGTCTGATTGGCAGTGTGTTTTGACTTACAGAAGCTTTGCAATCTTATGAGGTCCCATTTGTCAATTCTTGATCTTACAGTATATGCCATTGTTATTCTGTTTAGGAATTTTCCCCTGTGCCCATATCTTCGAGGCTTTTCCCCTCTTTCTCCTGTATTAATTTCAGTGTCTCAGGTCTTATGTGGAGGTCCTTGATCCACTTAGACTTGAGCTTTGTACAAGGCGATAAGAATGGTTCAATTTGAATTCTTCTACAAGATAACTGCCAGTTGTGCCAGCACCATTTGTTGAAAATGCTGTCTTTTTTCCACTGGATGGCTTTTGCTCCCTTGTCAAAGACCAAGTGACCATAGGTGTGTGGATTCATTTTTGGGTCTTCAATTCTATTCCATTGATCTACCTGTCTGTCTCTGTATCAGTACCATGCAGTTTTTATCACAATTGCTCTGTAGTACAGCTTAATGTCAGGCATAGTGATTCCACCAGAGGTGGTTCTATTGTTGAGAATAGTTTTTGCTATCATAGGTTTTTTATTTTTCCAGATGAATTTGCAAATTGCCCTTCCTATCTCAGTGAAGAACTGAGTTGGAATCTTGATGGGGATTGCGATGAAATCTGTAGATTGCTTTCGGCAGGATAGCCATTTTGACTATATTAATCCTGCCAGTGCATGAGCATGGGAGATCTTTTTATCTTCTGAGATCTTCAATTTCTTTCTTCAGAGACTTGAAGTTGTTATCATACAGATCTTTCACTTCCTTAGTTAGAGTCACGCCAAGGTATTTTATATTATTTGTGACTATTGTATTCTTTCCCTAATTTCTTTCTAAGTCCGTTTATTATTTGTGTAGAGAAAGGCCATTGATTTATTTGAGTTAATTTTATATCCAAATATTTCACAATGCTATTTATCAGGTTTAGGAGTTCTCTGGTGAAATTTTTGGGGTCACTTATATATACTATCATATCATCTGCAAATAGTGATGGTTTGATTTCTTCCTTTCCAATTTGTATCTCCTTGATGTCCTTTTGTTATATAATTGTTCTGGCTTGAATCGGTAGGGAGAAAGTGGGCAGCCTTGTCTAGTCCCTGATTTTAGTGGGATTGCTTCCAGTTGCTTCATAGAATGAATTGGGTAGAGTACCTTCTGTTTCTATTTTGTCGAATAGTTTGGGGAGAGTTGTAATTAGGTCTTCTTTGAAGGTCTGATAGAACTCTGCACTAAACCCATCTGGTCCTGAGCATTTGGGGGGGGGGGGGGTTGGTAGACTATTTATGACAGCTTCTATTTCTTTAGGGGAAATGGGACTGTTTAGATCCTTAATCTGATCCTGACTTAAATTTGGTACCTGACATCTGTCTAGGAAGTTGTCCATTTCATCCAGGTTTTCTAGTTTTGTTGAGTATAGTCTTTTGTAGTAGGATCTGATGGTGTTTAGGATTTTCTCAGGTTCTGTTATGTCTCCTCTAAAGTTTCTTTAATGAATGTTGTTGCCCTTGTATTTGCAGCATATATATTCAGAATTGAGAGTTCATCTTGGTAGATTTTAACTTTCAGTATGAAGTGCCCCTCCTCTTTTTTGATAACTTTGGGTTGGAAGTCAATTTTATTCATTATTAGAATCACTACTCCAGCTTGTTTCTTTGGACCGTTTGCTTGGAAAATTGTTTTCCAGCCTTTTACTCTGAGGTAGTGTCTGTCATTTTCCCTGAGGTGGGTTTCCTGTAAGCAACAAAATGTTGGGTCCTGTTTGTGTAGCCAGTCTATTAGTCTATGTCTTTTTATTGGGGAATTGAGTCCATTGATGATAAGAGAAATTAAAGAAAAGTAATTGTTGCTTGCTGTTACTTTTGTTGTTAAAGTTGGGATTCTGTTCTTGAGGCTGTCTTCTTTTAGGTTTGTTGAAGGATTACTTTCTTGTTTTTTCTAGGGTGTAGTTTCTGTCCTTGTGTTGGTGTTTTCCCTTTATTATCCTTTGAAGGGCTGGATTCGTGGAAAGATATTTTGTGAATTTGGTTTTGTCATGGAATACTTTGGTTTCTCCATCTATGTTAATTGAAAAAATACCGGAAATTCCTGTATTTCTTTCAACAAAATTATAGAAGAAAACTTCCCAAATCTAAAGAAAGAGATGCCCGTGAACATACAAGAAGCCTACAGAACTCAAAATAGATGGGACCAGAAAAGAAATTCTTCCTGACACAAAATAATCAGAACAACAAATGCACTAGATGAAGATAGAATATTAAAAGCAGTAAGGGTAAAAACTCTTTAGCAGTGTTCTTCTGTATTTCTTTAAGTGAGTTCTTAAAGTCCTTCTTGTTGTCTTCTATCAGCATCATGGGACATGATTTTAAATCCGAGTCTTGCTTTTCAGGTGTGTTGGGGGATCCAGGACTGACTCAGGTGGGAGTGCTGGGTTCTGATGATGGTGAATGGTCTTGGTTTCTGTTAGTAAGATTCTTAAGTTTGCCTTTCGCCATCTTGTAATCTCTGGAGTTAGTTTTTATAGTTGTCTCCAGTTGGAGTTTGTTCCTCCTGTGATTCTTTTAGCCTCTGTCAGCAGACCTGGGAGTCTAGATTTCTCCTGATTCTCAGTGGTCAGAGTACTCATGCAGGCAAGCTCTCCTCTTGCAGGCAAGGTGCACAGATATCTGGCATTTGGACCTGCCTCCTGGCTGAAGATGAAGGCCCAAAAAAGGGCCTGTCCCAGAAGCTGTGTAGCTTCTGTAGTCTGCACTCTCACCTGTGCAGACTAGTCTCTAAGGGATCCGGGTCCCAAGATGGCTCCCCCACCTGCTCTGGCAGAGCCCTCTCAGGGTTGGGGGTTGGGGGGCACCTCTCCTTTGGTGGGGAAGGTACCCAGATTTCTGGGGCCCAAAACGGGGTCTGTCCCAGAAGCTGTGTCACTTCTGCCTGTCCCAGAAGCTGTGTAGCTTCTGTAGTCCGCACTCTCACCTGCACAGACTAGTCTGAGGAATCTGGGACCCAAGATGGCTCCCTGACCTGCTCCGGCAGAGCCCTCCTGGGTGGACAGCTCTCCTCTGGCAGGAAAGTTGCCTGGAGGTCTGGAGCCTGAAGCGGGCTCTGTCCCAGAAGCTGTGTAGCTTCTGCCTGTCCCAGAAGCTGTGTCACTTCTATAGTCCACACTCTCGCCTGTTCAGACTAGTCTCTGAGGGATCTGGAACCCAAGATTGCTCCTCCCCCTGCTCTGGCAGAGTCCTCCCCTATGTTTTGTTTTTATATTTTAGATATTTTAAATTTATGAGTGTGAATGGTTGCCTGAATGAATGTTTATATACAACTTGTATGCAAAGCCCATGGAGGCCAGCAAATCTTCTGGGCTTAGAATTGCAGGTAGTTATGAACTGCTGTGTAGGTGCTGGGAATAGAACCCAGTTCCCCAAGTAGGGCAGCCTCTTGACCTCTGACTGTGCTGTCTCTCCAGCATGGAAGCCTGGCTTTTCAATGTGGTTTAAATGCAGTTTCTCATGCTTTCATGGAAAGTACTTCATAAACTGAGCTTATCTCCCCAGTCCTTATATTTTGTTAAATAATGTGCTTACTCTTTGAAACTTTTATACATCCATATAACATCTTTTGATGATATACACCTGCCACTACTTCCTCAAGATCTTCTTATGGTACTCCAATATGTCTCTCTCCCAACTTTATTTTTTTTAATTAGTTTAGTAACCCCCTGCCTTCAACTATTGAAGTTCATAGGCACAGGGGTGTGGTGTCATTCACTGGAGCATTAGAAACCTACCAGATCTTCAAAGAAATTAAAGTGATTCTCCCTCTCCCATTAGGGCTGGGGCCTTGGAAGTCCTTTCCCTAGACTTTTTTAATCTACGGGGGTGGAGTGATGTACTATGCTCATTGAGAGTTCTCAAAAAGGGTTGTAGTCTTGATATGGCTTCCAGGGCATTATGTCCTAGCATGAAATCCCTTTCTTCCCAGCCTGTGGAAGCAGGAGTACTATGCCTGAGTGAGAAGACAGCTGGAGGAAGTTCAGTTTGTCAAGCCCCATGTGGTGATTGATGGTGATTGGTATGCTATTGATGAAGATGACCGAAACTGGTGGAAAAACTGAAGACATGAGTTCCCTCTCCTTCACGTCCTAGGACTGCAATATCTGTGAAATGTTTGTCTCACCTTGGAGGATGTAGCAAGAATGAAATAAACACAGCATTTAGAAAAGCATCGGGGTCATATCAATCCGTGTAGGTGTGGTGTAAGGGCAGAGATGAGATGGGGTGCAGTGACTCAGTTGGTAAAGGACTTATCATGGAAGCATGAGCATCTGAACTTGATACACACAACCCATATAAAAAGCCAGGAGTAGGTATATGCTTGTAATCCCAGTGCTGGGCGATTGAGAAAGAAAATATTCTCATAGAATCAACTGAAGGGAGAAATGATTACATGTGCACATTCACACAGAAGCATGGAGCCCCACACACATGTATACACGTCTCCAAAAATATGCATATACACACATAGACACTACACATGAAAAATGAACTCTTCACCCCTCTGGACCATCTCCTTGCTCTGCTCCTGAGATGCATGCATGTATAGACCTTCATGACACCTAAGATGTGGGTAGCTTCTGCCCATTTTACAAGGATTTTGAGGCATGGGGTACCAGAGAATTCCCATAGAGTAGATAGAAGAGCCATCACCATTAAAAACCAGGAAATCTACTCTGGATACCATTGTTATGCCTGGAGCACCAGGAAAAGATTCAGCTGTTCCCATGGGACTCAGACTGCTTTTTTTTTTTTTTTTGAGCCTCATAATGCAAATTACATTTCTGAAGCCAGAGAATGTTCTAGGCTTGTTACTTGTGGAAGCACAAAAGTTTCCAGGTGTAGAGGAACACATCTTTATTCCAAGCACTTGGGTGGCAGTACAACTTGGTGGCACATAAAGTGGGTTCCAAAACAGGAGAGCCTGCATAATGAGACCCTGTTTTGAAAAGAAGAAGGCCTTAAAGACTGGCCTGACTCCCCAACAAGTCTCCTAGTGAGAATGAAAAGCTTGTTTCTGGGAGCAGAACATGCATGCACATGTTCCTTTCATGGGGATGGGTTCCTGCAGTGGCATTGATAAGCAGCAGAGAGTCAGAAACAAATAAGAACTGAACTTCTTAAATCCACACAGATGTTTGGGTGCTATTAAAAGGAACTGATGAGAGCAGAGCTTGTAGCTTAGTTGGTAGAGTACATGCCTAGCAAGTGGAAAGCTGTGGATATTATCCCTAACATCACTTAAAACCCAGCATAGTGGCACATTTTGTGATCCCAGCACTCAGCAGCGGGAGGCAGGATGATCAGAAGTTCAAGGTTACCCACTGCTATGTAGCAAGTTTGAGGGCTGGAGTGGGGAAAGGAAAAGGAGAGGGGGGAAGGAGAGAGGAAGAGAGATTAAGAGATGTGTACTCTCTAGATAATAACATATAAATGCAGTTTGTGGAAACTTAGATGATGGTAAATAGAAGGAAAATGGAGACTAAGGATGTGGCTCAGAGGTAGTGTGCTTACCTCAGGTCCTGGGTTGGATCCTCATTAATGGAGACATACAGTTCATATGTGGATGCCAGGTAACAGATGGTGGGTGCTACTAGATGGCAAGGTGTGCTATTTCTATGTCCTCTATAAGCCATCCCTTTTCCAGCAGGAACAGACAACCTTCTCAACAGTGACCTTTTACCAGGTCAGCAAGGGACTCCTTGGTAAACATGTCTCTTTCTGGAACTGGTTTGGGATATCCTGGGCCCAACATGTTCACCCCTCATCTGGCATTTGTCACTTGTGTGCACCAAAGTGAAGACGGCTCATTTAACCATTCTTTTTTTCTCCATCCCAAACTCAAGAAACAGGCAGTGTTGGGACAGCTGAATAATGTTATTTATTGCCAAACATCCCTTCTTCCACTGACAGGACAGGGAAAAAAGGACCCCATCCTCCCAATAAGACCATGCTAGGAAGAGGAGGCTACTTCACATCTCTGCTACTGCAAATCCAGGAGAAAGAGCAAAGACTTGGGCTAGAAAATCAATAAGGACCCATGGGGCAGAAAAGATATATTAAATGAGAGGGGACAAAACAGTATGATTAAAAGAAAATTCTAGAAGGGAAAGAAGACCCTCTTGATGCATAAAGCCAGGATTCCCTACATTCCTTAGGACACAGCAGCCTGACACCTGTCGTAGGGGTAGACTTTCCCTTAAGCATCTAGTGCCAATTGATCTTGCAGTTCTCTCAGTCTCTGGCTCTCAGACTAGGAACCTACAAAAGGCAGGTCCCCCTGGCAGTAAGGCAGTCCTGAGAACCTGATAGCTTTGGGTCCCCTTACAACCAGAACAGCATGAATGACAGAAAGAGTGACAAGACCACTGCTCCTTTCGGTCTGGTTCTTTCTGGGCCTCACTTGTGGTCTTGCTCACTGGTAGTCTCCAGCAAACCCGAGGAGCCCTGTCCATCCTCCTCCCTGGATATCTCCATCCCTAACAGGTCTCCCCACCCTGACTCTCTGCACACAGCACATCAGCCACCTGGTCCTCTGTCTGCAGTTGCTGCAAACTGAAGGAAACCCAACTGCATGAATCTTCTTGTGTCTTTTGTCCCTTTACCTCTCACTTCTTTCTCTTCTTCCCTTTCTCTTTGTCTCCTCTCCTCCTCCTCCTCCTCCTCCTCCTCCTCCTTCCTTCTCTCTCTCTCTCTCTCTCTCTCTCCTTCTTCTCGCCCCCTCACCTTCTCTCTTTCCCCTGCATTTCTACAATAAAGTTCTTAAATCATAGTGAGTCTCTGCTCCATCAAGATCTGCTGTGCCACTCTGGTCAGTGTTGGGAACTCCTTCCCTCATCCCTCTCTCCTACAACCCCAGGGCTTTAGCAAGGTAGCTCTGGGTCCTGGTCAGGGGCTGCCCCTTTTCCACCCCCTGCCGAGTGTGGTCAACCTTAGATGCTCACCTGGGGTCTAGGGGAAAGTGCAGGCATCTCTGCCTGCGTCTGCCTGCCCAGAGCACAGGAACTCTGGCCGGACGTGGGCCCCTTTTCCTCCCCCACTTCTCCCTAGCCCCCCCTTTATTTTGTTCCCACAGTGCCAGGCTCTTGGGCTGGCTAAAGTCATAGCTGCAACTCAGGCACATGAAGAGCTTTAGACCACCATGTAAGTGATGGCGCTTGGCCAGGCTGTTGCTCTGTGTGAAGCTGAGACCTCAGTTGGGTTAAGTATAAGGCTTCTTGCCCTCATGGATGTACTGGTGCTGTGCGAGTTTGGAGCTCCAGCTAAAACGCTTGCAGCACTCTGAACAGGCGTTTGACTTCTTGCCTGTGTGGATGCTCACGTGCTGCACCAGGTGCGAACTCTGCAAGAAGGTCTTGATGCAGTTGGTATAGGAGTTGGGCCACTTGTCTGTGTGCATGCATTGGTGCTATAACCTTTGAATCTGAGCCTTTTCCCACAGTCAGTGCAGATGTAGGGTGCTGGTGGCTATGATTGGGGCAGGGGCCAAGGAGGAGGTGCAGACTGGGTTGGGGACAGCTTGATGGGGGGGGGGGGGCAGTTGGGAACATTGTCGTCATCCATGATGAGGATGTCCACTGCAAAGCAAGAGGGAAGGAGGAGGCAAGTCAGAGGTGGCAAACCCACAGGGAACATCCATGCACAGGCTGCCAATGGATTCCAGCTTAGTGAGGGGCCCAGGCAGCTCATCCTTTCAGAGTTCCTCCAACCTGGGGACTGCTGGGTTGTACCAATGCATACCTAGAACACCTTATCCCATGGAACACCAACCATTCAAGGCATTTCAAGTATTTCTGTGTTCATAACCCATTTCCCTAATACTTGTTCTCCTTCCGAGTGGGTGTTGTCTCTGCCAGCCTTTCTCTGGACCTACAGACCAATGCCTAAGGCTAGCAGGCTCTCATGAAGGCCTACCGACCAAAGATATAGAGGGTCAAAGTTAGGGGTGCGAGGAGAAGCACAACACAAATGGCACCTGAAACCCAATCAGGATTGGAGGGCCAGGCCTGCAGGCAAGGAAGTAATGGAGTCACATTTGGATAATTGTTACTGCAGGGTGGGAAATAGAAAAGTAGAAACAAGTTGGACAAAGAGGGTGGGATATCAGCTTGGGAGGTGTGCTAGCACCTCTATCAAGGCATTTGAGTCCAACCACACAGTTAATATTACAAACTAAGGTGGGCTGTCCCTACCCCAACACCACCATGGAAAACTACAGTATAGGAGTCTTGGTCTGGACAGCTGGAGACTGAACAAAGAGTGGGTAGAGGATTTTTGTGGGTAAGTTTGTATCCAACAATGACAACCTGTCCTGGTTACTGCAGGTGTCTGTTTCAGGTTTCACATTTCCTATTGATGAGAGCCTTATCTGTGGTCACCCTTATAAGTTCTTAGGTGTTTCCTTTGTCCTGGTTTAATCCAGAGATGCCCCTCCTCACCAGTCCCAATTCTCTCTGCTTCTCTCCTCCCCAAACTTGGTTACGTATGCTCCCCTCCCACACTCTCTCCCACACAGTTCCCCTCGCCATTAACTTCCAATATCTATTTTACTTTTCCTCCTCAATGAGATTCAAACATCTTCCCTTAGGTCTTCCTTGTTACTCAGCCTCTTTCGGTCTGTGGATTGTAGCATGGACATTCTCTACTTTATGGCTTCTATGTACTTATGAGAAAAACATACTATGTGTGTCTTTTGGTGCTTGGGTTACATCAAACAGGATACTTTCTATTTCCATCCATTTGCCAGAAAAATCCATGGATTTAATGGGTGAATAGTGTTCTGAGTATGAATGTACCACATTTTATTTATCCATTCTTCTGTTCGGGACACCTGCTTAGTTTAAGATTCTGGCTTTTATGAATAGGGTGCACTGAACATAGCTGATTAAGCATCATTCTGGTAGGACTGAGGGTCCTTTGTGAATACAACCAGGTGGAAGTGGGATTTTAGGTAGATTGCTTTCAATTTTTCTAAGGAACTTTGCTAATGATATTCACAGTTACCCAAGTTTTCACACCCTTTAGCAGGAAATGAGTGTTCGTTCTCTTTGCTCCTGAACCTCACAGCACAAGCTGTTCCTTGAGCTTCTTAATGTAAGCCATTCTGACAAGCAGAGTATAAAATCTCAGAGTTATTTTGACTTGTATTTCCTTGATGACTAAGGATGTTGAACCCCTTAAGTGCGTTTTGGCCATTAGAGATTCCTCTGTTGAGAAATCTCTTTTTTGTTTTTTTTTTTTTTTGGTGTCTATTTTCTTAAATTATTTTATTTTCATTTATGTATTTACTTTACATCCTGATCATTGTCCTGCCTCCCAGTTACCTCTCTTCAGTCCCTCCCTACCCCTCCTAATAATGCATCCCATCTAGAAAAATGTATTCCATAGACAGGCAGCAGCTTTACAGATAGCCTCTGCTCCACTTGTTCAGGACCCAAGTGAAGACCAAGCTGCATATATGCTACATATATGCGGTGATACTAGGTCATCCCATGAAGAAATACTCTTTTTCTTTTTGGTGGCTCAGCATCTGAGAGCCCCTAAGTGTCCAGGTTAATTGATACAGTTGGTCTTCCTGTGGACTTCCGATTCATTCTGGGTCCCTCAATCTCTTGTCAACTCCTCCATAAGCTCCCCAAGCCTCATCCAATGTTTCACTCCAGTTTCCTGATTCTGTTTCAATCACCTGCAGGGTGGAGTCTTTCAGAATACAGTTATGCAAGACTGCTTTCTACAAGCATAACAGTATCATTGATAGTGTCAGGGGTTGGTGCTTGCCCATGGGATAGATCTCAAGTTGGGCCAGTTGTTGGTTGGCCTTTACCTCAGCCACTGTTCCAACATTGTCTGTGCATTTCTTGTAGAGAGGGTAAATTTTTGTCAAAATTTTGTGGGTGTGTTGATGTCCTTATCCCTTCTCTGGAAAAGATAATTATCTTTCTGTTTCTGGAAAATTTCACACACTGGTTATTTCTTGCCCTACTATTTACCTCCTGATTTTGTACATTATTCTTTACAGCTGAATGCTATTCTGATTTGTAAGTGTCCCACATTTCATTGATAGTTCATCAGTTGATAAGCACCTGGGATATTTTTACTTCTTGTCTATTCTAACTAGAGTTGCAATAAGTATTGATGGTTATACTTACCTCTTAATGACTTGTTCTATCCATCACCTGTCCTCTGTGATCAGAATTGCTTCTTAGACAGCAGATTTTCTAGAAATCAGCAGCAGCTAGTAGGCTTTGCATGTACCCAAGGCTCTATAGTTTGGTTTATCAGAAAACAAGCCACAATCTACCTCCAGACAAAAGCATACTGCCATAACCCTAGGATTCATGAGGGAAACCTTGGTGTCAGGGGGTAATTTGACATATTAAACATTCTTGTGCAACATGAGGGAATAGGTGGAGTGAAATAACTCCATAGCAAACACCACACTCTAGATGAGGTGTTGATAGTCGTTATGAAATTACTTGTTGTCAGGGGGATTTTAGAAGAGTGCCACAGTGCTGTAGAATGTACCTGATGAAAATGCAATAAACAAATACATTGATTGTACCCTGGAGTACATTCTTCAATTTCTGACTGCAACAGAGTACAGAACTTACAAAAGTTCTCCCCTAGGAAACTTGGAAAACTTTTCCTATCTTCTGCTCAGCTACTTATTAGTATCTAGCCAACTGGAAAATATCATCATTAACCATTAGAAGGTGAAAGTGATGAATTGTCTTGGGGATAAATGTTTATCCCTTCATCTTAGGTATCCCAAAGTCTCTATGCAAACAATTCTAGTGACACCACAAATGGCAAAGTAATTGTCTCTCTGTAGGCTGTTAAATTCATCTGTATTGTCATTTTATAAGGTCTGGCAACTTGGGCTCACCTGCATTAACCTTCATAGCATTAAGAAGAAACTAAGGGACAGGTAAGCATTTCCTTGCATTATTTCATCAGACAAAGAGATATATAGATAGGTATTTAATGTATGCTTCTACCTAACTGAGATCAGGGGCTGGACTTCTTTCTTTGAGTATCCACACTGTTGATGTGACTGGGCAAGTGGGAACCAATGACTTCTGTTTAAAAGTCTCTTTTCTGTTCCACATTGTTCACTGTCATCTAAAGCCAACACTAATCCTTTTTTTCTTTTGGAACTCCACAGTTCAATTCGAATAGGTCAGCCCTTTGTTTTCTTCCAAAATGTGTTTCATGTCTTAATGCTCAGGTGAAACAGCATTCAATGTGATGGCTATAATTGTGTTTGTAGACTTCAGTGGATGGATTGAAACTGATTCCTCCTATGGAAAACAAACACAACCTTTCAAATCTGAGTTTCAAAATAATCTGTGTGTACATGGGTTAAAGTGTGACAGTGTTAATGTATTTCAGAGTAGCTGAGGGAAGCTGAGAATGATTCACACACATCTCCAGCATCTGATTCCATAGTAAAAGAGGCAAGATGCATGAAGTTATGAATAAATAACATTATTTAGTCCTCAGCAATGTTTTCAATATACAGACTCTATGTATAAATTGAGACTTATGTATGGGGTAAGAATACTAGTGACTCTTGTGAAATATTTTATATTTTCCCAGTTTGATTTTCTGAAAATTTGATACTTTGTTTTCTTGCTATTTTATTCATTTATGCAACTTTTTATTGGTAGCATATAAATATTTTTTCATATATAATCATATTATGAGGAATGATTGGAGTCTAATGATTGAACAGTGTACTTTAATTTTTTACTTTTCACGAATTCACCTTCAAAGTATGCATTGTGTCAAAATGTCATTATTTTGTTGATCAATAGAGAAATAGTTACAACATATGTATACATTTCTTCTCAAAATAAGAGGAATTCAGTGGCACAAAATCATGCAGTATTTTCAAGCAAAGATTCTCTAATGGAATGTAATAGTGTCTCCCTCCTGACTAGAATAAATAATCCCAGATCAACTAATAAGTGTGGACAGTAGACCAGAGTCCTGAGGACAGTACTGTCCTTCATGGTCACCCCTCCTATTGGCACAGAAGTCTTTCAATGTCTTCTCAGAATGAAGCCATGAAAACCACTGAGGAAGTGGCACTTCAGATCGTGTTGCTTTGTCAGTTTGGAATAGGGACTATGGCTAACATCCTTCTGTTTATCCATAATTTCTCTCCACTTTTGACTGGATGTCAACTGAGACCCAAACAAGTGATTTGTACTAACATGGCTGTGTCCAGCATCTTAATTCTATTCATGACTGTGTTCCCAAACAATGTGTTTGTTGTTCAAAGGAATCTAATGAATGACCTTCAATGTAAACTTGAATACTTCCTACGCATGGTAGCAAGAAGCATAAACTTGTGTTCCACCTGTGTCTTGAGCACCTATCAGTTTGTCACTCTTCTTCCTGGCAATTTTGGTGAGATGATGGTCAGAGGAAGAAGGTCCAAGGTCATAAGCTATTCCTGTTGTAGTTGTTGGTTGTTTGGTGTCTTATATAATGTCTACATTCCAATGAAAGTCAGTGGTCCACAGAACACACATAATAAAACTGACATTAAAAGTAAGTGGTTCTGTGTTACATCTGGCTTCAGTGTAGGCATTATGTTCTTGTGGTTTGCCCATGATGCCATATTTATCAGCATCATGATCTGGACCAGTGTCTCCATGGTACTTCTCTTGTATAGACACTACCAGAGACTGCAGTACATTTTCCCTCCCCATCAAGGCACCAGGGGCTATGCTGAGATCAGAGCAGCCCATAGCATTGCTATGCTTGTGGTCACATTTGTAAGCTTTTATCTTCTACACTGTATTTGTTTTATTCTTCACATTGTTTTTGTAGACTCTCGTCTGTGGCTGAGGCATGTAGGTGAAGTTTTAACTTCAAGCTTCCCCACTATTTCTCCCTTGCTGTTGATCTTTAGGGATCCTAGTTATCCTTGTTCTCTGATATTCAACTATAGAAAGCCAGTCATTTAAAATACCAAGCACTTAAGACAGCTTATTAACACTGTTGAAAATTTCTACTGAATAAATATATGTTTAACATGTCTTTATGAACCAGGTATGGTGTCTCACTGCTATAAGTCCAGCACTATGTAAGCTGGGGTAGTACAATTGCTATGTAATCAATAATAGCACTGAGTAAAGAGGGAGTTTAAGTCCAACCTGTGACACAGAGCCCTTGACCCTGACCTCTCCTCTTACACCAGCCAAAGAATATTCACAATTATCTTATAAAGTCAATTTCTTACTTTGATATATGAAGCAAATATGCTGAATGGGTTCTACTCTCCTAATAAACTCTGGTCAGTACCTTCTGAGCTGTCTAAACAAAACCATGTTTGTTATTATTTGACTTGTTTCTATACATTTTATCTCCTCTGTGTGAGTATAACAATGCAGATGTATTAGCACACAATTGTCATATTTCTAATCTGAATTTTATTGTAGAAAAGTGCATTTATACTTCACATAGACCAATATGCAATACCAAAGCAAAAAAGTATCTTTTTACCTCTTCTTTGGTCTAGTTTCATTCATCCTAAATCCTGTTATGCTGATCAAGAAAAAATATATTACAGTGTATTATTTCTCATTCAAACTGATGACTTTCTTTGAACAGCTTAAGAAAATTTTTCTGATGAATGGTAATTAAGATGTTTTATAGATAAGTAGGCAGTGAGAGAATGTGAAAATTTTCACCAATACTACATCTGATAGAGGGATCATTTCCAAAATACATAAATAAATATAAAACTAGGTTTTAAAGCAAACAACCCAATTACATATGGGAATATACGCTGAAAATTCTCAATATAGGAATGTTAAATGGCTGAGAAACACTCTAAGAAATGTTTGACATCTTTAACCATCAGAAAAATATAAACCAAAATTACTATGATATTCTATCTTGCATCTGTAAAACTGGTTAAGATCAATAACTAAAGAAGAGTTCATTGTGCCAGGAATGTGGAGAAGGTAAGTAGTCTATTGTTGGTAGAATTTCAAGCATGTACAGTCATAATGGAAATTAATGGGGTATTTCCAAAGAGAAATGTGAAAAGATGTACTAAAACTCAGCTGTACAACTCTTGTGAAAGTTCTATCCAATCACCTGCTCAAGTATGCTTTCAGTGGCTTTAGTCACACTACCAGAAGCTGGAGACAATATCCCTAATATCCCTCATAAATGCCATGAATTTTCCAATGCACCACATTTTCCTATATCCCTCAGTTGAAGAATGGATGAAGACAATATGGTACATATACACAATAGAGTATTACTCAGCTGTTACAAGAAGACATAATGAAATTTTCATTTTTCTGAACAACTACCAATCTGATTTCCAAAGTGTTTTTACCAGCTTGCAATCCCACTAGCAATGGAGGAGTGTTTCTCTTTCTCCACACCCTCGACAGCATCTGATGTCACCTTAGTTTTTGATCTTAGCCATTCTGACTGGTGTGAGGTGTCATCTCAGGGTTGTTTTGATTTGCATTTTACTGATAACTAAAGATGTTGAACATTTCTTTAGGTGCTTCTCATTCATTCAGTATTCCACAGTTGAGAATTCATTGTTTAGTGCTGTACCCCATTTTTAATAGGGCTATTTGGTTCTCTGGATATTAGCCCTCAATTGGATGTAGGATTGGTAAAGATATTTTCCACATCTGTTAGTTGCCCATTTGTCCTATTGTCAGTGTCCTTTGCCTTAGAGAAGCTTTGTAATTTTATGAGGTCCCATTTGCCAATTCTTGATCTTAGAGCATAGGCTATTGGTGTTCTCTTTAGGAAAATTTCCCCTATACCTATGTGTTTGAGGCTCTTCCCTACTTTCTTTTCTATTGGTTTCAGTGAATCTGGTTTTATATGGAGATCCTTGATTCACTTGGACTTGAGCTTTGTACACGGAGATAAAAATGGATCAATTTGCATTCTTCTACATGCTTACCACCAGTTGAGCCAGCAGCACTTGTTGCAAATGCTGTCTTTTTTTCCACTGGATGGTTTTAGTTTTTTTTTCAAAGATCAAGTGACCACAGGTGTGTTGGTTCATTTCTGGGTCTTCAAATCTATTCCATTGATCTACCTGCCTGTCAGTGTAACAATGTCATGCAGTTTTTATCACAATTGCTCTGTAGGTGGGATTGCAAGCTGGTACAACCACTCTGGAAACCAGTTTGGTAGTTCCCCAGAAAATTGGACATGGTACTACCTGAGGATACAGCAATATGTGCATATACCCAGAAGATGCTTCAACATTTTATAAGGACACATGCTCCATTATGTTAATATCAGCCTTTTTTATAATAGCCAGAAGCTGGAAAAAAACCCAGATGTACCTCAACTGAGGACTGGATACAGAAAATGTGGTACATTTACACAATGGAGTACTACTCACCTATTAAAAACAATGACTATATGAAATTCTTAGGCAAATTGATGGATCTGTATGATAACATCCTGAGTGATGTAACCCATTCACAAAAGAGCACACATGATATGCACTCACTGATAATAGAATATTAGCCCAGTAGCTTGGAATACCCAAGATACAATTCACAAACCACATGAAACTCAAGATGAAGGAAGACAAAACTGGATACTTTGATACTTCTTAGAAGGGGGAACAAAATATCCATGGAAGGAGTTACAAGACAAAGTGTGGACTAGAGACTGAGGGAATGACCATTCAGAGATTGATCCACCTGAGGATCTGTCCCATATACAATCACCAAACCCAGACGCTATTTTGGATGCCCAAAAGTGCTTTCTGACAGGAGCCTTATATAGTCTCCAAAGAAGCTCTTTCAGTTTCTGACAAATGCAGAAGTGTATGTACTCGTTGGGAAGAGAGGACCCTTGATCTTGCAAACTTTATATGTCCCAGTAAGGGGAGTGCCAGGGCCAAGAAGTGTGAGTGGGTAGGTAGGGGAGCAGGGCATGGGGAGGGTATAGGGAGCTTTCAGGATAGCATTAGAAATATATAGTATGCTCACAGCCATCCATTGGACAGAGCACAGGATCCTCAATGAAGGAGCTAGAGAAAGGACCTAAGGAGCAGAAGGATTTGCAGTCCCATAGAAGGGACAACCATATGAACTAACCAGTAAGCCCCAGAGCTCCCAGGGACTAAACCACCAACCATAGAGTACACATGGTGGGACTCATGGCTCCAGATGCATATGTAGCAGATGATGGCCTTGTCAGTCATCAATGTTGGGAGAGGCCCTTGGTCTTGTGAAGGCTCTGTTTCCCAGTGTAAGGGAATTCAAGGGCCAGTGGGTGGGTTGGTGATCAGGGGGAGGGTTAAGGGGAGGGGAAAGTGGTGTTTCAAAGGTGAAACCAGGAATGATGATAACATTTGAAATGTAAATAAAGAAAATATCTAATAAAAAATAAAATTTCAGAACAAGGTTATAAGCAAAAATAAAGCAACCTGAAGGAGGTAACCCAGACCCAGAAAGTTAAGCATGGTATGTGTTCACTTATAAGTGGTTATTAGATGCTAAGTAAAATATAATCATGCTACAAAGCATGGAGTACTACTCACATATTAAAGACAATGAATTTATGAAATTCTTAGGCAAATGGATGGATCTACAGGATATCATCCTAAGTGAGGTAACCCAATCACAAAAGAACACACATGAAATGCACTCACTGATAAGAGGATATTAGCCCAGAAAATTGCAATACCCAAGATGCAATTCATACACCATATGAAACTCAAGATGAAGGAAGACCAAAATGTGGATTCTTTGATCCTTCTTAGAAGGGGGAACAAAATACCCATGGAAGGAGTTACAGAGACAAAGTGTGGAGTAGAGACTGAAGGAAAGGCCATCCACAGATTGCTCCACCTGGGCATCCATCTCATATACAATCACCAAACCCAGACACTATTGCAGATGCCAACAAGTTCTTGTTGTCAGGAGCCTGATATAGCTGTCTCATGAGAGGCTCTGCCAGTACCTGACAAATACAGAACTGGATACTCACTTCTATCCATTGGACAAAACACATGATTCCCAGTGAAGGATCTAGAGAAAGGACCAAAGGAGCTGAAGGGGTTTGGAGCCCCATATGAGGAACAACAATATAAACCAACCAGTACTCCTAGAGTTCCCAGGGCCTAAACCACTAACCATAGAGTACACACGGTAGGACTCATGGTTCCAGCTGCATATAAAGCAGAAGATGGTGTAATCAGTCATCCATGGGAGGAGAGAACCTTAGTCCTGTTAAGGCTCTGTGCCCCAGTGTAGGGGAATGACAGGGCCAGGAAGTGGAAGTGGCTGTGTTTGTGATGGGGGGGGGGCGGCTGGAGGGAGAGGATAAGGGGTTTTCAGAGGGGAAACCTGGAATGGGGATGAAATTTGAAATGCAAAGAAAGAAAATATCTAAAATGTTCAGAAAAAGGTTATACTAGAAAAAATTAACTTGAAGGAGGTAACCAAGACTCAGAATGATAAGCACTGTATGTGTTCACTTATAAGTGGTTATTAGCTGTTTAGTAACAGATAATCATGCTACAGTGCAGAAACCCAAACAGGCTAAGAAACAAGAATGGTTTTACCAGGGATGCACAAATGTACCTTAGGGTAGATAGGGACATGGAATAGATTTCAGATGTGAACTAGGCATTAGTAGGGAAGGGAAGAGTAAATTATCAAGCAAGGTAGGGTGGGATGGAGAGAGAGAGAAAGTGTGTTAAAGAGATGGCAGGATTTGGGGGCATTTGAAGTGTGGGGTGGAAATGTAGTGCAGTGGTAACTTTCTGAATTTGTGAGGGTGTCCCTAGTTAGGACTCCAGGTGATGAAGGATTCTCTCCTTCTTTTGTAACCAGGCAAGTCTTCCAGTAGTGGAACTGTATCACCAACCCAGTCCCAAAACTTTCCATCTACAATCTGCCTTGCTTCAAGGTTTGCTGGGGGCAATGGTGGCTCACAGCTTACAGCTATCACATCCAATGACTGGTCTAATTTGATGCTCACACAAGAAGCATCCCATGTCTCACACTGCCTGTGTGACCATGAAAGGGATAGCAGATAGTCCAGAGATATAGACACTGCTAGCAAAGCCTTATTGAAATCATTCCTAATGATATTCTGCCATATTCGTAGATTGGTGCCTAGCCAAGTCATCATTAGATGAGTTTACACCAACTGATGATGTGTGCAGAGGCACAGACACAGAGGCAACATTAGGTAATGATCAGAGAACCCTGGGGAAGAAAGAGATTATTACCTCATATAGCCTTGATATAAATTACTTGGAAAATAATTTAATAGTTAAGACCAATTTTTGTTCATGCAGAAGGACCAAGTTACATGACCAATCTATAAGCTCCTTCTTGATAGCTTACAAATATCTATAACTGCAGATTTAGGGCACCTGATGCGGCTAAGATTAAAAATTTAGGTGACAGCAGATACTGGAGAGAAATAGGAACAATCTTCCATTGCTGGTGGGATTGCAAGCTTGTACAACCACTCTGGAAGTCAGTCCGGCGGTTCCTCAGAAAATTGGATGTAGTACTACCGGAAGATCCAGCAATACCTGTCCTGGGCATATACCCAGAAGATGTTCCAACTGGTAATAAATGCACATGCTCCACTATGCTCACAACAGCCTTATTTATAATAGCCAGAAAGTGGATAGAACCCAGATGTCACTCAACAGAGGAATGTGTACAGAAAATGTGGTACATTTACACAATGGAGTACTACTCAGCCATTAAAAACAATGAATTCATGAAATTCTTGGGTCAATGGATGGATCTGGAGGAAATCATTCTTAGTAAGGTAACCCAGTAACAAAAGAAGTCAGTAGATATGCACTCACTGATAAGTGGATTTTTATCCCAGAAACTTAGAATACCCAAGGTAAAATTTGCAAAACACAAGAAAATAAAGAAGGAAGACCCACATGTGGATACTTCATTTCTCCTTAGAATGGGGAACAAAATACCCATGGAAGTAGTTATAGAGACAAAGTTTAAAGCTAAGACATGACGATGGACCATCTAGAGACTACTCCACGCAGGGATCTACCCCATAATCAGCCAGCAAACCCAGACAATCTTGCATATTCCAGCAAGATTTTGCTGAAAGGACACTGATATAGCTGTGTCGTGTGAGGCTATGCCAGTGGTGGCAAATACAGAAGTGGATGCTCACAGTTATCTATAGGATGGAACACAGGGCCCAAAGTGGAGGATCTAGAGAAAGTACTCAAGGAGCTGAAGGGGTCTGCAACCCTATAGGTGGAATAAAAATATGAACTAACCAGTAACCCCCCCCCCCAGAGCTCGTGTCTCTAGCTGCATATGTAGCAGAAGATGACCTAGTTGGCCATCATTGGTAAGATAGGCCCCTAGGTCTTGCAAACTTTATATGCCCCAGTACAGGGGAACTCCAGGGCCAAGAAGTGGGAGTGGGTGGGTAGGGGAGCAGTACAAGTGGATTGTATAGGGATCTTTCAGGATAGCATTTGAAATGTAAAGAAATAATATTGAATAAAAAAAAATCTTAAAAAAAAAGAAAGAAAGAAATACAGGGACCACAGGTAAACTACTAGAATCTTTTGAAGAGTAAACACAAAAATTCTGTAAATTACAGGAAAACACAATCAAAAAGGCAAAGCAAATGAACAAAACCATCCAAGTTCTAAAAGTGGAACTAGAAACCATAACGAAATCACAAAGTGAGAGAACCTTGAATCAAGAAACCCTAGGAAAGAGATCACAAGTCATAGATGTAAGCATCACCAACAGAATAATATAGATAGAAGAGAAAACCTCAGGGGCAGAAGATACCTTATAAAGCCTTGACACAACAAGGAAAATTCAAAATGCAAAAAGGTGCTAACCCAAAACATTTAGGAAATACAGGACACATTGTGAAGACCAAACCTAAGGATAACAGCTATAGAACACAGCAAAGATTCCCAATATAAAGGGCTAGTAAATATCTTCAACAAAATTATAGAAGAAAACTTCCCTAACCTAAAGAAAGACATACCCATGTGGACATACAAGAATCTTACAGAACTCCAAATAGACTGGACCAGAGAAGAAACTCCTTCCTTTACGTAATAATCAAAACACCAAATGCATTAAATAAAGAATTTTAAAAACAGCAAGGGGAAAAGTAATATATAAAGGCAGGCCTATCAAAATGACACTAGACTTCTCTCCAGAGATTATGAAATCTAGAAGATCCTTAGCAGATGTCATACAGACCCTAAGAGAACATAAATTCCAGCCCAGACTTGTATACCCAGCAAAATTCTCAATTACCATAGACAGAGAAAACAAGATATTTCATGACAAAACCAAATTTACACAATATCTTGTTACAAACCCAGCTCTATAGAGGATAATAAATGGAAAACACCAACACAAGGAGGGAACCTACACCCTAGAAAAAGTAAGAAAGTAAGCTTTCAACAAACCCAAAAGAAGATAGGCAAACAAACAATTCCACCTCTAACAACAAAAATAACATGAAGTACCAATCACTTTTCCTTAATACCCTTTAACACGAATAGACTCAGTTCCCCAATAAAAAGACAGAGACTAATAGACTGACTATGTAAACAGGACCCAACATTTTTCTGCATACAAGAAATGCACCTCAGTGTCACAGACACTTTCTCAGAGTAAACGTTTGGGATACAATTTTCCAAGCAAATGGACCTAAGAAACAAGCTGGAGTAGCCATTCTAAACTGAATAAAATGGACTTTCACCAAAAGTTATCAAAAAATGGAAAGGAAAGACATTCATATTCATCAAATGAAAAATGCGCCAACATGAACTCTTAATTCTGAACATCTAATGCCCCGAATGCAAGGGCACCCACATTCATAAAAGAAATTTTAGTAAAGCTCAAAGCATACATTGAACCCCACACAATAAGAGTGGGAGACTTTAACACCTCACTCTCAGCAATGGACAGATCATGGAAACAGAAACTAAAAAGAGACACAGTGAAAATAACATAAGTTATGAACCAAATGGATCTAACAGATATTTATATAACATGTCATCCTAAAGCAAAAATATATATACTTTCTTCCCAGGACATCATGATAACTTATCCAAAACTGATCACATAATTGACCACAAAACAGGACTCAACAGATACAAGAATATTGAAATAATCCCATCTGTCCTATCACATCACTACTGACTAAGGCTGCTCTTGAATTCCAACAACAAGAATGGAACATGTATATACACATGGAAACTGAACAATGCTTTACTTGGTCAAAAAAGAAATAAAGAAAGAAATTAAAGACTTTTTTAAAGTTTAATGAAACTGAAAATGCATAATACCAAAATTTATGGGACACAATGAAAGCAATGGAAAGAGACACCTAGCTCTAAGTGCCTCAAAAAAAAAAAAAAAACAAAAAACAAAAAAAACAAAAAACAAAAAACAAAAAAAAACAAAAAACAAAAAACAAAAAGAACAAAAAAAAAAAACAAAAAACAAAAAAAAAAAACAAAAAACAAAAACAAAAAAACTGGAGAGAACCTACACTAGCAGCTTAAAGCAGACCTGAAAGCTCTAGTACAAAAGGAAGCAAATTTACCTAAGAGGATTAGACAGCAGGAAATAATCAAACTCAGGGCTGAAATCAACCAAGTGGAAACAAAAAGATCTTTCAACCAAACCAGGAGCTGGATCTTTGAGAAAATCAATAAGATAGATTCTTATCTCCCTGTAAAAGGGTCAAGTCCAAGTGGATCAAGTGCCTCCACATAAAACCAGATACACTGAAACTTATAGAGGAGAAAGTGGAGAAGAGCCTCAAGGGCACAGTGGAAAATTTCCTGAACAGAACACCAATGACTTATGCTCTAAGATTAAATTGAAAAATTAGACTTCATAACATTACAAAGCTTCGTAAGGCAAAGGACACTGTCAATAAGACAAAACAGCAACCGACAGATTGGGAAAAGATCTTTACAAATCCTTCATCTGATAGAGGGCTAATATCCAATATATGAAAAGAACTCAAGAAATTAGACTTTTGAGAATCAAATAACCATATTAAAAAATGGGTTAAAAGCTAAACGAAGAATTGTCAAGTAAGGAACATTGGATGACGAAAAAGCACCTAGAGAAATGTGCAACATCGTTTGTCATCAGGGAAATGCAAATCAAAACAACCCTGAGATGACACCTCACACCAGTCAGAATGGCTAAAATAAAAAACTCAGGAGATAGCAGATGCTGTCAAGGATGTGGAGAAAGAGGAACACTCCTCCATTGTTGATGGGATTGCAAGCTGGTACATCCACTCTGGAAATCAGTCTGGAGGTTCCTCAGAAAATTGGACATAGTACTACCAAAATACCTGTCTTGGGCATACACCCAGAAGATCTTACAACTGGTAATAAGGATACATGCTCCACTATGTTCATAGCAGCCTTATTCATAATAGTCAGAAGCTGGAAAGAACCCAGATGTTCCTCAAGAGAGGAATGGATACAGAAAATGTGGTACATTTACACAATGGAATACTACTCAGCCATTAAAAATGATGAATTCATGATATTATTAGGCAAATGGATAGAGCTAGAAATTATAATCCTGAATGAGGTATCCCAAGTGCAAAGGAACAAACATGGTATGCTCTCACTGATAAGTGGATATTAGCCCAAAAGCTCCAAATAACCAGAATTCAATTCACAGACTATATGAAGCTCAACAAGAAGGAAGACCAAAGTGTGGGTGCTTTGGTCTTTCTTAGAAGGAGAAAAAAACACTCACAGGAGCAAATATGGATATAAAGTGTTTATCAGAGACTGAAGGAAAAGCCACCCAGAAAATGTCCCACCTGTGGATTCATCCCACACAGTTACCAAAACCAAATACTATATTGCATGCCAAGAAGTGCATGCTGAAAGGAGCCTGATTTGGCTGTCTCTTGAGAGGCTCTTCCAGAGCCTTACAAATACAGAGGCAGATGTTCACAGCCAACCATTGGACTGAACATGGGGTCCCCAATAGAGGAGTTAGAGAAAGGATGGAAGGAGTTGAATGGGTTTGCAACCCCATAGGAAAAACAACAATATCAATCAACCAGACCCCCCCCCCCCACAGAACTCCCATGGACTAAGCCATCAACCAAATAGTACACATGGCTCCAGATGCATATGTAGCAGAGAATGGCCTTGTCAGGCATCAATGGGGTGAAAGGTCCTATGAAGGCTCAATAGATGCTCCAGTGTAGGGGAATCAAGGGAAGGGTGGTGGGAGTGGGTGGGTGGGTGGAGGAACACCCTCATAGAATCAGGGGAAGGGAGGATGTTATAGGGTGTTTCCAGGAGGAAGGGAAACCAGGAAATGGCATAACATTTGAAATGTAAATAAAATATCCAATAAAAAAGTCCTGTTGACAGGTCTGGCCTGAAGTCATGCTGGTGTCAGCTGAACTTCCTGGAGCACAGAGACCATATTGAGGTGAGTGGCCTATGCTTTCTCCCTTATTCCACATCAGTGTCTGTGATTCTGGGGGCCACTGAGAATACTATCTTGTTCCATGATCCTAATGTTTGTGGGGATCATGTTCGTGGTGTGCTTTCACAGGAAACATTGTGAAAACCCATAATCCCTTATTTCACTGATGTGAAGAGCAGGAAGGTTCTATTGCTGTTATATTAATGACTGCAGAATCATGACCAGTAGGGAGGGATGTTGAAGGTTTCTTTTTTTCATTTTTCTTTACTTTTTTATTTTTTCAATTAGGTATTTTCTTCATTTACATTTCAAATGATATCCCAAAAGTCCCCCAGACACCGCCCCCCTCCTACTTCTTGGCCCTGGCTTTCCCCCATACTGAGGCATATGAAGTTTGCAAGACCAAGGGGCCTCTCTTTGTGGAAGGTTCCTTATGACAACTATTCATATGTAAACTCACTGTGGCTGGCAAGAAAGTATCATACTAGTCATGGAGGCACTGAAGAGAACTCTTAAATGGGATGGGATGCTGAAGTGTAGTTAATAGAAGGGGTAGAGGAGTTGGGGAAGAGGTATATTCTACTTATAGGGCTGCCCATGAAAAGTATAACCCCATGCTCCAGTGAGACTATAGATAACACTAATTCATCTGTTTTATTTTTATTGTTATTTTTTCAAGTCTTTGGTGGAGGGGAGGTCACAGGGTTGGTGGACATGGCAGGACAAGGAAGTGCATGTGGTCAGATGGTATCTGATGAAAAAATGAGAGAATCAATACAAATGTTACGTTGAACAAATAGCTGTACATATTGGATATGTTGAAAATATATAATAGATTAATAGACATTTTCACAAAATCTTCCTTGAAAAATTTCTACCTCATGTGTTCAGACTATCAGTCTCCAAATTTAATCCATGCACTTTGGTAAATGGATACAGGAGTGTCCTGAACTTCTGGATCAACCATTCTTAAATGGCATCCAGAAGTGTGAAATACTCAGTGAAATAGTCAGGCAGTAGCCTTTGGTCTAAGGCAGCATTTAAGTCACTGAGCTGTTCAAGAAAGAGCTGGTCTTGCAAGACAGTCTGGTCTCGAACATCTTCTGAGTGTAAGTGTGTTGAGACATGAAGTCTCCCTGGGACTCCCAGCAGCCAAAGCTCTGCTGGAATGTGGAGTTTAGGCTATTGCTGGATCTTGGGCTGCAGTGGGTTGTGCAGATATCACACAAACTGATGACAGACCAAGGATACTCTTTCCTGTTGCTGGGTCTTGGTCATCCTGTACAGACATCAGGGGATCACTTAAGAGATTCTCATTGGTGTGATCAAGATAGAAGATCGACTCCGGGTCTGAGAACATATGTGGGCTGAAATGAGGAGGAGAGCTGGCATGAGATGTTCCCTTCCCATGTGGAAAATATAGGTTGTGAGTCTGGGGATGTACTTGATGGGCTGCGTGGAGTAGACCTGAAAACAGACTGTCTCTCACACAGGTATACTCACACTCAGAGCTTGGTATAGAGACAATAACTTTAGTGCTTTGAGGTTTAGCACAGGAATCCTGATCTTGCTTCCAAGTTTGTTATATGGCCTTCTCACTCTCCTTCCTATGCTTCTTAGACCTTGTATTCTTTTGGTAGATTTCACATGCCCAATCATCTTTGGAGAAGATGGCCATCTGATCTAGGGAATTACTCAAGGGGCTGAGTTCAGGAAGAGGGCTCAAAACTAGTGTTGTCTGGCACATGGAGAAGGTGGATTCTGTGTTTTGGGTAACATTTGAAGGACTGAGTAGATGTGAAAGCTTGATCCTGAGGGTCTTTGACACATAGAACCAGCCCTGGGTGACACATCAAGATAAGAAGGAACATTGGAAAGGTAAATCTATCACTAGATAGGTGCCCTGGTTTCCTGTGACATTCTTTACACTTCTGCTTCTGATGTTCCCCAATAACATGGCTCTTGAAACACATCTCTTCCAAGGACTGATCAATGAAGGATAGATTGGATTCTTGGTGAGGGGAGTTACTCAATAGTTCACCCAGGTAGTTGTTGACCCTTCTGACATTCTCTAGCTCATCTATTCTTGAACAAGGTCTGGAGAAATGAAGGAAAGGACAGCTCATAAATGGTCAGTTGCACCATCTTGGCCCCTAATATAAAGATTCTGAGTAAAAAGCCTGGGCTTTGGCCTCCATCACAGATCTTTAAGGAACTTGGACACAAAAAGCATAAAGGCAGAATGACCTGGACACAAAACCCACAAATTAAGGAAAAGATTCAATTTGGAGTCATACATTTTGAGAATGGCCCTGATCATTAAGATTGACTGACACTATGGCATACCATTATCCCTCTACAGTACAACAGAATTCTGCATTGAGAGGCTAAGGGGGATATAACTCCAGCCTTGCATATACATTTACCACCCTTCTACATCATGGTACTGTGTCAAGGAACCCAAATCTATATACAGACACCAAAATTCAAAAGTCAGGAAGTGTATAGGTGACTCATGGGGGAGTGGGTATTTGAAACACAAAAGCCCCCCACCTTTATCTGTTTCTCCATCATGCCAAGCCTCCGAGTCAGTGACATGCATTGTTTCTTGTTCACATACTTGCACTTTTCAAAATTCTCTTCCAGGACTAGCATTTGCTTTTTGGAGAGCACATTTTGTTTCTTCAACTGTGTTCTTGAGAGTGTCCTCCCATGATCTGTAGACTGAAAGGTAATTGGAAACCTTGGAGAAATAGAGATCATTAAATTTCCTGAAAATTTGTTCCCTTTGTGAAACCTTGTTGAACAAGAGAACCTGGAACAGAGAGAGAGAGAGAGAGAGAGAGAGAGAGAGAGAGAGAGAGAGAGAGAGAGAGACAGAGAGAGACAGAGAGAGACAGAGAGAGACAGAGAGAGACAGAGAGACAGAGAGAGATATCAGAAAACTCTGTAGTGTTATCTCCTTCACTCACCACCCCCCAATTGATTCCTCTAGACTGAAAAACAAAGATCTCATGCATCTGCATTGTGTGGTACACAAAGGCATAGTGGCTGGGCCATCAATGTGGGGGTCTTACCATCCCTCCTACTCTGTCTTCTGTGAGCACTGTATACCTATGGTTCCTAGTGTTCATATCTATGGGGAAACTCCACAACTGCTTCTTCTTTTTCTCAGGAGCACTGACCCCACTCTCTGGGGATTTGCTGGACCTCTATCTCCACACACATACATCATCAGCTTCAGAATGATACCAAAGATTTTCATCTTTCATCCACTAGCTCTTTATCTCCTCTGTAAGGATAACCACACCGAACAGACCGCTCATATACAAAAGATATGCAGGACATCCACTCACCTGTTTGTTTTGCCTTGCTTGGTTTCCTCTCTGCATTTGACCAGTTCTCCAGAGATAAGGTCTTAAATATCTTCTCCAAGCAGGACACTCAAAGCTCCACCCACTCTTTGTCTCCTCCCTCACTGCAGAACCTACAATTCCTAACACTCAGATTTCAGCCCCATCTAGATAGTCCTTGTCCTATTGATTGAATTACAATTGTTTAGTTTTCTTCAGTTTATTTTTGAGTAAGGGTCTGTCATTACAGGGAGCTCTTTTCTTCAAAAGCTTCAAAAATTTTTATGAATATGAGTGCCTTTGCATTTGGGCCATAGATGTTCATAATGGAGATGTCATTGTGGTGCATTTTTTCCTTAAAGTGTCTTAAATGTCCCCCACACCTCTTTTAACTACTTTTGACTAAAAGTCTATATTATTAGATATTAGAATGGAGACTCCAGGTTTTTCTTGGGTCCTTTTGGTTTAGAAAACATGTTTTCTTTCATTATACTGATGCAATGTCTATATTTGCAGCGGGGAATCTAAAGCAGATACCCACTTGTATTGAACCACTTCTTCAAGGACCTGGCCTTAATTGACTCTCCAAATAAAATGATCTCTGCAGATCCACCTTTTATACCCCATATCCAGTAGACCCTCCCTCCCTGTTCCATTCTGTGACCCCACTCAATATGGCTATGGTGAAGATATTTATCTTTTTGTTTCTTTGTTGGATTGATTTTCAATTTATGAGTTTATTTGTTGACACAGATTTATCTGTATAAACATCTTAGCTGTTCTGTAACTCAATTGGTAGACAAGGCTGTAAGAGCTCATAGCAATATATCTGCCACTTCCTCTGCCTCTCCAGTGCTTGGATTAAAGGCATGTACCACCACAGCTGATTTTGAGGACACCTTTCTTAATTGAGCAGAGATACTCACTTAAGATTCACTTAGAGTCTGAGAAACTATCATGGCCTTTGCCCCATCACTTGGGGTCTCCTGTACTTTGAGACTCCAGTTCAGTACAAATTTGACTTTTCCTAGTCAGTGATCATATCAAGGTCTTCTCATACCAAATCTTCTCAGCCTATTCTGCAGGGGCCCTTCTCATTCCTATCTACTGGTGTCACCTACTAGTTGTTCCCTCTCTTCTTAAACAATTCATGCAGCCAACAACTCACCAGGACCAATCATGTGTCTGTTTAACCTCTACTCAAAGGATCTGCACTTGAATGACTCTTTAAAACTGAAACTCAGATATTATAATTAGAATTAGAATAACAAAATATAAGATACAATTTGCAAAACACATGAAACTCAAGATGAATGACGACCAAAGTGTGGACACTTTGCCCCTTGAATTGGGAACAAAACACCCATGGAAGGAGTTACAGAGACAAAGATTGGAGCTGAGATGAAAGGATGGACCATCTAGAGACTGCCATATCCAGGGATCCATCCCATAATCAGCCTCCAAATGCTGACACCATTGCATACATTAGCAAGATATTGCTGAAAGGACCCTGATAATAGCTGTCTCTTGTGAGACTATGCTGGGGTCTAGCAAATACAGAAGTGGATGCTCACAGTCAGCTATTGGATGGATCACAGGGCCCCCAATGGAGGAGCTAGAGAAAGTAACCAAGGAGCTAAATGGATCTGCAACCCTATAGGTGGAACAACAATATGAACTAACCAGTGCCCCCTGGAACTCGTGTCTCTAGCTGCATATGTATCAAAAGATGGCCTAGTCGGCTATCACTGGAAAGAGAGGCCCATTGGTCATGCAGACTTTATATGCCTCAGTACAGGGGAACGCCAGGGCCAAAAAGTGGGAGTGGGTGGGTAGGGGAGTGGGGGGGGAGGGTATGGGGGACTTTTGGGATAGCACTGGAAATGTAAATGAAGAAAATACCTAATAAGAAAATAAAAAAAAGAAAAAAATCTATTCTCCACCCGCTTAGGTAAACAACTACCATATACTCCCCAGTGTTTCTTACAGGTGATTTCTTTAGATTACATTAAATAGAGTATTAACACCACCGCCAACAACAACAACAACAACAACAACAACAACAACAACAACAACAACAACAACAACAAAAACCCTGAAACTCAGGGGGCTGGAGAGATGGCTCAGTGGTTAAGAGCACTGACTGCTCTTCCAGAGGTCCTGAGTTCAATTCCCAGCAATCACATGGTGGTTCAAAACAATCTGTAATGGGATCTCCTGGCCTCTTCAGGTGTGTCTGAAGATAGTGACAGTGTACTCATAGAATTAAATAAATAAATAATTTTTAAAAATTGAAACTCTGCTTCCCAATCTTTGGCTCCTCCCACTCTGTAGACCCTCAAGTCCATTATGCTCACCAATACTTTGGTGCTGCTCAGGTTTCAAACTTATCCTGTGGAGACCTAGACATTTGGATTTAATTACGATTGTTCTATGTGGGGAGCCGCCATCACATTTGCCATTATAAGATGGCGCTGACAGCTGTGTTTTAAGTAGTAAATAATCTGCACATGTGCAGGGGCAGTTTTCCCGCCACGTGTTCTGCCTTTCTCGTGATGACAACTGGGCCGATGGGCTGCAGCCAATCAGGGAGCGACACATCCTAGGCGGAGGATAATTCTCCTTAAAAGGGACGGGGTTTCACCATTCTCTCTCTTGCTCCTGAAGATGTAAGCAATAAAGCTTTTGCCGCAGAAGATTCCAGTTTGTTGCGTCTTTCCTGGCCGGTTGCGAACGCACGTAAGAGTCCTATTGTCTTTTGTTTTGCTTTTTAGGCAGGAACTTTCCATTAGGCCATGCTGTGTAGATATGACCTTGGCTGAGCCTTCTGAGCACCGGATTAAAGGTGTAAGTAACCAAGAATCTTCAAGATTTAATCATTGTTTTCAGAGCATTTAGAAAGGGACTACTGTTTGTGAAAACTGAAAATTAAGGGAAAATTGGCCTTTCCCTCATGAAATTCCCATCCAGAAGAAAATGGGGTTGCACCTGCGAGTCATTATCTCAGGAAATGGATTTCTACTTAGTCTGCTTCCTTGGTTCCTATCAATTCCTCCATATTACTAAGTACCCATTCTTAGAAGCAATCAGTCTGTTCAGTTCAACCACCTGTGTGCTCCCTTATTAGAACACTCTCCTCTTCCTGGGCCATCCACAATTTTCTAAATTTTCTCAAACTCTCTGCAGACTTGATGTTATCTATCCAGATTTCTCAAGGCTCCTGAAAAGAGGGCTCAAGTTTTTGGCATGTTGGTGCCCGAGTTTCTGCTCCTAAGTTGGTCCTAAGCTAAATGGTATTAAGAAGAAAATGCTGATAACTTTTTGAGGGAATAAACTGGTTTTAATCAATTCATTATGATCCCTAACAACTGGACCAGAGGCTATCCCCCCAAAATTGTTGCCTGTATATGGAATAAGATATTCTACCCAGGCTGCCTTCTCTGGTTTCAATGGGATAAGAAGGGAATAGCTTTCTAGAGACTTGAAGTGCCAGAATGAGTGGATACCCAGCCAGTTCAGCAGGGAAGGGGAGGAGAATGGAAATAAGATTTTGGGAGAGAGTGATCCAGAGGAATGCAGTAGGCAGGATTTAAAGTGAATGAGTTAAAACAAATAAATTTTAAAGAAAGAAAAAGAAAATGCTGATGTATTTTTGTGGGGGAATGAACAGTTTTTAATCACTAAGAAGGAATCCAACCACTCTCAACTGCAGAAATACAGAATCTCAAAGTGGTCTCTTGCCTGTTCTCCAAAACTGTGTTAGGGAAGAACTTAGATTACTGAGCCAAATCTTGGGAAGCTTTCTTCACATCATCAGAGGGTTAAAATTTATCACAAAAGCAAAATCAAATTCATCAAAATAGAACCTGGTAAGTTTCATTTTCAGATTATGGGTTTACATTTGTGTGAGATCCTGGGAACAAAACACAATATTTATTGAAAAAAAAAGGAAATAAGTTAAAAAATGTTATGACATGTTTTATTTATGTATGAATTTGGTCATTATCTTACCAGGGTCCACATGTATATATTAGAAAGGAACATGTATAAACTAGTTTTGCCTTTCCACAGTGTGGAATTATTTGAGGAAGAATTCCTCTGTTTAATCCTGGCTGTGCTAGAACTTTCTCTATAGATCAAGCTGGCCTCAAACTCACAGAGACAGAAGTATTTCTACCTCCTTATTCTGGAAATAAAGTGCTGACCTACCAGTACCTAGGTTTTATCCAGCTTCTTTGGCCTCTGAAAAGACATTAGTCCTGCAGTTGCTCTTGTTATAAGCCATAGAAACAAGAAAGTATTAGGAAATCTGGGAGAATGGACTGTTGATCAGTGGTGAGCTTTCAATCTCTCCTTCAGTCCCATTTCTACTCCCCATTTACACCTGAACTTTCCATTCCCATTCCTCCCTGCATACCAGCTATATTCCAAATATTTACATATATGTGTTGTATGCCTGTGTATCTCATATATATATCATATGCATATGGTAAAGATACAGGAAGGTAGAGAGATAGACAGAAATAAATACACATATAAGTGAAAATACATAGCATGGTTATCTTTCTGGGTCTGTATTACCTCACCAGAATGATTATTCTTTTTCCAGCCATTGAGATAAAAATTTCATGATGACACTTTTTATCAGCTGAGTAATACTCTGTTGTATAAATGTGCTTTTATTCCCATTGAACAAGAGTGATGACCATCACCCATACACTTCATCTAAATTAAGCAAGCTTTACTTTCTGAAAGACAGGGCTATCTCCTTAAAGCGGGATTTGAAAATATAGAATCAAAGACAGGAAAGGATAGGGTTTATATAGTCCAAAAAAAACTGCAAGGCTAGGGAATTTTCAAGAGTCCTGAGATGTCCAAGGTATTTTGGTTACAAAGATTTCCCTGAATATGTTTAAATTATTTGGCAGAAAATTTATCTGCATATTTTCACAGTGTGAGTCAAACTCCATAGGATATGGAAAATGTCAAATTCCACACATATGTTTAAGTGTAGTGCCAGGGAAATGTTAGTGATACCCCAAAACCCAGACAAGAGCCTATCTGAAGCAACTCACACAGCAGGGTCTTTATTGAATCTTAGTTGGCTTGCCCACTCCCCACCCCCTAATGCACCACCATCATACAGGAAGGTTTTGGTGGTGGAGGAGCCTCAAATATCTATGAGGGCAAGGCTTTATAGTAAGCAATAAGCAGGGAGTACATGTGTAAATATGTGGCCTTTAACACAATCCTCTAGTGCTGGCAGTCATAATGGAACAAGCTAATAACAAGCAGGTGATTGTCCCAAGATGGCCTGCTTTGGATTAGCAATACATAATCTGCGACAGGTTCACCCTTATTAAGCAAGGCTGTAAGGGATTCATTTTAGAAAATATTACTGCTATTAATATGCCTTGCCTGTTATTATTAAACATATATAGCAATCACTAAGTAATACCACACCCCTTTGGAACAGATCTCTGCAGGCCCACAAAGATGTACAGTCTTGTAGTGATGCTATACAGACAAATAGATGAGTTAAGTCTTAATGATGATCGTATAAGAATTCCAAAAATCATATCAGTGATTATTAAGCTCTTTTATAGTGGGACTGCTATTAGATCCCTTTCTGATAGTCAAAACTGTAATGAGAACTCTGCCAGTCTCCCAAGTGTCGCCAGTTAATTGCTCTTGGATAGTGTCCAGACTTTGTCTTACTCAGAGCACATTCTAAGAGGTTGTAAAACAATTAACCAAAGGTCATAAAAAGGGAACTAATGATTTATTATGGGTGCTAGGACAGAAGATAAAATATTGACTAGGTTTATCTGTACGAGCTAAGCATCTATAAACTTGTAGAGCTGTGAGAGGTGATGGATGTTTAGCCAGATAATTACTCCTAATGGACATGCATTAGGAGGAAACAAGTATCACTAGCTGCTTGATTAGTGATGAACTCTCATGTGGGGCCAGGAACCAGCTTCCTGGCCACTTCTGTGGTGAAGGGAACCTGTAGGATATAATAGACAAAGCCTGTCTTTTGTTATTAAGTCAGCCAAAGTCAAAGTCACTTGTGAAATTCGTCTCATCGAAGTCATCTTGTCAAAGTTATCTCATAACAAGAAACATAAACACAATGTACTGGCTGGTTTTGTGTGTCAGCTTGACATAGGCTGAAGTTATCACAAATAAAGGAGCTTTAGTTGGGGAAGTGCCTCCCTGAGATCCAACTTTGGGGTATTTTTTCAATTAGTGATCATGTGGAGAGGGCCCCTTGTAGGTGGTACCATTGCTGGGCTGGTAGTCTTAGGTTCAATAAGAAAGCAAGCTGAGCAAGCCAGGGGAAGCAAGCCAGTAAGGAACATCCCTCCATGGCCTCTGCATCAGCTCCTGCCTTCTGATCTGCTTGAGTTCTAGTCCATGTTCCTTTAGTGATGAATAGCAACATGGAAGTGTAAGCTGAATAAACCCTTTCCTCCCCAACTTGCTTCTTGGTCATGATGTTTGTGCAGGAATAGAAACACTGACTAAGACACAGAACATACAAAAAAACACAGATAAAACCTTCCCTGTTTGTAGCAGAAACAACCAGACAGTAGTGCTCATGTAAAAGACCTCTCTGTGACATTCAAAACATAAGTCAAACCTTTTCTCTCTGTAAGGCAGAAATGAGAAACAACCAGAAAGTGATGCACATGCACAAAAGAAAAGAACCAGATTGGTGTGCACTTCTCAGTTCCCCTAAGCCAATGCTCACCTGTGACTCAGGATGTCTCCTGGTCCTGCCATAGCCACAGTTCTCAGATACAACTATGCCTGACTGCAAACATCCAGGGTACAAATTCAGGGCCTTGTTTAGCAACAGATGGCATCCTCAGCTCCCTGAGCCATGCCCACCCAAACGGAGGCTCAGGACGACTCCTGGCCTCACCATTGCCAAGACTCCCAGACACATATTTCCTAACCACAAATCGGCCATGGAACAAATTTAAGGCCTTGTTCCCAAAAAGATGTGGCACCATTTAGAATCAGTGAAACGAAGAAGGCACAGCCAGAAATAAAGCTATCCAAACCTAAAAAAACTTACAGCCTGTAGTAACAAGAAGCAACCAGAAGGTGGTGCTCACAGGAGACAGATGCAGTGCCACTCAGAATTCTTTCTTTCTTTCTTTTCTTTCTTTTTTTAAAAATTTTATTAGGTATTTTCTTTATTTACATTTCAAATGCTATACCAAAAATTCCCTGTACCTACCGCTGCCCTGCTCTGCTACCCACCCACTCCCACTTCTTGGCCCTGGAGTTCCCCTGTACTGGGTCAAATAAAGTTTGCAGGACCAAGGGGCCTCTCTTCCCAATGATGGCCAACTAGGCTATCTTCTGCTACATATGCAGCTAGAGACACAAGCTCTGGGGGTACTGATTAGTTCATATTGTTCTTCCACATATAGGGTTGCAGACCCCTTCAGCTCCTTGGGTACTTTCTCTAGCTCCTCCATTGGGGACCCTGTGTTCCATCCAATAGATGACTGTGAGCATCCACTTCTGTATTTGCCAGGCAATGACATAGCCTCACACGAGACAGCTATATCAGTGTCCTTTCAGCAAAATCTTGCTAGAATATGCAGTACTGTCTGCTTTTGGTTGTTGATTATGGGAAGGATCCCTGGGTGGGGTAGTCTCTGGATGGTCCATCATTTCATCTCAGCTCCAAACTTTGTCTCTGCAACTCCTTCCATAGGTGTTTTGCTACCTATTCTGAGGAGAAATTAAGTATCCACACATTGGTCTTCCTTCTTCTTGATTTTCTAGTGATTTTCAAATTGTATGCTGTGTATTCTAAGTTCTGCGCTAATATCCACTTATCAGTGAGTACATATCATGTGTGTTCTTTTGTGATTGGGTTACCTCACTCATGGATGATATCCTCCAAATACATCTATTTGCCCAAAAATTTCATCAATTCATTGTTTTTAATAGCTGAGTAGTACTCCATTTTGTAAATGTACCACATTTTCTGTATCCATTCCTCTGTTGAGGGACATCTGGGTTCTTTCCAGCTTCTGGCTATCATAAATAAGGCTGCTATTCACATAGTGGAACATGTGTTCTTATTACCAGCTGGAACATCTTCTGGGTGTATGCCCAGGAGAGGTATTGCTGGATCTTTTGGTAGTACTATGTCAAATTTTGTGAAGAACCACCAGAATGACTTCCAGAGTGGTTGTACAAGCTTGCAATTGCACAAGCATGGAGGAGTGTTCCTCTTTCCACATCCTTGTCAGCATCTGCTGTCACCTGAATTTTTGATCTTAGCTATTCTGACTGGTGTGAGGTGGAATCTCAGGGTTGTTTTGATTTGCATTTCCCTGATGATTAAGGATGTTGAAATTTTTTTCAGGTGCTTTTCAGCCATTTGGTATTCCTCAGCAGAGAATTCTTTGTTTAGCTCTGTACCCCATTTTTAATGGGGTTATTTGAATTTCTGGGGTCCAGCTTCTAGAGCTCTTTGTATGTATTGGATATTAGCCCCCTATCAGACTAGGATTGGTAAAAATCCTTTCCCAATCTGTTGGTGGACTTTTTGTCTTATTGACAGTGTCCTTTGCTTTACAGAGCTTTGCAATTTTATGAGGTCCCATTTGTCAATTCTTGATCTTACAGCACAAGACATTGCTGTTCTCTTTAGGAATTTTTCCCTGTGCCCATATCTTCGAGGCTTTTCCCCACTTTCTCCTCTATAAATTTCAGTGTGTCTGGTTTTATGTGGAGTTCTTTGATCCACTTAGACTTGAGATTTTTACAAGGAGATAAGAATGGATCTATTCACATTCTTCTACACAGTAACTGCCAGTTGTGCCAGCACCATTTGTTTAAAATGCTGTCTTTTTTCCACTGGATGGTTTTAACTCCGTTCTAGTGTGTTATTTTCTTTCTATGAACAGAAACCTGATTCAATCTCCAGTCTTGAGAACAGAAGGACAAAAACAAGAGAATACAGAAAATTATTAAATTTTGAGAGGAAGGCATGCCTATACACAAATGAGAGGAAATATCTAGTATATGTGGAAATGGACATTCAGGTCTCATCCTTCCTCCAATGCCAGCATACCTAAGCTTCAGCAGTACACTTAGTCCAAGGAGGTGTCTTTACATTTTTGTAAAAGTACGTTTTACAAAAATTTCAATTGTTATTTTCAAGTTATGGAGCCACAACTCAATGGCAGTGGACATGTTTCAGAAGTTTGTTTTTTTTTTTTTTTTCTTCAAATACCTCTACATAACGAGCCATCGTAGAGGATCCAAAAAAATTGATTGGACATTTTAGAAAAAAAAATTAATGTTTTATCTTGTTAACATAAGGTTAAACTTTAATTTAAGGACTTAGAAGGGAGTGGCAAGATAACCTCTGTGATTTCCAGACTAAATTGGTCTGCATAACACTTTTTAGAATAGGTGCATCTACAGAAGACCCTTCTGCAAAATAATAACAAACAAGCATTTGTAGATAGGAATATGTAAAAAAAAAACTTATTCACTTTTCCCACCTCTTCTCAATATCTATAGTAACACATCAGGTTCTTTGATTTTCATAAATTATATGAGTAAATAAATGTTTCAATTAATGGACACACACACAAAATGGAGCTCATTAAAAACAGCTGCTATGGCCTGAACACAACAATGTAACATTTGATTTATATAGAAACTGCACATCTAGGAGGAGTGTACAGGATTCCCACACATGATATAAGACTATTATAACACTTAGGGAGTCCTTAAGCTGTCTTTCTGCCTTTGGAGAGGAACTGACTTCAGTTCCAGATGCACCAACAGTGGCTCACAACTGCCTAACATCTTCCTGTGGAAGCCTACACTCCTCTGACCTCTAAAGCACCTGGCATCTTCATTCATTGATTGAGGCATTCACAGTACTAATAAAATAAGGCTGAGCATGGTAAAAAAACAAACAAACAAACAAAACAGGCCTTTAATCCTATCAGTTAGGAGGCAGAAAGGGGAGGAACTTCATTTGTGGAGGGCAATCTGGTTTATATAACCAGTCCCAGGAGAGTCCGTAATATATACAATGACCCTCTCTTTATGAATAAATAAATAAATATGAATAAATCATTGGAAATAAAAACAAAGCAGTTCTTCTAAGAGTAAATTGGAAAAAATCCTATCAGAAAATAATTTATACTTTTTGTTTACCTAAAAATCTGATTCAATACTACCTAACAAATATATGCTTTGTGTTACATTATCACTCTTCGTATCACTGGCAATTCTGGAGCAGTCTAAAACTCACATAGATACTCTTGCCTCTGCCTCCCATGTGCTGAGGATCCACCACACCAAAACAGGCTTTGGGAATAAAGATGAGGCTACCCTGAAGAATAGTCTGATTCAGACATAAACCCTGGCATCTACTACACCCAGCTTAATTCATTGTTTACAAGTTCATTTCTATTTTATTCAATTTTATGTGAGTGTACATGCCTCAAGCTGAGGGTGGTGGGCAAGCCTAGAAAGGTGATTCAAAGGCCCTGGATCTGGAGTTACAGCATATATTGGTGTTCCAGACCAACGTGACAAGAACCAAATTCAAGATCAACAAGCCATCTTTTCTTTTGTGGTGTGTGTGAAAGTTTACATGACCATGTTTATGGACACCATAACCACACCTGGGGTCCTAGAGCCAAAAAGACTCAGATGCTAAAGGACTAGAATTCCAAAGGGATGGTTGTGAGCCACCTAGTGGAAGCTGGGAAGTAAAGCAGGCTTTCCTGATAAAGCAACAAATGCTCTGACTCACTGAGCTATCTCTCCATCCCCAGCCTCATCACAGGTGAGGGAACCCTGATCCAGCTCCGGCTTTTCCACACCTCAGACTGTGCTTTATCACCCCCTGAACAGTGCCACAGCACTTTACTACAGCCCAGCACCTGCCCCCGCGGCTGAGTGGAATAAGTTCAGTCACACACCCAGTGACCCTTCTCCCCATGCGACCATGCCAACTAAGCAGACATGGACCAAAACAACTCTACATCCTAAGCGTGGGAGGAAGAGTTACTTTGACTCATTTGTCTGCTTCAGACCATATTTCCCTTGCATTGCTGGATCCAGCAGTGATATGAGTGTTTCTGTCCAATTTAGTAATCTTCTTAGGCCATGGACTTTGACTATCTCATGATGGTCAGCTCTGGTATTTTTGTTTTTTGTTTTTTTTCATGGCAACAGAAGGGGAGTTGCTATGAAGTAGATATGCTGCGAACCATGGCCTCTACAACAGCAGATGCAACAACAGCTAAGTCCCAGGAGAACATGTTTAACCAGAAACAGATTTAGAGTTTTCAAGTATGTATTTGAGTCATTCTGGAATATTCTGGGGAATCTTCCATGTCAACATATCTTGGAAGTTCTTGATTAGGATATGTGAGTCTAAGTAAGTCTCAGAGGAAAACATGCTTGCCACTGCCAGAGCAGCAATTTATAGATCCTGGATGAAAAGCTTGTGGCCTGAAAAAGAAGAAAAACCTTAGACACAGCAGGGATAAAGATACAGAAAGACCAAGACAGAAATATCTACATATCTTGATATTAAGACTGAAACAGGAAAGTAGGATTAGCAAAAATAGACTCCCAAATTCGAGGGAATGTTTATGTAGGACAACAGTTATCAACGTGTGAGTAGTGGTCCCTTTTGGAATCTGATGTCCCTTTCACATCTAAGAATGAAAATATCAGCTGTTCATATTTATGACCCATAACAGTTACAAAATTAGAGTCATAGAGTAACAATAAAACTATATCATGACTGTGTGTCAACATACTGTGAGGTACTGAAGCAGTCTGAACACTGAGAATCACTAAGCTACAAGTTGGTGGCAGTGTTTAACTAGAAGCCCTGGTGTCTAAGTCCCAGAATCCCTGGGTATATAATGTGCCTCCACAATAGTAACCCAGTTAAAGCAGAAATCAAGGTCCAGCCTCAGGTACACATATGTCCATCTTCCCAATTGTGCCCAGACATTTTAAGCAGAGAAGCACCAAGATGCAGATTTCTGATCAGAGAATTGTTGCCTGAATGGAAAGTCACTATTTTAACAGCAGCAAACAAGTAAAAGAGAAGGTCAGAACTTCAGACCTTGTTCTGGTACTCAGTCCCCTGAATTCTTCATGCCAGTTCTATGCCTTGCTCTACACAGGGGTATATGCACTGATCAAAATCTTTTGGAGGACAAGCTTTTCTTCCTTGGTATGTATAGTGAGTCTTGTTCCCCACTACCCCATTTTCCGTGAGAGCCTTGGAACAAACTTCCCATAAGCAATATTTATCTGTGGGAATTAAAAGGCACAGGATACCATAGAAGCAAAACTCACTGGGAAATATGAGGATATCTAGATGTTTTGGGGCACTCAGTGTGTTCCTCAGATTTGGAGACCTGGATATATAAGGAGACACCCTGGCAATTGAAAAGTGTTACACTTGTCCTCCTGGGGGACATTGGGATCTGGGGTCATTTAAGGGTCTAGTTGTCATTAGAGATTTGATTGCATTGATATTCCTGGGAGGTCTGGGTGAATTTGAGACACGTGGAGACTATGGTTTCTTTTAGGATCTTGTGGCATTTGGACCAATGTTTTTATATATGCATATGAAAACATTTTCTAACGTGCAAGGAAATGGGGGCACTGTATCATTTAAAAACAAAGTTTCTGGGGTAGGACAGATCTATTGGCAAAGCACCAGTAACTGGAAAGCATGGAAGATTGTAAGGATATACTCAAACAGAAATACATGGTAAGAGTGAAACAGACCCACAGTAACCCTCCACTATCTATGCCTTACACATGAAGTCTTCCCAGCAGTTGTTGCAGGCTTCCTATTGTGCAGGGACTACTAAGCATCTTCATCTTTTATCTCCAGTTTGGCTTTCAAAGCACTAACACTACTCTACCATAGAGTAAATATACAAAAAGCTCTTGTGTTAATACATGACTATCAGCCCAGGGACACTGGTGTCTGGGCCAAGCCTCTGGACACAAGAGTCGGGGATCATCAAGGACTAGGGATACCTCATCGACAAATAAGAAAAAACACAATTGAGATATAATACTGACAGGCTGTTTTCTTGACATGTGAGCCCTTGAACTCAGGAGGCCCGGTGCTCTCCTAGACTTGACTCAACCCCAGTCTTTTATTGAAATCATACAAGGAAATTGGTTTACAAAATTCATAGGGGAGATAGGAAAATGCTTCTCTATTTTCCTGTGCCAACATTTTCTTGTGACACAGAGAAGTACAGATTTAGAACAGAAAAAGGAACTATACAATCAGAGACATAAAAATTTTACAGCAAGCACAATTTTTTTATATCTCCCAACCACCACTCTCCAGTGAGGTCAGGGGCAGCAGTACTGTGGTTACAAAGTCAGTATCTTCCAGACATATAAAAAACAATACAGTTAAAAAAAAAGGCAAACATAAGGTCATACTACTGACTCTGCAGTCTTTATAGTTTTTGGACCCCATCTGTCTATCTACAAAAACATCCTCATTTAACCTGTATGGAGAATTCCTAGCAGGCTGCTGCCATTGTCCCTAAACACAAGGAATCCATTGTTAACTTTCTGGGGGAATATCTGTCCATCCTCAATTTTATGATACCAATATTCTATTTTTATTATACAGATTGAAACTAAGAAAGGGGAACATCTTCATAATTACTCATCTTTGCCTGCGGCTCTCTAGGTTCCTTTTATTTCCACCTAGAGCAAGTGGCTGTAACATACATTTCTCTTAAATTATTGAACAGCAATCACTTTAATATTATTGGTGATATCTAATTGATGGATATCAATTGGACTCCTAAGAGATCTTGCCAGGTTACCAAATACCAATTTAATCAAGGAAGGAAGAAAGAGAAGGAAGAGAAAATAGATAGAAAGAATGATAAGTGCTAAGAATAATTGCAGAAATGACATCACAAGGTGCTTGCCCCAAAGAAGCAGGCCTTGGGGCCTCTAAGTACTCATACTGGGGCCCACAAGGGGCCATAGTCTTGTGCCTTAAAACATGGTACCCCCCGGCAGGTTTTTTTTCCTTGTCATCAGGTGCTCCAGGCATTTTGAGCTTAATGTGGGGTGTTTCCAACATACTGGCATTTGAGGAGAACCTCACTCTTGATTTACCATTTCAATGTCCTTTCTACTTCCACTGGTTACTTCCATGACTTAGTAAGAAAGGATGGTACTTTCAAGAAAACAAGACGACTAACCTTCCAGCATACCCACATGATCGACAAAAGAAAATTCATGTTCAATTCATCCTGTTTGCCAGGTGGTGGTGGATCACGTCTTTAATCCCAGCACTTGGGAGGCAGAGGCAGGCAGATTTCTGAGTTCGAGGCCAGCCTGGTGTACAGAGTGAGTTCCAGACAGCCATGACTATACACAGAGAAACCCTGTGTCAAAAAAAAAACAAAAACAAAAAAAAAACAAAAAAAAAACAAAATAAATAAATAAATAAGTAAATAAATAAATAAAAATAAATAAATAAAGCATAGTAGCATCAATTCAACCTGTTCATCAGCAGGCTATCCCATGTTTCCCATATCTTTCCTGGGGGTTAAAATCTACTCCAAACAATCTGGTGTTAAATTTCTTCTCCATAATTATACTTCCAAGCCTTCCCACCCTTTATCCCTTCATATCCAGATTACCTTCACACCATGTAGCCCCATAGAGTCTGCTGCACAAACCATACAGAATCATGGCCACATAGAGTACATCTTTCTTTATTGAGCACAGATACCTAGTGACAATTTTTTGAGGAGTGGAAAAACTAACAGAGTATTAGAACTGTTGTTTTGTGCTCCATAAAGAAAAATGCAGCTTCTTTGCTATTCTTTCCTTTTTTCTAATCCAAACATTGTCTCTCCACATAAGCTTAACACTCTCTCACCGTTATAGACCCAACTGTCTTGCAACTTAGAAATATCTCCTTGCCTTTTTCTCCAAAGTGCTTGGATTTAGGTGTAGGAAAACATAACGGGCTTCATTCACTATTTAGCTTGGCCAAAGGTATGCTCAGCTTTCTAACTTTTCATTGAGTATATGAAATCATCTGTGACTTGCAAATCTATATGCCCATGAAGTTCAGAAGAGATCAGGAGATTAATCCCTTCATTGGAGGTCAAGGATGTTAGGAAACACATAACAGGGAAACTGGGAATTGAACAGGGTGCTTCATCAAGAGCCCACTTCATCTGAGCTATCATGAACCCAAGATCTTAATTTTCTTGATGTTGTGGAGCATTGTAAAATAGTAAGAAGGGCATTTGTAATTTGATTAGATCACTTTATTAATTTAAAGATAAAATATAAGTCTTGCATTGGGGATTGGAACAACTCATGAATTGATAAGAGAAGGTCATAGTAAAGACTGGTATATTAACTCACCTAGAAACTCAACACTCAGAAGAAGCAAGACATAGGCCAGAATGTTAAGGACATACTAGATGACATGATGATCTCCTGTATTTAAACTCTGGTGACTGGTCTGGATTGCAGCCTGAAGCCATGCTGGTGTCACCTGACCTTGCTGGACTACAGAGGCTATATTGAGGGGGAGTAGCCCATGCTTTTCCCCTATTCCATGTCAGTGTTATGATTTTGGAGACCTCTGAGAACCTTGTCTGAGACCAGGATCTTACTGATCCTGGTGGTCAGGTTCATGGTGTGCTTTCACAGGAAACACTGGAAACATCCATAATCCATGATTTCCATGAATGTAAAAAGCAAGAACAATGTTATTGCTGTGATATGATGGCTACAGACTCACTGTTGAGAGGGAGGGACAGGGCAGGCTTCTGTGATAACTGCGATTCATATGCCAACTCACCCCACCTCCAAAGAAATTAACATACTAGACAGGGAGGCACTGTAGAAAAATTTTAAAAGGGGTGGGATAGTGAAATGTACATCTTCACAGTTGCTGGCTAGTGGAAGGTGTGCAGGAGGGGAAGAGGTCTATTCTATTTGTGGAGCAGTCCATGAGGAGAATGTCCCCATGCTCCACTGAAAATATAGGTAATGCAAAATGGTCTGCTCTTTTAATCTTTTTTTCCTCTTTGGGGTACAGGGTGGTAACAAGAATGAATACACATGAAAGGACAAGGAAGTGTGTGTGATCAGGTGGTATCTGGCATAAAAATATGAGAGAATCAGTACAAATGTTATGTTGAAAAAAATTATATATATATAAATTTATATATATTTATATATATAAATTTATATATATATATATATGTATATTGCATTAAATGAAAAATATTCCCAAAATCTTTCTTCAAATTTTCTATTTCAGGTATTTAAACAATCTGTCTCCAAATTTAATCCATACATTTTGGAAAATGGAGACAGGATTGTCCCAACCCTCAGGATCAATACTTCATAAATGACATCCAGGAGTGAGAAATGCTCAGTGAAGTCAGGCAGTGAAAATGTCTAAGGCAGCATCCAAGTCACTGAGATGTTCAAGAAAGAGCTTGTCTTATATGGCAGTCTGGCCTTCAACATCTACTGTGAGTGTAAGTGTGATGAATATTGAAATCTCTGTTGGATTCCCAGCTGCCAAAGCTGTGATGGACTGTGGAATTTGGGCTAAGGCTGGAACTTGTGCTGCAGCTGGTTGTGTAAATATTAAAAGAAACTGGTGATTAATCTATGATACTATCTCCTGCTACTGGGCCTTGTAAATTTTGTATACACATCAGGGCTCCACATAAGGAAATCTCATTGTTCTGAGCAGTAGAGAAGGTCGATTCCAGGTCTGAGAACATACTTGGGCTGAGAGGAGGGGGAAAGCTGACATGTGATGTTCCCTACCATGTGGAAAATATGGATTCTGAGTCTGAGGATGTACTTGATGGGCTTCAACTGCATAGAAAATGAAAGCTGAGAATAGACTGTCCCTTGGACAAGATATCCTCAAAGGCAGAGGCTAGCTAAAAAAGACAGTGCCTTTAAGACTGGGAGGCTTAGTACAGGAATCCTGGCCTTGGATTGTAACTTATACAATACACTTCCTCCTCTGCTTCCTTTGCTTCCAAGACCTTGTATTCTTTAGGTAAATCTTACAGGCCTGATCAATGTTGGAGAAGATGGCCATCTCCTGTAGAGAATTACAAAAGGGACTGAGTTCAGGAGGAGGGCTCAAAACTGATGGTGTCTGACACATGGAGAAGTGGATTCTGGGTGTTAGTTAATATTTGAAGGTCTGAGTAGAGGAGGAGAGCTTAAGCACACAAACCTCTCTGTGAAGATTGAAAGTAGAGATCACTATAGGTCTAACTACCCCAAAGGTGATGAAGTTTCTGTTTCTGCTACCAGTGCAGATTCTGTGTGCCAGAGACATTTGGATGTCAGCTGTTCTCCTCAGTTTAGAGCACTGAGGAACTCCCATGATCAGAAATTTATCTTCTCCCTCATTGATCAGCACTTGAAATATATTTGTTTCAGCAAGAACCATATTAGTTGGGTACATCAGAGGCAAAAAATTTAGAGAACTTCTCAGGAAAGCAGGGAAACTCTCTAGTGATAGGTCTTGTCTTCCCAATGTTTGTTCCCCTCTTAATTCATCATCCAGTGTTGACTCTATGTGTGAGAGATCCTTGGGCTTAAGTTTTTTTCCTCTACTTAGACCTTCAAATATTAGCCAAAATTCAGAATCCACCTTCTTCAACCCAATACACCCCTTAAAAAATAACAAATTGCACAGGAAGTCATTTAAAAAACTCTTAAAATGTGATAGGTTGCTAAAGTATAGCCCTCCACAATTGATGACTTCTGGCAAAGGTGATAGAGGTGAAGGAACCTGAGAATAGAAGAAAAATAGATCCAAGGAGCCCCACAGACTCTAACTTCTATCCTCAGGACTCCACATTAATTCCTCTAGATTTCTTACAGAACATGAAACTAATACCTCATGTTGAACTGATGAACAGTGCACAAAAGCATAGTAACTGGAGCAGCACCCTGAGGTCTTAGCAGCACTTTCCCCATGTCTTCTGATTCTTGAAATCCTATGGATATTAGTGTGGACATCTATGATGAAAACTTGCAAAATTCTCCTGAATTTTTCTCAAGACCTATATCCATCAAGCTGGGCTTTTGTGTAACTTCTAACTCAAAAGACACACACCATCTCCAGAACGCTGCCAAAGGATCTCTTCCATTAGGTCCTTCTCTGTTTGTTGAAGCTAACCCCACACACAAGTGTACACATCAAACACAAAATTTATTCACAACACCAACTCACCAGCCATTCAGTAAGTTATTGTACCTTGCTTGCATACATCACTGTATTTGAGCACTATTTCTAGGATCAGAATGTAAATGTAACTTTTATTTCATTTCACATAATTGTCATCTTGGAGGTGTACTGCTGAATAACTCATACTTTATAGCACAGTCTGAACTCTGCATGATTGGTTCAATTATTTTGGCATAAAAGTCTTATGAATTTGCTTATTGAATCTGATTTCTGTCAGTTTCTCATTAAATTTCTCTGCTTGGTAACAAGCTAACTCTGCAAATTAGTGGTAATCTTCTGCCTCTTTCTTATTCTATGGATTCAATTGCCTGTGCTGACATGCACTGAATGAATTCACAGAAAAACTCAACTCCACTGACCTGCACTGCACTCACTTCACTGACACTCAGCTAAGCAACTCAATTCTCAACTCACTCACCTGCCCCTCTCTACTATACTCTCAAGTAGCTGTTCTCCTGAGAGTTTGGAACATCCTGTCATTCTGTCAAATCTTTTTGTAATTGATCACTTTGTCTGCTCTTCAATTAGATCCCATTGTTTGCAATTAAAGGTGTATACTAAAGTGTTGTACCTCACACTTTAGTAAGGCTGTAGTCTAATTTGTCCAGACAGCTTTTCTAAGCTCAGGATCAAATGGAGAATTATTATTCTTGTCAAGGTTCAATCTTTTCTATCTGATCTAGGGAGCCCAAGAGCCAATTTACAACCCAAAAAAAATGTAATAAAATCCTGCTGGCCCAATCATTCTGAACTTTGTTTCATCTTTTTCCACCTGGTGTGAATTAGTTCACAGACATCCCAAGAGAAGAAGAACACAGTAAAAATCAAATGTGTTCCATCCTTCCCTGCATGGTAAACAGCAGCATCATGATACTCTAAGGGAAGAAGTGAAAAATTGAACTACATTAAGGATTCCAGTCAGAGGGATTAATATATGTGGCAAGTCTATGACCCAGCCAGATATCACAGACCTAGAATATCTTTGGATGTGACCAGAGCAGTCATGTTGCTGGATTAAATTTCCTCTGCAACAGGACTTACATGTATTTTCTAGGCAGGAAACTCAGAGTTCCACCCATTCTTTGGATCCTCTGACCCTGCAGACCCATAAATCTTTTAGATATACACACAGGAACCACTCAAATTCCTGCCCTAACCAAGAGAGTCCTAGTCTTATTGATTGAATTATAATTGTTTTCTTGTTTGTTTGTTCATTTGTTTGATTTTGACTCAAGATCTCTTCATGAAGACCAAAGTGTTATAAAATGTACTATATAGACCAGCCTGGTCTCACACTCACAGACATTGCTTTGTCTCACCTTCCTAGACTGCTAGCACTAAAGGTGTGGATAACCAGGATCATGCAAGGTTTAATCATCTTTTACAGAACATTTACTGAGTGACAGGATTGTATGGAAAATGGTGAACTTTATATGGAAAAGAGAACATTGTTTCTGTCCTCCTGGGTCTGAATGCCTGAGAAATTGGAGCTTTACAAGATGGTGGCCTTATAATTCATTACCAGATCTATGAAACATTTCAGAAGTAAGGCCCATTAATGCCTCTCCATGCCAAGTTGTTTGAAGAAGCCAAGTTTGCCTTTGATGTGGAGAAAGAAGGATGAGGACTTGAAGGCCAGCATTCACCATACAGTAGCACCACACTTGCCTGGGCTACAGATGTCCCTGCTTGGAAAAGGAAAAAAAAATACACCAAGTAAAAACAGGCTGAAACTCTCAATGAGACTGGAGGACTTCAAAGAGAGGAATAGTCATACACTCTTGAAGTTATCATAGACTACAAGAAAATCAGAATAGGGGCACAGAATTGTAATCCCAGCTACTTAGGAATCTGCTAGAGAACTGCAAGTTCAGTGACAGCCTGGGTATCAGAATGACTTTGAGGTTAACCAGGGTTATGTGACCAGAACTTTTCATTTGAAGACACAAAGGAGTAGAGACTAGAAATTTAATTCAATGAGACATTTCCTTCTGTCTTTTTATGAACTGAACCCTGATTCAATCTCTGTTTTTTGTTTGTTTGTTTGTTTGTTTGTTTTGTTTTTCAGAAGAGAAGGAAAAGTAGGAAGGAAAATTAAAATGACTAAATTTTGTGAGGAAGGCCTAGCAAAAAATCAAGAGAGAGTAAATGTCTAGTATGTGTGGAGAGGAACTGTCAGGCCTCATCTTTGCTTGCAAGTAGGACTCTTAGAGTCAGGAATACACCCAGTCCAAGCAGACTTATTTCAACTTTTATATTACAGTTTATGCAATGTGATGGTTGTGGGGGTCACTGTCTTAGTCACAGTTTCTATTCCCACACAAAACATCATGACCAAGAAGCAAGTTGGGGAGGAAAATATTTATTCAACTTACACTTCCACATTGCTGTTCAACACCAAAGGAAGTCAGGACTAGAACTTAAGCAGGCCAGGAAGCAGAATCTGATGCAGAGGCCATGGAGGGATGTTACTTACTGGCTTGCTTCCCCTTGCTTGCTCAGCTTGCTTTCTTATAGAACCCAAGACTACCAGACCAGAGATGGTACCACCCACAAGAGGCCCTGCCCCCTTCCTTGATCACTAATTGAGGAAATGCCCCACAGCTGGATCTCATGGAGGCACTTCACCAACTAAATCTCCTTTCTCTGTGATAACTACAGCCTGTTTCAAGTTGACACACAAAACCAGCCAGTACATTGTGTTTGTTTCTTGTTATGAGATGACTTTGACAAGATGACTTTAACGAGACAAATTTCACAAGTGACTTTGACTTTGGCAGACTTAATAACAAAAGACAGGCTATGTCTATTACATTCTTCAGGTTCCTTTCACCCTAGAAGTGGCCAGGAAGCTGGTTCCTGGCTCTACATGGGAGCCTACCAGTGATTAAGCAGCAAGTGATACTTGTTTCCCCCTAACTTGCCCAGACTGAGATCTTAACACCATTAAAAGTAAGATGAGGCTCTTTGTCTAACATCAGGCTCTGCTGGCAGTTGTCATGGAGTCCATAAGATGGTCCAGAAATTTGGCTAGAGTATATGACATTAGGCAGAGAGAAAATGAAAGCCCTACAGCTTTTTTAGAGTAGGTCATGGAGACATTTCAACAATACACCTCCACAGACCCTAAATTATGAGAGAAGAGAAGCAACAGATTTGAGATCTAGCAAAGATCCTGTTTTCAGATATGGCCAAACCAAAAGACTGTGAGAGAAGCCTAAAACAGATAGCCTCAAAAGGAGATAAGAGGGCCCTAAAGCTCAAAAGTGTACCCTCCCCAAGCCTAGGGTAACCTAAGAAATAATAAAAAATAATAAAGTTCAATAGTCTGTCTTGATAAAACCTAAATATAAAGTCCCTTCATCAGTTTATAAATGACTTCCCAGTGGCAACAGAAGCAAAACAAAACCCCAGGACCTCTTAGATAACCTGACACATTCAGACTATTGAACTTCTGCCAAGAAGGTGTTACTCTGTCAACCACAGGTCACCTCATTAGAGGTGGATACATACTCAAAATTGTGGCCCTGGCATTAGCCAATTGACAATGTGTCAACAATTGATAGAACTTGCCCCTGCCCTGTTTACACATCCATGCAGCAATGACCTCCTGGTTAGAGATGATGCCAGAATGACTCAATACCAGCCTCTCTTCTTGAATGTCCCCAGGATAGCTTTTCAACTTCCCTTGCTCCCGACCTTGACCTCTATCTATGGGCCTCTACATGACTGATCAGATTGATACAGAGGTAATGTAGTTCATCAGTGGCAACAGCTTCATTCAGGATGGACAGAGGTATGCTGGGCAGTGGAGGTCTCAGACACTGAGATCATATGGACAGAGCCACTCCTGGCAGGAATATCACTCCAGAAAGCTGAACTAGAAGCTCTGACCAAGGCATCATACTTGAGAAAAGCTGAGAGACACACATGGCTGGTGTACCTTTGCAACTGCTTATATCTGTGGAGTTATTTATAGGGAGAGTGGCCTTTTGATGGCAGAAGGAAGAACTAAACTCCATCCCAGGGGGCAACAAGACAGCACAGTGGATGGCCCTAAAAATGGGCCCATCATGCCCTTGATTGCCCTAGACCCAGGAGAATCCATAATCTCTGATCAGACAGAAGATGTGATCTGGACCAAAATCCTGTCTATGTCTCGGTATCATCAGTGAAGATAAAGCACAACTGACTACAAATTAATTGTACCTGGGAAAAATTAGTCCAAATATACTGAAAAGTATTGTCACACATGGGACGCTGCGGAATGCAAGACTTAGTCTACCAGTCCACTACCAGAGTATCCAGCAATACCTCTCCTGGGCATATATCCAGAAGGTGTTCCAACTGGTAAGAAGGAGACATGTTCTACTATGTTCATAGCAGCTTTACTTATAACAGCCAGAAGCTGGAAAGAACCCAGATGCCCCTCAACAGAGGAATGGATACAGAAAATGTGGTATATTTACACAATGGAGTACTACTCAGCTATTAAAAAGAATGAATTTATGAAATTCCTAGGCAAATGGATGGACCTGGAGGGCATCATCCTGAGTGAGGTAACCCAATCACAAAAGAACTCACATGATATGTACTCACTGATAAGTTGATATTAGCCCAGAAACTTAGAATACCCAAGATATAAGATACAATTTGCAAAACACATGAAACTCAAGAAGAATGAAGACCAAAGTGTGGATAGTTTGCCCCTTCTTAGAATTGGGAACAAAACACCCATGGAAGGAGTTACAGAGACAAAGTTTGGAGCTGAGACAAAAGGATGGACCATCTAGAGACTGCCATACCTGGGGATCCATCCCATAATCAGCCTCTAAACACTGACACCATTGCATACACTAGCAAGATTTTGCTAAAAGGACCCTGATATAGCTGTCTCTTGTGAGGCTATGCCGGGGCCTAGCAAACACAGAAGTGAATGCTCACAGTCAGCTATTAGATGGATCAGAGGGACCCCAATGGAGGAGGTAGAGAAAGTACCCAAGGAGCTCGGGGGATCTGCAACCCTATATGTGGAACAACAATATGAACTAACCAGTGCCCCTGTGTTAGTCAGGGTTTCTATTCCTACACAAACATTATGACCAAGAAACAAGTTGGGAAGGAAAAGATTTATTTGGCTTATGCTTCCATACTGCTGTTCATCACCAAAGGAAGTCAGGACTGGAACTCAAGCAGGTCAGGAAGCAGGAGCTGATGCAGAGGCCATGGAGGGATGTTCTTTACTGGCTTGCTTCACCTGGCTTGCTCAGCCTGCTCTCTTATAGAACCCAAGACTACCAGCCCAGAGATGGTCCCACCCACAAGGGGCCTTTCCCCCTTGATCACTAATTGAGAAAATGCCTTACAGTTGGATCTCATGGAGGCATTTCCTCAACTGAAGCTCCTTTCTCTGTGATAACTCCAGCTGTGTCAAGTTGACACAAAACTAGCCAGTACAGCCCCCCTGGATCTTGTGTCTCTAGCTGCATATGTACCAGAAGATAGCCTAGTCGGCCATCAGTGGAAAGAGAGGCCCATTGGTCATTCAAAGTTTATATGCCTCAGTACAGGGGAACACCAGGGCCAAGAGGTGGGATTGGGTGGGTGGGGGAGTGGGTCGGGGAGTATGTGGGGGACTTTTGGGATAGCATTGGAAATGTAAATGAAATAAACACCTAATTTAAAAAAAGAAAATAATTTTCAAAAACTGCTCCCCCCCCCAAAAAAAAGTAAGAGATGGCAATTTAAAAATAGCTGAAATTGTTAAAAACTGTAAGGCCTGTCAACCGACTAATGCATTTGCCAATTAGAAGGACCCCTGTACTCAATACCAGAGCACCAAGCCAGGAGTCTACAAATATTTGCTGGTATTTATACATATCTTTCAGGATGGACTAAGACTTTCCCAACTAAGCCTGAGATGTAGAGACAGTAATAAATAAACTACGGAAAGAAAAATTTCCAAGGTACAGTTTTTCTACACTTAAAGAGTTCAACAGTTGACCCTCATTTGTGGCCCTGGTAAGTTAGAGATTAACTAATATTCTAGGGATTGATTAGCAACTTCATTGTTCTTACAGACACCAGAGTCCAGGATAGGTAGAAAAGATAAACAGAACCTTAAAAAACCCATAAACAGGACCCATAACTAAATTGACCTTGGAGACTGATGGTAACAAGGTGATGCTTCTTTCCTTCATTATTTACAGAATATGTTTGGTTAACCTATTGATCGAAGTTATTCCATAAGCAGATAATTGTTAATTATTATACAATCTTGAGGGTGTCCAATGGGTATACAAATGTGTTTGGCTTAAACTTCTTTCTTTCCATAAAGCAGATCCACCTCTGGACTCCACCAACTTTAGCCTTGGGAGATTGGGCCCAAATCAAAAGACACTGCTAGAGGTCACTACAGCATTACTAAAAGGGTATCTGTGCTACACAGTTACAATATAGATCCACTAAACATCTGTTCATAGTTAAAGAAGATGCTAGACAGCAGAAGAATTAATCCTCAAGACTCCCTCCTGTTTCCCACTGATGGTACCTCTCCCCAAGAGACACCAAAAAGTCATAGCCCTGCTACTAACTGTTTTCATGAAGCTTCATGAAGTCCCAAGGTTGGGACTTCTAGTCACATGAGCAAGCTTGGGGAGGGGTGATATTCTAATTCTTTTAAGTTCAGACTCCATTTCAGAGAACCTGAGCTAAGTTTGAACTCAGGTAAACTAACAGGCTGGTACTTAACATTAGTTTCCAAGTTTCCCCCCACTACCTAAAAAAAACCAGAGCATAGCTCTAGTCCCTAGGCTAATTCCTAACAAGGCCAACATCTTCAGGTCATTCCCTCAACAAACCTGCACTCTCAGGTTAGAAGCCCACCCCATGCTTAATGACCATCAATGCAGAGCGGAGCAGAAATTAAGTTTGTGATATTGCTGCAGGCCAGCCCCAGCGTGGGAGTCTACTTTTTCCTTAGTTCTTCTTAAGGCAGCAGATGGGGAAGAGCATCAGGCAAGGGTAACACTTGGTCTAATGATTCAGGGATAAGAACTTGTCTTACAAGATATTTCACGTTGCTATATATTAAAAAGTTTACTTATCTAAGTATAAGTTACTATGCTACTGTAGCTGACCTGCTTTCTGTGATCCCCTGAGGCCAGAAACTGCAGTTTCTGACACTTAGCACTTCCTCCTCTAAACCCAAAGTATTAAGTACAAAGTAAGTATTTTGTACTATCTCAGCAGGAGCTGCACAGCTCTAACTTTCTTTTTTTAATTAATTAATTAATTAATTAATTAATTAATTAATTAATTTTTTAGGTATTTTCCTCGTTTACATTTTCAATGCTATCCCAAAGGTCCCCCATACCCACCCCCCCAATCCCCTACCCACCCACTCCCCCTTTTTGGCCCTGGCGTTCCCCTGTACTGGGGCATATAAAGTTTGCAAGTCCAATGGGCCTCTCTTTACAGTGATGGCCGACTAGGCCATCTTTTGATACATATGCAGCTAGAGACAAGAGCTCCGGGGTACTGGTTAGTTCATATTGTTGTTCCACCTATAGGGTTGCAGTTCCCTTTAGCTCCTTGGGTAATTTCTCTAGCTCCTCCATTGGGGGCCCTGTGACCCATCCAATAGCTGACTGTGATCATCCACTTCTGTGTTTGCTAGGCCCCGACATAGTCTCACAGGAGAGCAGCTCTAACTTTCAACAGGCTAATTGGAAGTCAATAAGAGAGAAAGGGGGCACTTAGAAAAGTGGTTATAAAAAATACTCACAGGAGAAAATAGAAGATAAAGTGTGGAGTAGACACTGAAGGAAAGGCCATCCAGAGACAGCCCCACCTGGTTGGGGATCCATCCAATAAACAGCCACCAAACCCAGACATTGGGTTCACACACACACAGACACACACACACACACACACACACACAAATCAAATCATAAATTGAAATAGAAATTTACAACACATCCTGGGCGCTATCTCCCAAGGTCCCCAGAGGATTCTACATACTGCAGGCACCATAGCAAACCCAGGACCTTGAGATCACTGGTGAGTGGAATTCAACATCTGTTCTAAACAAACAAACAAACAAACAAACAAACAAAAACAAACAAAAAACCCAGAGGGTCTTGTGCTAGTAGCAACAGGGTCAAAGAAAAAGGCAGGACACAATGAGAAGACTAAATCTAAGGGTAATAATAGGTGTAGATGAGAATGAAGATTTTCAACTTAAAAGCTACTAAATATCTTCAATGAAATTATAGAAGAAAACTTCCCTAAACTAAAGAAAGAGATGCCCAGGAACATACAAGAAGCCTACAGAACTCCAAATAGACTGGACCAGAAAAGGAATTCCTCCTGACATATAATAATCAGAACAACAAATGCAGTAAATAAAGATAGAATTTAAAAGCAGTAAGGGTAAAAGTTCAAATAACATAAAAAGGCAGACCTAATAGAATTACACCAGTCTTCTCACCAGAGATCATGAAAGCCAGAAGATCCTGCACAGAAGTTATACAGACCCTAAGAGAACACAAATGCCATCCAAGACTACTATACCCAGCAAAACTCTCAATTACCATAGATGGAGAAATCAAAGTATTCCATGACAAAACCAAATTTACACAATGTCTTTCCACAAGTCCAGCCTTTCAAAGGATAATAAAGGGAAAATACAAACACAAGGATGGAAATTATGCCCTAGAAAAAGCAAAAAAGGAATCCTTCCACAACCCTAAAAGAAGACAGCCGCAAGAACAGAATCCCAACACTAACAACAAAAATAACAGGAAGGAACATTTACTTTTCCTTAATATCTCTTAATATCAATGGACTTAATTTCCCAATAAAAAGACGTAGACTAACAGATTGTCTACCTAAACAGGACCCAACTTTTTGCTGCTTATGGGAAACCCACCTCGGGGCATGATGGGGACACAGATAAAGATATGGCACTTTTTTGTTTCAAATAGCCACTCCCCCATGAGTCACCTATACACTTCCTGACTTTTGCATTTTGGTGTCTGTCAATAGATTTGGATTCCTTGACACAGTACCTTGATGTAAAAGGGTGATAAATATATATGCAAGGCTGTACTTATATCAATTCAGAACTCTGTTATACTGGAGAGGGATACTGGTATTCCACAGTGTCAGCGAATCTTAGTGATCAGGGTCATCCTCAAAATGTATGACTCCAAATTGAATCTTTCTTAGTCTGTGGGTTTTGTGCCCAGGTCATTTTGCCTGTCTAGTATCCTTAGAGTTCTGTGATGGAGACCCAGGCCCAGGTTTTTTACTCAGCATTTTCATATTAGGGGCCTTTGGGGCATTGGGCTGTGCACAGACAGGTTGGTCTCCAGTTGAGCTGAGGCCTGAACTCTGAGAGGGTGACAATTCACCTACATGACATGGTAGGCTTTTCCTCATGCTACACGAACTCTATCTCCTGCCTAAGTTACCAACCCCCACAACCCCCCCACAAGAGAAGCATTGATAGAAGTCACGTAGACAATGTCCCAAGCTTCTGACCTTCAGGCTAAACTCTTCCCCTGTTATCTAGCAAAAGTAAAGACCATAAAAATGGCTGTTCATCTCCACCTCACTTCTTACTCGTCTCTCTCTTAATTCTCACTCTCACCCACTCACCCCTCTCTTTCTTCTCTCCTTTCTCACTCCTCTCTCTTCTCCCTTTGTCTTCTCTCCTCTCTCACTGCTCTCTCCTCTCCTCTCCTCTCCTCTCCTCTCCTCTCCTCTCCTCTCCCCTCCTCTCCCCTCCCTTCCTTTCCCCTCCCCTCCATTCCTCTCTCCCCCTTATTCGCTTTCTTTCTAGTCTTTCACCCCCTCTCTCTGTCTTTTCTACCTTCTCTCTTTCTCCCTGTCGTCTATAATAAAGCACTATAAACATAGAATGTCTCTGCTCATCAAGGCCCACTGTCCTTGGAGGATGGGATAGGCTTTTTTCTAATGAGCCCTTTCTAATCTCCTGATGGAAGGCCTTCCTGTGCTCCAGTCAAGATCCGCTGTGCTCACTCTCACTGGTGTGGGAACCTCTCATCCCACATCCCTCTCTCCCATAACCCCTGGGCTTTAGGAAAGTATCCCCGAGGCTCCCAGGTTGGGCTGCCCCTTATTCACCCCCCAAAAGTGAGTCAAAGGCTTGAATTCCCAACTGGGGCTGAGTGGAGAGTATATGGCAGCACTCCAATGTCCACATGACCAGAGTATATGTAGAACTCTGGCGAGGCGTAGGCCTTGCCCCTCCCCTCTCTTCCCCAGGGCCCATTTTTTAGTTCCAAACAGGGGCCCAGAGGGTGCAACTGACCATTTATGAGCTGTCCTTTCCTTTGTTTCTCCACACCTGGTTCAAGAATAGACGAGCTAGAGAATATCAGAAGGGTCAACAACTAGAATTAGAAGCGGACCTCACAATAGGCTTACCTACCCCAGTGGTGGTGAAGTTCCTGACTGTGTTGCCAGTCCAGATTCCATGTGCCAGAGACATTTGGATGTTCTCCTCGGTCTAAAGTATTGAGTAACTCCCTTCACCAGGAATCCAATCTATCCCTCATTGATCAGTCCTTGGAAGAGATGTGTTTCATCAAGAGCCATGTTATTGGGGAGCATCAGAAGCAGAAGTGTAGAGAAGTTTCCAGGTAACCAGGACACCTATCTAGTGATAGGTTTGATCTTTCCAATGTTCCTTCTTACCCTGATGTGTCAGCCAGTGCTGATTCTATGTGTGAAAAATCCTCAGAATTAAGCTTTTATCCTCTACTCAGTCCTTCAAATATTACCCAAAACACAGAATCCACCTTCTCCATGTGCCAGACACCATCAGTTTTGAGCCCCTTTCCTGAATTCAGCCCCTTGAGTAATTCCCTAGGCCATCTTCTCCAACACTGATTGGGCATGTAAAATCTACCAAAAGAATACAAAGTCTAAGAAGTAAAGGAAGCAGAGCGAAGAAGGCCATAGTTCAAATTTGGAGGCAAGACCAGTATTTCTGTGATAAGCCTCAAAACCCTAAAGGTACTGTCTCTATACCAAGGTCTGCCTGTGAGGATACCTTGTGTGAGAGACAGTTTGTGTTCAGTTCTCTTCTGTGCAGCCCATCAATTACATCCTCAGATTCAGAACATATATTTTCCACACGGGAGGAAACATCTCATGTATCTCTTCTCCTCATTTCAGCACAACATATGTTCTCAGACCAGTAGTCGACCTCGTCCATTGATCAGACCAATGCGAATCTTTTACATGATGCCCTGATTTTTTGTACAGACTGACCAAGACCCAGGAACAAGAGGGAGTATCCTTGGTCTGTCATCAGTTTGTGTGATATCTGCAGAACCCACTGCAGCCCAAGATCCAGCAATAGCCCAAACTCCACATTCCAGCAGAGCTTTGGCTTCTGGGAATCCCAGGGAGACTTCATTTTTCAACACACTTACACTCACAGAAGATGTTCGAGACCAGACTGCCATGCAAGACCAGCTCTTCCTTGAACAGCTCAGTGACTTAGATGCTGCCTTAGACCAGGGGACACTGCCTGACTATTTCACTGAGTATTTCTCACTCCTGGATGTCATTTAAGAACTGTTGATTGAGAAGGTCTGGACACTCCTGTCTCCATTTATCAAAGTTCATGGATTAAATGTGGAGACTGATAGTCTGAATATGTGAGGTAGAAATTTTTCAAGGAAGATTTTGTGAAAATGTCCAGTAATCTATTATTATATATTTTCAATACATCCAAAATGTACAGCAATTTGTACAACATAACATTTATATTGATTCTCTCATTTTTTTTCTTCAGATATCACCCGATCACATGCACTTCCTTGTCCTGCCATGTCCACCAAACTTTGTGACCTCCTTTACCCCAAATAGTGGAAAAATTAAAAAGAAAAATAAAACAGATGACTTAGTATTATCCATATTCTCGCTGGAGCATGGGGTTATACTTTTCATGGACTGCCTTATAAATAGAATATAGCACTTCCCCTGCTGCACCCCTTCCATTAGCCATCAACTGTGGAGTGTTACACTTCAGCATCCCATCCCATTCAAAAGTTCTCTTCAATGCCTCCATGACTAGTATTTTACTTTCTTGGGAGATGGAGTGAGTTTACATATGAAAAGTTGTTATAAGAGAAATCTTCCACATCCCTTCCTACTGACCATGATTCTGCAGTCATAATATAACAGCAATTGTACCCTTCTTGCCCTTCACATCAGTGAAAGAACGGATTATGGGTTTTCACAGTGTTTCTTGTGAATGCACACCACAAACATGATCCCCAGAAACAATAGGATTATGGAAACAGGATTCTCAGAGGCTCCCAGAATCACAGACACTGATGTGGGATTAGGGAGAAAGCATAGGTCACTCACCTCAATATGATCTCTGTGATCTGGGAATTTCTGGTGACACCAGCATGACTTCAGGCCAGACCAGTTAACAGGATTTCTTTAATTGGATAATTTCTTTATTTACATTTCAAATGTTATGCCTTTTTCTGGTTTCCTTCCCTCCTGGAAACACCCTATGGCATCCTCCCTCCCCCTATTTCTATGAGGGTGTTCCTCTACCCACTTACTCCCACCTTTCTTCCCTCAATTCCCCTATACTGAGGTATCTATTAAGCCTTCATAGGACCAAGGATGACTCCTCCCATTGATGCCTGACAAGGCCATCCTCTGCTACATATGCAGCTGGAGCTATGTATACTCCTTGGTCGATGGTTTAGTCCCTGGTAGGTCTGGGGGTCTGGTTGATTGATATTGTTGTTCTTTCTATGGGGTTGCAAACCCATTCAACTCCTTCAGTCCTTTCTCTAACTCCTCTATTGGGTACCCTGTGCTCAGCCCAATGGTTGGCTGGAAATATCTACCTCTGTATTAGTAACACTCTGGGAATGCCTCTCAAGAGACAACCATATCAGGCTCCTTTCTGCATGCACTTCTTGGCATGCAATATAGTATCTGGATTGGGTAACTGTATATGGGATGAATCCTCAGGTGGGAAAGTCTCTGTGTGGCTTTTTCTTCATTCTGTGCTCAACAGTTTATACCCATGTTTGCCCCCGTGAGTATTTTTTCTCCTTCTAAGAAGAACCAAAGCACCCACACTTTGGTCTTCCTTCTTATTGAGCTTCATGCAGTCTGTGAATTGTATCCTAGTTTTTTTGAGCTTTTTTGCTAATATCCACTTAGCAGTGAGTACATACCATGTGTGTTCCTTTGCAATTGAGTTACCTCAGTCAGTATGGTATTTTCTAGTTCCATCCATTTGCCTGCAAAACTCATGGTGCCCCCATCCTTAATAGCTAAGTAGTATTCTGTTGTGTAAGCAACCCAAATGTTCTGTATACATTCTTTCATTGTGGGACATCTGGGTTGTTTCCAGTTTCTAGCTTTCACAAGTGAGGCTACAATGCACATACTAGAACTTATACTCTTGTGGCATCATGGAATATCTTTTGGTTATATTTCCAGAAGTGGTATAGCTGAGTCTTTAGGTAGATCTATTTCCAATTTTCTGTGGATTGATTTCTGAGATTGATTTACAGAGTGGTCTCTTAGCCTTGTCCCTGGCTGTAGCCGACCTCGTGGGAAGTCTTCAGAATGTTGGGTCTTTAGAGGAGCAGAAACGAAAATGCATGGTATTGGACATATTTCAGGAATCCCTTTTCTTCAAATAGCTCTACATGATGAGCCTTATTTTTGGATGTCAAATAATCAGGTGAGAACTTTTGAAAAGTACTCTTAATTTTTGGCCTGCACCTTCTGCCTGGGCAGAACATTAGCATGTCTGCTCCTCTGAAAATCCCACAGTCTGAAGGCTTCTGTTCATAGAAAAAGGGAAAGATAGAAAAAGGGAAAGACAGGTTCTTTACTTAGGTAAATTTCTATCTCCACTGACCATTTTCTGTACAACAATTACATATGTGTACAGGGCATATAGGTCACATCTCTGCATGCTTTCTTGTTGGTGGTTTAGTCTCTACAAACTTTTATGGGCACAGGTTGGTTGATTCTGTAAATTTTCTTGTGGTGTCTTTCACTGTTCTTGCTCTTATATTCCTTCCTCCTTTCCACAGGACTTTCCAAATTGTAGCTTAGGTTTAGCCATGGGTCTCTGCACCTCTTTCCATAACTTGATGGATGAAGCCTCTCTGATGACAATTTCATTAGGCATTGATCTATGAGCACAGTAGAATGTATGAATCATTTCCCTGGGAATTTCTCATTAAATAAAGAAACAAACCACACACACACACACACACACACACACACACACACACACACACAATCCAGGAAAACTTGGAGCCTGTGAATAGACCAAACCTATAAATAATATGAGTAAAGAAAGGAGAAGAGTATTAGCTTAAAGGCCCAGAAAATACTTTCAACAAAACCATAAAAGAAAATTTCCCTAACCTAAAGAAAGAGATGCCCATATATATATAAAAAATAGTCCAGAGGACTCAAGAGATTAAACTGAAAAATAAAGTGCCTGGCACATAATAATCAAAATATTAAATGTACACAACCAAAAATAATACTAGAATCTGCAACTGAAAATATTGAGAAACAGAAACAGACCTAGTTTGATTCCACATGACTTTTCAATAGAAACACTAAAACCCAGAGAACTTGGACCAATATGCTGCAGATTACATGACAGAACAGAGGCTACCCCAGACTACTATACTGAGGGGACTGAAGTGCATATTTTACATAACAAGACAGATCTGGCTCCAGGTTTTCCCAGCGTCCCTCTGTTTCTATCTGGTATAACCTGGCCCCACCTTGACCTTTCCAACCCAGAGGCTGGAGAGCCCTTTTCTTATAGGATCCTCCCTGTACAATCAGAAAATTTTTGTCTTTCACTCTCAAAATCTCTTCTTTTTCTAACTCTGTGCCCTTTCTCTCTTCTCTTCTGCCCCACTCCTGAATATCACTTCAGTAGCCTGAATACTTCAGGCCTGTGAACTAGCCCAGGATCAGTTTCCCAATAAACCTGCCTTTAGTATAATCTAATCTGGTTTGACCAGGTTTTATTCACTGGTGGAAGTATATCCTATTATTTTCTAAATCTCCCAAACAAAATAAGAAATTCTATGACAAAGCCAAGTTTAAATAATATGTATCTATGAATCCTGTTGCAGAATGTGCAACTACAAGAAAAACTGAAACCTAAGGAAGTTAGTCACAGTCATGAAAACACAGGAACTAAGTAATCTTAGAGTAGCAAAATGCAAAGAAGGGAAGCACACACATCACCAACACCACTAACACCAAAAGATAGAGGAATTAACAATCATTAGTCATTAATATCTCTCAATATTAACAGATTCACTTCCCCAACAAAAAGTTACAGACTAAAGAATGGATGGGTAAAACAGAATCCACCATTCTGCTCCATGAAATAAACAAAACTCAACATCAACAATGGTTGTTTCCTGAGGGTAAAGGGTTAGAAAAAGATACTCCAAGCAAATTGACTTAAGAAATAAACTTAAGCCCTTTCTCTTGGTCCTTCTTGCTGTGGCAGACCCCTAGTTGGTCTGCTCCCCTGAAGACCCCATATCCTGATACATCTCAGAGGACCCGCTGCACTCAAGATCAGTTGGTAAGAGTACCTCACCCCTGCTCTGAGTCCCAGAGCTGTTCCTAGGAGCCTGGTGGACTCAGGACCCATCACCTACCAACACCTCCCCTCCCCCCTCGTTTTCCAAAATACCACTCCCCTCCTTTCCATCCCTCTCACCCCTTCTGCTTGGTCCTTGCTGCTGGGGAAGACCTGTTGGTCTCATCCTCTGAAGACTGGATATCCTGATACATCCCAGAGGCCTGACTATACTCAGAGCAGTTGAGGACCCACTGCACTCAGAGCTGTTGAGAAGTTGAGGACTCTCTGCACTCAGAGCAGACGAGGATCTGCTGCTCTCAGAGAAGTTGAGGATTGGATGCACTCTGCACAGTTGTTCAATAGCTTGTCTGCTCCAAGGAAGAATCAACAATCTTAAGGCCTCCCAAGATATCTATTGCAGCCAGGGCAATAGATCGGCAGCTTTTCTGCCCCTGTCAGGAGGCCCCAGTAGGAAGGCCTCACAGATGATCTGATACAGCCAGGGACACAAACCTACCAGGAGACCTGAAGCAACCCAGAGAAAAAAGAAGCATTTTCCATACAGTCACCCAAATCAACAAATGACAGGGATATCCAGATGGTGAAGGGCAAGTGCAAAACTTTAAGCAACAGAAGCCAAAATACTTGGGAATAATCAGAACCCAGTTCTCCCACTACAACAAGCCCTGAATACTCCAACACACCTAAATATAAGGAATCTGTCCTAAAATCCTATCTCATGAAGATAACATAGTCCTTTAAGGAGCATATCAATAACACACTGAGAGAAATACAGGAAAACAGAGATAAACAGGTGAAGGAATTGAATAAAGTGATCCAAGACCTGAAAGTGGAAGTAGAACCAATAAAGAAAATACAAATGCAGGCAAGCCTGGAAATGGAAAACCTAGGAAAGAGGTCAGGAATCACAGATGTAAGTATTACCAACAAAATACAAGAGATGGAAGATAGAATTTCAGGTATAGAAGATACAATAGAAGAGATTGACACAACTGTCAAAGAAAATTCAAAATGTAAAAACAAAACAAAACAAAACAAAACAAAAAAAAAAAAAAAAAAAAAAAAAACTCCTAGCCCAAACATCCAGGAAATTCAGGACACAATATAAAGACCAAATCTAAGAGTAATCAGAGTAGAGGAAAATGAAGATTCCCATCTCAAAGGACCTGAACACGCCTTCAACAAAATCATAGAAGAAAACTTCCCCAACCTGATGAAAAAGAGATGGAAATAAAGTTACAAGAAGAGTATAGAACACACTATAAATGGGATCTGTGGAGAGCAGTGCCGTGAGCAATCACCATTATAAGATGGTGCTGGCTTCCACTGCGCCTAACTAGTAAACAAGCCTTATGCGCAAGTGCAAGAGTGAACTCACGCCTAGTCACTGCCCATCTTGGGGCATAGTAATGGGGTGATGGGTGAGCAACGAATCAGGAGCTGTCACGCCACATCAGGTGCTGAAACGTCATGCTGCGGGCTATATAAGCAGTGCCATTTTCTGTGTTCGGGGTCTTCCTCCTGAGAAGTAAGCAATAAAGCTTTTGCCACAGAAGATTCCGGTTGTCCTGAGTGTGTTCTTGCTGGTGGAGACAAAAGCTCGAGATAAGTGGCGCCGAAGACCCGGGAAACTACCATCACACCCACACAAGGGAGATCCCTCGTTCGCAGGGCGGAACCAGAACTGTGGGACACATTACAGCTTTACGAGTTATGTCTGGCCTTGAACTTACTCCAGCGTTAGAAGCCTTTCTGTTTCTTTTCACATGTCAACAAGTAGTTAAGGCAGGGCAGAGAATTCTGGATGAAATTCAAAACAGTCTATCAGAGGTAAAGCGGGGAGAGAGAGCAGGAGCAAAAAGGAAACATGGTGCACCAATTAAGCATACAGGCCTTTCCTCGGGTCTCAAACCCGAGGAAAAGATCATGTCAGGGAAGAATATCTGGGGAGAGTTTGGAAGGAAAGAGAAGGAAAAAGAGAAGAAAAAAGATCAATCAGCGGAGGTTTCTAGGAGAAGGAGCCTATACCCGCCACTAGATGAGTTTAAGCAGCTAGCTCTTAGTAGCTCAGAATCAGAGGATGGACTTAGCTCCTCTGAAGAAACAGACTTGGAGGAGGAAGCAGTTCGTTATAAGGGAGAAAGGTACCAGCAAGATAAAAATGCAAGCTACTTAGTCCAGAAAAAGGCAAAAAGCAACTGGTGAAAGCCAGCTTGCTGCTTGGCCTCCGGACTGTCGGCTTCAGGGTCCTAGTGTACCTCCACCCTATGTGCATTCCGAATCTTTTGTGCAGAGGTACCATTCAGAACCTTATGTGCAGAGATACCATTCAGACTCGTTCATTCCAAAAGAGGAACAGAGGAAAATGCAACAGGCATTTCCAGTTTTTGAGGGAGATGAGGGTGGGCATGTTCATGCTCCGGTAGACTATATACAGATTAAGGAGCTTGCAGAAGCAGTCTGCAATTATGGAGTCAGCGCTAATTTCACTATAGCACAAGTCAAAAGGCTTGCAAATCACGCTATGACTCCTGGTGATTGGCAGACTGTAGTAAAAGCTGCAGCCCCCATTATGGGAAAGTATCTTGAGTGGAAAGCCTTGTGGCAGGACTCCTGCCAGACGCAGGCAAGGGCCAATGCCACCATGGAAGGGGACCAAAGAACGTGGACGTTTGAATTGCTTACAGGTCAGGGACAGCATGCTGCTAACCAATTTATCATTGGGGAGCGTACGCTCAGATCTCAGCTGCCGCTGTTAAGGCATGGAAGGCACTCTCTAGGAAGGGGGAGGCAAGTGGACATTTGACAAAAATCACCCAGGGTGCACAGGAGTCATTCTCAGATTTTGTGGCCAGAATGATGGAGGCAGCAGGGAGGATATTTGGAGACCCAGAAGCAGCTATGCCTTTAATTGAACAATTGGTTTATGAACAAGCTACGCAGGAATGCAGATCAGCAACCACACCTAGAAAGAGTAAGAGGTTACAGGACTGGTTAAAGGTTTGCTGTCAGCTTGGAGGGCCACTTACTAATGCTGGATTGGCAGCCACTATTCTGCAGGGGCGGAGGCGCTCGGATTCAGTGGAGGTCAAACTTTGCTTTAATTGTGGCAAACCAGGGCATTTAAAAAAGGACTGCAGAGCCCCTGTAAAAAGGACAGCACCAGGATTGTGTACTAAATGTAGGAAAGGATATCATTGGGCTAAGGACTGCCGTTCAATTAGAGATGTACGAGGCAGGCTTTTGCACCCAGGGCCCCCTCAAATGGTAAAAAATGAGACAAAGCATTTCAAAAACGAGTTTCGGGCCCTCAAGTCCCAGGGCCCCAAAACATACAGGACTCTGATGGGCAACAGGTGGACACCACGGTCCGCAGGGCAACAGAAGGCTTGGCTGGATTGGACCTGCGTGCCTCCACCTGATTCATCCTGATGCCTCAGCTGGGAGTACAGCCAGTTCCTACTGATTATGGGGGTCCTCTGTCATCTGAAAGTGTCGCCCTAATTTTGGGCCAGGCTTCCCTCACCTTACCCTTACCCTACAAGGCCTTATTGTCCACCCTGGTGTTGTAGATCAGGATTATAAAGGGGAATTTCAGGTTCTCTGTTCCTGCCCTCAAGGTGTCTTTTCTATATCACAAGGGGACAGAATAGCTCAACTAATAAATTTGCCAAGCCTACATGGCTGTTTTCCCTCCTCTGGTATTCCTCGAGTTCTCAGAGGGATTGGTTCTACTGGAAATGATTCTGCTTACTTAATAATGCCTTTAGATTCCAGGCCATCCTTGGAGTTAGTTATAGAAGGGAAACAATTTAAGGGAATTTTAGATACAGGAGCAGACAAGAGTATTATTTCTTCACACTGATGGCCAAAAACCTGGCCAGTAACTCAGTCATCACACTCTTTACAAGGGCTAGGCTATCAGTCCTGCTCCACTATTAGCTCCCGTTCTTTGAGCTGGAAAATGAATGTCACGCATATTTCCTCCTTTGGGAGAAATCAATATTTACATGTTTCTATTGACACCAGCTCTGGTGTAATGTTTGCCACACCTTTAACAGGTTGAAAAAGCCTCTCATGTTATACAGCACTGCCTAGAAGCCTGGAGTGCTTGGGGCAAGCCCACAATCCTAAAAACGGATAATGGGCCAGCATATACTTCTGCAAAATTTCAACAATTTTGTCATCAAATGGATGTCACTCACCTGACTGGCCTTCCTTATAATCCTCAAGGACAAGGCATTGTGGAGTATGCCAAGCATACACTCAAGTCTTAATTTATAAAACAAAAGGGGGGCAGTTGATGAGACTCTGCCCTCAGTGCCAAGAGTAGTTGTCTCCATGGCACCCATTTTTGTGATTAAGAAAATATCTGTCAGATGGTGCTTATTACATGATCTCAGAGCAATTAGTGCACAAATGCGCCTGTTTGGGCCAGTTCAGCGAGGACTGCCATTGCTTTCTGCCTTACCAAAAAATTGGGAGATTATAATCATAGATATTAAAGACTGTTTTTTCTCTATACCTCTCTCTAATCTGTCTAGGCAGCTTTCTTTGTATCTTGCAGGAAATTGGTCTGAAAGATTCGATGAGACCCTTGAGGCCCTGAGAGCTGCTGTTCTCAGGATCAATTCGACACAAGTGGACCTGTCATTGAAGAGGGTCTCTCCTCCTGGATTTCATCTACATTTTCTTATTTGAATGGGTGGGGGTAGTTTTATTTGCTGCTGCCACCTACTGTGGACTTGTGTTTATGCTCTGGTTGGTTTGTAAGCTCAGAACCCAACAAAACCGTGACAAGGTCGTTATTGCTCAAGCACTTGCAGCCATTGAACAAGGGGCCTCCCCTGAAATTTGGCTGTCCATGCTTAAGACCTAAATGGCATCTGAGTTCTCTGCTATTGCATCCTACGGATTTGTGGATACATTGCACTGGGATGTAAGAGACTCAGCGCATATTGATCAGCACGTGCACTTCGCTGAGTTTTACTAATTCGTTTTTTGGCTGGCCTCTTTTATAGAGTTCGCCCTAGGTCTTTTGGCAGTTACTGTCACACAGTACTGCGGTATCCAGAGACGGGCAACTTTCCTCATGTACAGACCAACCTAAGACACGGGACCCGATGGTGATAGGGTTACCCTATGACAGGAAAGGCTGTGACATTGGAGGAATGACCTAAGACAGGAGCCACAGCAGATGGACATGACTGCAGAGGCCTAGACCAGCCTCAATTTTTAATAAAATAAAAAGAGGGAGATGTGGAGAGCTGTGCCATGAGCAATCGCCATTATAAGATGGCGCTGGCTTCCACTGCACCTAACTAGTAAACAAGCCTTATGCGCAAGTGCAAGAGTGAACTCACACCTAGTCATTGCCCATCTCCAGGCGTAGTAATGGGGTGATGGGTGAGCAATGAATCAGGAGCTGTCACGCCACATCAGGTGCTGAAAAGTCATAATGCGGCTATATAAGCAGTGCCATTTTCTGTGTTCGGGGTCTTCCTCCTGAGAAGTAAGCAATAAAGCTTTTGCCACAGAAGATTCCAGTTGTCCTGAGTGTGTTCTTGCCGGCAGGGACATAAGCTCAGGATAGAGACCAGAAAAAGTCTTCCCATCACATAATTATCAAAACAAAAACTACACAAAGCAAGCCGGGCATGGTGGCACACACACTAATCCCAGCACTTGGGAGGCAGAGGCAGGTGGATTTCTGTGTTCGAGGCCAGCCTGGTCTACAAAGTGCGTTCCAGGACAGCTAGGGTTGTACAGAGAAACCCTATCTCGAAAAACCTAAAAAAAAAAAAAAAAAATACACAGAGCAAAGAAAGAATATTAAACTCTTCAAGGGAAAGGGCCAAGTAAGATACAAAGGTAGACCTATTAGAATTACACCAGATGTCTCAACAGAGACTATTAAAGCCAGAAGAGCCTTGTCAGAGGTTATGCAGACTCTAAGAGAACATAAATGCCAGCCCAGGCTAATATAACCAGCAAAACTTTCAATCAAAATAGATGGAGAAAACAAAATATTCCAGGAATAAAAAAAACGAGATTCAAACTGTATCTATCTACTAACTCAGCCTTACAGTGGATCCTGAAAGGAAAACTCCAACACAAGGAAGATACCTGCAGCAAAGAAAGGACAAGATATTAAACATCTCACAACAAAGTCAAAAGCAGAGAGCCACAAGCACATAAGCCACCTATAAAAACAGACATGTCAGGAACTAACAGTCATCTCTCTTTACTATCTCTCAATCTTATTGGACTCAACTCATCTATAAAAAGATATAAACTAACAGGCTGCATACACAAACAAAATTGAGCATTTTGCTGCATACAAGAAACATTCCTCAACAAGAAAGGCAGGCACTATCTCAGAGTAAAAGGATAAAAAAAAAGGTCTTCCAAGCAAATGGTCCAAAGAAACAAGCAGGAATTGTCATCCTAATATCTAATAAAATAGACTTTCAACCAAAAGTTATCAAGCATGGTGAAGAAGGGCACTTCATGTCCATCAAGGGGAAAATCCACCAAGAGAAAGTCTCAATTCTGAACATATATACCCCAAATACAAGAGTACCCAAATTCATAAAAGAAACTTTACTAAAGCTCAAAACACACATTGAACTCCACACAATAATAGTGGGAGATTTCAACACCCCACTCTCACCAATGAACAGGTCATTGAAACCAAACTAAACAGAGACACAGTGAAACTAAGGTTATGGATCAAATGGAATATATATATATATATATATATATATATATATATATATATATACACACACATACACACACACACACACACACACACACACACACACACACACACACACATAAAACATTTCACCCTAAAAGGAAATAACCCACCTTCTTCTCAGCACGTCATGGTACCATAACAAAAATCAACCATATTATTTGTCACAAAATAACCCTCAACAGATAAAAGAAGATTTTAATAATACCATACATACTATCAGATCAACATGGCCTAAGTGTGGTCTTCAATAACAGCAAAAACTACAGAATTTTCACATACATATGGAAACTGAACAACTCTTTACTCAGTGATAACTTGGTCAGGGAAGAAATAAAGAATTAAAATTAAAAACTTCCTGGAACTTAATGAAAATGTTGACACATTATACCCAAACTTATGAGACACAATGGAAGCAGTGCTAAGAGAAAGTTCATAGCACTAAGTGCCCTGGTAAAGAAACTGGAGAGATGTTACACTAAAACTTAACAGCATACTTGAGAGCCCTAGAAAAAAAAAAAGAAACAAACTCACCCAAGTGGAGTAGAAGGCAGGAAATAGTCAAAATCAGGGTGGAAATCAACCAAATAGAAACAAAGAAAACAATACAAAGAATCAGCAAAACCAAAAGCTTGTTCTTTGAAAGAATCAACAAGGTAGATAAATCCCTAGCCAAACTAAATAAAGAGTCAAGAGGCAGTATCCAAATTAATAAAATCAGAAATGAAAAGGGAGACATAACAGAAATGGAGGAAATTTTAAAAAATCATCAGATCCTACTGTAAAAGTCTATACACAACAAAACTGGAAAATCTAGATGAAATGGATGGTTTTCTAGACAGATGCCACATACCAAAATCAAGAGAAGGTAAACTATCTAAAGAAGCCCATATCACACAAGGAAATAAAAGAAGTCATTAAAAACATCCCAACCAAAAAAAAAAAAAAAAAAAACCCAGGGCCAGATGAATTTACTGCAGAATTCTATCAACTTTCAAAGAAGACCTGATACCAATTGTCCTCAAATTATTCCATAAAGTAGAAACAGAAGGAACACTATTGAACTCTTTCTGTAAAGCCATAATTACTCTGGTACCTAAACCACACTAGGACCCAACCCAAAAAGAGAACTTCATACCAGTCTCACTTATGAATATGGATGCAAAAAATACTCAATAAAAAACTTGCAAACCAAATTCAAGAATACATCATAACCATCATTCACCATGATTAAGTAGGCTTCATCCCAGGGATGCTAGATTGGTTTAATATACAAAAGTCCATTAATATAGTCCACTATATAAACAAACTCAAAGAAAAAAATCACATGATCATCTCCTTAGATGCAGAAAACATTGAACAAAATAAAGCTCTCCTTAATGTTAAAAGTATTGGACAGATCGGGAATTTAAGGCCCATATCTAAACGTAATAAAAGCAATATATTGCAAACAAATAGCCAATATCTGATTAAATGGAGATATACTTGAAGCAATCCCAGTGAAATAGGGGACAAGATAAGGATGCCCACTCTTCACATATCTATTCAATATAGTACTTGAAGTGTTAGCTAGAACAATAAGACAATAAAAAGCGACCAAATTGGTAAAGAAAAAAATTAATGTATCATTATTTGTAGATGATATGATAGTATACATAAGCAACCCCAAAAATTCTACCAGAGAACTTCTCCAGCTGATAAACAACTTCAGCAAAGTGGCCAGATATAAAATTAACTCAAATAAATCAGTACCTTCCCTTTATACAAAGGATAAAAAGGCTGAGAAAGAAATTAGGGAAACAATTCCCTTCACAATAGCCACAAAAAAATATAAAATATCTTGGGGTAAGTTTAACCAAACAAGTAAAAGACAATAATTCAAGTCTCTCAAGAAAGATATCGAAGACGATGGAGAGATCGCCCATGCTCATGGATTAGCAGATTTAACATAGTAAAAATGGCCATCCTACCAAAGGCAATCTATATATACAATGCAATCCCCATCAAAATTCCAACATAATTCTTCAAAGACATGGAAAGAGGAATTCTCAAATTCATCTGGAAAGACAAAAAAAAAAAAAAAAACAGAATAGTGAAAACAATTCTTAACAATCAAAGAACAGCAGGGGCAATCACCATTCCTGACCTCAACTTTACTACAGAGCAATAGTGATTAAAAACTGCATGGTAGTGGTACAGAGACAAACATGTTTATCAATGGACTAGCACTGAAGACCCAGAAATAAAATCACACACTTACCATCACTTGATCTTTGACAAAGATACCAAAAATATACAATGGAAAAAAGAAAACATCTTCAATAAATGGTGCTGGCCTAACTGGCTGTCTTTATGCAGAAGAATGAAAACAGACCCACATTTGTCACCTTGTACAAAGCTCAATTCCAAGTGGATAAAGAACCTCCACATAAAACCAGATACACTGAATCTAATAGAAGAGAAAGTAGGAAAGATCCTTAAACGCATTGGCACAGGGGGAAATTTCCTAAATAGAACTCCAAGGGCTTAAGCCCTAAGATCAAAAATTGATAAATGGGACCTCATAAAACTGGAAAGCTTCTGTAAGGGAAAGGACATAGTCAATAAGAGGAATCAGCAACCTAGAGATTGGGAAAAAAAACCTTCACTAACCCCACATCCAATTGAGAGGTTGATATGCAATATATATATAAAGAACCCAAGAAAGGAATCACCAAAACTCCAAACAACCCAATCAAAAAATTGGGTATAGAACTAAACCGAGAATTCACAACTGAGGAATCTTGAATGGTTGAGAAACACCTAAAAAAAATGTTCAAAGTTCTGAGTGATCAGAGAAATGCAAATCAAAACTACCCTGAGATTCACCGTTACACCAGTCAGAATGACTAAGATAAAAATCTCAGGTTACAATACATGTTGGAGAGGATATGGAGAAAGAGGAACACTTTTCCCTTGCTGGTGGGATTGCAAACTGATACAACCACTCTGGAAATCAATGTGTAGGTTCCTAGGAATATTGGACATAGATCTAGCTGAAGACCCAGTTATAGAACCCTTGGTAATATACCCAAAAGATACCCCACCATGGCACAGGAACACCTGATCCACTATGTTCATAGTGGCCTTATTTGTGATAGCCAGAACCTGGAAAAAAAACTAGATGTCCCACGAGAGAAGATTGAATACAGAAAATATTCATTTACACAATGGAATACTACTCGGCTATTAAGAATGAAGACATCCTGACTTTTTCAGGCAAATGGATGGAATTAGAAAATATCATCCTCAGTGAGTTTACTCAAAGTCAAAAGGCCATGCATGGCATGTACTCACTAATATGTGGATAGTAGCAAAAAAATTGAAATGGACAATTTTCTAGACAGATACCAGGATCTGATCTAATCAAAGTTAAATCAGGATCAGATTAACAATCTCAAAAGTCCCATAGCCCGTAAAGAAATAGAAGCAGTAATTAATAGTCTCCCAACTGAAAAAAAAGTCTAGTACCAGATGGGTTTAGTGCAGAGTCCTATCAGACATTCAGTGAAGGCCTAATCCCAACTCTTCTCAAACTATTCCACAAAATAGAAACAGAGGGTACTCTACCCAATTCATTCTGTGAAGCCACAATTATTCTGATACCTAAACCACACAAAGACCCAACAAAGAAAGAGAATTTCAGGCCAATTTCCCTTATGAATATAAATGCAAAAATACTCAATAAAATTCTTGCTAACTGAATCCAAGAACACATCAAAATGATCATCCATTATGATCAAGTAGGCTTCATTCCAGAAATGCAGGGACGGTTTAATGTATGAAAATCCATCAATGTAATCCACTATATAAACAAACTCAAAGACAAAAACAACTTGATCATCTCTTTAGATGCTGAGAAAGCATTTCACAAAATCCAAGACCCCTTCATGATAAAAGTCATGGAAATATCAGGAATTCAAGGCCCTTACCTAAACATAATAAAAACAATATACAGCAAACCACTATCCAATATCAAAGTAAATGGAGAGAAACTTTAAGCAATCCCACTAAAATCAGGGACTAGACAAGGCTGCCCACTTTCTCCCTACCTCTTGCATATAGTATTTGAAGTCCTAGCCAGATATGTTAGACAAAAAAGGAAATCAAGAGCATAAAATTTGGAAAGGAAGAAGTCAAAATATCACTATTTGCAATGATATGATGAAATGATAGTTTATATATAAGTGACCCTAAAAATTCCACCAGATAACTCCTAAACATGATAAAGAGCTTCAGTGCAGTAGCTAGATATAAAATTAAGTCAAACAAATCAGGAGTCTTTCTCTACATAAAGGATAAACAGGCTGAGAAAGAAATTAGGAAAACAACACACTCCACAATAGTCACAAATAATATAAAATACTGTGGTGTCTTGGTGTGTCTTTAACCAAACAAGTGAAAGATCTGTATGCAAAGAAATTCAAGTCTGAAGAAAGAAATAGAAGAAGTCCTCAGAAGATGGAAAGGTCCCCCATAATCATGGGTTGGCAGGATTAATACAGTTAAAATGGCCATCTTGCAAAAAAGCAATGTACTGATTCAATGCCATTCCAGTCAAAATTCCAACTTAACTCTTCATAGAGTTAAAAAGAGCAATTTTCAAATTGATTTGAAATAACAAAAACCCAGGATAGTGAAAAATATTCTCAACAACAAAAGAACTTCTGGGGGGAATAACCATCCCTAACCTCAATCTATACTACAGAGCAATAGTGGTAAAACTTGCATGGTATTTGTACAGAGACAGGCAGGTAGATCAATGGAATAGAATTGAAAACACAGAAATGAACGCACACACCAATGGTCACTTGATCAAAGAAGCTACAACCATTCAGTGGAAAAAAAGACAGCATTTTCAAGAAATGATGCTGGTTTATGGGGAGGTCACCATGTAAAAGAATGCAAATTGATCCATTCAATCTAATAAACACACAGTATGTAGTCACTGATAAGTGAATATTAGCACCAAAGTTCGAACTATTCAAATCACAGACCATATGAAGCTAATCAAGAAGGAAGAACAAAGTGTGGATGCTTTAGTGCTTCTTAGAAGGAGGATCAAAATACTCACAGGAGGAAATATGGAGACAAAGTGTGGGGCAGACACTGTAGGAAATGCATATACTGCCCCTCTTGGGGAACCATCCGATAAACAGACACTAAATGCAGACACTATTGTGGATGCCAAGAAATCTGTGATAACAGGAGACTTATATAGCTATCTCCCGAGATCCTTTGTCAGAGCCTGACAAACACAGATGCAGATGCTTGCAGCCAACCATTGGACTGTGCATGGGGTCTCCAATGGAGAGATAGAGAAAGGACTGAAGGAGCTGAAGGGATTTGCAACTCCTTAGGAAGAACAACAACATCAACCAACCAGACACCCTATACCTCCCAGGGACTAAGCCTCCAACCAAGGAGTACACATGGCTCCAGCTGCATATGTAGCAGAGGATGGCCTTGTCAAGCATCAATGGGAGGAGAGGTCCTTGGTCCTGTGAAGGTTCTATGTCTCAGTGTAAGGGAATGGGAGAGTGGAGAGATTGGAGTGGGTGGGTGGATGAGGGAACATGGATAGAAGCAGGAGGAGGGGGATAGGATAGTGGGTTTTGGTGGGAAAAACCAGGAAAGGGTATAATATTTGAAATGTAAATAAAGAAATTATCAAAGCAGAAAACCGGCCTGACCAGGGTCAAAAGTCCCTTCTGGTCAGCGCCAGCATGGGGTCACCTTGTGTGTGGAGTCAGCGGACACCCTCATAGTCCCTAGAGGACTCTCCACATATTAGGACTCCTGGGATGTGGAACTCATCTTCTGTTCCAATTCAATTGCGCGGGACCTGAGACAGCATTAGGGAAACAGAAAACCAGCCTGACCAGGGGCACAAATTCCTTCTGGTCTGCACCATCACCGGGTCACTTTTTGCGCCGGAGTTGGCAGACATCCCCAAGATCCTTAGAGGACTCTCCAGGTGATCTTAGGGCCACTGACCAGACAGCTCCACCCTCCTCAAAGGAAACACTACTTCCAAGCACTGTAACATGCCCAGGATCATCAACAACAGGATCATAGGATAAAAGGAGCTTGGTCACACCAGTATTTCAGGGTCTCAAAAAAACTAGACTGCCAAGAACTCTGACACACCCAGAATCTGAGCTTCACAGGAGCCCGCAAGCAAAGGATCACAGAGAATGCTGGACTATCAGGAGTCCTGAATCAACTGGGATTATAGGAAGGATAGGCTCCAATCAGATATATTGAGGACAGCAAATACTTGAGATAATCAGATGGCAGGAGGCAAGCATAAGAACAGAAGCTACAGAAACCAAGGTTACTTGGCATCTTCAGAACCAAACTCTCCCACCATAGCAACTCCTGGATACACCATCTCACCAGAAAAGTAAGACATAGATCTAAATTCACTTCTTATGATGATGATGGAGTACTTTAAGAAGGAAATACAGGGAAACACAGGTAAACAGGTAGAAGCCTTTAAAGAGGAACCAAAAAAATGCCTTAGAGAGTTACAGGAAAAGACTACCAAACAGGTGAAGGAATTGCAAAAAAAAAAAAAAAAAAAAACCACTGATGATCTAAAAATAGAAGTAGAAACAATACAGAAAACCCAAAGGGAGACAACTCTGGAGATAGAAACCCTAGGAAAGAAATCAGGAACCATAGATATGAGCATCAGCAACAGAATACAAGAGATGGAAGAGAGATTTTCAGGTGCAGAAGATTCCATAGGGAACATGGACACAACAATCAAAGAACATGCAAAATGCAAAAAGACCCTAATTCAAAACATACAGGAAAATCCAGGACATAATGAGAAGACCAAACCTACTGATAATAGGAGTAGATGAGAATGAAGATTTTCAATTTAAAGGGCCAGAAATATCTTCAGCAAAATTATAGAAGAAAACTTCCCATACCTAAAGAAAGAGATGCCCATGAACATATAGGAAACCTACAGAACTCCAAATAGACTGGACCAGAAAAGAAATTCCTCCCGGCATATAATAATCAGAACAACAAATGCACTAAATAAAGACAAAATACTAAAAGCAGCAAGGGAAAAATGTCAAGTAACATATAAAGGCAGACAAATTAGAATTACTCCAGACATCTCACCAGAGACTATTAAAACCAGAAGATCCTGGATAGATGTTATACAAACACTAAGAGAACACAAATATCAGCCCAGGCTACTAAACCCAGCCAAACTCTCAGTTACTATAGATGGATAAATCAAAATAGTTATGACAAAACCAAATTCACTCAATATCATTCCATGAATCCAGCCCTTCAAAGGATAACAACAGAAAAATCCAATACAAGGAAGCTATGCCCTAGAAAAAGCAAGAAAGTAATCCTTCAACAAACTGAAAAGAAGACAGCCACAAGAACAGAATCCAAACTCTAACAACAAAAATAATAGAAAGCATCAATTACTTTTCCTTAATACCACTTAATATCAATGGATTCAATTCCCCAATAAAAAGACATAGACTAACAGACTGGCTACACAAACAGGAACCAACATTTTGCTGCTTATAGGAAACCCACCTCAGGGAAAAAGACAGACACTACCTCAGAGTGAAAGGTTGGAAAACAATTTTCCAAGCAAATGGTCTGAAGAAACAAGCTGGAGTCGCCATTCTAATATCGAATAAAATCGATTTCCAACCCAAAGTTATCAAAAAAGTCAAGGAGGGGCACTTCATACTCATCAAAGGTAAAATCTTCCAATAGGAACTCTCAATTCTGAATATCTATGCTCCAAATGCAAGGGCAGCCACATTCATTAAAGAAACTTTCATAAACCTCAAAGCACACATTGCACCTCCCACAATAATAATGAGAGACTTCAACACCCCACTTTCATCACTGGACAGATCCTGGAAATAGAAACAAAAGAGGGACACAGTAAAACTAACAGAAGTTATGAATCAAATTGATTTAACAGATATCTACAGAACATTTTATCCTAAAACAAAAGGATACACCTTCTTCTCAGCACCTTATGGTACCTTCTCCAAAATTGACCATATAATTGGACAAAAAACAGGCCTAAACAGATACAAAAATATTGAAATTATCCCATGCATCCTATCAGATCACCATGGTCTAAGGCTCATCTTCAATAACAACATAAATAAGAGAAAGCCAACATTCACATGGAATGATACCTTGGTTAAGGAAGAAATGAAGAAAGAAATTAAAAACTTTTTAGAGCTTAATGAAAATGAAGTCACAATGCACCCAAACTTATGGGACACAATGAAAGCATTTCCAAGAGGAAAACACATAGCTCTGAGTGTCTCCAAAAAAGAAACTAGAGACAGCACACACTAGCAGCTTGACAACACACCTAAAAGCTCTAGAACAAAAGGAAGCAAATTCACTCAAGTGGAGTAGACAGCAGGAAATAGTCAAACTCAGGGTCAAAATCAACCAAGTGGAAACAAAAAGAACTATTCAAAGAATCAACCAAACGAGGAGCTGGTTCTTTGAGAAAATAACAAGATAGATAAACTCTTGGCCAAACTCACTAGAGGGCAGAGGGACAGCATCCTAATTATAAAAATCAGAAATTAAAAGGGAGACATAACAACAGATCCTGAAGAAATCTAAACCACCATCAGATCCTACTACAAAAGGCTATACTCAAAAAAAAAACTGGAAAAACTGGATGAAATGAACAAATTTCTAGACAGACACCAGGTACCAAAGTAAAATCAGGATCAGATTAATGACCTCACAAGTCCTATATACCCTAAAGAAATAGAAGCAGTCATTAATAGTCTCCCAACCAAAGAAAGCCCAGGACCAGATGGGTTTAGTGCAGAGTTCTATCAGACCTTCAAAGAAGATCTAATTCCAGTTCTTCTCAAACTATTCCACGAAATAGAATCAGAATGTATTCTACCCAATTCATTCTATGAAGCCACAATTACTCTGATACCTAAACCACATAAAAACCCAACAAAGATAGAGAACTTCAGACCAATTTCCCTTATGAATATCAATGCAAAACTACTCAATAAAGTTCTTGCCAACTGAAACCAAGAACACATCAAAAAAATCATCCGTCCTGACCAAGAGGGCTTCATTGCAGGAATGCAAGGGTCATTTAATATATGGAAATTCATTAATGTAATCCACTATATAAACAAATTCAAAAACAAAAACAACTTGATTATCTCGTTAAATGCTGAGAAATCATTTGACAAATCCAACACCCATTCACGATAAAAGTCATGGAAATATCAGGAATGCAAGGCCCATACCTAAACATGATAAAAGCAATCTACAGCAAACCAGTAGCCAAAATCAAAATAAATGTTGAGAAGCTGGAAGCAATCCCACTAAAATCAGGGACTAGACAAGGTTGCGCACTTTCTCCCTACCTATTCAATATAGTACTTGAAGTCCTATCCAGAGCAATTCGACAGCAAAATGAGGTTAGGGGGATACAAATTGGAAAGGAAGAAGTCAAAATATCACTTTTTCCAGATGATATGATAATGTATATATAAGTCAGCCTAAAAATTCTACCAGAGAACTCCTAAACCTTATTAACAGCTTCAGTGAAGTAGCTGGATACAAAATAAACTCAAACAAGTCAATGGTCTTTCTCTACACGAAGGATAAACAAGCTGAGAAAGAAATTAGGTAAACAACACCCTTCACAATATTCAAAAATAATGTAAAATACCATGGTGTGACTCGAACTAAGGAAGTGAAAGATCTCTATGATATGAATGAACTTCAAGTCTCTGAAGAAATCACAGATCTCAGAAGATGAAAAGATCTCCCATGCTCATGGATTGGCAGGATCAACATTGTATAAATGGCTATCTTGTCAAAAGCAATCAACAGATTCAATGCAATCCCCATCAAAATTCCAACTCAATTCTTCACTGCATTAGAAAGGGCAATTTGCAAATTCATCTGGAATAACAAAAAACCTACGATAGCAAAAACTCTTCTCAAGGATAAAAGAACCTCTGGTGGAATCACCATGCCTGACCTAAAGCTGTACTACAGAGCAATTTTGATAAAATCTGCATGGTACTGGTACAGCGACAGACAGGTAGACCAATGGAATAGAATTGAAGACTCATAAATGAACCCACACACCTATTTTCACTTGATCTTTGACAAGAGAGCTAAAGCCATCTAGTTGAAAAAAGACAGCATTTTCAACAAATGGTGCTGTCACAACTGGCGGTTATCATGTAGAAGAATGTGAATTGATCCATTCTTATCTCCTTGTACTAAGGTCAAGTCTAAGTGGATCAAAGAACTCCACATAAAACCAGAGAGACTGAAACTTATAGAGGAAAAAGTGGGAAATCCTCAAAGATATGGGCACAGGGAAAGAATCCTGAAGAGAACAGCAATGGCTTGTGCTGTATGATGAGAATCGACAAATGGGACCTCATAAAATTGCAAAGCTTCTGTAAGGCAAAAGACACTGTCAATAAGACAAAAGACACTGTCAAAAAGACAAAACTGCCACCAATAGATTGGGAAAGGATTTTTACCAATCCTAAATCAGATAGGAGACTAATATCCAATATATAGAAAGACTAAAGAAGGTGGACTCCAGAAAAATCAAATAACCCCATAAAAATGGGCCTCAGAACTAAACAAAAAATTCTCACCTGAGGAATACTGAATGGTTGAGATGCACATGAAAAATATTCAACATCTGTAATCATCAGGGAAATGCAAATCAAAATAACTCTGAGTTTCCATCTCACACCAGTCAGAATGGCTAAGATCAAATTTCAGGTGACAGCAGATGCTGGCAAGGATGTGAAGAAAGAGGAACACTCCTCCATTGTTGGTGGGATTGCAAGCTTGAACAACCACTCTGGAAATCAGTCTGGAATTTCCTTAGAAAATTGGACATAGTACTACTGGAGGATCCAGCAATTATTCTCCTGGGCATATATCCAGAAGATGATCCAACTGGTAATAAGTACACATGCTCCACTATGTTCATAGCAGCCTAATTTATAATAGCCAGAAGCTGGAAAGAAACCAGATGTCCCTCAACTGAGGAATGGGTACAAAAATGTGGTACATTTACACAATGGAGTAATACTTAGCTATTAAAAACAATGAATTTATGAAACTCCTAGGCAAATGGATGGATCTGAAGGATATCATCCTGAGTGAGATAACCCAATCACAAAAGAACTCACATTATATGTACTCACTGATAAGTGGATATTATCCCAGAAACTTAAAATACCCAATATGCAACTTGCAAAACACATGAAACTGAAAAAGAAGGAAGACCAGTGTGGACACTTTGCCCCTTCTTAGAATTGGGAACAAAACACCCATGGAAGGAGTGACAGAGACAAAGTTTGGAGCTGAGACAAAAGCATAGACCATCTAGAGACTGCCACACCCGAGGATCCATCCAATAATCAGCCTCCAAACGCAGACACCATTGCATATGCCAGCAAAATTTTACTGAAAGGACCCTCATATAGCTGTCTCATGTGAGGGTATGTTGGTGTCCTGCAAACACAGAAGTGGATGCTCACATTCAGCTATTGGATGGAATACAGGACCCTCAATGGAGGAGCTAGAGGAAGTACCTACGGAGCTAAAGGGGTCTGCAAACCTATAGGTGGAACAACAATATGAACTCACCAGTAGCCCTAGAGCTCATGTCTCTAGCTGCATATGTAGCAGCAGATAGCCTAGTTGGCCATCATTGAGAAGAGAGGCTCCTTGGTCTTGCAAACTTTATATGCCCCAGGACAGGGGAACCCAGGTCCAAGAAGTGGGAGTGTGTGGGTAGGGGAGCAGCGGCAGGGTGGCTATCGGGGAGTTTTGGGATAGCATTTGAAATGTAAATGAAGAAAATACCTAATTAAAAATTGGAAGAAGAAAGCAATTATCCAATAAAAATTATTCAATGATCAGGGGACAGTTAAAAAAAAAAAGAAGTACAAAATAATAATCAGTTGAATTCATGGTCATTTTAGATACTAGTTTAGTAAATTACAACAAAATGTTTTCAAGGTTATTTAAATAGTAAATAGCTACAAATAAACAATGTTTGACAATTTACATATGCTGTAGATAGTTCATATTCAAAAACTTCAGAGATCCATAGAGTACGGCTTTTAAAATTCTTTCATTATTAAAATATCGTTTGACTATGAGACAGGTCTGCTTCTGACGGTACTCCCATTCCACTACAAAGACAATGATGATCATAAACATCCTCCATATGGAATTCCTTCAATTATGACAAACTAAGCACTGGTCAAAGGAAATGCCTATGCGTCAACTACAGACAATTCTGTCCAGGAAGGATAAAAAGACACAGGGAAGTCTACAACCAAGCTCAACCAAGACAAGAGAGCAGCCTAGCATGGTTTTCCTCTGAGAGGCTCAACCAACAGCTGACTGGTACAGATGCAGATACTTACAGCCAACCATTGGAATGAAGTCACTTCCCCTATGGTTGAATTAGGGCATGAATGGAAAAAACTGAAGAGGAGGGTGACCCCATAGGTAAACCAGCAGTCTCAACTAACCTGGACCCCTGGGAGCTCCCAGATACTGAGTCACCAACCAGGCACTGAGCCACCAGCCAGGCACCGAGCCACCAGCCAGGCACCGAGCCACCAGCCAGGCACCATACAAGAGGTGGTCCATGGTCCCTGGCACATATATAACAGAGGACGGCCAGGTCTGGGTTCAGTGAGAAAAGATGTGCCTAATCCCTGAGAGACTTGAGGCACCAGGGAAGGGGGAGGTCTGATGGTAGGGGAGTATCATCTTGGAGACAGCAGGGGGTAGGAATGGGATGAGGAAATATGGAACTGGTGACCAGGAGTGAAGGCAATGGCTGGATTACAAATAATAATAGTAGTAGTAGTCGTAGTAGTAGTAGTAGTAGTAGTAGTAGTAGTAGTAGTAGTAGTCGTAATTTCATGCAAAAAAAAAAAAAAGAATTGCACACGTCAACATTTTGGATCCAATCTATGCCTATCTCTGTAATGGTACTACACATTTGAAACCAGTTTGAAAGTTAGATTTTATTTAAAATCATTTTAAATTGAAACCCATTTTAATGTCATAGTACTTGCAATTGAGTTTCTAGTGTGAGTCATTAACTCAGTCTCACATACATATAAATAAAAATTGGATTGATGATGGGCAGGAGAGATGGTTAAGAACACTGATTGCTCTACCAGATTTCCTGAGTGTAATTCCCAACAAACACATGGTGGCTCACAACCATCTGTAATGGGATCCAATGCTCTCTTCTGGTGTGTCTGAAAACAGCTACAGTGTACTCATATGCATAAAATAAATAAATCTTTAAAAAAAATTAAAACAAATGATCTCTCAATGAGTTCACAATTTGCTCAATAGAACATTCAACTCTAGGTTACAACATCTATTTCTTCCTATCAGTAAGTGGTTTCACAACAAACTGAGGGACGTTAATAATTCTTTTGCCTGCACTACAAAATTTTCCTCTCATCATTTGCTACAAGCTGCAGACATGCCCAAGCCTGGAGTAGAACCCACAAATAGTTCTTTACAATGTCATCAGACTACGTTTGGTTTGAAGGAATGCCTTTTCCTTGCATGGGGTTTAACAAAGAAATCATTGGCAAGATTCGTCATAGTTTTGTTATGAGAGAAGACACAGTCGTACTGTCTTATCCTAAGTCAGGTAAGCCTCCTCAGTGACAATGATACTGAACTCTATGAGGAGGGCTTTGATCCCAAACCATTTGTGTGGTGAGTGGAACAATTATATACACATGTGCAGGGTAGAGGTCTTTAAGACGCTTTCCCTAATTGCCTGGAAGCTAGTCTTTTAGCAGCCTTCCATGAAGATGTAGAACTCTCTGTTCTTTCTGGACCATGCCTGCCTGGATGCTGCCCTGCTCCTGCCTTGATGATAATGTACTGAACCCCTGAAAGTGTAAGCCAGCCCCAATTAAATGTCATCCTTATAATAGTTGCCTTGATTATGTTTTCTGTTCACATCAGTAAAACCCTAAACAAGACATATATATTCCAGTATTTTTGACATGGAGATCTGTGCATAAGACCATTTCAATTCAGAGGAAGATCTCTAACCTGACCTGCATAGTCAGAGCTGATCATCACTAGAGCAGTGACTCTGTCATTGGTCTGTCTCTGTGGGGAGTAGAGAGTGAAAGATGGAAAATTAAGAGAATAAACAGAAGAAATATCAAGAGATAAAGGCATGGATGTGAGAATGCAAGGACAGTGTCAGGGAGTATAAAAGGTCTAAAAACAAAAAAAAATCAAATATGAATGTTTGGCAGAAACAGAAAATATTGGGTAAGTATAAGATTTCTCACATCGAAAGTACATGGGAAAACAAGGACAGTGGAAATGCAGGAAAAAGACTCAAAAGACTGATTGGAAATGTCAATGATGAATATACATTTTACTTATGTGCATAAGTATATAGCATGTTGAAATAGTGAATACTACTGGTCTATGTGCTTGGAAACCGTAGCACTGTAAATTGTGTGGGAATGTATTCCACTTGAGGCTTTTTCACATATACTGTTGAAGTAACTGTTATTTACTCTTCCTTCTTGTTCAGGAATGACCTGGCTTGTTGAGATTGTCTGCTTGATTCAGAAGAAGGGAGATACCAAGTGGATCCAATCTGTGCCCATCTGGGACCGCTCACCCTGGCTGGAGAATGAATCAGGATACTTTGAATTAGTTAATAAGGAAGGACCACGACTCATGACCTCCCACCTTCCCATCCATCTTTTCCACAAGTCTCTCTTTAGTTCCAAGACCAAGGTCAGTGTCCAACACTTAAGGAATATTTGATCAAATACTCTTTGAACTTAGTCTACCCTGACTGGCCCTGCAGCTCTTGCTAAAATTCATTCTGATTGTATAGATTAGGGGAGAGAGGCTGAGATTCTCATGCACTAGGTGTTGCTGATTTGTCCCCTGCTTAGAGTATGTTAAAGAACTAGCATTTGTACCATCACACAGTGGTCCTGGGAAGCTTTAAGAGAGAAAGTGTAATATCACACTAGAACCTTCAGAAACTACATACATAGGTGAAACAGAGTTCAATCTCTAGTATAGTGTGGGTATTATTGTACTATTTTCATCAAAATGTCAGTCAAGATTCTATATATACCCCATTCCATGTGGGTGAATCTTTAAAGGCACACTGGCTTATGGGGACACCTGACCAGGCATTAATGCTCTAATCATGGAGATTTTTCAACAGTCATGGCTCAATTATATACTGTCAAGTACATACTGTGTCTTGCTGTATCTAGCTGTATTTTAAAAATAACATACACAGGAATTTTCAATTCCTCTGATAGAGGACCATCAGAAGTGATAATAGATATTCAAGTTGTGATCTGTCATATCTCATATTTAGTAAAATGTTTTTCTTGATGTCCCTCCACTGTGGAATATAAAAATAATTTATGTTTAAACTACATAGAAAAAATTGGAAAAATAACCTTACTTGACAACATCACAATAAAGTTGTGACTATTCACCTAAAGGCATGTTTTTTATCTGAATTTGATAAGATCTAGGCTGGAGAAATTATGACCTAAAGAAATGAGTTCTGAAATAATATCACAAAAAACATTACCACAAAATATAAATTTCTTTTTATTAAAAGTGATTATGTTAAATTTCTTTTATTTCCTGAAATTAAAATGACATACATCATTTCCATCTTTCTCTTACTCCCTCCAAGTGCAACCATATACTTTTCCTTTCTTTCTATCAAATTTATTGTTTCTTTTTTGTTAATTGTTGTTAAATCTGTATAAATCTATATCTATATATCTATATCAATATGTATAAATATATTCATAAATACTTAAGTACAGCGTGTTCAGTCTTTATAATGTTACATGTATGTATGTTTTCAGGACTGATCTTTTATTGGATAACCAGTTACACTTTCCCCAAAGGTAGCCTATTTCTTCCATTCTCAGCAGTTCATAGTGGCAGTTACAGTTAAATGAATCAGTTTGTTATTTTGCAGATAGATTTAGCACAGGAGATTTTCTTTTACAGTGATGATTCTGTCGAACTCTAAGATACTGAGATACTGCTCTTTATAACTGTTGATTCAGTCTTTTTTTTTAACAGTATCCATCATCTTAGTCATTTTGCTACTTCATTTCTGTAAATCAAATAAAATTATAAAAGGAGATTCTGACTATGAATTTCTTGCACTTAAGTATATATTTTGTCCAAATAATAATATACATGTTTTTAGAAACTTCATGGATATTTGATTGGCATTGCTAGTCAATTGTGCCAACTAAAAAGTGAAGAATGATTGTATTGACTTTCATTTATATGTTTTTCCTTTTAAGATTATCTACATCTTCAGAAATCCCAGGGATATTCTTGTGTCTGGTTACTTTTTCTGGAGTAAGACAAACCTTATGAAGAATCCAGGGTCACTGGAAACTTATTTTGAATGGTTCCTTAAAGGAAATGGTGAGTCTCCTCTAAAATATTTGAGTTGAGTGAGGTTCAGAGACATGTTTCTAAAGAAAAGGTGAACTATACACTATAGACTGGTCTTGAACTCTCTATTTAGCTAGAGATGACTTTGAAGGACTTTGCCTCCTGCAACTACCTCCTAAGATTTAGGACTATACACATCTATTTCCATGCTCTGTTCATTTGATTCTGGGGCTCAATCTTTCAATTTTCTATATTTTTATCTAACTTGACTTCATAACTAGACTTCTAGTATCTTTTGTGGTCTTCCTTTGACTCCATATTATTCCTCTACATTCAACCAGTCTGTGGGTCTCTTCATCATTTTGAACCTAAATGTGCAGTCTTCCTGTTGTCACACACCACATAACAGGGAAGAGCCATAGCTTACTCCTTGACACATGATGCTGGGAGAATTTGGAGTATATACTCTTCTGAGTATTATTATAGCTATCGCCATTTGTGGTGGTTTGAATGAGAAATACCTCAAATAGACTACAGCATGTACATGTGCTCTCAGTTGATGGCATAGTTTCAGAAGGTTTAGGGGGCACAGGTTTGCTGAAGAATGTATATCTTTGAATGTTTACTATGAGAGGTAATCCCTTAAGCCACTTTCAATTTCCTTTTCCTAGTTAATGCTTGTAGTTGGTGAGATAACTCAAAGTTTCCTGCTACTATAGTCCTTCCTAACACTTGTTCCTTTTGACTCTTTTCACCCATCTTTGATTCTTATACCTTTAGAATAATAAACCAAAAATAAGCTGAATCTTCCTTAAATTGACTTTGTTCTTGGTGTTTTATCACAATAGAAAAGTAGCAAATCCAGTTTTCTTCCTACCATGCTTCTCACTTTTAGATTTGATTAGTCTTTTAATCTTTTTTTTCATTGACTTCCAGGACAGTGTATAACAATCCACCATTTTGTTAAAATGCATCTTTCCCAATATTATAAATCCTATTTTCTTATTTGTTTAAATAATATTTTCATGTGCAGATATTTTATACTTTATTTTTAATTTTAACTGTTATGGAATTTATTAGTTATATCCAATAACAAATTTCTTTATGAACCATTTATATACATGTGTGCAGGTATTTCAGTCTCAATAATGGTTGCCTAAACTCTCTTGCCCTGTTCCTAATCTTGCTAACCATTTTTCTCTTCCCAAAAACACTCCTTTCTACTTTCATGCCTTTTTTTCTTCATGTGTGAACCAATGAGTTCCATTCGATTTGCTTACTGAAGTTCAGGGGATGAGTCATTTGTAGGAATATGGGTAGTGTACCAGTAGCTAACCTACTGAAAAACTACGTCCTCCAAAAGCAATCTCTAACTTCCACCCCAACTGATATTAACTGCCTATAACTCATTAGCATGTAGAAGCCTGCTTTCTCTCCTGGATAGAACATTGGAGTCTATGCAATCCCCTGAAGTTATTGTGTACTAATTACATTGAGTGTAAGAGTGCTATAGCCATGCTATTTCTAGAAGACATTTTTTAACATCATTCCACCACATCTTTTAGCTCTTACATCATTTCTATACCTTCTTCTTTACTCTTTCATAAACCTACTTGGGGGTATAGATGTTTCATTTAGGGTGAGTTCTAAGAAGGAATTTATTCTCAGTACTTTCACTACTTTTGAGTCTCTAAAATTAGTACTTCCCACTACAAGAATCTTCTGTTTTGACAAAGTTGTCAGTAGTAATATATTGGCATAAGAATAGCTATTTAGAAGACAATCTGATTTGTACACCATATCCATTTAGCATAACAATGGCAATAGCTACAATACAATGACTTACTCTCTTCCAAACACAGGGCTTGATTTTGTTGATTGTATTAGATGTGAACTCTTCTCAATACAAATCAGAAAATGGTTTGTTACCCCATAACACAGTGGCTATTATTGAACCATATTTTGTAAGGCTGGTTGAAGTATAAATCACATTGTCTACAGCTGAGGAAAACTGTGGATGACAATACCCCACCAGCAGCCTACAACACATTTCTGGTATTATGAAGGCTATTTAACAGGAAGATGCTTTCCAGGCCACTCCCTGATTACTTTCTTTATATCCTATATACACAGTTATGAAGATGCCTTCAACAATAGGGTATTACCAACAAGTTTCTGTAGGCAATTGACAACAGTGATAATTCCTTATATTATTTGAACACTTAGGCCTTTTCCCTATTTGTTCTTTAGGCAACAACTCCTAGGAAGGTATCCCAGAACTAACAATGGAGACTTTATTCAATAACTGATAAGTTCTGGAAGCAGTATTGTCTACCAATTCAAAGACATTTGACTTAGGCAAATATATAATATAATATAATATAATATAATATAATATAATATAATATAATATATGCATATATAATAAATTGATAACCTATAATATATAGCATATAATGCATATATACATATTATATATGGTATATTATATATTATGTTGAATATATAATGTATCATTTATATTATATCTTGTATTATATATTTGTATATTCATATATAGCAATTATATATAAATACATTATTCCTTTTATGCATTAATATTTATAATTAATATGATATGTATTATATGTATGCTTATAAACTAGTGAGTTTACTTATGACATTTTTATATATTCTTGGTTTGGTTAATGCTATCTATCATCTCATCAATATATCTCTATATAAAGCTCCTCACTCTCATATACGCTCCCTTAACTTTCACACCATAGGTGTTCTGAAACTTCTCTTTCCTTGAGGTCTTTTTTCATGTTCCCTTCTAATGGCCCCTTTGCAATTTCCTGTTCTTTATCTGCACTTCAAGTTAAAGTACTAAGAATTTGATTAGCATACTCATATGAGAGAGAACATTCACTATTCATCTATCTGTTCTTAGGTTTATGATTAAGAGTAATTTTAAATTTCTTATAATTTAATTTTTACAACTGAATAAAATTTCATTGTGTATCTATATATAACAATTTCATCATCTATTATTCAGTTGATGGCCATCTAGGGTAAATCTAATTCCTAGCTTTTGTGAATAGAGCTGCAGTGATCCCAGATCTTCAAATACCTATGTAATAGTATATACTTAAGTATACAGTAGTATTAACTTCAGGACATAGTCATATATACCTAAGTAGTTTGAATATGTAATTAAGATTCTATAGCTAGGCCATATGGAAGTTTGTTTTCCAATTTTTGAGTAAATTCCATAGTGATTTAAATAATGTATATGCCAGGTTCCACAAGAGTTTCTCTTTCTTCATATTTTTCAAATTTAAAATAACTAAACTTTATTATAAAAACCTGCAAATAAATAAAACAAAATATATGAAATTTAATGAGACACAAATTCTATACCATTTAATGAATTTATATTGTTAGAATTAGTACTCAAACGAGAATCTGTGAAGCTTCTCATTAAATGTTATACTTTTAACATCACTTGTATAATACTGAGTTATCCACAGGAAAAACAAAAATCTATGACAGATTTTGAACTAAAAAATAAACCATTCCCCTTATATTCTCTTTCAACACTTTTAAACATTTTCTGCATCTTCTCTTTTCTCATCTCATTGTACTTAGATTTTCTTCTCTTTTCCCCATACTCCAAACATATTTTTTTTTCTTGACAATGGCCATTTTGACTGGGGTAAGTTTTTATTTCTATTTCCTTGATGGATAATGATTTGGAAAGTTTTTAAAATGTGTATAAGGCATTTGTCTTTTAACATTGTTGAGTTCCATAGCCTAGATTTTACTACATTTGTTTGTTTCTCAAAGGTTAATTTTTAAATTCATCTTGGATACTATGTGGGCATTGTTTGGGAGCATACAGCTGCCAAAAGTTTTTTTTTTTTTTTCATTCTGTAGGCTGCACTTTTATACTCCTTTGGTGGACACAAGACTTATAACATCATGATCAACTTGTTGGTATTGACCTCATTTTCAGAAATAAATGAAATAAATCTTTTTCAGAAAAGTCTTACCTTACCTTTTATTCTGTCTCAAAGTGAATGTCCTCCTCTTTCTTCTAGCAGTTTCATGTTTTCTTTTTAGTTTCTTGATAGACTAGGGATTGGTGTGAATTAGTGTGTGTATGTGTGTGTGTGTGTGTGTGTGTGTGTGTGTGTATGTGTGTGTGTGCGTGTGTGTGCTCTAGTGCATGCATGTGCATATGCAGATTGAAGGATTAAGATCTAAATCCATTCTACTAGTACATATCAATTTTCCAAAGCACCGTGTACTGAACAATCTGTCTTTTCTCAGCATTTTGTCAAAATTCAGGTTTCTACATTTGTGTGAATTTATGTCTTTGTTTTCTGTTCCATTGAACTACATGACTATATTTTTATCTGTGCAATATGGTTTTTATTATTCTGTGTCTATAGTATAACTTGAAATAAGCTACAGAGTTTTGCAAGATTGGTTTTATTTTCTGGGTCTTTAGTGTTTTCATCTAAATTTGTTATTGACGTGTTCTTTGAAAACATTTTATATGTATAATTTATATCATGATTATTAAAACCATTAACTCTCTCTAATCTCCCTCTCATTTGCATTAATATCCATTCCCTGTAGTTCTTCTTTAAAACATTCGTGTCTCTTTACTTGTCGTTCATTTAATTTAGCCATGATTAGGATCATCAATGGAAATATGGGCCTTTAACTACTCACTGAACCCTAATAAGCACCTCAGTGGGAAAATATCTGATGACAGTAGCTTCTTATCACCTAGAATACGTCAGAATTCAGAGTATATCAGGGTATAATATTATCCCATGAGTATCATCCCCAAGCCATGATTCACTATTGATGGAATAGACTAGTACAAGCCTATTGAAAGATGTTTCAGTTGCTTTTTGATAATGAATCCATTTGCTCTGCAATGTCTACATGTGACACTTTACAGATATTCTGTCTTTCTTTTTCAGATTAAACATTTCTCCCTTATGTTTCTTCAGTGATCCCCGAGTCTTACACTTGGTTGTACAGGGTTCTTTTTTTGAATTTTTATTAGATATTTTCTTTATTTACATTTCAAATGCTAGCCCAAAACTCCCCTATATGTCCCCCTGCCCTGCTCCCCTACCCGTACACTCCCAATTCTTGGTTGTGGCAGTCCCCTGTACTGGGGCATATAAAGTTTGCAAGACCAAGGGGCCTCTTTTAGCAATGATCACCAACTAGGCCATCTTTTGCTATATATGCAGCTAGAGACACGAGCTCTGGAGTTACTGGTTAGTTCATATTGTTGTCCCACCTATAGGGTTGCAGACCCCTTCAGCTCCTTGGGTACTTACTCTAGCTCCTCCATTGGGGGCCCTTTGTGTCATCCTATAGATGGTGGTGAGCATCCACTTCTGTATTTGCCAGGCACTGGCGTAGCCTCACAGGAGACAGCTATATCAGGGTCTTTTCAGCAAAATCTTTCTAGGGGATGCAAAAGTGTCCGAGTTTAGTGGCAGTTATCATGTAGAAGAATTTGAATTGATCCATTCTTATCTCCTTGTACCAAGGTCAAGTGTAAGTGGATCAAGAAACTCCACATAAAACCAGAGACACTGAAACATATAGAGGAAAAAGTGGGAAAAGCCTCGAAGCCTCAGTTTTGTTGAGTATAACCTTTTTAAGTAAGATCTGATGATGTTTTGGATTTCTTCAGGTTCTGTTGTTTTGTCTCCTTTTTCATTTCTGATTTTGTTAATTGGAATAGTGTCCCTGTGCCCTCTAGTTAGTCTGGCTATGGGTTTATCTATCTTGTTGATTTTCTCAAAGAACCAGCTCCTCCTTTGGTAGATTCTTTGAATAGTTATTTTTGTTTCCACTTGGTTGATTTCAGCCCTGATTTTGATAATTTCCTCCTCTCTACTTCTCTTGGGTGAATTTTCTTCCTTCAGTTCTAGAGCTTCTAGGTATGCTGTCAGGCTGCTCATGTATGCTCTCTCAAGTTACTTTTTGGAGGCACTCAGGGCTATGAATTTTACTCTTAGGACTGCCTTCATTGTGTCCCATAAGTTTGGGTATGTTGTGGCTTCATTTTCATTAAACTCAAAAAGTCTTTAATTTCTTTCTTTATTTCACCTTTGACCAAGGAATCATTGAGTAGAGTGTTGTTCAATTTCCACGTGAATGTTGTCTTTCTATTGTTTATGTTGTTATTGAAGATCAGCCTTATTCGGTGGTGATCTGACAGGTTGAATGGGATAATTTCAATATTTTTGTATCAGTGGAGGCCTGTTTTGTGACCAATTGTATAGTCATTTTTGGAGGAGGTACCATGTAGTCCTGAGAAGAAGGTATATCCTTTTGTTTTAGGATAAAATGTTCTGTAGATATCTATTAAATCCATTTGTTTCATAACTTCTGTTAGTGTCCATGTGTCTCTGTTTAGTTTCTGTTTCCAGGATCTCTCCATTGGTGAGAGTGGGGTGTTGAAATCTCCCACTACTGTTGTATGAGTTGCAATGTGTGCTTTGAGCTTTACTAAAGTGTCTTTAATGAATGAGGTTGCCCTTGTATTATGGAGCATAGGTATTCAGAATTGAGAGTTCATCTTGGCAGATTTTAACTTTGATGAGTATGAAGTGCCCCTCCTTTTCTTTTTTGATAACTTTGGGTTGGAATTCAATTTTACTTGATATTAGAATGGTTATTCCAGCTTTTTATTTCGGGCCATTTGTTTGGAAAATTGTTTTCCAACCTTTCACTCTGAGGCAGTGTCTGTCTTTGTCCCTGAGGTGTGTTTCCTGTAAGCACAAAAATGTTGGGTCCTGTTTATGTAGCCAGTCCATTAGTCTATGTCTTTTTATTGGGGAATTGAGTCCATTGATGTTAAGAGAAATCAAAGAAAAGTAATTATTACTTCCTGTTATTTTTGTTGTTAAAGTTGGAATTCTGTTCTTGAGGTTGTCTTATTTTAGGCTTGTTGAAGGATTATTTTCTTGCTTTTTCTAGCGTGTAGTTTCAGTGCTTGTGCTGCTGTTTTCCCTTCGTTATCCTTTGTAGGGCTGTATTCTTGGAAAGATATTGTGTGAATTTGCTTTTATCATGGAATACTTTGATTTCTCCATCTATGGTAATTGAGAGATTTTTTGTGTTGTGTGTAGTAACCTGGGCTGACATTTGTGTTCTCTTAGGGTTTGTATAACATCTGTCCAGGATCTTCTGGCTTTAATATTCTCTGGTGAGAAGTCAGGTGTAATTCTAATAGGCCTGCCTTTATATGTTACTTGTCTCTTTCCCTTATTGTTTTTAATATTCTGTCTTTACTTAGTGCATTTGTTGTTCTGGTTATTATGTGTCGGGAGGAATTTCTTTTATGGTACAGTCTATTTTGAGTTCTGTAGGCTTCTTGTACATTCATAGGTTTCTCTTTCTTTAGGTTTGTGAAGTTTTCTTCTATAATTTTGTTGACAATATTTGCAGGCACTTAAGTTGAAAACTTTCATTCTCATCTACTCCTATTATCAGTAGGTTTTGTCTTCTCACTGGGTCCAGGATTTTGTTGATGTTCTGAGTTAGGATCTTTTTGCATTTCACATTTTCTTTGATATTTGTATCCATGTTCTCTATGGAATCTTCTGCACCTGAGATTTTCTCTTCCATCTCTTGTATTCTGTTGCTGATGCTCACATCTATGGTTCCTGATTTCTTTCCTAGGGTTTCTATCTCCAGAGTTGTCTCCCTTTGTGATTTCTTTATTGTTTCTACTTCCCTTTTTAGATCTTGGATAGTTTTGTTCAATTTCATTGCTTGTTTGGTTGTGTTTTCCTGTAATTCTTTAAGGGATATTTTTGTTTCCTCTTTAAGGAGTTCTTCTTGTTTAGCAGTGTTTTCCTGTAATTCTTTAAGGACTTCTACCTGTTTAGCAGTGTTCTCCTGTATTTCTTTAAGTGAGTTATTAATGCCCTTCTTAAAGTCCTCTACCAGCATCATGAGATATGAAAAAAATCTGAATCTTGCTTTTCGGGTGTTGGGATATCCAGGACTGGCTGAGGTGGGAGTGCTTGGTTCTGATCATGGTGAGCAGTCTTGTTTTCTGTTAGTATGATTCTTACATTTGCCTTTTGCCATTTGGTAACACAGGCCTTAGTTTTTATAGTTGTCTGTGGCTGGAGGTTGTTCCTCCTGTGATTCTGTTAGCCTCTGTCAGCAGTCCTGGGCGTCCAGCACTCTCCTGAGTCTCAGTGGTCAGAGTACTCTCTGCAGGCAAGCTCTCCTCTTTAGGGAAGGTGCACAGAGTTCTGGCATTCAGACCTGCCTCCTGGCTGAAGATGAAGGTCAGAAACAGGACCTGTCCCAGAAGATGTGTTGCTTCTGCAGTCTGTGTGCTAACCTCCATAGACAGGTTTCTGAGGGACCCGGGACAAAGGTGGCTCCCTCACCTGCTCCGGCAGGCAGAGCCCTCTCCAGGCAGACACCTCTCCTCTGCCAGGGAAGGTGCCCAGATGTCTGGAGTTCAAAACTGGGTCTGTCCCAGAAGCTGGGTAGCTTCTGCCTGTCCCTTGATCTGTGTGCTTCTGCAGTCTGCACTCACACCTGTGAAGAATGGTCTCTGAGGGACCTGGGACACAAGATGGTTCCCTCACCTGCTCCTATTGTTGTACATGTTTCTATTTTGCTGTTAGAGTCATATCATTCTGTAGGAATTTTAAGATTTTGTTTTATTTCTGTGGATAATGTCACTAAATTTTTGAATTGTATTTTGTTTAAAGTATATATTCGTTTTGGTAGCATGGCAGTTTGCATAGCATTAATTCTCCTAGTCTGTGAATAGGGGAACATTTACCTTCTCCTAATGTCTATCCAAGTTTCTTTCTTCAGTGAGTTCTTTTTGTTATAGAATTTATATTCTTAGTGTATGCATTGCTCCATTCTGTTACTGTGATAAAAACACAATGAAAAAGAAAAAATATAAAAGGAATGGTTCATTGGGGGGGGGGGGGTTAGGTTCCAGAGATATAAGAGTCCAAATCATTTGGCAGAAAGTGTGGCACCAGGAAAGCAGGCATTGCATTGGGCCAGCCACCAATAGCTCACACCTGGTTTTGGAAACAGGAAAAAAATGGAAAACACTCAAAATGGTGCCAATCTTTTGAAACCTTAAGTATTATCCACAGTGATATATTTTCTTTAGAAAGTATATACTTGCTAATTTTCCCAAACCATTTTTCAAATAGAAACCAAGTATTCAAATGCCTGAAGCTTATAAAGGGAATCTCTATTAAACACACACACTTGATGAGACTGATTCTGAGGTATTTTCTTGAGGTAATTGGGAACAGATTTATTTCTATTATTTGTTTCTCATTCTTTTGCCACTATTAGGCAGGGAAACTATTGATGTTTGTATGCTAATTTTGGATCTTGTATCTTTGATAAAAATCTTTATTTGATCTACATCTTTTCTGGTAAGCTGTTTTAGATCTCTTAGTATAATTGTGGAAAATAAATGTACTTTGACTTCTCTCTTTCTTATTTGTATTCCTTTTCTTTTCCATCTTTGTCTTTTTGTTCTTATATATTCTATCTGACATAAATGAACAAATAAACAATAAGAAAAACTCTAGAATGCAAGCAAACTCATGGAGTTTAGTTTGGTTTAGTTTAGTTTATACTTTATGTGTGTTTGTTTCATTTTAATCTGGTGGAAAAGGGCATAGTGAGCTACTATGTGGCCATATAAAATTGAATTCTATATCTGAAAGAGAACACTGAATGCTTTTAATTTTGAGCCTTATCTCTGTACCTACCTGTTTAAATTTGAAAATGTCATTTGGTTTAATTTTTATAGTATTTTTTTTAATCTGTGTAGAAATGTATCCTTTTTTCTTTTTTAGATTTTACACTTTAGTGAAAATGTTTTAAGGTAAAGTTTAATAATTTTCTGTATTTTACTGATGCTTGTTATAAAGTCTCACTTTTCATGATTTACTGTATTAGTTTTGAAATGCATTTATTTTGGTTAGTTTATGTAACATTTTGTCAATATCGTTTACATTTTGAAAACTTGCTCTATTTGTTTTGTTGTGTCTGCTATTTTCATTTCAATAATCAGTATCAGTGATTTCTTTCAAGCCATAGATTTTGGTGGTTGACTTTTTCTTTTTCCAAAACCTAAGCTGAATCACTAACTAGTGTATTAAAAGTACCTTTGATTTATTAATGTAGGTCCTTTGAGTTTGAAACATCTCTCTTAGAACTGTTTTCATTGTATTCTACAGATTAAAAGATGATTTTTAGGAGTATTATTTTTCTTGACTTGTTCAAGAACTCACTCATTAAATTGTGGATTTATTTAAGCTCCATGAGTTTGCTTGCATTCTAGAGTTTTTCTTATTTTTTATTTGTAGTCATTCCATTCTTGTCAGGTAGAATACAAGGGACTTTATTTTCCCATGTTTTTAAGACTTTCTTTATGACCTAATATATAGACTCTTTTAGAGGAAGTTCAATGGGCTATTGAGAGCAATTAATATCTAGAGTGTTTGGATATAATGCTCTATAGATATGTGTTAAACTCATTTTAACTGTGAGATCATATAATACTTTTATATTTCTATCAGGATGACCAGTCTATTGTTGAGGTTGAGATTACTAATGATGTCTGGTGATAGCCTGTGACTCTACATTTAGTAGCATTTCCTAGGTATAAATGTGTGACCTCTGTTTGGAATTGTACACTACTCTCCATGAATTATTCCCTCAATCAGCCGAAAGCAATGGTTATCCTTTCTCAACAAAATTGGTTTCAAGTCTGTTTTGTTAGATTATAACAACACCACCTCCTTGCTTTTTAGCTCCATTTGCCCAAATCACCGTTTTTCGTTCATTTACATTTCAAATGATATGCCTGTTCCCAGTTACTCCTCCACAACTCTTCCATCTCCTTCCCACTTTACCCTCTCTCCTTTGCCTGTATGAGGGTGCTCCTTCACCCACTCACCCATTCCCACCTCATTGCCCTAACATTCCTCTATGCTAGGGCATCAAGCATTCACAGGATCAAGGGCCAGCCTCTCATTGATGCCAGATAAGGGCATCTTCTGCTGCATATGCAGTTGGAGTCATGGGTCTCTCCCAGTGTATTCTTTGGTTGGTGGCACCCCTTGTGGGCTCCCTAGGAACTTTGGAACATCTGGTTGGTTGATATTTTTCTTCCTACGGGGTTGCAAACCCCTTCAGCTCATTCAGTCCTTCCCCTAACTCCTCCATTTGGGTCCTCTTGCTTAGTCTGATGGTTGCTGCAAACATCTGCATCTGTATTGGTCAGGCTCTGGCAGACCCTCTCTGGAGACAGCAATAACAGGCTCCTATCAGCAAGTACTTTTTGGCATCAGCAATAGTGAGTGTGTTTGGTGGCTGAACATGGGATGAATCCCCAGGCGAGTCATTCACTGAATGGCCTTTGCTCCAGTCTCTGCTCTTCTCTTTGTTACTCTATTTGCTTTAGACAGTATCAATTCTGTATTAAAATTTTTGAGAAGGGTGAGTGGCCCCATCTTTCAACCAGGGGCCATGCCCGACCTCTCCATATGGCTTCTACAGGTTCTTTCTCTCATTTGTTGTATATTTCATCTAATGTCATCCCCATTAGGTCCCAGGAGTCTCTTGTTTTTCTGACATCTGGAACTTTTTGTTGGCTATCTCTGTTCCTCATTCCCCATTGTAACCTCTGTTCAATTTCCTGATCCTATGTACATATCTCCTGTCTCCTCCCACACATGATCATGCTCATCTTTCTTTTCCTTTCCCCCTCCTCTCTTTCTCCAAAATCCCTCCCACCCTCTACCGCCTATCATTATTTTGTTCCTCCTAAGTAGGACTAAAATATCCACACGTTGGTCTTCCTTTTTGAGCTTCATAATGTCTGTAAGTTGCATCCTCAGTATTCTGAGCTTTTTTCCTAATATTCACTTATCAGTGAGTACATACCATGTATGTTCTTTTGTGACTGGGTTACCTCACTCCGAAAGATATTTTCTAGTTTCATCCATTTGCCTGTGAATTTCATGAAGTCGTTGTTTTTAGTAATCCATTGTGTAAATGTGCCACATTTTCTGTATCCATTCCTTTGTTGAGGGATATCTCGGTTGTTTCCAGCTTCTGGCTATTATAAGTAAGAATGCTAACATAGGGGAACATGTATCCTTGCTATATATTGGAGAATATTCTGGGTATATGCCCAGTAGTGGTATAGCTGGGACGTCAGGTAGTACTATGTCCAATTTTCTGAGAAACCGCCAGACTGGTTTCCAGAGTATTTGTACCAGCTTGCAATCCCACCAGTAATGGAGAAATGTTCCTTTTTCCCCACATCCTAGCCAGCATCTGCAAGGATTTGTCTCTATCTTTAACAGTTTTTTGCCTCATTATTAATCACTATTTTCTGCCAGGAGAAAATTTTCTGTTAATGGTTGAGAGATGCACTAAAATATATGGATAGCGTAACAAAAAGTCATTATGAGTCCATTTCTGAAGCCGATTCAAAGAGGTCATTAATAGAATAATTACGTCTTAGATATGAGAACTGGTATCCTTTAGGCGTTACAGGAATTGAGGGCATCACTTGGTTCTGACATTGCAACCTCTCAGAAAGATGTCCCTGCATGGAATCAGGGGTAAATAATTCTATGAGGAGATGAGTTTACTAATGAACTTAATTTTATCAGCTTACTCCTCTGTGTGTCTCTGTCTGTCTCTCTGCCTTTGTCTCTGTCTCTGTGTGTGTGTGTATGTGTGTGTATATCAGAAGTCACATTTAATGTTGTAAATAGAGTCAAGTTTGCTTTTTTATAAAGCTGTTTGTAATTTGTTAAAAAGAGAAGAAATCAAGGAAACATTTATTCATGCTTTGTAATCAGCACTTTCTTCCTCTCTGCACACAGTTCCATATGGATCATGGTTTGAACACATTCGTGGATGGTTGTCCATGAGAGAAGAGAAAAACTTTCTTTTATTATGCTATGATGACTTTAAAAAGGTAATTGTCTTTCTTATACAATGACACAGCCTCTTACAAACTCACCTCATGTAGTACTCCACAGTTTTAAGTGTTATGATTCTACCTACGGTGTCAGTGTTAAGCTCAGGACAGTCAGTAAATGTAAAAGTACAATGATGTCCTTTGATTTTGATTTACTTTTACCTGTCTTTTCATCCCTAGGTTCTTGTCCATCACCCATTTCATCTTTCTATCTCCCTCTCTTCCTTCCTCTCTTCCTTCCTCTCTTCCTTCCTCTCTTCCTTCCTTCCTTCCTTCCTTCCTTCCTTCCTTCCTTCCTTCCTGCCTGCCTGCCTGCCTGCCTGCCTGCCTGCCTGCCTGCCTTTCTTTCTTTCTTTCTTTCTTTCTTTCTTTCTTTCTTTCTTTCTTTCTTTCTTCCTTCCTTCCTTCCTTCCTTCCTTCCTTCCTTCCTTTCTCTTTCTTTCTTTCTTTCTTTCTTTCTTTCTTTCTTTCTTTCTTTCTTTCTTTCTTTCTTTCTCTTGTTTTTTGTTTCTCTGCATAGCCCTGGCTGTTGTAGAACTCACTCTGTAGACCAGGCTGGCCTCAAACTCAGAAGTTTGCCTGCCTCTGCCTCCCGAGTGCTGGAATTAAAGGTGTTTTCCACAGCTACCTGGCTCTTCTTTCTTTCTTTCTTTTTTTTTTTTTAACTTTAACCTAGATCACCCTGAGATAGAGTTGGGAAACTCACACTTATACCACAGGTTTTTATAATTCAGAGAATGTAACATATATAATACAATTAATAACAAAATGGCTAGTAGGGAATGTATAAAGTATTGTCATTCCACTGTTGTGGTCAACTGTATGCCATCTCCATTTCACCATTGAGAAAAAGGATGTAAATATGAAAACCATCAGAGAATCTTTGAAAACACAAGTGCTTGAGTGACATTCACAGGATTGAGCAATATTCAAATCTGGCCAAGCATATCCAGAGTAAAGTCTGTCAGGGAGGATGGTGTCCTGTGGTCTGCAGTACTTGGAGCTAAGCAAGATGGGCTAGGAGACATACACTGAAGAGTTCAAAATTCTTAGTAGATAATATCTTACATGTGCAAACATTAAGTAAGACATTAAATAAGTAATTGACATTAAGTAAGTAATTAAGTCTAGAAGACTGAAATGCCATATATATTTCTGATAATTGAAAATTTCATATATATGAAATTCCCCCACTGAAGGGTATAATTATTTTAAAATATGAAATCTGAAAAATAGTTCTGGACATGATGTAACATGGCTCTATTCCTAAGAGTGGGAGATGGAGACAGACTAAGTTCTTCAAGGTCATCACTGGTTGTATAGTGATTTAGAGGTAAACCTTTTCTTCAAAAGACATTGTTTCAAAATACCAATAAAATAATTTTAAGTTGATTTATGTAATATATTTTTATTTAATTAAAGAATATTCCTTATAATGATGGACAGATAACAATAATACCAATTATATTAGCACAAATATTCTCATTTGATCAGCAGTTCAAAAGTTTAAATGGTTGGGAAGTTATAGGTAAAAAGTAACCATCATTTACTATATCAGAGATAAAGATGTTAATTGTACTTTTAAATGAGGAAGAAAATTGAATTGAGCACTCACTATGTCACAGAAAACCCTTGTATCTTCCTAGAACTGCTGAAAAAATATAATTGAGAAGAAAAAGCAGTCTTACAGCCACTGTTTACATTATTAAACAGACTCTTGTGATGTGGAAGGTTACTGATAGTTGTTATTTTTGTGTGTTTTTATTTGTTCTTTAATTATTATATTTTTATAATACAAAACATTTTAATTTTAAATACATTTTACAATACTCTAGCACTCTAACAATTTTTCCAAATTTTCTCCTCATCCTTGTAAACTCAACCTCAAGTTCTTCTCAAGAAACAATGAAAAAGTCAATTAAAGACAACCCACTAAATCAAGAAAACAAAATAAACAATACCCCCAAAGAAAAAAATCCCACAAAATTATAACCAAGGAAAATGTACACACATATCCCCACACACACTTACACCCACATATACACACCCATACACACTCACACCCACAAACTCACACATGAACAATACAAAAACAAGCAAGCAAGCAAACAAACAAACAAACAAAACCAAAAATGTTGAATTTAGTATGTGTTTAATATGAATACTGCCCTGGAGAGGTTGATGTACCCAGTGTCACTCTATTGATGAAAACTGATTTTCTCTCTATCTGTCTCTGTCTCTGTCTCTCTCTCCATCTATAAATGACAGTTCAGACATTATCCTTTACCCTAGTGTCTAGACTTTCATTCATTCATTTAATCCTTTTAATATAACCAAATAAAATATAATAAAATAAACAGAAGTATCATTACAAATTTGGACAAGACAAACCAACAAAGAAAAGAAGCCCAAAAGAAGACATACAAATTAGAGACACGCATGTTTGCACATTTAGAAATTACATAAACACACTAAACTGGAAGCCATATGTATTATATATGTATTATATATAGATATAGATGATATAGATAGATATAGATGTAGACACATAGAGTATTGGTTAGACTGGTATTACCCACTGCATATGCTGATCTAGCCCTGTGGATATTTAAGAGTTTTCTTGTGATGATGTGGAGGGCCCTGTTTTCTTGATGTCTTCCCTCTACTCTGGCTCTTGCACTCTCTCTTTATTCTGAAGAGTTTAATGACTCTAGATCAAAACATTTAATGGAAATATATCATTTAGGGCTGATTGTTCAAAGGTCTCTCATTCTGTGTATTGTATAGCTGTGGATCTATCTATTTTTTTCTAAGTGCTGAGGGAAAAACTTTATCTGATGGTAGCTAAATATACTACTAAAATCTGTATAGTAGAACATCTTTAGGCATATTTGTCACTAATTTTTAGACCAGTTTTGTTTTGTTTCATCCTGAGTATGTAGGCTATCTAGTCTCTGGCTACCCAAACAGTGTTAGGTCTTGGTTCCATCTCATGGAGTGAGCCTTAAGACAAATGAGTTATTGGTGAGTTACTACCAAAAGCTTGATACCACCATTTTTCCAGCATGTCTTTCAGGTATAACACCACTGTAGATCAGAGGATTTATGGCTGGCTTTTCTTTTTTGATAACATGCACAGTATCTTCCTGTAACAGACATGCTTTAATGTAATGTGCGACAGTGGTATTTTGGCACCATCCCAAGTCTTCTTGTTCAATGAGTTTTGTAGGTGTTGTTTGTAGCAATCAGCCTTGTTGACAGTTTGTTGAGAGTAACATATAATTTTGTCAACAGCCTGTGTTGCTTAGGGGCTTCCATGTAAGCTCTTGGGCCAAGAATGTATTTGAATATAGCTCAATGACAGTACTTAAAGTATACTTAAGGGTCAAGAGATGGACATTTTGAGAGAGCATCTCCCCATTGTTTGGCAGTATTATTTAAATGGCCTTAATATATACTTTAAAAATATTCTACATTAGTAGGCTTTCATATTATTCGTCAAATATCCCTTAATTTTAGCTGTCTCTTCCTGTGTTCCCTCCTACATTCCCTTCCCTTTTACCTTCCCTATATGATACCCCTTTTCAGCTCTTGCCTATCCATCCATTATTTGTTGTCCATGTTTATCATGATGATGGTGATGATGATGGTGGCGGTGGTGGTGATCATGATGATGGTGATGTGATGAGGGATATTTCTTTTGTCCTCCAATGTATTTGGTGTTCTCTATGCTTCTTGTACTATGATAGGTATGATAGGCCTCACATGGATAGTTCTTCTTTCTCTATTTCTATTATTCATAGAAATATCCAAAATTTCCTATACATTTTGTGACAGTTTTTAAAGTTAACATTTTCTTTGACCACTGTATCCAATTTTTCTATGTTGTCTTTAATGGCTGAGAGTCAGCCTCCCAACTATTGTATTTTGTTTGTGAATCTCACATTTCCAGATCCTGTTCAAGGTTCTAAATTTTCATTTGCATATTTCCTTCAGCTTGAGTTTTCTTTACTGATTCCATTTCCAATTTCATGTCTTGAATGGTTTTGTTCATTTGTGTCCTCTGTGTTTTTATATAAGTTTTTATGGGATTTATTAATTTCCTCTTTAACAACCTCAGTCATCTTAATATAGACAATTTTAAGGTATTTTTCTTGTTCCTAAACCGTGTTTGGATACTCATGACTTGCTGTAGTATGGTAACAAGTCTGTAGTGAGAACATACTTTCCTGGATGTTATTAATTATGTTTTTATGCTGGCATCTCACCATTTGAGATTTGTAAGATTATAATCTGAGTCCTGATATCTGGTACTGCCTATTTGAACAGGTGTTTTCTTTTTTAGTTTTTGTTGACCTATCTAGTTCTTAGGAGAGTGTGGTGGGTGGGTGTTGCCTGGTAGAAAATTGTTCTGAGATCCTGATATGTGTAGTCACTGGAGAGTTTCAGGTAAAATACATTCTGAGTATCAAGGTCTGACACTTAGGAAAGGAGATAAACTAGGAGGAGAACCTAAGGAGGCACATAGGAGGGAAGAAAGCTGGATATTCCACCAGAATTTGCTTCATTACTGGGAAGTGGATAAAGTAAAGGAGGAACAATTACAAAAGAAGCTTTGATATAAATCTTCGGGTAAGATATATGTCAAAATACTAGGGTATTGGACTTGGGGGATTGAAGGGAAAGGTGAATATCTGCAGTTAGCCTCTCTGCTTCCCTGATGAGAGTGGCCTGTGGATTCTCACAATGTGGGGACAAGGACAAAACAAGGAGTAGGGGGAAGGAATTTTGGCAGTTACAGTATCGGTGATCCACTGGAGATGGGAGCATTTAGGGGGAGGATACAACTGGTGTTCTGCACAGAGCTGGGGATGAGAATAGGGGATGGACTTAGAAGAACAAATAAATATAAAGGTGATGATTTGTTTCAGTCTACCAGCTTCCATGAATGGGTTAGCATGTGGGTTCTCCGGGAGTAACTGAAGGAGTTGTAGGTTAAGACCAATCACTGAGTAGGGGGAGGAAGGTTATGATGGGAAGATCTGTAAGATACAGTAGATGGGAGTGGCTGCTGCAGGTGTGCTGCTGCAGAGCTGGGGATAACCCTCCCTGGGGGACTGAACTAATGGGAATGGAGGGAAAAGTGAAGATCCATTGCTAGCCTCCCATTTTCCTGGCCAGAGTAGTCTGTGGATTCTTAGGGAGGATCTATTGGAGATGGGGGTTGAGATACTGTAATGAGTTGGAGAAGCAAGTTTGGAAGAGAACATGTGGGATCCCAAAATTTTGGGGGACTTCCATAGATTATTTGGGTAAGAACTGGTGATCAGTCTGGAAGATTAGATCTGGAGAAACAGAGGGACACTTAGGAGAAGATCTCAGGTAGACCTGGAACCCAGAGGATGGGAGCAGATGCAAAGTCGAAGGAGAGGTGCAGGTTACTAGTTTACCTCACAAGGCTTGTTCAGCCTCTTTTCTTATAGAACCAGGACTACCCAAACAAGAATGGTACCACCCACTATGGGCTGAACCCTCCTCCAAGGATTGCTAATTGATAAATTGTTTTACAGCTTGATCTCATGGAGGCTTAACCAACTGTGGTTCCTTCTATTCTGATGAGTCTATATTGTGTCCAATTGACCCATAAAATAAGGAAGCATGCTCCTTTGCTTATTGTAATATATTTTACTTTTTCATTATGAACTACATTTTCCAGGAAACTTCATTACCTACCTGACTCTTCTACAAGCTAGTCCAGTTTCTAATAAGTCTCATTTTCATTCATTTCACTCACTTTTTCATTGATTTTCATGGTTGTTTACCTTCACATGAAATGTTAACCAAATATGTGATAAAATATGTAATAAAAATTTAGAATTAATAGTACCTTTATGGCTCCAGTAGAAGGGTTAATATTCAAATAAAAATATGTAGTATTCCAAGATCCCACCTTCTTATGACTAAATTCTACAATCAAATCACTGTGGTAGTGCACAGTTGTAGTGTCAGCACTTGTGTATCTGAGGTAGGAAGACTGTGATGTTGTTGGCCTACTGAGTTACAGCATGAGATCATAGCTCAAAAGAAAACAAAATCTCCCAAAAGTATCCCCAATTAATAACTACTAAGAACATTTTGATGAAACTTGTAAAACTATATTATTCTCAGTTACCCATAGGAAGCACTATTATTTGATGTAAGCATTAACCTCTGTCAAGTTATTTATGCACATTGTCTTCATTCATGTTGATAACTGTTTAGAAGTATTTCTATGAGTTTCCTTAAACATCTCTCTCCAGGTGGGGTATGCTAGCACTTAGGTACCAAAGCCAGATTTTTCTCTGATGTCTTTGAGGTACAGTCCAGTATGGTCTCCATAATAATTTTCATTCTAATAGACATGGCTCCATTTTGAGGACTAATCTCAAGTAAAATCATCTCAGTGAATTTAGGAAATCTGTTGCCACCCATCTATAAACATAATACTGAGGAGAAGGTAGGAAGTTCAGAAATTTCAAGGTCTTCATTCACTACAAATTAAGATTGAAGAGATCCTCAGTCATATTAGGCCCCTTCTCCAATGTACTCTCTATCCCAAAGAAATGTTTCCTTCTATTTTTTAGGACAAAAATCAGTCATGTTGAAAGCCAAGTCAGTACACTAATGCTTCACATGTATCCTGCCCTCTCCCCATGGCCTCATTCATTTTTCAACTCCATTCAATGCTTTTTAATTTTATTGTGCCATTTTTCATCCCCCATCTACATTTTCCTTCTCTGCATATGTTTTTCACAGCCCTCTGCTTATTATCCTCTTTTTAGTTTCCTCTTCTTTTAAGACACCAGGGGAACCATAGAGAAGATCTGTGAGTTCCTTGGAAAGAAGTTAGAGCCAGATGAGATGAATCTCATCCTGAAGTACAGCTCCTTCCAAGCCATGAAAGAAAATAAGATGTCTAATTTTAGTATCGTCAGAAAAGATATAGCTACTAATGATTTGCAGTTACTGAGAGAAGGTAAAAAAATATTCAGAATATGTCAGATCATGTGTAGGGATTCTGCCAATGGGACTCTAAGAAACTATTGTGAATATATCAGCAGTTATTGTTCAACATTTATTAAGTTCAAACTTACAAGGCAGCTTTTCCATGGTAATGATGTGGGCTTAAGGCACTCTGAAATATTGATTTGTTCTGGAAGCTAATGTTGGGATTCCAGATGGTAATGTACAACACCCTTAATGGAAAATGGGGAAATAGATATATTGCTATGAGGCTTTGTAAGGCTCCCTGTATCATAGAACTGAACTCTCAAAATTATTTATTGCATCAGAGAAAAGATGTATCTGGAGTGGTAAACACAGAAATCATTTCCATTACCTTATGGGAAAGAAGTGAACAGGACAAGATTGCTGTATCACAGAAGGCCAGGAATAAGCCTCATAAAGACTAAGAGAAATATTCTCCAGTATTAAAATCTGATGGTTTTTGCCAACCAACATTTGGCCTTCTGCAGGCTTACGGCTGCACTCTTAAATCTGAATTCTCTTTTCTTAAATGGTAATAACTATCCTCAATATGCAGGTGCTAAATCTTTATGCTGGTAGAAGTTAATGTGTATAGTTTTGTAGCTGTGAATTTATGGAGTAACTTTGCTAGAATGAATCACAACTGGAGTCTCACCCACTTGTAATTAAAGAATATGAGTTGAGATGGGCCTCAGTGTTGAAGAATGAATGAGTCTGATGTTAGGTCTTTGGGGTGAGTAAAGCACACCAGTCATGATGGCTAAGATCAAAACAAAAACTCAGGTGACAGCAGATCCTGGCAATGATGTGGAGAAAGAGGAACACTCCTTCATTGATGGTGGGATTGCAAACTGGTACAACTACTCTGGAAATCAGTCTGGTGGTTACTCAGAAAATTGAATATAGTACTATCTGAAGACGCAACAATACCAGTCGTGGGCATATACCCAGAAGATGCTCCAGCATGTAATAAAGACACATGCTCCACTATGTTCATAGCAGCCTTATTATAATAGCCTGAAGCTGGAAACAACCAAGATGTTCCTCAACAGAGGAATGGATATGGAAAATGTGGTACATGGTACATTTTAATTCATCTATTAAAAATGATGACTTCATGAAATTCACAGGCAAAGGATGGAACTTGAAAATATCATTCTGAGTGAGGTAACTCAGTCACAAAATAACACACTCAGTATATAGTGATTGTTAAGTGGATATTAGCCAAAAAGTTTGGAATACCCAAGATTCAATTCACAGACCATATGAAGCACAAGAAGAAGGAAGACCAAAGTGTGACTACTTCAGTGCTTCTTAGAATGGTGAACAAATTATTCATAGGAGGAAATATGGAGATAAAGTCTGGAGGAGAGACTGAAGGAAAGGCCATCCAGAGACTGTCCTACCTGGGGATCCATCCCATATACCGTCACCAAGGACTTGTCACCACAGGAATATGGTCATCTAAAAATAAATGACTAAAGCTTTTGGGAGAAGCACTACTGTTAATAGATGACTTCTGACTCCTGGACTCCAGCCTGTGTAGATACAAAGTCATCAGCACTGGAATTTATGGTCTTACCTTAGAAGAGAAGTCTGTTCATGAATTTCTTGTCATAAGTTAGAATTTGGCAGAGGCAACAATATGTGTACGTGAAAAGCTCTAAGTAAAACCTAAAAAGAATGCTGTGACTTGTTTAATAGAGCAGTGCTATGGAAACTAATAAGCAAAAGTCCTGTTGGAGATACACTGAAACAAATGCAAGAGAATTTAGAAAACAATTCTATTATGGCAACTGTCATTTTCTGTTTTCTAGAAAGATTTTTGAAGGATGAGAGCACAATGGGATTTAATTTAGTCTCTTCCAAAATAAATGGTATTTTATGCATCATATCTTTTAGGAGGTATCTCTATCTATCTATCTATCTATCTATCTATCTATCTATCTATCTATCTATCTATCTATCTATCTATCTCTCTGTCTGTCTAAGTAGTAGTTACCTCAAAACACTTGATCTGATTTTATAAGTCATTGGTAGTTTAATCAATATAGTGGTTATATGAGGCATATATTTCTTTTGCATTTGCATATGCCTTTTATCCTGGAGAATTATATTCCTTATACCAGTGTTGTAACTCACAGTTAATAAGTCATAAGTCTCATTGAAACCAAGGCACTGATTGGGGACACCAACTTCTTTACCCCTTATTCACTACTTTAGTATAAAGAATGCTGAGATGAATATGTTGGGAAATGGGTTTAAAAGAACAAAATACATTAGGATAATATTTGTCCTCCCAAATACTTCATCAGATTGGTGCTGTTTTTTAATCTTAAAGGTATTAAAAGATCAAAGATTAATTTCTTTACTCACCATTAGATATCAAATTCCCTAAAGTTTAAAGCCATGAGAGGCTGTGTTAAGGATTCTACTGGCCTTATCCAGAAGTAATTCTCTAGACCTATTTCACTGTACTTTAGATTTGCTCCTTAACTGGACATAAGAAAATACCCTTTATTGTCTCTGAAGTGATATTCTGAACAGCTACTCTTTACAGGGAGACTCACTCATTTCTTTAGGTTGGATTAATCTGGTTTTAATATTTAAGCAATAATTTTCCACATACAAGTGTGTTCATTTTGATTCCATATTCAGACACTGCAGAAAACACTAATTTCAGCCATTGTTTGCTTGATAGATATTTTGTAAAGACATTGTCTCAAGTCATGTGACTGAGAATGTCTTCTGATAAACCTCAGAGGTCCTAGTCCTCATTACTTTACACTTGGTGTTTTCTGGACAGTGGTCAGGGCATTAATCATGGTTATTGATGTTCTTAGAAGACACAGAGGAAAAATGACCTGAGGATTGGGGTAAAAGCCCACTCTCTGCAGCCTAAAATAAAATCCAGAGAAAGTCTGAAAAAGATCCTTTTTTGAGAACTGCAGAATCTAGAACTATGAGAAATTTCCTTTCTCACAAGAGGTAATGCACCACATGTTAGGGTTATCCTGTCACCTGCCACACTAAATTTTAAAGAAATCTACATCTGAATAAAGAGAAATGTACATCTGATGCATGCTCAGAATTTTGACATAATTGGAATTAGAACTTTATATGTGCACCTGCAAATATATGGTTCTCTCATCTGGATTGATTCATTCCCAACGGAAGCCATATTGAATTGGCTGAGATTCTGGTATCACAGTATGTGTTCTCGCTTATTAGGATTCAGGTATGCTGAAGTAAGCAATAATGAAACATGCTCTAACAATGAACATAATAGCAAACTTGAGAGAAACAATAAATACTGATAGATTTTCCTCTTATCAGATGACACTCTTAATATAGTATCAATCAATTATATCATATTTGAATATGGTATATCAATAATTACCATTTAGGTATGACTTTTTATATCTTTGTTAACATATCCTACTGACAAATTAAAATTAACTTACATGATACCTAGAGTAATATAATAAGGAAAAGGATTTCTTCTCTTGTCAATATTTTTGGCTTCAAATATCCATCATTATGATGTTAGGTAACATATTAGGGGCTAATTATTCTTCATCAACAAAATGAGATCAATGCAAGCATCTTGCTCACTCATTCATGAATGCTTTCAACAATTCCATATTGAGTATGTTCTCTAGGTCTGATATTCTTTCACAAACGAAGTCTTTAACAACTGAAGAAAAACTTTATCTTTCTCAAATATTTAGCTACATATTCATTCCATTCATATATACAAAAAGCCTGTGCATGGAGTATATTGAAGAGTTACAGATATGAGATAAAATATACCAAAGATGGGAGCTGTGATGATTTATAAGAAGTAAATATTAGAAAAATTATTACAGTGACATAAATAAGAAAACTAAAATGTGTTTACATAGAAGACATCAGCACTCCAGGAAGAATAAACATGAAACATATGAAGAACAGTTGGATAATTTGCAGTCTCTAAGGCCAAAACTAAAGGTCTACTGGAATGCTGTGATGCAAGCTAACATATGTTCAAAGAGGACAGAGATATAGAGAATAGGGAATACAATCATGTCCAGCTTCATGCATCAGCTAATACCCTGGCTAAGTGAAAACAGAAGTCTCCAGATTTTCTCAGCTGGAAGTGGCTGGGGCTCCTGTGTCTATGGGAAGTTTCAAGATGATTACCCTGCAGTTCATACTGTGTGAATCTCCAGTTCCAGGGGATCTGATGCCTCCATCTTCTGCAGGCACCTGTATTAATTTGTACCAATCCAACACAACTTAAAATTAATATTAAATATTTTGTAAAAGTTGCTCATATCCTGTGAAAAATATTATAACTAAACAATAAAATATAGAAAGAACAATTGATGTTTGTTTTGATAGTTGAGAAACTTTATTGGGTTGGATAGTGTGATGGATACAGGTAAAATAGGAAGCAGAAATAATTTGGTCATATAAAAAAGGAGATGCAATGTTGCTACTGTTATATTGTATGCCTTATAAATCAGGAAAGGAGAAGGTGAAACATTATTTTCACAGAAGAAAATGTCTTTATGTATATTATTTTATGACATAAGAAGGGTTTTTTTGAGAACCATTGAAAGTTGGATTTTATTAATTGTGTGGTCCTTGTGAAGTAGATAATAAAGCATATGAAGAGGAAGGACTGAGAACAGTGTTAAGATTATTGTTAATCCACCTATGTATCTGCTTCACATTTTCCAGGTGCAACTGGGGACTGGAAGAATCATTTTACAGTAGCCCTAGCTGAAGCTTTTGATAAAGTGTACCAGGAGAAAATGGCTGGTTTCCCTATAGGGCTATTCCCATGGGAGTAAGTTCTTAAAACTTTTGAATCTTATATAGACACCGTTCTATATAAGATTTTCCAGTTCTTGTACAAATGAATTACTGGATGTGGTCATAGAATAAATATTGTTATTGAATTGTTGTAGTTTCCCCATTATTTTATTCACTTTTCAAACTCATCACAGACCCTCTCTCCTTTTGTCCCAGTCTCACCCTTACTCGGCCCTTCTTCTATTCCTCCCCCTCCTCCTCGGAGAAGGGGAAGCCCTCCATTAATGCCAATTGTCTCTGGCACATCATGTCAAAGCAGAGCTAAGTGCATTATCTCCTACTGAGACCAGACAAGGCAGCTCACCTAGGGAAAATAAATCAAAAGGCAGGCAACAGAGTCAGAGACAGGTACTACTCCATTAATTAGATGACACCTATGTAGAAGAAGCTATACATCTGTTACATATTTATAGGGGGCCTAGGTACTGCCCATTCATACTCCTTGGTTGGTCACTCAGTGTTTTTTAACCACAATGAGCTCAGATTTGTTTACTCTGTTGGTTTTCTTGTGGTATCCTTGACTCCCCCAGCTCTCTCAATTCCCCCATTCTTTCACAAGACACCCCAAGCTCTGTGTAATGTTTTGCAGTGAGCTGTATTAGTTAGATTTTTTACTGCTGTGCACAGATACCATGACCAAGATAACTCTTACAAGGACAAAGTGTAATTGGGGCTGGCTTTCAGTTTCAGATGTTCAGACCAATATCATCAAGGTGGTAACATGGGAACACCCAGGCAGGCATGTTGCAGCAGGAGGAGAGAGCTCTACATTTTCATCTGAAGGCTGCTAGTAGAACACTGGCTTCAAGGCAGCTAGGATGAGGGCCCTAATGGCCACACCCACAGTGACACATCTACTCCAACAGGGCCACACATTCTAATAGTGCCATTCCCTGGGCAAAGCCTATACAAAATATCTCACCATCTCTGCATGTGTTTCCTTCAGCTTCTTGATTAAGCTCCACAGAAAACAGGTATCTTAGGCTTCTGTTTGCAAGCATAGAAGAGTATCATTAATAGTGTCATGGATTCTCTGTCTCTCATGAGATGGGTCTCAAGATGATTCAGTCACTGTTTGGTGATTCTTTCAATTTCTTCTTCTTCATTACCCCTGTATATTTGTAGATAGTATATATTTTGGATTGAAGGTTGGAGGTCCCCTCCATCCACCTAAAGGAGGTAGCTACTTCAGGATACATTTTTCTCACTTCTAGACTCACCTCCATAGATCACATAACTGGGTCTGATCATCAAATAAATCTTGTTATTGATTTGTCAAGTTTTTAAAAAGATCTAGTAGTAGTAGTAGTAGTAGTAGTAGTAGTTATTTTGTTTATTTACATTTCAAATGTTACCCCCTTTGAGGTTTCCTCTTTGAAAACCCCTCATCCAACCCCCTCCCCCTGCCTCCACAATAGCACTCCCCTACCCAACCAACTATTCCTGCCCCATTTCTCTAGCATTCACCTACACTGGGGCATTAAGCCTTCACCAAGGGCCTCCATTTCCTTTGCTAGACAGGCTAAATATGCAGCTTGGGCCATGGGTCCCACCATGTGTATTCTTTGGTTGGTGGTTTAATCCCTGGGAGCTCTGGAGGGGGGATCTGGTTGGTTTGATATTGTTCTTCCTGTGGGGTTTCAAACCCCTTAAGCTCCTTCAGTCCTTCCCCTAACTTCACCATTGGGGTCCCGGGACTTGCTTAGTTTGATGGTTGGCTCCAAGTATCTGCAAGTATCTGGCTGAGTCTCTCAGACCTTCATATCATGCTCCTGGATTTGGTGGCTGCATATCTTATTGGTAGTAGTAATTGTATTGGAAACAGTGATAGAAGTGTGTGTATTTGTGTGTGTTAGTGTGTGCGCACATGAGTATGTTTATGTTTGTGTGTATGTGTGTGTGTGTATACCCATTTTTGTGATTAGTGCCTTTGGAAGTCAGAAGAGTGTAGTTATATTTAGCTAGCTGTAAGTTGCATATTCTGGGTCTTAGGAATTGAACTCAGGTCCTCTATAAGAGTAATACAGTAATACCGTAATCTCTTAACCTTGGATTCATTTCTTCAGCTTCAATTTAGTTCTTGGGTCATCAAACATAAGCTTCTCTTATAGATTTGTTTTAGATTACTGCCTAACCCCAATTTGCTTTATGAAATTCCATTTTAAAAACAATATTTTAAAAATAATATTACCATAAAATATAAGTAGTTTTACTCTGTAGAATTGGGTAAAAAATGTTTTCACAGAGATTCTGACATGTTATTCAAATAGCCTATGGTTTAAGACATTTATAAACTTACATTTCTGCTCAGTTCTTTAGAATTGTATTTCACTTTTTCTTCTTTTTGGCAATTTCTAGTGAGTGTACAAAATAATGTGTTTCATTACAAATCTTTGATATATATACATCATTGTAATTTACTCAGTATTGCTCTCTACTGCTCATGCTTGTTTGTTCCCCTGATGTTAGCACTTTCTTTTGCTACATAGACCCTGACTGGTTGCATGTCATACAGACACACTTATATATGAATATAGATATGCATATGGGAGAAAGATTGTGGTATTCTATTTTGTTTTCTATGGTTGATATTTTTCCTACAGTTATGACAGAGAATAGAGCCCATGACATCTAAAATAAAAGAGCATAAACACAATGTAGTAGACTGAACATAGCCAGCAAAATAGGCAAGGCCAAAAGGTGGGGAGCAATAAAGGAGGACCAAGAATTAGGGCAACTGGAGAGAAGGGACAAGAAGACCAACAGATCCAAGAGGGAAATAATGGCAATAGCAGAGTAATATAGGAATTAGAAGCTGGGGAAAAGGCAGCCCATGGTCTGGAGAAGTTTAGGGAATGGGTGGGGTGATATGGGCTATGAGAATATAGGATGCTATCATGGAATCTGTAATTGGTACTTGCTGACAAAGCCAGGAGGCCAGCATGGACTTTTATATGCCAGTGAGCACCACAGTTATTTATTTGTCCTGAATTTCTTTTATGCTTGATATTTGAGCCCTTTTGTAGATGATAAGCAGCAGTGTAATCTCTTCTGTAACTGCTTTCCTGAATTAGGATTCCATCCTTAGGTACCTGGTTGATCAAAAGTGAAAGGAAGGGGACATCTGTTTTCCTTGTATCAAGGGTTCTGTGTGACCACCAGAAGCTGGCAAAATTCAGGCAGCTTCGGAGCAATCTGATATTCTGGTTCAAGCCATAAGCTCAAGCCAATTGTAAATTCAATTTATCAGAAGTATCTAGTTTATAACGTTTTTTAGTAAGTCAATGGATAGAGGCTTTTTATTTAGAGAAGTTTGCAGTCTCCAGATGAGACAGATATAGGTACAGGAGGTAAAGTTAGGGAAAATTTTTATTTTGGGTGCATCCTTGAAATTTCCAGAACTCTGATCCTGGTAGTTGGGGTTTGGAAAGTCTTGACTAGGAATATCACAAAGATAGAGATAAAGATGGAGATGATAGAGATCAATGGATGAATGGATGGATAGATAGATAGATAGATAGATAGATAGATAGATAGATAGATAGATAGAACCCAGAATTAGAAATAGGCAGTAGGATCATCTCGCTGCCTCACTTCCAACCCCATCAGACTCCTGAACCATTGAAGTAAGCTTCCACTCCTTCACCCATATTCTCTGTTCTTTGAGCCCTCTGGGATAAACCAAGCTCACTAAGCAGCCTGCCATCCCAGAAAGACTTCCATTCTCTTATCACCTTTCCTCTACCCCCATCAGATTCCTGAACCATTCAGGTAAGCTTCCCATCTCTCCCCAATTTTCCCTGCTCTATGATCACTCTGGGTCATGCCAAGGGGCCCTGATCAGCCTGCAATCTGATTCTTCTGTTGCCCCGTGCCCTCCTATCCCGTCCCGCAAGATTCAGTTATTCCTGGGTGCGAGGGAGACCGCAAACCTGGAAGGAGATGGAAGGAAAAGAAAGAGGAATAGGAGACCAGGAAGGGTACCTATCGAGGTCTCGTTTATTATGCTGAGGTGCCTTCTTTTTAAAGCATACATCCGGGGAATATGGGAGGGGTCGAGGGAGAATTATACAAAGAACAAAGAAGTGGGCATCTGCTGACATGGGGGCCGAAGTCAGGCACCAGGCAGCGGGCACTTTGCATCTTATCTCTGGAACATTGATCCTCCTTCACAGCCTTGGGTATCAAGCTGGGCTCAGGCGTAATTCATGTCCTTGGATGTCATGGGAACTCAGGAAGCGATAGGGAAGAGGGGACTGTTATTCAAATTTTACAGCCTTAGGTGTTAGGAAGGGAATAAGGAGGAAGGGGGTAATAACCAGCTCTTAGTACAAGGCCATTTGGCCTGTTAGGGAAATTGTGAAGGGCTCACTTTCTCACGGGATGGTCTCTGACACCCTCCTGTATCATACCTGAGATTCCTGACCCATACAGGATAGTTTCCCTTCCCCTACCCATCTATGCTGCTTAACCTGAGTCCAAGTTTCCTTCTGGTTTGTATCTCACCTAAATCCATGGGATATTGACATGCTCCCCTCCCCTTGTAGCCTACCTGTCTCACAGGAAGTCTACCATAACTAAGAACACATATGAGACGACTGTCCCTATACCCACCCCAGCAGGAACCCACATAGAGCCCAGCAAATGTGCGATCTATCTCATTCTGTCTGAGCCCCATAGTACCTCAGATCCATACCTCCACTTGAATCAGTGGTAGATTGATGAGCCTGTCATTGGACCCCAAAACCATCTAATCTCCCCTGAGATCTTCCCTAAACAGGAACAGAGGGAAACAGTGATACAATGACACAGAGACATGGGGACAGATGGACAGATGATGCTTGCTCTAATCATGCACACAGGAAGCCAGTCATAACCAGAAACAGCACTACCTGCCTCTCAGGAGGACTGTTGTAACCCAGGTCACATTGCTTGACTTGCCACTAAGGAGGCCTGCTCCAGTCTGAGACACCCAGGCAGTTTAAGACCAGAGATAACCAGATGGCCAGAGGCAAGTCCAAGAACATAAGCAAAAGAAGCCAATTAATCTGGCCTTCTCAGAATACATTTCTTCTACCAGAGCAAGCTATGGCTATCTTAACACACTCTAAGACCAAGATTCTGAGCTAAAATTCCAACTCATGAAGATGATACAGGTATTTAAGAAGGATATAAATAATTCCCTTAAAGAAATACAGAAAAATACAGGCAAACATGTGATGACCTTAAAGTGGAAATAAATAAATCACTTAAAGAAATATAGGAAAATACTATCAAACAGGTGAAGGAATTGAACAATATGGTCAAAGACCTAAAACTGTAAAGAGAAACAATAAAGAAATATATAAAAAAAATTGAAGGCAACTCTGGAGATTGAAAGCCAAGTAAAGAAATCAGGACCTGCAAATATACTATCAGAAGACATCACCAAGAGAATACAAGAGTTGGAAGAGAGAATCTCAGGCATAGAAGATACAATAGAAGGTATTGACATATCAGTTAAAGAAAATTCAAAGTGTAAAAAGTTCCTAAACCAAAATATCCAGGAAATTTGGGACACAATGAAAATGCCCAACCTAACCATAATAGGAATAGAAGAGGGTGACAATTACCAGTTCAAACGGCCGGAAAACATCTTCAACAAAATCATAGAATAGAACTTCCCTAACCTAAAGAAAGAGATGACCATAAATGTACAAGAAGCCTACAGAACATCAAATCAATTAGAAAAGAAGAGAAAATCCTCCTGCCACATAATAATCAAAACCCTACAGGTACAGAAAAAAGAAAGAATATTAAAACCTGTAAAGGAAATTAGCCAAGTAATATATAAAGGGAGACCTATCAGACTTAGTCCAGACTTCTCAACAGAGACTCCAAAAGCCAGAAAATCTTGAACAGATGTCATGCAGACCCTAAAAGGCCACAGATGCCAGCCCAGGCTACTATATGCAACAAAACTCTCAATCGGAGAAACCAAGAAATCCCATGACAAAACCAAATTTAAACAATATCTTTCTAATAACCCAACCCTATAGAGGATACTAGAAGAAAAACTTCAACACAAGGAGAGTAACTAACCCCAAGAAAACACAAGAAATTAAACATCTCACAACAAACTCAAGAGAAGAGAAACACACACACATACATACACATACACATGCACATGCACATGCACACAAGCACACATGCGTACACACACACACACTCATGCAGGCACACACATGCACACGCACACACACACATAATACTATGCCCAACAACAAAAATAGAGAAAATAATTATCATTGGTGTTTAATATCCCTCAATATTAATGGACTCAATTCATCAATAAAAAGACACAGGTTAACAGACTGGATATGAAAACAGAATCCATCATTTTGTAGCATAAAAGAAACACAGTTCAGCAACAAAGACAGACACAATGTGAGGGTAAAGGGCTGGAAAAAGCTTTCAAACTAAGCAATCCAAAGAAGCAAGCTGGAGTCACTGTTTTAAATTCAATAAAATAGACTTTCAACTAAAAGTAATCAAAAGAGAGAAGGGCACTTCATACTCATCAATGGAAATATATCCCCAAGAGAAAATCCCAATTCTAAATATCTATGCCCCAAATGCAAGGGCACCAACATTCATAAAAGACACTTTACTTAATGTCAAAACACACATTAAACCTCACAAAGTAATAACCTCATATACTTTCATCAACGGACCGGTTATTGAAACAGAAACAGAAGAGAGACAAAGTAAAACTAACAGAAGTTACAAACTACATTTTTAAACAGATATCAACAGAACATTTCACTCCAAAACAAAAGAATATGCCTTCTTCTCAACACCTCAAGCAACTTTCTCCAAAACTGCCCACATAATTGGACACAAAACAAGCCTCAATATATTCAAGAAGATAGAAATTCATTCATTGTTAGATCTCCCTGGACTAAGGCTGGACTTCAAGAACAACAAAAACAGTATAAAGTGCACATACCCATAAAAACTGAATAACTCTTTACTCCATGATAACTTAGTATGGAGAGAAATAAAGAAAGAAATTAAAGAATTTATAGATTTCAATGAAATTGAAGGCAGAGCATAGCAAAACTTATGGGACACAATGGTAGCAGTGTTATGAGGAAAATCCAGCCATTAAAAACAATGATTTCATAAAATTTGCAGGCAAATGGATGGAACTTGAGAATATCATCCTGAATTAGGTGATTCAATCACAAACGAACAAACATGGTATGTACTTACTGATAAGTGGATATACCCAAAATTCAATTCACAAACCATAGGAAGCATAGGAAGAAGGAAGACCAAAATGTGGATGCTTCAGTGCTTTTTAGTTAGAAGGTTGAACAAAATACTCAATAGAGGGAATATGGTGACAAAGTGTAGAGTAGAGACTGAAGGAAAGGCCATTCAGAGACTGCCCTACCAGAGGATCCATCCCATATACAGTCACCAAATCACCAAACCTGGACGTTACAGCAGATACCAGGAAGTGCTTGATGATAGAAGCCTGATATGTCTCTCTCCTGAAAGGCTCTCCCTCTAGGAGAGAGACCCTTGGGCCTGTGGGTGTTTTATGCCCCAATCTAGGAGAATTCCAGGGCAAGAAGACAGGAGTGTGTGTGTGTGTGTGTGTGTGTGTGTGTGTGTGTGTGTGTTTGTGTGTGTGTGAGTGTGTGAACCCTCATAGACTCAGGGGGAGGAGGGATGGCATAGTGGTTTTCCAAACTGGAGAGCTGGAAAGGGAAAACATCTGAAATGTAAATAAAGAAAATAACCAAGGGAATCTATCTATCTGTCTGTCTATCTATCTATCTATCTATCTATCTATCTATCCACACATATGTGGAAAATTCATGCAGCTAAGTGTATTCTTTTATTTTTATTTTAATTACATATTTTCTTTATTTACATTTGAAATGTTATTGCCTTTCCTAGTTTTCCCTCCAAATATCCCTTATCCTTTTACCCTTCGCCTTGCTCCCCAACCCACCTACTCCTGCTTCCTGGCCCTGGCATTCCCCTATACTGGGGCATAGAACCTTCACAGGTTCAAGGGCCTCTCCTCCCACTGATGAATGACTAGGCCATTCTCTGTTACATATGAAGCTAGAGCCATGAGTCCAACCAATGTGTTTTCTTTGATTGTCAGTTTTGTCCTAGGGAGCTCTGGAGTACTGATTAGTTCATATTGTTGCTCATCCTATGGTGCTTCAAACCCCTTCAGCTCCTTGGGTCCTTTCTCTAACTCCTTCAATGGGGACCCTGTGCTCCATCCAATGTATGACTGTGAGCATCCACTTCTGTATTAGTCAGGCACTGAAAGATCCTCTCAGGAGAGTGCTATATCAGGGCCCTGTCAGCAAGATATTTTGGAATCTGCCATAGTGTCTGTGTTTGGTGGGTTTTTTATGGGATGGATCTCCAGGTGGGACAGTTTTTGGATGGTCATTCTTTCAGACTCTGCTCTTTGGAGAGATTCTATACTAGCAAAACTGGAAAGAACCCAGATGTCCCTCAACAGAGGAATGGATACAGAAAATGTGGTACATTTATACAATGGAGTACTACTCAGCTATTAAAAACAACAAATTTATGAAATTCCTAGGCAAATGGAGGGATCTGGAGGCTATCATGCTGAGTGAGGTAACCCAATCACAAAAGAACTCACAAGATATGTATTTATTTATAAGTGAATATTAGCCCAGAAACTTAGAATACCCAAGATACAATTTGCAAAATACATGAAACTCAAGAAGAAGGAAGACCAAAGTGTGGATACTTTATCCCTCCATAGAATGGGGAACAAAACACCCATGTAAGGAGTTACAGAGAAAAAGTATGGAGCTGAGACGAAAGGAAGGACCATGCAGAGACTTCCCTTCCCAGGGATCTATACCATAATCAGCCACCAAATGCAGACACTATTGCATATGCCAGCCATTTGCTGACATGACCCTGATATAGCAGTCTCTTGTGAGGCTCTGGCAGTGCCTGGCAAATACAGAAGTGGATACTCACAGTCTTCTATTGGATGGAACACAGGGCTCCCAATGGAGGAGCTGGAGAAAGTACCCAAGGAGCTGAAGGTGTCTGTAACCCTTCAGGAGGAACAGTAATATGAACTAACCTATACCCCCTGAGCTCTTGTCTCTAGTTGCATATGTAGCAGAACATGGCCTAATCGGCCATTATTGGGAGGAGAGGTCCTTGGTCTTGCAAAAATTATATGCCCCAGTACAGGGGAATGCCAGGGCCAGGAAGCGGGAGTGGGTGGGTTGGGGAGCAGGGCAGGGGGAGGTTATAAGGGAATTTAGGGATAGCATTTGAATTGTAAATGAAGAAAATATCTAATAAAAACCAACCAACCAACCAACCAACCAAAAAACCCACTGGAAAATAATCAAAAGAACAACAACAACAACAAAAATAGCACACCTGAAATCTCTAGAAAAAAGTAGCACACATACACCTAAGAAGAGTAAAGGGCAAGAAAGTAAAAAAACAGTGATAAAAATCATTTAACTAGAAAAAAAGAGAACAATATATAGAATTAACAAAACTAGGAGATGGTTCTTTGTGAAAATCTCCAAGATAGAAAACTTATCAAAAGTAATTGAAGAGCACAGAGTCAGTATGCAAATTAACAAAATCAGAAATGAAAAGGGAGACATACTGGAAACTGGGGAAGTTCAATAAAATTATCAGATCTTACTACAAAAGAACTCACATGGTATGTACTCATTGATAAGTGGATATTAGCCCAGATACTTAGAATACCCAAGATACAAGTTACAATTTGCAAAACACATGAAACTCAAGAACAACAAAGACCAAAGTGTGGACACTTTGCCCCTTCTTAGAATTGGGAACAAAACACCCATGGAAGGAGTTACAGAGACAAAATTTGGAGCTGAGATGAAAGGATGGACCATCTAGAGACTGCCATACCTGGGGATCCATCCCATAATCAGCCTCCAAACACTGACACCATTGCATACACTAGCAAGAGTTTGCTGAAAGGACCCTGATATAGCTGTCTCTTGTGAGGCTATTCTTGGGCCTAGGAAACACAGAAGTGGATGCTAATAGTCATCTATTGGATGGATCAAAGGGCCCCCAATGGAGGAGCTAGAGAAAGTACTCAAGGAGCTAAAGGGATCTGCAACCCTATAGGTGGAACAACATTATGAACTAACCAGTACGCCCCAGAGCTCATGTCTCTAGCTGCATATGTATCAGAAGATGGCCTAGTCAGCCATAAGTGGAAAGAGAGGCCCAATGGTCTTGCAAACTTTATATGCCTCAGTACAGGGGAATGCCAAGGCCAAGAAGTGAGAGTGGGTGGGTAGGGTAGTAGGGGGGGAGGTATGGGGGACTTTTGCGATAGTATTGCAAATGTAAATGAAGAAAATACCTAATAAATAAAAACTCTATGCAACAAAAATGTAATATTTAGATGAAAGGGATAATTTTCTAGACAGATACCACTTATAAAACTTAAAACAAGATTAGATAAATTACCTAAACAATCCTATAACCCCTAAATTAATAGAAGCAGTCAATAAAAACCTCAAACCACAAAAGGTCAGATGGTTTTAGGTGAGAATTATACCTCTCCTGCAAAGAAAAGCTAATACCAATACTTCTCAAGTTATTCCACAAAATATAAACAACAACAAAAAAACCCACCACCTAATTCATTCTATGTAGCCACAATTACACTCATACCTACAACACGCAAACAGAACTGCAGACCACTTTCACTTATGCATAGTATTAAAAAATAATAGCATTCTCCCAACCCAAATCCAAGAATATATCAAAACTGTCATTCACCATGATCAAGTAGGTTTCATCCAAGAGATGTAGGAATGGTTTAGTATATCAAAATCCATCAACATAATTCACGATATAAACAAACTCAAAGGTAAATAACACATGTCATATCATTAGATGTTGAAAAAACTTCTGACAAGATACAGCACCCCTTCATTTTTAAAGTCTTTGAAAGATAAGAAATTCTGTGCACACACATGTACATAATAAAAGCAATATTCAGCAAAACAACAGCCAATATTAAATAAATGAAGCAATCCCCCTACAATCAGGTACAAGACAGGGCTGCCCACTCTCTTCCTATCCAATATCGTAGTAGAAGTTCTAGCTAGAGCAATTAGACAAGAAAAGATCATGGGGCTACATATTGGAAAGGAAGAAGTTGAGGTATCACTATGCGAAGATGATATAATAGTGTATATAATAAACACCCAAAATGCTACTAGAGAACTCCTACAGCTGATAAATAACTTTATCAATGTGGCTGGATATAATAGTAACTCAAACAAATCAGTAGACTTCCTTCATACAAATGGTAAATGGGCAGAGAAAGAAATTAGGGAATAACCATGAATACTATAAAATATCTTAGTGTAAACCTAACTGACCAAGCCAGCTCAGTCAGTCAACAGGTTCTCCAGGGAAGGAGCAAGGATTAAAAAGAAAATAGACAGTTAGACAACACTGTAGCATGATTCCAGCCAGTTCTGAGAGTGAAGCAGATTTATTTTTTCCAGTCTTCTTTTATACCAGTTTAAGTACATGCAAAATAATAAGATCAGTTCTGAGTCAAGGAAAAAGCAGGCAATAAACAAAATCCCATAAACACCTTTCTAGGGAAAACTAAGACAAAAGGAATGCCCCAAATGCCTCACCTGAGCCTGCTTTCAGCTTTGCATTAACTGAAATGTAAATGTTTTTAATATGATCCTAGTTCTTGAGTCCTGGCACAAAGACAGATTCCTGACTTGAGCTTACTTCTTTTGTTCTGGATTCCAACCAAGTGTCTAGAAGCAGCCCTCTAGAGCTCCCCACATCTAACCAAGTAAGGGGAACATCTGTATGACAAGAACTTCAAGGCCCTGAAGAAAAAAAAAAACTGAATAAGACATTAGAAGATGGAAAGATTTCCTATGCTCATGGATTGGTAGAATTAACATAGTGAAAATGGCCATCCTGCAAAAGGTCATCTTCAGATTTAATGCAAGCTCCATGACAATTTCAGCACAATTCTTCACAGACATGGAAAGAAAAATTCTCAACCTCATATGGAAAAAGAAAAACCCAGGATAGCAGAAACAACTTTTAACAGTAAAAGAACTTCTGAGGCAGTCACCATCTCTGATCTCAAGCTGTACAACAAAACAGTAGTGATCAAATCCACTTGGTATTAGTACAGAGAGACAGATTAAACATTAGAATAGAATCAAAGCCACAGAAATGGTATGGACCTTTGATCTGAGACAAAGAAGCCAAAACCATCCAATGGAAAAAAGACAGCATTATCAACAAATGGTGCTGGTTCATTTGGCAGTCAGTCTATAGAAGAATTGATCCATTATTATCTCCTTGTACGTTGCTCATTTTCGAGTGGATCAAGAACCTCTACACAAAACCAGATATGCTGAATCTAATAGAAGAGGAGGTAGAAAGAACTTCGAACATATTGGTTCAGGAAAAAATTTCCTACAAAGAATGCTAACAGGCCAGGCTTTAAGAAAAACAATTGCTAAATGGGACCTCATGAAACTGAAAAGCTTCTGTAAGGCAAGGGATACTGTCGATAGGACAAAAGGGCAACCTACAGATTGGGAAAAGTTCTTCACTATCCATACATCCAATAGAGGAGAAAATTCAAAAATATATAAGAATTTCAAGAAGTTAGACTCCATCAGACCAAATAGCCCAATTAAAAAATGGGGTACAGAGATAAACAAAGAATTCCCAAGTGAGGGATCCCTAATGGCTGAGAAGAAACTTCAATAAAATTTCAACATCCTTAGTCATCTGGGAAATGAAAATCAAAACAACCCTGATGTTCCACCTCACACAAATCAGAATGTCTAAAATAAAACAAAAAAAAAAAAAAAAACAAAAAACAAAAAACAAAAACAAAAAAAAAAAAACAGTTGACAGCTGATTCTGTCTGGGATGTGGAAAAAGAGTTTTATGCCTCCATTGCTGTTGGAATTGAAAATTCATACAAACACTCACTTTGGTGCTTCTTCAGAAAATAATAAATATTTCTACTTGAAGTCCCAGCAATACTGCTCCTTGGCTTCAAAGATACTCCACCATACCTCAAGGACACATGTTCTACTCTGTTTGTACCTGACTTATTTGTAGTAGCAAGAAGCTGGAAATAACCCTGATGTCCCTCAACAAAAGAATGGATACAGAAAATGTGGTTCATTTACATAATGTAATATTATTCAGCTATGTTTTATGGTTTAAGAGCTTTACTATAGAAATGCAGGGAGAAAGAGAGAAGGTAGAAGAGAGAGAGAGGAAGACAGAGAGAGAAAGAGAGAGGGAGAGGAGAAGAGAGAAGACAAAGACAAAGGGAAGAGGAGAGGGAAGTGAAAGAGAGGAGAAAGGAATAAGAGAGAGAGAGAGCAAGGTGGGGGCTGAGCACCCCTTTTTATGGACCTCACTGTTGCTAGGTACTATCCAGCTATTAAAATCAAGAACACCATTCATTTTGGAGACAAATGGATGGAACTAGAAAATATCATCTTGAGTGAAGCAACACAGTTACAAAGGATAGGCATGGTATATATTCACTGATAAGTGCATATTAGCCAAAATACACAATAACCATGTTACATGTCACAGACAGTAAGAATTTTACCAAAAAGGACGGACCCACTGAAGATGTTTCAATACCATTTAGAAGCAGGAAAAAATGGGAGGCAGAGAGAAGGAATGACATGGGTGGGAAAAGGGAGGATGAGGGAGGGAAAGGGGGGGCAAGATCTGTTTTGGGGAGAGACAGGGGAGTAAACAAGAAGGGCAGAATAATAAATGTAAATATGCTGTTGCGCTCTGTGTGGCCATGGGAATCCTCTAGAAAGTCCCAGAGATTTTAGATGTTAGAGACTCTCAGCACTCAATGGGGATGATATTAGTGGAAACGCCCAGCAGTGTGGTGATCGAAGAGTGCTTGAATATATGAAAATCCATTAACGTGATTCAATATGTAAACAAACTCAAAGGAAAACATCATGTAGTCATCTCACTAGATGCTCAAAAAGCATTTGAAAAAAATACAACACATCTTCACATTAAAATTATCGGAAGGATCAGTAATTCAAGGCCCATACCTAAACATAATAAAATCAATATACAGCAATCCAATAGCCAATATCAAATTAAATGGAGAGATACATGAAGCAATACCACTAAAGTCAGGGTCTAGACAAGGATGCCCACTCTCCCATTATCTGTTCAACATAGATAAGGAAGTTCTACCAAGAGCCATAAGAAAAAAAAAAGAGATCAAGGGGATCAAGAATTAATAAATGGAACCTCATGAAATTGAAAAGGTTCTGTAAGGCAAGGGATATAGTCAAAAGACAAATTGGCAACCTACAGAATGGGAAAAATATCTTCACTAACTTCACATCTGATAGAGGTTTAATATCCAAAATATATAAATAATTGAAAAAGTTAACCTCTAAAAAGAAATCAAACAACTCAATCAAAAATGGGGTACAAAGCTAAACAAAGAATTGTCAACCAAAGAATCTCAAATGTCCAAAAAACACTTAAAGAAATGGTCAAAGTCCTTAGTTGTAAGGGAAATGCAAATCAATGTGACACTGAGCCATCACCTTACACCCATCAGAATGGCTAAGATCAAAAACTCATGTGACAGCATATATTGGTGACAATGCAGAGGAAAAGGAGCAGTTCTCCATTGTTGTTGTAATTGCAGCCTGGTATAACCACTCTGGAAATCAATCTGGAGGTTCCTCTGCAAATTTAACAAAGATTTGCCTGAAGATCTATTAGCCAGCTATATCATTCCTGTGAATATGCCCAAAAGATTTCCCATAATGCCACAAACACACATAAACCACTATGTTTATAGTGTCCTTATTTGTGATAGCCAGAAGCTGGTAACAACCCAGATGTCCCACAAAGGAAGGATAGATGCAGAATGTACAGTTCATTTACACAGTGGGTTACTATTTAGCCATTAAATTCGAGGACATCATGGGTTTTGTAGGCAAATGGATGGAACTATAAAATATCATCCTGAGTGAGGTATCTCTGACCCAAAAGGACATGCATGGTATGTACTTGCTAATAAGTGATATTAGCAAAAAAAAAAAAAAATCACAGAATACCCAGGATACAATCCACAGAAGTCAAAAAGGTCATCAGGCCACAGGGCCCAAGTCCTTACTTCAATCCCACTAGAGAGGGAGAAGAAATCAGAGAGCAGATGGAGGGAGGGAACTATAATGGGAGAGGGGAAGAAAGGAAAAGGAAAAACATGATCAGGTATTTGGGGCAGAGCAGGAAAAAAGCCCTGAGGACCATAGGAAAGAGTGGAAATTTGTAATCTTGGATGGGGGAGTTCTAGAATATACCAGACACCTGGGATATGAGAGACTCTCAGGACTCAAAGAGAGGGACTTTAGATGAAATATCCAGCAGTGGGGAGAGGGATCTTGTAGAGTCCATTTCCAGCAGAGAGACAGGGCATCAAGTGGAGGGGTAGTGTTGCCATCCCACAGTCAAAATCACTGACCCAGAATATTTCTTGTCTAAAAGAACTGCAGGGCAGAAATGGAGAAGACACTGAGGGAAAGGAGGTTTAGTGACTGGCCCAACTTAGGATCCATCTCAAGGGAGACTCCAAGACCTGACACTATTACCAATGTTATGGTGTGCTTACAGACAGGTGCCTAGAGTGGCTGTCTTCTGAGAGTCCCAACAAGCAGCTAACTGACTCAGAAGAAGATAGTTATACCCAATCTGTGGACAGAAGCTGGGCACCCTTGTGATTGAATTAGGAAAAGACTGGAAGAAGCTAAGGAGGAGTACAATCCCATATAAAGACCAGCAGTCTCACCTAACCTGAGTGTCTCTCAGACACTGAGCAGTCCACCAGGCAGCATACACTAGCTGGTCTGAGACCCCCATACATACACAGCAGATGACTGCCTGGTCTGACCTCAAAGAAAGACTTGACCTAATCCTTGAGAGATTTGAGGCCCCATAGAATGGGGAGACTGGAAGGAGTTATGGTGGAGGTAGGGACATCCTCTTGGAGACAGGGGGAGGAAGAAAGAGATGTGGAACTTTGAGAGGGAGGACTTGGTGGGAGTAATTACTGGACTGTAAAAAAAAGTAAAAGTAATAAAGAAAAGACAACCATGAGCTAGCAATGTGCTGTTGGCAGTGGTATTAATATCATTAGATGAATTTAATGTTGTAAATTCATATTAACTTTAGACTCTTTCACTCTGAAATCCATCTGATTCATGATTCAGCTGATAGTTTGATATGATATACACATTTTTTGGATGACTCAAACTTTTTGTTATTTTTCCAGGTGGTTTATTAACTTTCAGAAGCCATTGGGGGGGGGGGGGCACAATGAAACAGGATAAGCAATAGTATGTGGGAACAAGTCTATGTGTAATGGACACAACATACACAGACAAACATATCTTGACATGCACAAAATAAAAATGATAAATCTATTGATACTTAGAAGATGTTTTATTAAATTGCCTTGCAAGTAAAATGAAGATATTGGTAACTCAATTAATAGGTTTTTCACTTTCTTCTTTTTGTGTTGAAGGTAATTTTTTTTCAGAAATGTTTACCAAAAATGTTCTTGGGTCTGGCTATTTGCTCTGCCATGGCACAAATTAAATTAAGAAATTAAAGTCATTGAATAGACATTTTGATAAGTTCATTCAAGGGTAGTGTGATTGTGCTATTCACTATTAGTCTGAGAAGCTCAAAGACTTTATACAATTGCTGGGTCATCTTCCCTTTCTGTGTTTCAGCAGATTGTGGGTCTCATTATCACAAGAAAGTAGATTGGCTGCATAAATGAATACAATCCAGCCTCTGATTACCCCATGATTAAACATGCCAAGTTTTCCTTAATCCCTACATCTTTCTGTCCACCCAGCAGCCTGTAAATACCAAGTGAGTGCCCTATCAACAGCTCCATCCTCCATCTTTCTTCTACATTTCCTTTTGAGAAAGTTTCTTCCGAAATTTCTCAGGCTGGACTAGAGATCACTTTATTGCTAAAACATTGATTTGACTAGTTGAAAGTAGTAGACTCATATAACTCTATGACTCTAATTCTGTATTATCAGGTAGAAGAAACACAAGAATAAATATTTTTGTGTTAGTTACTTTTCTATTTCTGTGATGAAACACTATGACCAAGGCTACAGAAATAAGAAAGTATATTTTAGATAATTGTTCCAGGGGTTAAGAGTACAAGATGGAAGATCTGAGGCATGGTATCAGGAGCAAGAAGCTGAGTGCTTATGTCTTCATAAACAAATGTGAAACAGAGCAAACTGAGCTTGTTTTGAAGTTTTGAAATGCAGAGCCTACCATAGCACCATAATAGAAAAAAATGTCCAGTTTGAGCTTTAGTGGACATCTATCCCAGGAAATAGAGTTGAGAAAGACAACACTGTCAGTTTGGAGTCTCTATGTGCTTGAATACAAATATGTATGAGCTCCCGAACCTCCACATAATGCAAGTTGAAGACGTGCATGCTTGCATATATGTACACATGCAATAATATAATCAGTATCATAAAAAGAGGGATCAGGTTTGAAAGGCTTGTGTTGTGCATGTATATTATACATGTTAATATACAAACAGACAACATGAAGCCAACCCCACTGGCATACTCATTATCTCACATACATATGGGCAATGCAATAAAAGGAAATTTTGGGGAAGATTTTAGCAGCAGATATGTATATGGGAGAGAGAAGTTATCTCCATGCAAAAACAAAAGGGACACTTTTAAAATGATGCTCCCAGTAGAAGTATTTTGACTGCTACAGAAGTTATTAATATACCTATGGTTTATGAGTAGTAGAGATAGATCAATAGTTAAAAGTACTGGTTATTCTACCATAGGTACTGAGATCAATTTTCAGCCCTCAGAATTTAGCTCTCAACCATCAATGACTAGTCACATGCCATTGAAAGCTTACTTTTGCAGAAAAAGCACCCATATGAATAAAATACATAAATAATTAAATAGTAATATGATTATAACTTAGGTAAGCAGATGGACTAGAGGAACTACTGGGCCTGTAGGCCTGTACCTTTTTTGTAAAGTCTTAATATCCAGATGTGCATTTATGCTAGTGTGTGTGTGTGTGTGTGTGTGTGTGTGTGTGTGTGTACTACAAATTCCACGTTGACATCAGAGAACAACTTGATATATCAGTTACCTTTTAAAATCATGTGATTTATATTGCTCAAATTCACATCAAAGTGTTGGGAGCAATCAAATTTAACCATTGAACCATTGAGTTGGCATTGAAGTTTTGCTTCGATCCAGTTGATTTTCAGTTTCTTATCTCTTACAAATTGTAATTTGGGGATCAAAATTTGATCAAACAGAGCTGGATGACCCTGGGAGAGAGAAAACACTCTGCTGCTGAGTTTTAAAGACTCAAAGAGGTAAGCATTATTCTTGTAGTTACACCACAGATTCTCCCGACCTTACTCCATGTAAAAGCCTATACCCTCAGTGTTCTCATTCAACATTCTCGGTCAGTGTTAGTCTAAAGAAGACTTCCAAGAAAGATTTGCTTTCTCAATTACCCTGCTTCAGGTTAGTTCGTTCTAAGATTAATACTCTTTATTCTTGTCTTTCTATTTGCAGGTTAGAACAACACAAAGTCTTTTTCTGCATGCTATGCTGGTATACAGTTGTAAATGCATAAATGTTTCTGTGTTAGGACTGGAGAAATAATTCAGTTGATAAGAGTGTTTGCTGAGATAACATAAGTCTCCAAGTTTCAGTTTAATTTAAAGATAATTAGATTTATATATTTTCTGCAAATTTCAGAAACTTTATTTTTGCTTAAACTGATTATACTTCCACTGTACACAGACCTACCACATTATTAATCCCAGTATATCTACTGAGAATATCTATACTGCTTCTGTTTTTTTTAATTAAATATTTTCTTCATTTATATTTCCAATGCTATCCCAAAAGTCCCCAATGCCCTCACCCCCACACTCCCACTTCTATGTCCTGGTGTTCCCCTGTACTTAGGCATATAAAGTTTGCAAGACCATTGGGCCTCTCTTTCCACTGATGGCTGACTAGGCCAACTTCTGATACATATGCAGCTAGAGACATGAGCTCCTGGGAGTACTGATAAGTTCTTATTGTTGTTCCACCTATAGGGTTGCAGATCCCTTTAGCTCTTTGAGTACTTTCTCTAGCTCCTCCATTGGGGGCCCTGTGATCCATCCAATAGATGACTATTAGCATCCACATCTGTGTTTCCTAGGCCCAAGAATAGCCTCACAAGAGACAGCTATATCAGGGTCCTTTCAGCAAACTCTTGCTAGTGTATGCAATGGTGTCAGTGTTTGGAGGCTGATTATGGGATGAATCTCTGGGTATGGCAGTCTCTAAATGGTCCATCCTTTCATATCAGCTCCAAACTTTATCTCTGTAACTCCTTCCATGGGTGTTTTGTTCTCAATTCTAAGAAGGGGCAAAGTATCCACACTTTGGTCTTCATTCTTCTTGAGTTTCATGTGTTTTGCAATTTGTATCTTATATCTTGGGTATTCTAAGTTTCTAGGCTACTATCCACTTATCAGTGAGTACATATCATGTGAGTTCTTTTGTGATTGGGGTACCTGACTCAGGATGATGCCCTCCAGGTCCATCCATTTGGCTAGGAATTTCATAAATTCATTCTTTTTAATAGCTGAGTGTAATCCATTGTGTAAATGTACCACATTTTCTGTATCCATTCCTCTGTTGAGGGGCATCTGGGTTCTTTCCAGCTTCTGGCTATTATAAATAAGGCTGCTATGAACATAGTGGAGCATGTGTCCTTCTTACCGGTTGTAACATCTTCTGGATATATGCCCAGGAGAGGTATTGCTGGATCCTCTGGTAGTACTATGTCCAATTTTCTGAGGAACCACCAGACTGATTTCCAGAGTGGTTGTATAAGCTTGCAATCCCACCAACAATGGAGGAGTGTTCCTCTTTCTCCACATCCTCGCCAGCATCTGCTGTCACCTGAATTTTTGATCTTAGCCATTCTGACTGGTTTGAGGTGGAATCTCAGGGTTGTTTTGATTTGCATTTCCCTGATGATTAAGGATGCTGAACATTTTTTCAGGTGCTTCTTAGCCATTCGGTGTTCCTCAGGTGAGAATTCTTTGTTTAGCTCTGAGCCCCATTTTTAATGGGATTATTTGATTTTCTGGAATCCACCTTCTTGAGTTCTTTACATATATTTGATTGCCTCACTTTGGGTTTTCTTTATTGTGTCTACTTCCCTTTTTAGGTCTTGGATGGTTTTATTCAATTCCATTACCTGTTTGGTCATGTTTTCCTGTAATTCTTTAAGGGATTTTTGTGCTTCCTCTTTAAGGTCTTCTACCTGTTTAGCAGTGTTCTCCTGTATTTCTTTAAGTGTGTTATTAAAGTCCTTCTTGATGTCCTCTACCATCATCATGAGATATGCTTTTAAATCCAGGTCTAGCTTTTCAGGTGTGTTGGGGTATCCAGGATTGGCTGAGGTGGAAGTGCTGATTTCTGATGATGGTGAGTGGTCTTGGTTTCTGTTAGTAAGATTCTTATGTTTGCCTTTCGCTATCTGGTAATCTCTGGAGTTAGTTGTTATAGTTGTCTCTGGTTAGAGATTGTTCCTCTCATGATTCTGTTAGCCTCTATCAGCAGACCTGGGAGACTAGGTCTCTCCTCTGAGTTTCAGTGGTCAGCGCACTCTCTGCTGGCAAGCTCTCCTCTTACAGGGAAGGTGCAGAGATATCTGGTATTCAGACTTCCCTCCTGGTAGAAGATGAAGGCCTGAAACAGGACGTGTCCAAGAAGCTGTGTTGCTTCAGCCTTTCACCGAAGCTATTAGCTTCTGTAGTCCACACTCTCACCTGCACAGACTAGTCTCAGAGGGATCCAGGAACCAAGATGGCTCCCCCAGGTGTTCCAGCAAAGCCCTCCCGGGCAGGGAGGACACCTCTCCTCTGGCAGGGAAGGTGCCCAGATGTCTGGAGCCCAAAATGGGGTCTGTCTCAGAAGCTGTCTTCTAGGGACCTTGGGGGCGTCTGCCGATTCTGTGCCCAGGTGACCCAGTGCTGTTGCCGACCAGAAGGGTCTTGTGACCCTGGTCAGGCTGGGTTTCCTGCTTTCCTACTGCTGTTTCAGGTCCCGCGTGATTGGATTGGAACAGAAGTTGTGTTCCACTCACCGGTGGTCCTAAGATCCTGTGGAGAGTCATCTAGGGGACCTTGGTGGGGGGCAACTCCCTGCCCAAGGTGACCTGGTGCTGGTGCTAACCAGAAGGGCACTGCTTCTGTTTTATTGCAATTTTGAATACTGTAGTAGTGAAAATGGTTGGGAAACACCTTTATGTGTTTCCTGATATATATATAGAGAGAGACAGAGAGAGAGACAGAGAGAGAGAGAGAAAGAGAAAGAGAGAGAGAGAGAGAGAGAGAGAGAGAGAGAGAGAGAGAGAGAGAGAGAGAAAAGGATACATCTGGGTAATACAATGCATCTGTCACCTTTAAAAATCTTCCATACAGTTGTACATAAGAAGTAATTGAATGTACTTATTTACACTGCCACATTTTTCATTAAATACACTGAAGAATAAATGGTCAGCCTTTTCCCATATTTCACCAGCATTTGTCCATTTTTCCTTCATAGAAGCAATTTAGACTGTGTTAAAATGAAATCTCACAGTATTTTAAATTTTAATTTCTATTATGACAAGTATGGTGAACACATTAGATGCCACATGTTATTTTTGTGGAAAGCCCTCTGTTCTGTTTTTTTTTTTTTGTTTTGTTTTGTTTTTTGTTTTTTAGCTTTTATATATTTATTTATTGATTGATTGATTGACTACTTTTCAGTCCAGGTCTCACTATGTATCCCTGACAGAGCTGCAATTCACTCTGTAGCCTAGGTAATCCCAGAAAACACAGAGCTGGGCAATCTACTGCTCCCCAAATCCTGGAATTCAATACATATATCACCAAGCCTGGATCATCAGCTTATAAACTGACTGATAGACAGTTTATATTCTTCTTAGTGTATGTATCAATATTTACCATTGTCCCCATGAGAGAACCTCATATGCTGTAACCAAGAAGATTTTTCATGGTATTAATGTAGGTTCCAGACGTATGGAGAAGTCAATTTATCTAGCGAGGAAATCCATTCAGAGGGAGTTATGTTGGTATTACCTTTTGAGTGGTTTAGCCTAGAGAATCTTCCTGAAGAAGCGAATATACAATAATAATATGCAAATTGAATGAAATACAAGAAAGGAGAAAATGTGATATGTGGTGTTGTGAGTGAGCCTCTGGTGAATGTTGATATATATAAGCTGGGCATATTGAACAAGCACTATATTCTAGAACTTTCATAAGGAAGGTAGAAGAATAAGGAACCAAGGTATTTTTGACTATAAAGCCAGCTGTAGAATAGTCTAGGTCAGAGGAGATCCTCTCCCCCCCCCAAAAGAACCCAAAAATATTCCAATGAATAAAGTTAAACATGTGCATGCACAACACACACACACACACACACACACACACACACACACACACCAAAACACCAGTGAGAAGGCTCAGCAGATTAAGAGTGCTTGCTACCAAGGTGGGTGACCCAAATTTACTTCCCTAATCCTCATGGTAAAAGGAGAAAACTGATTATACGAATTGATTTCTGACCTCCACAGGAGAAACATGGTTCGTGTGTGTGTGCGCACACATACATACACACACACACACACACACACACACACACACACACACCAATGTACATATAAACAAATAATAAATTTTAATAAAACTATAGGGACATTTAGGAGACAAAACCTCTCTTGCTTTCCCAAAAACATATTTATGTAATATATGTATTGTATTTTATATACAAAGTTGTTTGGCCTGCCTGATTGTCTGTGCAATGTGTGCTTGCAGAGTTCTTATAGGACAGAAGAGGGTATGTAATCTCACAATACTGAAGCTTCACTTTGTTGTGAGCCTCTATGTAGGAGCTGAAACTTGAACCCTGGTCAACAGAAAGATCCAAATTTGTTCTTAACCACTGAACCATCTCTGCAGGCTCTACTTTTAAAAAGAATCAATAAAGAAAGAAAAAAGAGAAACTAAAGAAAGAGAAAGAAAGAGAGAAAGAAAGAAAGAAAGAAAGAAAGAAAGAAAGAAAGAAGAGAAAATAAAGGAAGAAAAAAGAAATAAAAAGAGAGAGAGAGAGGGAGAGAAGGAAGGAAGGAAGGAAGGAAGGAAGGAAGGAAGGAAGGAAGGAAGGAAGGAAGGAAGGAAAGAAAGAAGAAGAAAGAAAGGAAAGAAAAATGTAAAGAAATCCTATATGATATTCAAATATCAGAAACGATAAGCCATGGCAGAAAAACTCTAGACAATTTAGAATGCCTTCCTAGATTATGTATGACCTTATGCCTCACATTGTCTCAGAAGCACATAGCATTGAAACCATGCATTATCCTTCAACATTCAATGTGAACTTGCCCAGCTACATTCTCGCTGGCTTAGGACATGAATCCTCATATGTCATATTGTGAACATTTTGTCTGTTCTGTTCCAACATCAAGTATTTGTGGTCGATATTTATGTAGATCCATAACATCGTGACATTTATGACTTAGTGTTGAGCTGGTTCTAGTCTTTATGACTTCTAAGATGGAATAGGAAAAAGCTTTCTTAGGAACCATTCTTATCAATAGGTCAGTCTACTTGAGTCAGATGCATTATAAGCAAGAAGCAAACAGGTATAAATGCACAGAATGTTTATTAACCTATGGGGGAAAAACAGTAGATCTTCACATGTGGTATTGCAGATGACTCCATGGGACAGCTTGTATCTTCCAATAATCACATGGTGTTTCCTTGGAATTCTGTCCTATTACCTGGTCAGTTTGAATGTTTCATACCACAGGTACATGCACTCTCAAGTATCTATTTCACTGCCTTATCACATTTGATGTCTTATTAGGATTACCTCATTAACTGTCCTGAATGACATAGACAAAAAACACAAAAATCTGGGGAAGACTTGTGTAGCTGATATTTGCTATCTTGATGGTTCTTCTTTCATTCATGCTTTTCCTCCCCGTTTCTTCCACATTTCAATCTTCTATCACTAATCAGGAAAGAGAAAAGAATAGAGAGCAAAGGTGGCTATGTTATCATTTGACTATTTCCTGCTGATTAGGCTCATCGAGTTCCTCAATGCAAATTTAATATTCAACCTTAGCGTATTTAATTTCTTCTTGATTTTTCTTCTCTGCACATGAGTACTTAACAACATGGGATAACATTGACCAACAACAATGAATCAACACCCAACAACCTACACTACCTTTTGTGGCATTGATATATCCTCTAAAATATCCCCAGAATTCCAAACCATATATTCATAGACACAATCTCCATCTTGCAATATCATGCCTGTGAAAGAGAGTGAAGCAAATCACAGTCAACTGCTGTGTGCAATCTGAAGCAGCCTCATATTACATGAATGGGATTAAAATGAAAACATTTTTATAATATTTCTCTGTTTTTAAAGAAACCAAAATTCCAAAATTGTGACTAAATGCTTGCATCAATACCAGAACTGACTAGATAGTAGAATAGTTGCTACTTTAGGAAGTTAGCCTTGAGCAATGACATATGTCATATCCCAAACTTACGTCTTTTCTATGGTCTAATTTAAAGTCTTCAGCGTATCATAATTTAAAGAATTATTTTAATTATTCATTTTTACTGTTTTGAGAGTGCCCTATATGATTATTGCATTTACCTTTTTAAAATCCCTCTCTATTTTTCACTTCTACTCATCCTGTGTCTCCTGAATCCCTCTCAAAAAATGTATAACTTCTGAGCTGATTATAAGATATACAAGTATTTAAGAGTAATGACCTAAATGAAGGGCTTTAATAAAACAAAGAAATAGATGAATATTAAAGAGCTACGTTTTTTTTTCTAAGAAAACAGAGAGGTAAAATAGAGGAAAAGGAATTGTATTCAGCATTACTGACTCTATAGAGTTACTTTTGGGTACAGAGATGGCAGGCTGGAAACAATTTTTGATTCACTGAAAAAAATAACAACCAACCCACAAACCCAGACACCAAAAATCTACACAGAAGATTAGTTTCTTATGAAACTAGGGTCATAACCCAGGGTCATGTGAGGAGAGGGAATAACAATTGTGAAAATATCTCCAACATACAGGACTTTAGTCAAATCTGAAGGCTATTTTCCTGATTAATGATTGATGTCAGATGGCTCAGGACCAAAATGTTGGAGTTATGAGCACTGGGGAGCTGATCCTGCATAATATAATTAAGAAGACTGAGGAAGCCCTAAGGAGCAAGCCAAGAAGAAGTGATCTTCCATGGTCTCTGAACTTTTCTCTTGAGACATGATCTTCACTGCTTGTCTTAGTCAGGGTTTGTATGCCTGCACAAAACATCATGACCAAGAAGCAAGTGTGGGCACAAGGGTTTATTCAGATTATACTTCCACATTGCTGTTCATCACCAAAGGATGCCAGGATAGCAACGTTCACAAGGCAGGAACTTGGAGCCAGGAGCTGACAGAGACCACGGAGGGGTGCTGCTTACTGGATTGCTTTTCCTGGCTTTCTAAGCTTGCTTTCTTGTAGAACTCACGACTTCCAGCCCAGGGATGGCAACACCCAGAATGTGCCCTCCTCTCTTGATCACTAATTGAGAAAATGTCTTACAGCTGGATATCATTGGAGGCATTTTCTCAAGGGAGGCTCCTTTCTCTGAGATAACTCCAGTTTGTGTCAAGTTGACACACAAAACAAGTCAGTACACTGCTATATGCTTAGAGTGCAAGTTCTGTTTAATGTAGATGAAGTAGTTCGCACTAGAAACCTGTAATTTAAATTTCTCTTAGCTCCAGAAAAAAAAATTTATAAAGAAGGAAAGAAAATTCTCCCCTAGGATGGTAAAGTGGAGAAGGCTTGTTACCCTGCTTTAAGTAACTGCTAGACATCTCTGATTAGACACTAGAGGTTTTGGTATTTTTCTAAATAACTGTGGTTGATTTTGATCTTCTTTTTGTCCTGCTTCAGTTCTTGTCTTGAGTTTTTGCACCAATTTCCCTCCAGGATGGATTTATACGGTATAACAAATGCCTTCTTTCACAAGCTGTTTTTGATCAGGCTGTTTATCACAGCAGTGGAAAGCAAACTTAGACATGTAATATAGAACTATGGAATCCAATATTTACACATGGTGGCTTGTAAGGTCTGCTCAATAGTTTAAAGGTCATATTACATTTGATCAATTCTGGTTTGGAAACAACATGACATGAAATCAATAGGCAAAGTTAGGGATGTAGGTCAGGGGTTAAAAGCTTATCTAGAATCCAGGCATCTCTGAATTCAATCCTCAGAGGCATATAAATAGTAGGTTGAGACAGATGAATCAGTAAGTAGTTCAAGTTCACCCTGAGTTACACAGTGAGTTTGTGTTCAGCCATGGTCACATAAAAACCTGCAAAAGCAAAATCTATATAGGCAATTGTAAGTACAAATATGTATTGTTATGTATGAGTACATGTGTATATTCATGTGTGATAGATAGCATATGCAGTGTTTATTCATGGATATGTGTGTGTTAACATGTTTGTCTGTGTGTTCTCATATGTGTATGACTGAGTAGCATGTACACATACACATAATGCTATTGCTTATGTGGAGGATGGAGGTTGATGTGGAACAACTTCCTCATTCAATCGTTTACTTATTAAAAAAAAAAAGGGTGTTTCCTCAAGGCATCCAAAGCTCACTGTTTCTTCTTTGCTGGATTCCCCGTGAGTCCCTGTTATGTGCCTCTCTCAATTCCTCTACCACAGTTCAGAGGTTACAGGCTTTTTGAACAATTTCTGAATTTAATGTTAGTGCTGAGCTATAAAATCAGCTTCTAATTATTCCTCAGCAAGCATTTTACACACAGATTGATCTTACTGACTCACAATTAGCCAAGGTAAATTCATTAACAAAAATCAGTAACATAAATTAATTAAACATTTAATTAATTTGAATAAATTTAAAATTTTGAAAATTATTTCATTTATTTACATTCTAAATTTTGCTCACATCCTGGTCCCCCTCCCAAAGTCCTTCACCCCATACTCCCTCCCTAGTGCCACTGAGAGTATACTCCCCCACCCACCCAACAATTCCCACTAACCCACCCACCCCACATACCCAGCCATCCACCCAGTGTGTCCTCTCCCCTGGGGTATCAAGTCTCTACAGGATTAGGCACATGCACTCGCACTGAGAACTGACAAGACATTCTTCCTCTACATATGTGCAGGAGGTCACAGATCATGTATGCTCTGGTTGGTGGCTTAGTCTCTGGGAGCACCCAGGGGACCAGGGAAGTTGACAGTGTTGGTAGTCCTATGGGGTTGCCACCCCCTTCAGCTTCTTAAATCCTTCCCTTATCTCTTCCATAGGGGTCCCCATCCTCAGTCCAATGGTTGGCTGTAAGTATCTGCAACTGTCTGAGTTAGTTGCTGGTATAGCTTATCGGAGGACTACAATGCTATGCTCCTGTCTGCAAGCATAACATGGCATCAGTAATAGTGTCAGGGTTTGGTGCCCATATATGGAAGGAATTCCAATTTGGGCTGATCACTGGCTGTCATTTTATTCAGTTTCTGCTCCATCTTTTTCCCTGCATTTCTTCTAGACAAGAACAATTCTGGGTCAAAAAGTCTGAAAGTGGGTCTGTCATCCCACCCCACAATTATAGGCCCTGTTTATCTGCTGGAGGTAGTCTCTTCAGGTTCATTTTCCCCATTGTTGCGTATTTCAGCTAAGGTCTTCACCATTCAGTCCTGGTAGCCTTTAGCATCCCATGTCTCTCTGGGACATTATGGCAGTTTCCTTCATTCTCCTTCCTAAGCAGCTGCATGAAAATTTACTCATTTGGCTGTCTAGACTTCTCTTCGTCTGCTCCCATGCCTAATCCTGCCCCCTTTTCCCCTCCAATTCCCCTCTCTCACTCAGGTCCCTCCCTCCCTCTTCCTCCCATGATTACTTTGTTACTTTTCCTAAGTGAGATTGAAGCATCCTGACTTGGGACTTCCTTCTTGTTAAACGTCTTACAGTTGTGGGTTGTATCATGGATGTTCTGTACAGTTTGACTAATATCCACTTATAAATTAGTACATATTATGCAGGTCCTTTTGGGCCTGGGTTAACAAACTTAAAATGATATTTTCTAGTGCCATCTATTTTCCTGCAAAATTCATGATGTCCTTGTTTTTGATAGCTGAATAATATTTCATTGTGTAAATCAACCACATTTTCTGTATCCATTCTTAGGTAGAAGGATATATGGGTTGTTTACAGTTTCTTCCTATCATGGACACAGGTACTAAGAATATAGTAGAACACATGCCCTTGTGGTATGGTGGGATATATTTTCGGTATATTTCCAGGAACAGTACAACTGGGTATTCAGGTACAAGTATTTACAATTATCTGAGGAACTGCCAGATTGATTTTTAGAGTAGTTGTACCAGTTTGCAATCCCAAGAGCAAAGGAAGAGTGTTCCTCTTTCTCCTTATCCTTGCAGGTATGTGCTGTCAATTGGGTTTTTTATTTTAAGCATTCTGATTGGTGTAGTGTGGAATAACAAGGGGGTTTTGATTTGCATTTTTCTGATGACTATGAACATTGATCATTTCTTTAAATGCTTCTAGGCCATTCAATGTTCTTCTGTTGAGAATTCTGTTTAGCTCTTTACCCCATTTTTAATTGTGTTATTTGGTTTTTGAGTCTAAGTTCTTGAGTTCTTTATATATTTTGGATATTATACCTCTATCAGGTTTAGTGAAACTCTTTTCCCAATCTGTAGTTTGCCATTTAGTTCTATTGGCATTGTCATTTGCCTTACAGAAGGCAGTTTCATGAAGCACCATTTGTCAATTGTTGATCTTAGAGTCTAAGTCATTAGTGTTTCACTTAGGACAATTTCCCCTGTGCCAATGTGATCAAGGCTAGTTCCTACTCTCTCTTCTGTTATATTTAGGGATCCTGGTTTTATGTTGAGTTCCTTGATCCACTTAGACTTGAGGTTTGTGCAAGCTGATAAATATGGAACAATTTGAATTCTTCTTCTTGCAGACCAGTTAGACCAGCACCAATTGTTGAAGATGATTTTGTTTTTCTACTTTAAAGTTTAGGGTTCTTTGTCAAAGGTCAAGTGTCCATAGGTATGTGTGTTAATTTCTGGTTCCAAAATTCTAGTCCATTGATTGACCTTTCTGACTCTGTACCAATACCATGTAGGCTTATTTGTTTGTTTGTTTGTTTTTAACACTATTGCTCTAGTACACATTGAGGTCCGGTATGGTGATTCCCCCAGAAGTTCTTTTATTGTTGAAAATTATTTTCACTATTCTGGGGTTGTTTTAATTTTTCATTAGTACTTGATCACTGCTCTTCCCTTGTCTGTGAAGAATTATGTTGGAATTTTGATGGCACTTGCATTACATATGTAGATTGATTTGGTAGAAAGGCCATTTCTACTACATTAATCATATCAATCCATGAGCCTGAGTAATCTTTTTATCTTCTGAGGTCTTCTTTGATTTTTTTTTTTCTTCATGAACTTCAGGTCCTTGTCATATATACCTCCACTTGCTTGGTTGGAGTTACACTAATATATTTCATATTAATATTTCATATTAATTATTGTTATTATGAAGGATGTTGTTTTCATTATTTCTTTTTCATCCCATTTAAATTTTGTATAAAGGAAGGCTACTGATTTGAGTTCATTTTATATCCATCCACTTTGCTGAAGTTGTTTATCAGCTGTATGTGTTCTCTGATCTAGTTTTTGGGGTCATTTATATATGCTATCATATCATGTGCAAATAGTGATATCTTGACTTCTTCCTTTCCAGTATGTATCCCCTTGATATCCTTTGGTTTTCTAATTGTTCTAACTAGAATTTCAAGTACTATATTGAATAGATAGGGAGAGAGTGGACAGCTTTGTCTTGTCCCAGATTTTAGTGGGGTTCCTTTAATTTCTCTCCATTTAACATGATCTTGGTTGTTAGTTTGCTGTATATTGCTTTAATTATGTATATGTATGTGCAATGAATTCCTGGTCTTTCCAACATTTTTAACATGAAGGGGCATTGTATTTTGTTAAAGGCTTTTTACAGCATCTCATGTGATAATCATGTGATTCCGTTTTTTATTAGATATTTTCTTTATTTACATTTCAAATATTATCCCCTTTCCTAGTTTCCCCTCTGAAAATCCCCTATCCCATCCCCCCTCCCACTGCTCCCCAATCCACCCCCTCCTGCTTCCTGGCCCTGGAATTCTCCTATACTGCGGCATAGAACCTTCACGGGACCAAGGGCCTCTCCTCCCATTGATGACCACCTAGGCTTTCCTCTGCTACATATGTTCATACATGGCTAAAGCCATGAGTACCACCATGTGTTTTCTTTGATTGGTGGTTTAGCTCTCTGGGGATACTGGTTAGTTCATATTGTTGTTCCTCCTGTGGGGCTGCAAATCACTTCAGATATTTGGAAACTTTCTCTAGCTCCTCCTTTGGGCACCCTGTGCTATATCCAATGTATGACTGTGAGCATCTACTTCTTTATTTGTCAGGCACTGGCAGAGCCTCTCAGGAGACAGCATTATCAGGCTCCTGTTCCCAAGCTCTGGTTTGCATCTGCAATAGTGTCTGGATTTGGTGGTTGTTTATGGAATGGATCCCCAGTTGGGGTAGTCTCTGGCTGGTTATTCCTTCAGCCTCTGCTCTGAATTTTTTCTCTGTAACTTCTTCCATGGTTATTTTGTTCCCTCTTGAAGAAGGATTGAAGTATCCACACTTTGGTCTTCCTTCTTCTTGAGATTCATGTATTTTGCAAATTTTAACTTAGTAATTCTGAGCTTCTGGGCTAATATCCACTTATCAATAAGTGCGTATAATTTGTGTTCTTTTGTGATTGGGTTACCTCACTCGGGGTGATATCCTCCAGATCCATCAATTTGTCTAAGAATTTCATAAATTCGTTGTTTTTAATAGCTGCATAGAGATCCACTGTGCAAATATACCACATTTTTTGTACACATTTCTCTGTTGAGAGACATCTGAGTTCTTTCCAGCTTCTAGATATTATAAATAAGGGTGCTATGAACATAGTGGAGCATGTGTTCTTATTACATGTTGGAGTATCTTATGTACCCCAAAATGATATTTCTGGGATCTTGGGTAACCAAACTGATTTCCAGAGTTGTTGTACCAGCTTGCAATCCCACCAGCAATCAAGAGGAGGAGTGTTCCTATTTTTCCACATCCTCACCAGGATCTGCTGTCACCTGAGTTTTTTAATTTAGCCATTCTGATTGTTGTGTGGTGGAATCTCAGGGTTGTTTTAATTCCATATAAGTTTTATAGCAATATCTCTGATGTTCATACAGCTTTATTTTTTTTTCCATTTTTTATTAGGTATTTAGCTCATTTACATTTCCAATGCTATACCAAAAGTCCCCCTTACCCACCCACCCCCACTCCCCTACCCACCCACTCCCCCCCTTTGGCCCTGGCGTTCCCCTGTACCGGGGCACACAAAGTCTGCGTGTCCAATGGGCCTCTCTTTCCAGTGATGGCCGACTAGGCCATCTTTTGATACATATGCAGCTAGAGTCAAGAGCTCAGGGGTACTGGTTAGTTCATAATGTTGTTCCACCTATAGGGTTGAAGATCCCTTTAGCTCCTTGGGTACTTTCTCTAGCTCCTCCATTGGGAGCCCTGTGATCCATCCATTAGCTGACTGTGAGCATCCACTTCTGTGTTTGCTAGGCCCCGGCATAGTCTCACAAGAGACAGCTACATCTGGGTCCTTTCAGTAAAATCTTGCTAGTGTATGCAATGGTGTCAGCATTTGGAAGCTGATTATGGGGTGGATCCCTGGATATGGCAGTCTCTACATGGTCCATCCTTTCATCTCAGCTCCATACTTTGTTTCTGTAACTCCTTCCATGGGTGTTTTGTTCCCACTTCTAAGGAGGGGCATAGTGTCCACACTTCAGTCTTCATTTTTCTTGAGTTTCATGTGTTTAGGAAATTGTATCTTATATCGTGGGTATCCTAGGTTTTGGGCTAGTATCCACTTATCAGTGAGTACATATTGTGTGAGTTCCTTTGTGATTGTGTTACCTCACTCAGGATGATGCTCTCCAGGTCCATCCATTTGGCTAGGAATTTCATAAATTCATTCTTTTTAATAGCTGAGTAGTACTCCATTGTGTAGATGTACCACATTTTCTGTATAAAGATTGTGACACCTCCAGAAGTTCTTTTATTGTACAGGATTAGCTCTCCTGACCTTTTGTTTTACCACAGGAAGTTGAATATTGTTCATTTCAAATCTGTGAAGAATGTTCTTGGTATTGTGATGGGGATTACTTTGAAGCCATAGATTTTTGGAAGAAACTCCTTTTGACTAGGTTAATGGTACCACTATGTGAGCTTATTCTACCAGAATGGTTAATTCTATCACTATGTGAGCATGGTAACTTCTGGTAACTTCTTAAATTTTCTTCTTCTAAGAAACTTATCATCATACAAGTCTACCACTTGCTTGGTTGGAGTTACACTATGATATCTTTTATTGTTTGTTGGTATTTGAAAGATTTTGTTTCTCAGCATATTTGTCATTTTTTATTGTAAGGCTAAGGATTACTTTTATATTTTAGTTAATCTAGTATCCATCTCCTTCATTAAATGTGGTTTCAAACTTCTGAAATTTTATGGTAGAAATATTCTACTTGCTTATATATACAATGATTTCATCTGAGAATATTGAGTCAATAATTCATTCCTTTTGAATTTATATTGACTTGATCTCCTTTCAGTGTCTATTTTTGTAGCTTGAACTTCAGCTACTATGTTTTATAGATATAAATGAAGTAGACATCTTTTTTTGTCTATTTCCTAAGATTACTAAAACATGTTAATATTTTCTCTATTAAATTTGATATAGGATATATTCTTAGTTGAAATTACCTTTACAGTTTAGGTATGTTCCTTGTATCTCTGATCTCACAAATATTTTTATATGAATGCATGCTGGACTTTACCAAAGGTTTATCATGACCTAAAGATATGATCATGTGTGTTCTTCTTTCAGTTTGTTTATATTGTGGGTTACATTGACATACATTCATATTTTGAAACATGTCTGCATTGGTAGTATGAAACCAACTTGATCACATTAAATGATCTTTCAGATATGATTTTTAATTTTGTTTGTATTTTGTTGAGTATATTTACAACATAATGAGGGAAACTGATGTGTAAATTTCTTTATTGATTATTTGTATGGTTTGCTTTACAGGGAAATAATTACCATATAAACAATATTATGAAATACTGACAGCGCTGTGATCATTATGGCAGGTTCCTGATTTCCACAGAACATATTTTAGGATTTAAATGATTCAGTGGAAATCATTAGTGATTAAGTTGTCTCTGACTTTCACAGCTGATGGAATTCTCACAACATTTATTCACTTCTTTATGTCTGTTTAGTGCCTTCACTTTCATGCATGACAGACTGTAAAAACTGAAAGCTAGAAAACCACTTTTCTTCTTTAGTTGTTTTTGGTCTTAAAAATCATATCACAGGGAAAGTCAAACTATCACTTGTAACAGAGAGACCTGGGTTCTGATGTTGACCAAAGGTCACAGCTGTGATTTTTGCTGGAATTTTAGGACCAGTTTTCATTTTTCCATTATGTTTCAGACATAAAATATCATGAAAATAATAACCTAGTATGGACATGCAAGCCAGTGTGTAATGTGGTTCTCTAGGATGCAGAATTCACTGTGTTCAGTCAATTGCTGCACACATCTGCAGGCAGTAAAATCAGAAATTCAAAATTGTGCTGGGACACAGGTTATTTTGAAATAAGACAAGGCCATGAAATAAATCAAATGAAATCAAATAAAAATTTCTTTGGGCATTGCATATGTATATAGCCTCTTGAATTTGTAATGATTAAATCTCCATCACTTCTTGCTACAACTTTATGCATGCTGATGGTGTGCATTATTAGAGCATGTTAGAGACATTCACATTCAGACACAAAAATTGAACAGGAACCTCAGCCTTGGGGCCTTACAATGGCCTCTGATGGAGAATGGGGTATATGGGCTCTCAGAAAGAGTTAAATGCAAATAAAGACAAAGCAGCTTTTAGACTCTGACATAGGCAGAGACAAGATGGTAAGAATACCTTGTTCTTCACACATCCCAACAACTTGTACTGCGGCTTTTACTTGTCTTGAAATGTTAAACATTTTAAATTTACAAAGTTACACTTAAACCAAAGAAAATTTCTTGGAAACCCCCTCCATTCTAGAATACAGAAACCAATCTGAACTCTAAGATTTGAATCTTCACATCACAGGAATTCACATTTAAATACTATTTTTTCCGAATATATAGGGTACATTATCTTCCTTCCCCTTGTTCTGGTGAAACAATCATCCCACTGCTCTTCAGGGAGTAACTTTGTCCATCTTCAGTAAATCTGCAAATATTGTTTTTTAGATCCCTCTCCCTTGCACTGGACATAACCTATGGTAATTAATTTATAATCAGATCTAGGGAATCTTCAGACTTGGGTTCTTAGTAAAGAAAAGATCTACTAGTTTTGACAAGATTAGAAACAACGAGGATGTCTGGAGATGAACGGTTAGGGTTGTCCTATCCAATGTCAAGTGGCATCTGGGAGTACATTTATTAATTTTTTTTTAACTTTGAGTTCTATGGTGACCTATAACTTAGAAAAATATATTTAGTATTGGATAGTGTAGTCATTCCAAATGAACAGAGAGAAGGCCTGACTTCCTTTATGTATTTGTTATTTTCTGTGTTGATATAAACTAAATCCACCATATTCATTGTTATAGGCAATATTTTTCAACTGAGGCACACTTCAGCCCCTCACTGTGGGAAAGTAGTTGATGCTCTACATAGAACCAGATTCCAACCCTCTTTTTGCTGTATTCCATGTTAAGGTCTTTCAATGATTTATGTGCTCTTGTGAATTACATAATATTATTTCTGCTTCCATCAACTATGCTGAATTTTTAGGATCTTGTCTATGTTATTTTCTGACAACCTACATTGACCCCACTCACACATACACATACATACACACACACACACACACACACACACACATCCCACACACACACGTACAATATGAATTTATTATACACATACACACCACACACACACACACACACACACACACACACACACACATATATATATATATATATATATATATATGTAATTAAACAGTGTTTAAAACTGAGTCAATTTAGTGTTACTTAGATGTATATTTGTTTATTATTGACCAGTAGGTTTTGGACAAGCCAGTTGAAGATGTACATGGGAACAATTGGTTTTTTAACAGAAAGCAGCCACTATTGCTAGAAGGAACACAGAGATATAAAAGAAGGATTTTCTCAAGAATAACTGACTGTAGAGTATATTCTTGGTACAGTGATGTCTACCTGAAGATGAGTTGTTGCATACACACATACACACACACACACACACACACACACCACAAAAATAAACAAAAACTCTCATGTGTTTTATTCATATTATGTCTATTTGACATCAGCTACTATGAAATGGTAATAGTATACATGAATTGTGAAAATACCTCCTCTTGACTTGTCAGCAATCAAGTATAGAGGGCATTTTTTAAAATATTAATAGATATGGTAGCACCCAGGGCAGTATGGCAGTTGCCAAATCTAAGTACATAGTCATGTGTTGTACAGTGAACCAGATTTTGCAAGCCATGAGGAGCAATGCATGAATCCAAAATCTTCCATGGCCTCTTCAAGTCTAAGAAGAGCTGACTCTTAAAAGCTGACTCTCAGTAGAGTCTACTATGTTCTTTGCTCTTAAGAGCTGACTCTCAGTAGAGTCTACTATGCAACAAGTGTCTTTACTAAATATAAAATTGTTTTCAGTAGAAATCTATTTCAGATTTTAGAAAATTGGCATACTCTTCTTTTGGAGGGAGGATAGACACACACACACACACACACACAATCTTGGGATGCTCATATAGACATGTGTATTATAATATTGTCTGTCCTATGTAAGCTGTGGAATGTTCTTAGTAAGTGTGAGAAAAACTTGAACAGATGATGAAGTATTCAGTGGAACTCAGACGAGTTTTATTTTCATCTTCTACTGCTGTTGAGCTTCCTTTGGCTTTCTCCATTTACTGTCTTCTGGTTCTTAACCTAACATCCCTCTCTGACCTGGTAGACTGAAGCCAAAATAAACCATTCCCCGCTACGGGTTTTTTGGTCATGTTGATATTAATTGCAGCAAAAGACAAACTAGGACATGTAACATAAAGACTTGGAAAATAATGTTGACAGGGTCCTAAAATAGAAGAATGTAATATCCTTTCTCAAGTTGTCCTTTGCACTCAATTTCTCAAAGGAGGAAAAGTAAAAAAAAAAATAGTTTTGATGTCAATATGTGCAATGTTTTATATAAAACCCACACTCACACATGTGTCTAAAAAAGTAATGTTAGTAAATGAATGAGTGAATGAATGAATCAATAAATTAATGAAGATTTTCTTAAACATCCCAAACTCTATTTCAAACAAAACACAGCAGAACGACCAGGAATTCGCTGACATGAGACACCTTTTAAGAGCTTCATCAATGGACAGAGCTTATATCAAAACTAAAGCCATCAGCAATCATCATACTAGTTCTCTGGATTGTGTTAGTCTTTCTATTTTTAAGAAATAAGGTTCATATATTATTCATTTGCATGTATAATGCTATGACAAAAATGTAACAATATATGTTTGTCTTCAACAGCAACTTGATTTCTTAACCAATGAGGCAGAAACACTGATCATTGTGTCCTCACTATAAAATTGAGACTCAAAGCACCTGTGTGCATCTCCAACAGAAGAGGTCAAACAGATAAATTCCCAAAGCTCACGATCATGACAGATGAATTTCTGTGGATAGAAGGGATACCATTCCCTACAGTTTACTACTCACAAGAAATCATAAGAGAAGTACGTGACAGGTTTGTGGTAAGGGATGAAGACACGATCATAGTGACTTATCCAAAATCAGGTATGTATAATGTTTTTCTCTTCTGGTCGAGGATTGAAGCAAGGATTTTGTGCTTGCTAAGCAACTACTTTTCATTTGGCTGTATGTAAAGACCCAATCATGTCAGGAATTAGGAAAGTGAACTATCAACTCCAGAACTATGGCAGTGTCTTTACTCACTCAAAGAATAAAGGCTGCCTCCTTCTACCTAGCTGTGATCTTTAACTTGGGGGTAACAAACCTTCTAATTCAAGCAGACAGATCCTGTGTGATAGTGTGATATGGCAAAGTGACAGCTCAGGAGAACTTAGAAAGAATTAGTAGAGTCCATATCAACAGATGCAGAGGTAAAGAGTGATTCTCAAGCTCTGTTAATGAAGATATGGGCCTATTTATAAAAACAACAACAACAACAAAAAACAAACAAACAAACAAACAAACAAAAAAAAAAGAAACCTTATAACATGATTAGTTTTAATGCAAGTGTAACCAGTGAAGTAATCAGTAACTGTATTTCATTTTCTAATGATAGTCTTCAATAACAACACAGAGAAACTAAGATTTACTTCAAGCTATATCATTAGCAGAGCAGTTAAATGGGATACCTAATCTGTATACCTCCCATCCAGTTCCCTTGATTCTTGCACATTTTGGTGAATCTGGCTCCTACAGCATTAGGTGTGTTTCCATGATTTCACTGGATGACTTCCATATGGCTCTAAATAGTCTATCTTATTGGATGATCAGAAACATGTTCTCTATCTATCTATCTATCTATCTATCTATCTATCTATCTATCTATCTATCTATCTCTGTGACAACCCAGCTTATTCTAACTTCTGAAAACCCATTGGATTATCAGCATTTATTGACAAGTCAGATAATAAATGTTAAGAGTTGTTTAAACAATCCTGAGAAAAGACACTCTTAGTGTAAGAATTACAATGCCACACCCAGATTTAAACAAGATGTATGCACATTTAAACAACACATGGGTAAACTTTACACAGTGTATAAAAAATTTATGCATTCCACAGTGCAAGAAACCACTCCTAAATGGAAATAAATTGAAGGAATGTACTGCTAATAAATGAATAACAATTGGAGAGTAGGGTCTGGAACAAGGCCTGGAAAATTTGAGGAACTACAAGGACATGGCAGGGAGTTAATAGTAGCATTTCACAATATACAAATTTTGAGGACAGTAGTATGAGGGTTGGATGAAGATTATAATCAAATCCAATAGGAATAATTGAAAGAAATATTTGTGAACCAGCAAGAAAGATCAGTTTTTAAGAGCACTGAGTGCTATTTCAGAGGAACAAATTCGCTGATTGCCACTTGATTTGCACAAACTATGCAGTGCTCAGTTTACTTTCCACCCTCTTGTTGCCTACATGGCATAGAATACATTTGCAACACAAACATATCAAGACATCTAATTGAAAATATAATATAATATGTGGGCTAGAGAAATGGGTCAGGATTTCAGAAAACTATCTTATCTTGTAGAAAACTCTATACTGACAGTAGAGTTCACATGAATCATCAACTCCAGTTGAAAAAGATCAGATACCTGTTCTCATCTCTGAAATTCTGTCACATGTGGCAAATATACATACACTTGGGCACAAATAAACATAGACATAAAATAAAATTAATAAATATTTATGTGTCAAATTTAGTTAAAATAGATTTTGAAGTGAAATTTAGCTGTACATGCCTAAAATTCCAGCAACTGAGTGTCAAGGAGACCTAGAATTAAAAACCATCTGTGTTCTATGAAAATCATCCATGTGACCTAAAGATAACCATTGACATCACCAGAGACATGTATGGCATAACCTAGTGCAGACATTTTTTTAGACATATGGCATTCCTAGAGCTGATGATGAAGCTCATTTTGTAGAGTGCTTCTTGAATATGGACTTGTTCAATTTCTAGAAGAGGTTAAACTGGTCAAAGTTTTACAAGAGAGAAATCCTACAATTAAGCATGTGGAGGAATGCGGAATTGCAACATAAATAGTGCCTACATTGAGAGTTCCATGAAAACCAAGTTTATATAAGACAGCATATGTAACAGAGAGAGGAAAAGGGAGAGGGAGAGAGCCAGATAGAGAGAGAGCCATACAGAGAGACAGTGAGAGGAGGAGGACTATAATTTCTTCTTGGAACTGTCTACAATGCTAGTTTTATATTTTTGTGAGTTCTGTTGAAATGGCTGACCAGTTTTCCTTTTCATTCAGGAACCCACTGGTTGAATGAAATTGTCTGCTTGATTCTGACCAAGGGAGATCCCACATGGGTCCAATCTACAATTGCCAATGAGCGCACACCATGGATAGAATTTGAAAATAACTATAGAATACTAAACAGCAAGGAGGGTCCACGTCTCATGGCCTCTCTCCTTCCCATCCAACTATTTCCAAAGTCTTTCTTCAGTTCTAAGGCAAAGGTCAGTGCTGAAGTATCCAGATCAGTTTGGCCAATACTTATGAACTCTTTTATTTTATTTTTGTTTTAAATTATGTATATGCATATATAGGTACTTATATGTACACACACTCTGCAGATTCTTGAGAACCAGAAGTTTGTGACAAGTTTTCCAGAACTGGAGTTATTCTTCATTATGAGATGCTTTGTAGTTGTGCTGGGAAATGATCCTATCTTCTTTAATAGCAGCACCTTATTTACTCACTGGACCATTGTTGTGAACATTTATGTGCCTACCTTGTCTACCCTTGTCATGGGAAATTGTTGAAGTACTCATATATAACTAGACTTGCTCTGCTACATTGTTAAATTTCTTACTTCCTTTTCTATTTTGGGTGTTTCCTGAGAATTTCAGGCTTTAGTTGATAGTGGTTTATAGATCACAATCAGATAACATGGTGAACAAACATCAAGCCTGGAGAATCTTTGGAAGATTTCATCCCAATAAATTGGTGATGTGGAAAATTAGTATTATACTGTCACAACCACTTTTTGAATAATAAATACTTCTTTTGTGTGTGCACCCAAGCATGTACACATATGTGCGATTATATAGGATGTGTCCTTGCATGTGTATGTGTATTTCTGTGCTGACTTTATCCTCATCTGTGGATGATGGAGGTAGATGTAGGACAACTTCCTTAAGCACTCACTTCTTTACATTTTTGAGAGTGTGTCATTCCTCAAGTCACTCAGATCTCATTTACTCTGGTAGTCTAGCTAACTAGTAAAGTCCTATTATCTGCCTCTCTTCAACCCTCTCCTAGTGTCTACAACTGGCACAGAAAGAAATTTACTAACTGAGATATTTCACTAGATCACAAATAGCCAAGGTTCATAAATTAATTTAACTTAATAACTCAAATAGATAATCTTATTTAATTTTAGTAAGTATATATATGTATATATATACATGTATAAATAGATACTAAGTTAATAATTTTAAAATATATTTATTGAACTTACATTCAATTACTACTTTCATGTGAATCAAAACACCACTATTATTGTTGTTCATTTTATAAACCATGTATTCATATATCAGAATTTAAATGCTCGAGATTGCTATATGTAAGAACTGTTATTACATCCACCAAGTCCAGCTGCCTGTTGAGATTAAAGGCATCCAATTATTATGTGTGACTAAGAGAGAATCATAAGAACCAACCAGGGATACTGAGATCTAACACAGCATGGGTCACTATTAGAAGTGCAACTGGGATATGTTACAGGACAATTTTGTATATATGTAAAGTGAAACGAATATTTATGAAATCCATTTAACTTTTGAAAGCTTATTAAAGATTTACTCATCTTGTGGGCATAATAAAGAATGACCATATTCTTGACTCTCTGTTATAAAATTGCTACATTCAAGGGAAATTTAGCATAATAATTTGTTTAATATACAAAGTAACCAACTGTTAAGAGATCATAGTGTGGCTGTTATCTTGGTACATGACCAGATCCTAGTATTGGGAGGTATTGGAAAGATCAGTGCTTCAACTCACTTCTGTGGCATACTTGAGAACTCTCTACAGTATATGAGATCCTGTAACACAAAACATGCATGCTTGCACACATACACACACACACACACACACACACACACACACACACACACACTCACCAATGTGGGAAATCCATCAATATATAGAAGGGATATTATTAAATTACTTTGGAAATTAAAATGGAAGCATTGAAAATTGAGTGCATATGTTTTCATTGTCTCACTTTATATTGAAGGTGATTTATCTCATCAGAAATCCCAGAGATGTTCTTGTGTCAGGCTATCACTACTTCAATGCTCTAAAACAGGGAAAGGAACAAGTGCCATGGAAAATATATTTTGAGAACTTTTTGCAAGGAAAATGTAAGTATGCTGTGTTTTGTTGATAGAGAAATGTCAATCTTTTGATATGTCTGGACCCAATCAGAACTCTGTGACACACAGACTATGAACCACATCACCACTGCATAGGAGGAGATTGGGTGAGTTACAGGACTGCAGTCCATCCTTGGATTTCCTCATGATTAAACAGTCCATAGATTCCTCTATTTCTGATATTTAATTATATACAGGAGCACACACATTCCAAGCAATTTTCTTTCACCAGCTACAACCCCAGCACTACAATCTATGTCTTGCTTTGAGAAAGGATCTCACTATGAATCCCAGGTTGAACTTGAACTTACTCTGCAGATATATCCCAGATTTATCTGGATTAATTTCTAATTTGACAAGACAAATGAAGGACTATAAATATTCCTAAACTAGCATCTTTTTGATACTTTTGACACTTTGCTCACTCTGGTGCTTAAGAATAAAAATATGTAAGATAAAGATAATATGGACCATAAAGAGAGGGCTCAGAATTAAAGAGTGCTTCCCACACAACCAAGAGGGCCTGAGTGCATCCTATAAGCTGGTGTGATATTCCAAACACATTTGCCCTGAGGCTAGAGAATAAGAAAAGAGAGGTAGGAGGATGCTGAGTGTTGTTAGTTGTTTTTCTTTTGCTGTGAAAAATGGCTTGGCTGAGACAACTTATATAAACTTTTTAATTTGGGGTAATCATCCCAGAGAGATGAGTGTCCATGCTGAGAGAACTGAGCATCAGAAGCAAGAAGCTGAGACTTACATCCATGAGCAAAAACCATTAATGATAGATAACTCATTGAATATGGATATGTGTTTTAAAACCTCAAAATACATCCCACTTGTCATTCTTACTCCAGCAAGGACAATCCTTCAAATTCTACCCAAACAACATTACCAACTTGGATGCAAGTATCAAAACATCTGAGACTATTGGAGCCCTCACATTTGGGGTTTCTGGTTACAGCATGGCTGAGAAATCCAAGAGCTAAACTTATGAAATGACACTTCCAAATAGGAATGAGACTAAGATCCATAAACTGAACATACCACTTACTTTTCCATCTTCTTCCCAGTGTACACAGGCAAAAACATCCATTCACAAACAGACAACACATGTGGCCATACATTATATATAGCAAGAATCAGTAAAATACTGTTTCTACAAAAAGAGTAATATAGAATTAAATTTTTTTGAAAACAGTAAAGTAGAACCAAACATGACAAAGGACAGTATATGTGTAACAGAATGTGATGATTTGTATATGCTTAGCAACACCATTAGGAGTTGTGGTCTTGGTAGAGTAGGTTTGCCACTGTGGAAGACAAATAAAGAGGTGGATGCTCTCAGCTAACCATTGGACTAAGCACGGGGTCCCCAATGGAGGAGTTAGAGAAAGGACTAAAAGAGCTGATGGGGTTTGCATCCCCATAGGAAGAACAACAATATCAACCAACCATGCTCCTAGAGCTCCCAGGGACTAAGTCACCAACCAAGTAGTACATATGGAGGGACCAAAGCTCCAGCCACACATGTAGCAGAGGAAGGCCTTGTCTTACATCAATGGGAGGACAGGCTGTTGATCATGTGAGGCTCAATGGATAATCCAGTGTAGGGGAATTTGAGGGTGGGGATGCAAATGTGGATAGGTGTATAAGGGAATACCCTCATAGAAGTGGGGGAGGGACGATGGGTAGGGTCTTCTGGGGGGGCAGGAAAGGGGATAAAATTTGAAATGTAAATAAATCCAATTTAAAAAATAAAATTGATCTTGGTGCCTGGATCCCTCAGAGAATAGTCTGCACAGGTGAGAGTGTGAACGATAGAAGCTAACAACTTCTGGGACACATGGAAGCCACACAGCTTCTGGGGCATGCCACGATTCAGGCTCCAGGCATCCAGGAACCTTCTGTGCCAGAGGAGAGGTGTCTGCCCCGCCTGGAAGGGATTTGCCGGAGCACCTGGTGGAGCCATATTGGTTCCCAGATCCCTCAGAGACTAGTCTGCACAGGTGAGAGTGGGGATTACAGAAGCTAACAGCTTCTGGGACAGGCAGAAGCAACACAGCTTCTGAGACAGGCCCTGTTTCAGGCCTTCATCTTCTGCCAGGAGGCAGGTCCAAAAGTCAGATATCTGTGCACCTTCCCTGGAGGAGGAGAAATTGCCTGCAGAGAGTACTCCGCCCACTGAAACTCAGGAGAGAGCTAGTCACCCACATCTGCTGATAGAGGCTAACAGAATCACAGAAGGAATAAGCTCTAACCAGAGGCAACTGAAACAACTAATTCCAGAGATTATCATATGACTAATGCAAACATAAGAATCTTACTAACAGAAACCAAGACCACTTACCATCATCAGGACCCAGCACTCCCACCTAAGCCAGTCCTGACACACCTGAAAAAGCTAGACCTAGATTTAAAAGCATATCTCATGAAGATGGTAGAGAACATCAAGAAGGACTTTAATAACTCACTTAAAGAAATACAGGAGAACACTGCTAAAGAGGTACAAGTCCTTAAAGAAAAAACAGGAAAACACAACCAAACAGGTAGACGTCCTAAAAGAAAAACAGGAAAACACAACCAAAAAGGTGATGGAATTGAACAAAACCATACTAAAACTAAAAAGGGAAGTAGACACAATAAAGAAAAACCAAAGTGAGGCAACTCTGGAGATAGAAACCCTAGGAAAGAAATCTGGAACCATAGATGTGAGCATCAGCAACAGAATACAAGAGATGGAAGAGAGAATCTCCGGTGCAGAAGATTCCATAGAGAACATGGGCACAACAATGAAAGAAAATGCAAAATGCAAAAAGATCCTAAGTCAAAACATCCAGGAAATCCAGGACACAATGAGAAGACCAAACCTACGGATAATAGGAGTAGATGAGAATGAAGATTTTCAACTTAAAGGGACAGCAAATATCTTCAACAAAATTATAGAAGAAAACTCCCCAAACCTAAAGAAAGAGATGCCCATGAACACACAAGAAACCTACAGAACTCCAAATATACTGGACCAGAAAAGGAATTCCTTCCAACACATAATAATCAGAACAACAAATACGCTAAATAAAGATAGAATATTAAAAGCAGTAAGGGAAAAAGGTCAAGTAACTTATAAAGGCAATTCTATTAGAATCACACCAGACATTTCACCAGAGACTACGAAAGCCAGAAAATCCTGGAAAGATGTTGTACAGACACTAAGAGAACACAAATGCCAGCCTAGGCTACTATACCCAGACAAACTTTCAATTACCATAGATGGAGAAACCAAAGTATTCCATGACAAAAGCAAATTCACATAATATTTTTCCACAAATCTAGCTCTTCAAAGGATAATAACAGAAAAAAAAAACAATACAAGGACAGAAACTATGCCCTAGAAAAAGCAAGAAAGTAATCCTTCAACAAACCTAAAAGAAGATAGCCACAAGAACAAAATGCCATCACTAACAACAAAAATAACTGGAAGCAACAATTATTTTTCCTCAATATCTCTTAATATCAATGGACTCAATTCCCCAATAACATGACATAGACTAACACACTGGCTACACAAACAGGACCCAACATGTTGCTGCTTACAGAAAACCATCTCAGGTAAAAACACAGACACTACCTCAGAGTGAAAGGCTGAAAAACAATTTTCGAATCAAATGATCTGAAGGAAAAGCTGGAGTAGCCATCCTAATATCGAATAAAGTCGACTTCTGACAACAAGTTATCAAAAAAGACAAGGAGGGGCACTTCATACTCATGAAAGGTAAAATCTTCCAAGAGGAACTCTCAATTCTGAATATCTATGCTCCAAATGCAATTGCAGCCACATTCATTAAAGAAACTTTAGCAAAACTCAAAGCACACCTTGCACCTCACACAATAATAGTAGGAGACTTCAACAGAACACTTTCATCAATGGACAGATCATGGAAACAGAAATTAAAGAGGGACACATGGACACTAACAGAAGTTATGAATCAAATGGATTTAACAAATATATACAGAACATTTTATCCTAAAACAAAAGGATATACCTTCTTCTCAGCACCTCATTGTACCTTCTCCAAAATTGACCATATAATTGGTCACAAAACAGACCTCAACAGATAAAAAAATATTGAAAATGTCCCATGCATCCTATCAGGTCAACATGGACCAAGGCTGATTTTCAATAACATCATAAATAATAGAAAGCCAACATTCACGTGGAAACTGAAGAACACTCTCCTCAATGATACCTTGGTCAAGGAAGGAATAAAGAAAGATTTTAAAGACTTTTTAGAGTTTAATGAAAATGAAGCCACAACATATCCAAATTTATGGGACACAATGAAAGCATTTCTAAGAGGAAAACTCATAGCTCTGAGTGCCTCGAAAAAGAAACTAGAGAGAGCACACACTAGCAGCTTGACAACACACCTAAAAGCTCTAGAACAAAAGGAAGCAAATTCACTCAAAAGGAGTAGATGGCAGGAAATAATCAAACTCAGGAGTGAAACCAACAAAGTGCAAACAAGAAGAACAATTCAAAGAATCAACCAAAGGAAGAGCTGGTTCTTTGACAAAATCAACAAGATAGATAAACCCTTAGCCAGACTCACTAGAGGGCACAGGGACAGCATCATAATTAACAAAATCAGAAATAAAAAGTGACACAAAACAACAGATCATGAAGAAATCCAAAACACCATCAGATCCTTCTACAAAAGTCTATACTCAACAAAAGTGGAGAACCTGGATGAAAAGGACAAATTTCTAGACAGATACCAGGCCAAAGTTAAATCAGGATCAGGTTTATTAGCTAAACAGTCCTACATCCCCTAAAGAAATAGAAGCAGTCATCAGTAGTCTCCCAACCAAATAAAGCCCAGGACCAGATGGGTTTAGTGCAGAGTTCTATCAGACCTTCAAAGAAGATCCAATTACAGTTCTTCACAAACTATTCCACAAAATAGAAGCAGAAGGTACTCTACTCTATTCATTCTATGAAGTCACAATTACTCTGATACCTAAACCACAGAGAGACCCAACAAACACTGAGAACATAAGACCAATTTCCCTTATGAATATCGATGCAAAAATACTCAATAAAATTCTTGATAACCAAATCCAAGAACACATCAAAACAGTCATCCATCCTCAATAAGTAGGTTTCATTCCAGGGATGCGGGGATGGTTTAATATATGGAAATCCATCAATGTAATCCACTTTATAAACAAACTCTGAGACAAAAAACACATGATCATCTCCTTAGATGAGGAGAAAGCATTTAACAAAATCTAACCACCTCTCATGATAAAACTCTTGGAAAAATCAGGAATTCAAGGCCCATACCTAAACATGATAAAAGCAATCTACAGCAAACCAGTAGCCAACATCAAAGTAAATGGTGAGAAACTAGAAGCAATCCCAATAAATTCAGCGACTAGAAAAGGCTGCCCACTTTCTCCCTACCTATTCAACATAGTACTTGCAGTCCTAGCCAGAGCAATTTGAAAACAAAAGGAAATTAAGGGGATACAAATTGGAAAGGAAGAAGTCAAAATATCACTTTTTTCAGATATGATAGTATATAGAAATGACCCTAAAAGTTCAACCAGAGAACTCCAAAACCTGATAAACAGCTTCAGTGAAGTAGCTGCATATAAAATTAACTCAAACAAGTCAATGGCTTTTCTCTACACAAAGGATAAGCAGGATGAGATAGAAATTATGGAAACAACACCCTTCTCAATAGTCACAAATAATATAAAATACCTTGGTGTGACTCTAACTAAAGAAGTGAAAGATCTGTATGATAAGAACTTCAAGTCTCTGAAGAAAGAAATTAAAGAAGATCTCAGAAGATGGAAAGATCTCCCATGCTCATGGATTGGCAGGATCAGTATAGTAAAAATGGCTATCTTGCCAAAAGCAATCTACAGATTTAATGCAATCCCCATCAAAATTCCAACTCAATTCTTCAACCAATTAGAAAGGGCAATCTGCAAATTTATCAGGCAGATTTCTGAGTTTGAGGACAACCTGGTCTACAAAGTGAGTTCTAGGAAAACCAGAACTACACAGAGAAACCCTGTTTCAGAAAAAAAAAAAAAAAAAAAAAAAAAAAAAAAAAAAAAAAAAAAAAAGAGTTGTCTTGGTCATGGTATCTATTCAAATCAGTAAAATCCTAAGAGATAGAATTAGGCTAGGAATCATCTAAAGGAGATATAGAAACACCTCAGCCTTTAAGAGTGCAACCTACTCTTGTAGAGGACAAAATAGAGTCCAAAACCCATGATGGATACTTTAAAGTGTTTGATAACTCCAGCTATATGACTCATGTAAAAGCCTCATGGGGTTCATTGCTTTTGATAGCACACACATATACAGGACCACAGAACAGCTTAGCCAAGGGAATAAGCCAATTTTCTGTGTTAAAAGAGCCTATCTGAGTAGCAAAAATTGAAATCAATTGAGAAAGTCACCTGATGTCACTTTGGACCTCCTTACACATGCATGATCTTGTACCATACTGAAACACACATACATGTGCACCCCAATCAAATTACCATGCAAGAAATTTATCAGAAACACAAAAATGTTTTGGAATAAGATACCAAAATGGAGCTTTCTCCTCAGAATCAGCTGAGGTACTTCTCCAGAAAGAATTATTAAATGCATAGGATGCTTATATGTCCTCTATTGAAATGCCTACTTTTATACACACACACACACACACACACACACACACACACCTGCTGCTGTCACTTTCCTTTTAGTTTTTATGACACCCTGCCCCTTATTTCTGTGAGATTGAGAATATACTGAGATTGACATCACAATTTCCCTTTATATATCTATGTGCATAATCTGTATAATACTGTATGCATAATATGTATAGTATATATAATTTTTATGTAAAATGCCACTTTTGAGTATGCATCCATGCAGTGGACTCTCCGTGAAGGAAGAAGCACTTAACTTTTCATGCAATGTAATTCTTAGGGATTATGTTCATGTCATCATGCTTGGCAACATGCATCTTTAAACACTGAGCTATCTATCAGGCAATAGACACCTGTTGTATATTTTTAATCTCGACGTTCTGGCCTCTTCTGTACAGCATATTTTGGATCATGGTTCGAACATGCATGTGGCTGGATATCCCTGAGGAAAAGAGAAAACATTCTAGTGTTAAGTTATGAACAGCTGAAAAAGGTAACCACCATTTCTATAGTCACCACTGTGCCGCCTATCATCTGACTCCATGTAATAGTCCCTATTACTCAGTGTCCCCAATATACTTACCACATCAATGCTTGGTTTAGGAAGAATCATAAGGGTTACTTATGCTCATTCCACTAGTCTGCTTCTATAGGCTCCTTTACAAGTTCCAGGTTTTTTTTCAGGTCTTTCTAGTTGTAACAACCTAAATTAATTTTCTCATGTGTTAAGGTGCTAAAGATACCTCTACTTGTATTTTCACATATAAATATTTCTGTGATGATGCTAGGGAAGTTTGCCCATTAGGTAAGTATACTTCATTTGCCAGCCATTGAATCCAAGTTAGAATACCCAGCACTGACAGAAAAGTCCAAGAATAACTTTGTATGATTGGAAATTCTTCATTGGAACTGTATATATAGGTAGAGAATTTAAACTCTAAGGTGAGTCTGACAAAAATTGAGTGCAAGTGAGAGCGAGAGCAAGAGATCAAGAGAGCGAGAGAGCGAGAGAGCAAGAGAGCAAGAGCAAGAGAGCAAGAGAGCAAGCGAGAGAGTGAGAGCAAGAGAGAGTGAGAGAGAGCGAGAGAGAGCGAGAGAGCGAGTGAGAGAGAGTGAGAGAGAGCAAGAGAGAGCGAGAAAGCGAGAGAGCAAGAGAGCGAGCGAGAGAACGAGAGAGCAAGAGAGCGAGCGAGAGAGCGAGAGAGCAAGAGAGCAAGAGAGTGAGCCAGAGAGTGAGCGAGAGAGAGAGTGAGAGAGAGCAAGAGAGAGCGAGTGAGAGAGAGCAAGAGAGAGCGAGAAAGCGAGAGAGCAAGAGAGCGAGCGGAGAACGAGAGAGCAAGAGAGCGAGCGAGAGAGCGAGAGAGCAAGAGAGCAAGAGAGCGAGCCAGAGAGTGAGCGAGAGAGAGAGTGAGAGAGAGCAAGAGAGAGTGAGAGAGAGAGAGTGAGAGAGAGAGAGAGAGAGAGAGAGAGAGAGAGAGAGAGAGAGAGAAGCTTTAGGTTCTGTAAGACACTGTTTTTAGAGTATACGAGATTGGTTGGGAAGAAACTCAGTGAGCTTTACTGGACTCTGCATGTGTGTATCCTTAAGAAACCTGTCTCAAAAATAAGCCAAAAAATATCTTCCCATATAACAAGGAGACAAATCAAACCAAACTAAACAAAAAGACAAAACAAACAAACAACAATAACAAAAAGCCTTAGTGCACATTCATCTAATGCACCCCCCCCACCCGACATGCACAAGCACACAATCTTACAAACACTCAAAAATCTAACACACACACACTTCAGGACACACAATGTTGCCCATTAGCCACCATGCAAATTCAGTTATTCGCACTCATAGTTATTCTCCAGTCTCAGCTTCGCACCTCCTCGGCTCACAGACATGGTCCTCCCATAACTCAATGACTGACTTTGTCAGGTCTTCCTGTGCTGCTTCTTGTGGAGTTTTGTCTTAGATTTAGGGTCTCATGGATCCAGGGTAGTCTCCAACTTACTTTGTGTGACTGGGTACCCTTGAACTCTCCATTCTCTCTGTAACTCCAAAGTGCTGGGAATTTGGTTATACATCAATATGCCAGACTCCTGAACAATTTTTTTTTTACATTTGTTTGCCTCTTCATTGATAATATATATGCATGGATATCTGTGTGTGTTTGTGTGTGCACTCATGTGTGTATGTGAGAAATCATGGAACACAAATTACTAAAGATTTATTTTATTCATTTAATAATATCTTTGATTTTGATGCTCTATCTATATAACAGTGATGATGCTGGTACTCACTATGTAGACCAGACTTGTCTCAAACTCAGAGAAATGTGACTGCTTTTGTTTCCAAAGTCCTGAGATTACAAGCCTACACAACCATATCCAAATGATTGATTTAATTTGTGAGTAGGGTTCGGGAAAGAGTTAGTTGTGGTCCATGAGTGAAAGTACTTGCAGAGTCCAGACAAGGAGATGAATTCTCAGAGTTGGAGTATCAACCAATTCTGAGCTAACTGATGAGAGTTATTGAAACAAAATCCAGGCTCCCTTCAATGGGCATGTGTTGAGCCATTCCTTCGGCCCTCATATGCTTTCAAACAGTGTGTGAATGTATGTGAGTTTGTGAGTGTGTGTGTGTGTGTGTGTGTGTGTGTGTGTGTGTGTGTCTGTGACTGATGGAACCTGTATGTGCTCTTCTATATTTGTTGTCATTGTGGACATGTGGAGGTCAGAGGACAAATGGTGATGTTACTTCTCACTTTTGCTTCCTCTCCCTTGAGCCTTTTCAGCATTCCCAAACCTCATTCCCTTTATTTATTACTTTCATTCTCTATTCTTCTCCTTCTCTTTCACCCTTCTCAATTCCTGTTATTTTGTTGTTCAGGTTCAAATCCCACTGGTATTTTTGTTTTCCTTCAGGATACAAGAAATACCATCAAGAAGATCTGTGAATTCCTGGGAGAGAATTTGGAATCAGGGGAACTGGAGTTAGTTTTGAAGAACATTTCTTTTCAGATCATGAAAGAAAGGATGATATCTCAGTCATGTCTCTCAAATATAGAAAAACATGAATTCATTATGAGAAAAGGTAGAGACATTCTATATTTCTGAGGTGTATATGAATATACATGGAATTTCATGTGATTGGGAAAGGAAGATGACACCAAGTTGGTTTTATGTGTTACCTTATTTAATTTATTCACTTCCTTCTTTCTTTTTTAATAAGCATGGATATATGTATGGTGGGCATACATGATCACAAGTGTTGTGATGCATCCTTGTACAGGTGTGTGTGGGTGTATACATGTGTCCATACTCAAGAGGATTCCTAAAGGAAGTATTGGGTTTCTCCTGCTTTCTCTCTGTTATTCTCTATTTGATAGAGTCCCTCCATGAACTCAAAACAGGATGATTTCAGCTCCTCTTGCTAAGCAAGTTTACCTAAATATCCCCCATTTCTCTATCCTGAGATCTGTGAGCACAAGCTGTTACTAGTCTTGCCCTGCTTTCATATAGGATTTGTGGATCTCAACTCCAGTTCACCCAGGTGAGAAATAAATTATCTGTCTACCGAGCCACCTCTCTCATGCCCATTCTATACTTTAAATCCTTGAAATTTTCATTTATCAAGTATGAATTGCAACATGATATTCTCAAATTTTTTCTATTGTTTCTCCTTATATCTCCTATTCAATTTTAGCCCTTCTATCACCTAAATTATTCTTTCCACTCAAATATATCAAGTGTTATATTTCATTTTCTTCTTCTATGGTTCTTTTTTCCCCTCACAACATAAGCCCACACATATCTCCACGTATAGACATATTAATATTAGGTATGATTTTTTCATATTAAAGAGAAACCTGTGGTTCTCATGTGTTTCTGAAGACTATGTGTTTTTTATGTATTTTTGGTGATATTTTTTTTTTAGCGACTATGCAAGTTGTGACTAAGATGTAATTTACAGCCTCCATAGACTTAGATGATATAAAAATGCTAAGAGAAAAAGTAATATGGTTACAGATTTGCTCCATTAAGTAAATATGTGAATATGCATGCATGCATGTACCTTTGTATTTGTCTCTACGCATGAATGTACCTTTGATAGTGTTTTTGAAGTTATTGGAGATTGAATTGCTTCATGCTCTGAGTGTGTGTGTGTGTGTGTGTGTGTGTGTGTGTGTGTGTGTTGTGTATAAATAACTGCCTCCTATCATTTTTCTCTTCTGCTTGCCAGTCCCCAAACAATTCAAAGAACACAGAGTTCCTCACTTGTGACAAACAGTACCCTGTACTGATTCACTCTTTCAGAGATAAGTCTGCTAAATGATCAAACAAGACACTGACTACCATTAGCAGCAGCCTACATCCATTGTTATCAAAACCAACCTCCATTTGCTCTACCAGTGGTAATCCCCCTCAGATGCTTTTAGCACTAACTGTATCAACTATCCTTCGTTAACCTGGTTTGCATTGAGTATTCCCTTCTGCACTAAAGGGATGGAATATGAGAAGGAATGGAGTTACCCACCTATATGAAAATGAGAAATGACTGAAACAAATCCATCCCTGCTACTCTAAGAAAGAACAGATAATTCACAACAACTGATCTCAGATTGGTTCTTCTTGAAATGATCAGGAGATGATTATCTTTAAAACAGTTATCAAAACTATGGTAACTTTTCCTGCCAAAGGCATAACACCTCTAGTGCAATGTTTAAAAACAAAGAAATGTGATCATTTATTTATATCTGTAGGATCTGCTCAGTTTTAAGTTAGGGGAAAGGGGATCTTTAGGCATCTGCACAGGAATATTGGCACAGTTGAATTAGGAGACAAGCTTGTTCATCAGACCTATCGCAAGATCTGTCTTCACCGTTTTATCAATGTTTTTCAGGCATCACAGGGGACTGGAAGAATCACTTTACAGTAGCCCAGGCTGAAGCCTTTGATAAAGCATTTCAGGAGAAAGCAGCTGATTTTCCTCAAGAGCTCTTTTCATGGGAATAATCAACACTGTGGATCTTATTGGAATACTCTCTATGATTTGTTTTCCTTGTACTTGTTTTTGATTTAAGGATGTGGCATATAAATTGCTAATTAATCTCACATACTGTAGTAATCAAGTATTGTGCTAGAGAAGTGACTCCAAGGATAAAGAATCTTGTTAACGACCATGAGGATCTGAGTTCAATCCTGGCACCAACATAGTTGAAGGAAAGAAGTAGTTCCTGAAATTATTCTTAGACTTCCACAAATGCACCATGATGGCTCCACCCATAAAATTTCTGTAATTAAAATATTTCTTGATGTCAAATCCTTAAATAATGAAATAATTATACAAATTTGATTTCTGAGTGTTTCAGACATTTTAAAGAAAAGTAAAATTCAGAAACAATCATAACTCTGCTCTTGGACCACTTCTGTACACCTCTATGTCTGGCCCTGTGGGTCACAGGTGACTTTCAAATCTTAGTAAGGATTTTCCTAAAATATGACCAGCTGTTGAAAATCCAGGTCATGAGCCTACTCAGTTTTTATGGTTCTCTACTTATGGAAGTAGAAATTTGTACAGTTTGATAAGAAAGAGATTCAGCTGTTTTTGATGTTTCTTAACTTCTCCCACCCCTTTCCAGGGAAGCTTCATGCCTGGACAAGCCATGAAGCAGTAGAGTGCTCCTCATACCTTTGAAGTAGAAAAGATGCCTGCCTGTTTGTGTAACAGGCTGGGGAAGATTCCAATACAGAGCTAATCAGATTGGCCTCAGAAAAAATACTAACTTATTCGTTTTGTTCCTGTCTTTCAGTGTAGAAGACTTCTGTATTTTTTAAAATACAATTTTATTTCTTTCAACGAATTTAAAAAAAAACACCTTTGGAACAACAAGAACAACAAAAGTATAATTACTTCTTCTATTGCTTGCATTGAAGAAATGCTTTAAAGTATCATCATATTTAATATTTCTCCATCATTTCACTTATAATCAATAATGTCGGTAAACAAAAATTAAAAAAAAAACAATCATGACTATTTTTCTTTATTTTTCTTTATTTAATGTCTCTAAACTTTATTATTCAGTCTACTCTGAGAGGTGTAAGTCAAGACTGAGACTTAGTAACTTACTCTGTGGTATTGGGGATATGTAGGCCAAGCTGAGAGGAATACCAGAGACATTCTTCAGTTCTCTGTGGTAGAAGTGTAGGACAGATGATCTACAGAGAGAATAATATTTTTAGAAATAGGAATAAGATGTTTGAGATGGTAAAGGGAAGGTTCATGTGATATGGATGCAGTTTTTATTTATATTCTAAATGATCTGACCTAGACTAGCCGAGTATTTAAAAACAAAATTAGACTATTTCACTCACTCTTCCATCAGAGCCTTTGTCAATGTCTTGGCTTTTTCTCACTTTCAAATTGTCTCATTTTATTTTTCATAGTCAGACGATTAATTTTTTTCCATTTTTTATTAGGTATTTAGCTCATTTACATTTCCAATGCTATACCAAAAGTCCCCCATATCCACCCACCCCCACTCCCCTGCCCACCCACTCCCCCTTTTTGGCCCTGGTGTTCCCCTGTACTGGGGCATATAAAGTTTGCAAGTCCAATGGGCCTCTCTTTCCAGTGATGGCCGACTAGGCCATCTTTTGATATATATGCAGCTGGAGTCAAGAGCTCCGGGGTACTGGTTAGTTCATAATGTTGTTCCAACTATAGGGTTGCAGATCCCTTTAGCTCCTTGGCTACTTTCTCTAGCTCCTCCATTGGGAGCCCTATGATCCATCCATTAGCTGACTGTGAGCATCCACTTCTGTGTTTGCTAGGCCCCGGCATAGTCTCACAAGAGACAGCTACATCTGGGTCCTTTCAATAAAATCTTGCTAGTGTATGCAATGGTGTCAGCGTTTGGATGCTGATTATGGGGTGGATCCCTGGATATGGCAGTCTCTACATGGTCCATCCTTTCATCTCAGCTCCAAACTTTGTCTCTGTAACTCCTTCCATGGGTGTTTTGTTCCCAAATCTAAGGAGGGGCATAGTGTCCACACTTCAGTCTTCATTCTTCTTGAGTTTCATGTGTTTAGCACATTATATCTTATATCTTGGGTATCCTAGGTTTGGGGCTAATATCCACTTATCAGTGAGTACATATTGTGTGAGTTTCTTTGTGAATGTGTTACCTCACTCAGGATGATGCCCTCCAGGTCCATCCATTTGGCTAGGAATTTCATAAATTCATTCTTTTTAATAGCTGAGTAGTACTCCATTGTGTAGATGTACCACATTTTCTGTATCCATTCCTCTGTTGAGGGACATCTGATTCCTTACCAACCTCTGGCTATTATAAATAAGGCTGCTATGAACATAGTGGAGCATGTGTCCTTCTTACCATTTGGAGCATCTTCTGGATATATGCCCAGGAGAGGTATTGCTGGATCCTCCGGCAGTACGATGTCCAATTTTCTGAGGAACCGCCAGACTGATTTCCAGAGTGGTTGTACAAGCCTGCAATCCCACCAACAATGGAGGAGTGTTCCTCTTTCTCCACATCCACACCAGCATCTGCTGTCACCTGAATTTTTGATCTTAGCCATTCTGACTGGTGTGAGGTGGAATCTCAGGGTTGTTTTGATTTGCATTTCCCTGATGATTAAGGATGTTGAACATTTTTTCAGGTGTTTCTCTGCCATTCGGTATTCCTCAGGTGAGAATTCTTTGTTCAGTTCTGAGCCCCATTTTTTAATGGGGTTATTTGATTTTCTGAAGTCCAATTTCTTGAGTTCTTTATATATGTTGGATATTAGTCCCCTATCTGATTTAGGATAGGTAAAGATCCTTTCCCAATCTGTTGGTGGTCTTTTTGTCTTATTGATGGTATCTTTTGCCTTGCAGAAACTTTGGAGTTTCATTAGGTCCCATTTGTCAATTCTCGATCTTACAGCACAAGCCATTGCTGTTCTGTTCAGGAATTTTTCCCCTGTGCCCATATCTTCAAGGATTTTCCCCACTTTCTCCTCTATAATTTTCAGTGTCTCTGGTTTTATGTGAAGTTCCTTGATCCACTTAGATTTGACCTTAGTACAAGGAGATAAGTATGGATCGATTCGCATTCTTCTACACGATAACAACCAGTTGTGCCAGCACCAATTGTTGAAAATGCTGTCTTTCTTCCACTGGATGGTTTTAGCTCCCTTGTCGAAGATCAAGTGACCATAGGTGTGTGGGTTCATTTCTGGGTCTTCAATTCTATTCCATTGGTCTACTTGTCTGTATCTATACCAGTACCATGCAGTTTTTATCACAATTGCTCTGTAGTAAAGATTTAGGTCTGGCATGGTGATTCCGCCAGAAGTTCTTTTATCTTTGAGAAGACTTTTTGCTATCCTAGGTTTTTTGTTATTCCAGAAAAATTTGCAAATTGCTCCTTCCAATTCGTTGAAAAATTGAGTTGGAATTTTGATGGGGATTGCATTGAATCTGTAGATTGCTTTTGGCAAGATAGCCATTTATACAATGTTGATTCTGCCAATCCATGAGCATGGGAGATCTTTCCATCTTCTGAGACCTTCCTTAATTTCTTTCTTCAGAGATTTGAAGTTTTTATCATACAGATCTTTCACTTCCTTAGTTAGAGTCACGCCAAGATATTTTATATTATTTGTGACTATTGAGAAGGGTGTTGTTTCCCTAATTTCTTTCTCAGCCTGTTTATTCTTTGTATAGAGAAAGGCCATTGACTTGTTTGAGTTTATTTTATATCCAGCTACTTCACCGAAGCTGTTTATCAGGTTTAGGAGTTCTCTGGTAGAATTTTTAGGGTCACTTATATATACTATCATATCATCTGCAAAAAGTGATATTTTGACTTCCTCTTTTCCAATTTGTATCCCCTTGATCTCCTTTTGTTGTCGAATTGCTCTGGCTAATACTTCAAGTACTATGTTGAAAAGGTAGGGAGAAAGTGGGCAGCCTTGTCTAGTTCCTGATTTTAGTGGGATTGCTTCCAGCTTCTCTCCATTTACTTTGATGTTGGCTACTGGTTTGCTGTAGATTGCTTTTATCATGTTTAGGTATGGGCCTTGAATTCCTGATCTTTCCAACACTTTTATCATGAATGGGTGTTGGATCTTGTCAAATGCTTTTTCTGCATCTAACGAGATGATCATGTGGTTTTTGTCTTTGAGTTTGTTTATATAATTGATTACATTGATGGATTTTCGTATATTAAACCATCTGGGCATCCCTGGAATAAAACCTACTTGGTCAGGTTGGATGATTGTTTTAATGTGTTCTTGGATTCGGTTAGCGAAAATTTTATTGAGGATTTTTGCATCGATATTCATAAGAGAAATTGGTCTGAAGTTCTCTATCTTTGTTGGGTCTTTCTGTGGTTTAGGTATCAGAGTAATAGTGGCTTCATAAAATGAGTTGGGTAGAGTACCTTCTACTTCTATTTTGTGAAATAGTTTGTGAAGAACTGGAATTAGATCTTCTTTGAAGGTCTGATAGAACTCTGCACTAAACCCATCTGGTCCTGGGCTTTTTTTGGTTGGGAGACTATTAATAACTGCTTCTATTTCTTTAGGTGATATGGGACTGTTTAGATGGTCAACTTGATCCTGATTCAACTTTGGAACCTGGTATCTGTCCAGAAATTTGTCCATTTCGTCCAGGTTTTCCAGTTTTGTTGAGTATAGCCTTTTGTAGAAGGATCTGATGGTGTTTTGGATTTCTTCAGGATCTGTTGTTATGTCTCCCTTTTCATTTCTGATTTTGTTAATTAGGATTTTGTCCCTGTGCCCTTCAGTGAGTCTAGCTAAGGGTTTATCTATCTTGTTGATTTTCTCAAAGAACCAACTCCTCGTTTGGTTAATTCTTTGAATAGTTCTTCTTGTTTCCACTTGGTTGATTTCACCCCTGAGTTTGAGTATTTCCTGCTGTCTACTCCTCTTGGGTGAATTTGCTTCCTTTTTTTCTAGGGCTTTTAGATGTGTTGTCAAGCTGCTAGTATGTGCTGTCTCCCGTTTCTTCTTGGAGGCACTCAGAGCTATGAGTTTCCCTCTTAGAAATGCTTTCATTGTGTCCCATAGGTTTGGGTACGTTGTGGCTTCATTTTCATTAAACTCTAAAAAGTCTTTAATTTCTATCTTTATTCCTTCCTTGACCAAGGTATCATTGAGAAGAGTGTTATTCAGTTTCCACGTGAATGTTGGCTTTCCATCATTTATGTTGTTATTGAAGATCAGTCTTAGGCCATGGTGGTCTGATAGGATACATGGGACAATTTCAATATTTTTGTATCTGTTGAGGCCTGTTTTGTGACCAATTATATGATCAATTTTGGAGAAGGTCCCATGAGGTGCTGAGAAGAAGGTATATCCTTTTGTTTTAGGATAAAATGTTCTGTAGATATCTGTCAGGTCCATTTGTTTCATAACTTCTGTTAGTTTCACTGTGTCCCTGTTTAGTTTCTGTTTCCACGATCTGTCCTTTGAAGAAAGTGGTGTGTTGAAGTCTCCCACTATTATTGTGTGAGGTGCAATGTATGCTTTGAGCTTTACTAAAGTGTCTCTAATGAATGTGGCTGCCCTTGCATTTGGTGCGTAGATATTCAGAATTGAGAGTTCCTCTTGGAGGATTTTACCTTTGATGAGTATGAAGTGTCCCTCCTTGTCTTTTTTGATAACTTTGGGTTGGAAGTCGATTTTATCCGATAATAAAATGGCTACTCCAGCTTGTTTCTTCAGTCCATTTGCTTGGAAAATTGTTTTCCAGCCTTTCACTCTGAGGTAGTGTCTGTCTTTTTCCCTGAGATGGGTTTCCTGTAAGCATCAGAATGTTGGGTCCTGTTTGTGTAGCCAGTCTGTTAGTCTATGTCTTTTTATTGGGGAATTGAGTCCATTGATATTAAGAGATATTAAGGAAAAGTAATTGTTGCTTCCTTTTATTTTTGTTGTTAGAGTTGGCATTCTGTTCTTGTGGCTGTCTTCTTTTTGGTTTGTTGAATGATTATTTTCTTGGTTGTTCTAGGGCATGATTTCTGTCCTTGTATTGCTTCTTTTCTGTTATTATCCTTTGAAGGACTGGATTCGTGGAAAGATATTGTGTGAATTTGTTTTTGTCGTGGAATACTTTGGTTTCTCCATCTATGGTAATTGAGAGTTTGGCCGGGTATAGTAGCCTGGGCTGGCATTTGTGTTCTCTTAGTGTCTGTATAACATCTGTCCAGGCTCTTCTGGCTTTCATAGTCTCTGGTGAAAAGTCTGGTGTAATTCTGATAGGCCTTCCTTTATATGTTACTTGACCTTTCTCCCTTACTGCTTTTAATATTTTATCTTTATTTAGTGCATTTGTTGTTCTGATTATTATGTGTCGGGAGGAATTTCTTTTCTGGTCCAGTCTATTTGGAGTTCTGTAGGCTTCTTGTATGATCATGGGCATCTCTTTCTTTATGTTTGGGAAGTTTTCTTCAATTATTTTGTTGAAGATATTAGCTGGCCCTTTAAGTTGAAAATCTTCATTCTCATCAATTCCTATTATCCGTAGGTTTGGTCTTCTCATTGTGTCCTGGATTACCTGGATGTTTTGAGTTAGGATCCTTTTGCATTTTGTATTTTCTTTGACTGTTGTGTCGATGTTCTCTATGGAATCTTCTGCACCTGAGATTCTCTCTTCCATTTCTTGTATTTTGTTGCTGATGCTCGCATCTATGGTTCCAGATCTCTTTCCTAGGGTTTCTATCTCCAGCGTTGCCTCGCTTTGGGTTTTCTTTATTGTGTCTACTTCCCCTTTTAGTTCTAGTATAGTTTTGTTCATTTCCATTACCTGTTTGGATGTGTTTTCCTGTTTTTCTTTAAGGACTTCTACCTGTTTGGCTGTGTTTTCCTGCTTTTCTTTAAGGGCCTGTAAGTCTTTAGCAGTGCTCTCCTGTAATTCTTTAAGTGACTTATGAAAGTCCTTCTTGATGTCCTCTATCATCATCATGAGAAATGTTTTTAAATCTGGGTCTAGATTTTCGGTTGTGTTGGGGTGCCCAGGACTAGGTGGGGTGGGAGTGCTGCGTTCTGATGATGGTGAGTGGTCTTGATTTTTGTTAGTAGGATTCCTACATTTGCCTTTCGCCATCTGGTAATCTCTGAAGCTAGCTGTTTTAGTTGTCACTGTTAAGAGCTTGTTCTTCAGGTGACTCTGTTAGCCTCTATAAGCAGACCTGGAGGGTAGCACTCTCCTTGGTTTCAGTGGGCAGAGTATTCTCTGCAGGCAAGCTCTCTTCTTGCAGGGCAGGTACCCAGATATCTGGTGTTCGAACCAGACTCCTGGCAGAAGTTGTGTTCCACTCACTAGAGTTCTTAGGATCTCCTGTGGAATCCTGTGTGGGCCCTTGCGGGTGTCAGGCGACTCTGCTGGCAAGGTAGCCCGGGGCTCGAGTGGAGCGGAAGGGGTTTGTGCCCCAGATCAAGCCTGGGTAGCCTGCTTCCCTATGTACAGCAGTCTCAGGTTCCACGCGATTGGATTGGGGCAGGCGCTATGTTCCACTCACCAGAGGTCTTAGGATCCCGTGGGGAGTCCCCTGTGGGCCCTTGCAGGTGTTGGGCAAGACTCTGCTGGCAAGGTAGCCCGGGGCTCGAGTGGAGCTGAAGGGGCTTGTGCCCCAGATCAGGCCTGGGTAGCCTGCTTCCCTATGTACTGTAGTCTCAGGTTCCGCGCGATTGGATTGGGGCAGGCGCTGTGTTCCACTCACCAGAGGTCTTAGGATCCCGTGGGGGGTCCCGTGTGGGCCCTTGCGGGTGTTGGGCAAGACTCTGCTGGCAAGGTATCCCAGGGCTTGAGTCGAGCGGAAGGGACTTGTGCCCCAGATCAGGCCTGGGTAGCCTGCTTCCCTATGTACCGCAGTCTCAGGTTCCACACGATTGGATTGGGGCAGGCGCTGTGTTCCACTCACCAGAGGTCTTAGGATCCCGTGGGGGGTCCCGTGTGGGCCCTTGTGGGTGTTGGGCAAGACTCTGCTGGCAAGGTAGCCCGGGGCTCGAGTCGAGCGGAAGGGACTTGTGCCCCAGATCAGGCCCGGGTAGCCTGCTTCCCTGTGTACCGCAGTCTCAGGTTCCGTGCGATTGGATTGGGGCAGGCGCTGTGTTCCACTCACCAGAGGTCTTAGGATCCCGTGGGTGGTCCCGTGTGGGCCCTTGCGGCAGATGATTAATTTTTATCAGAATGTGTAAGTGACCACACTATCCCTTTAAAGAATAAATACTTCATAGTGTTGAAAGTGTTACCAACACAATCCAACCACAGTACTGAATGCACATTAAAGCATGGCAAATGGTTAAATCTTGTACCTATTATAATAAACCTTTACCAATGGATGAAAAGAAATTGGGTGTTTGGTGAGCACCGTTCAGGTCTGTACGTACTTTTTTGAGGAATATTAAATCTACAGTAACATTCTCATAATATTGCATTTTTCCTTATTGATTATTGATTGTATTCTGTTGTCAATAATATGCATTATAGAGTAAAGGATACAGAGGCCATAACAAAGCAAGCAGAGTACTCTAAAGAAAACTGATGCTGTATTTCTTCTACTGCATTTTCTAGGTGTGATACCACAATTTCTAAAGCATTTTATAAAGCACTTAAGGAAATACAGGAGAACACTACTAAACAGGAAGAAATCCTTAAAGAATTACAGGAAAGCACTGATAAACAGACAGAAGTCCTTAAAGGGGAAATACAAAAATCCCTTAAAGAATTACAGGAAAACACAATCAAACATGTACTGGAATTGAACAAAACCATCCAAGATCTAAAAATGGAAGTAAAAACAATAAAGAAAACCCAAAGGGACAAAACTCTGGAGATAGAAATCCTAGGAAAGAAATCAAGAAACATAGATTTGAGAATCAGCAACAGAATACAAGAGATGGAAGAGATACAGGTGCAGAAGATTTCAAAGAAAACATGGACAAAACAATCAAAGAAAATGCAAAATCCAAAAAGATTCTGACTCAAACATCCAGGAAATCCAGGAAATGATGAGAAGACCAAACCTAAGGATAATAGGAATAGATGAGAATGAAGATTTTCAACTTCAAGGGCCAGTAAATATCTTCAAAAAATTACAGAAGAAAACTTCCCTAACCTAAAGAAAGAGATGCCCATGAACATACAAGAAACCTACAGAATTCTAAATAGACTGGACCAGAAAAGAAATTCTTCCTGACACATAATAATCACAACAACAAATGCACTAAGTAAAGACAGAATATTACAAGCAGTAAGGGGAAAAGATCAAGTAACTTATAAAGGCAGGCCTATTATGATTACACCAGACTTCTCACCAGAGACTATGAAATCCAGAAGATCATGGACAGATGTTATAGGGATCCTAAGAGAACACAAATGCCAGCCTAGGCTACTATATCCAGCAAAACTCTCAATTACCATACATGTAGAAACCAAGGTATTCCATGACAAAACCAAATTCACACAATATATTTGCATGAATCCAGCCCTTTATAGGATAATAAAGGGAAAACTCCAACACAAGGATGGAAAATACACCCTAGAAAAAGCAAGACAGTAATTTTTCAACAAAACTAAAATAAGACAGCCAGAGAACAGAATCCCAACTCTAACAACAAAAATAACAGGAAGCAATAATTACTTTTCCTTAATATCTCTCAATATCAATGGACAAAACCAGGAATGAAAAGGGAGACATAACAACAGAAACTGAGGAAATAAAAAAAAAAAAAAAGAACATTAGATTTTACTACAAAAGCCTATACTCAACATATGTAGCAGAGGGTGGCCTAGTCAGTTATCAATAGAAGGAGTGGCCCTTAGTCCTGGGAAGCCTCTATGCCCCAGTACAGGGGAATGCCAGGACCAGGAATGGAAGTGGGTGAGTTGGGGAACAGGGGGAGGGAGAAGGGGTAGGGGATTTTTGGAGGGAAAATTAGGAAAGAGGATAATATTTGATATGTAAATAAAGAAAATATCTAAAAAATAAAAATAAAAAAGAAAGCAAAATTTAAAAAAAGAAAAACAAAACAAACAAACAAACCAAAAAAGGCAAAACTTGAAAGTCTAGAAGAAATGGGTTATTTTCTAGACAGATACCAGGTACTAAATTAGCATCAGGATTGGATTAACTATCTAAACAGTCTCATAATTCTTTTTTTTAATATTTTTATTAGGTATTTTCCTCAATTACATTTGCAATGCTATCCCAAAAGTCCCTCAAACCCTATCCCCCCCACTTCTCTACCCACCCATTCCCATTTTTTTGGCCCTGGCGTTCCCCTGTACTGGGACATATAAAGTTTGCATGTCCAATGGACCTCTCTTTCCAGTGATGGCCGACTATGCCATCTTTTGATACATATGCAGCTAGAGTCCAGAGCTCCTGGGTACTGGTTAGTTCATAATGTTGTTCCACCTATAGGGTTGTAGATCCCTTTAGCTCCTTGGGTACTTTCTCTAGCTCCTCCATTGGGAGCCCTGTGATTCATCCAATAGCTGACTGTGAGCATCCACTTCTGTGTTTGCTAGGCCCCGGCATAGTCTCACATGAGACAGCTATATCTGGGTCCTTTCAGCAAAATCTTGCTAGTGTATGCAATGGTGTCAGCATTTGGAAGCTGATTATGGGGTGGATCCCTGGATATGGCAGTCTCTAGATGGTCCATCCTTCCGTCACAGCTACAAACTTTGGCTCTGTAATTCCTTCCATGGGTGTTTTGTTCCCAATTCTAAGAAGGGGCAAAGTATCCGCACTTTGATCTTCATTCTTTTTGAGTTTCATGTGTTTAGCAAATTGTATCTTATATCTTGGGTATCCTAAGTTTCTGGGCTAATATCCACTTATCAGTGAGTACATATTGTGTGAGTTCCTTTACAATCGTTTTACGTCACTCAGGATGATGCCCTCCAGGTCCATCCATTTGGCTAGGAATTTCATAAATTCATTCTTTTTAATAGCTGAGTAATACTCCATTGTGTAAATGTACCACATTTTCTGTATCCATTCCTCTGTTGAGGGGCATCTGGGTTCTTTCCAGCTTCTGGCTAGTATAAATAAGGCTGCTATGAACATAGTGGAGCATGTGTCCTTCTTACCTGTTGGGACATCTTCTGGATATATGCCCAGGAGAGGTATTGCTGGATCCTCCGGTAGTACTATGTCCAATTTTCTGAGGAACCACCAGACTGATTTCCAGAGTGGTTGTACAAGCTTGAAATCCCACCAACAATGGAGGAGTGTCTCATAATTCTTAAGGAAGTAGAGGCCATCATTAAATCTCTCAACCAAAATAAAAGCCCATGGCCAGGTGGTTTTACTGCAGATTTTAGCAAAGTTAAGCTGATCCTAAAACCACACAAATATCCAACTGCTATGCATACTCCAGTGAAGTTTGCTTGGCAGGCCAAGAGGCCTCGGAGCACTCATGAGGCCAACTGTTTCACGGAAACTCACCTCCTGGAACTTTGGCGTTCTCATAACCCATATACTCATACCCTATCTCTGCATTAGTCTGGTGTATGGATCCATGTGCTCTCTCCCTGTTCAGGCGCCAAAACTGCCTCAGACCTTCTTGCGTCCCTTGTCTGTATAGGATGTGTCTCTGGGTGCAGATGGGCAAGGAGTCAGCGAATGACAGACAGATGCACACAGGAGATTGTGTAGAATCTGAATGTAATTTGTCAAGTCGAGCATCAAACTTTTTATACAGAAGAATAACAAGAAACCAGGTGAGATGCATCCACCGGCGAGTTACAGTGACATAATACAAAAGGAATGTAACATCAAAAGAAGGCGGAGACAAGGCCACTGCCACAAAGAAGGGAGCCAGGTGTAAAGCTAGTCTATTGTTAAGCCCACCTTCAGGGGTTCTGCTCTAGCAGACCTTCTCATGAATAATGCAATACCACAACCCCCGTATTTCCTGGGCCCTGATAAATTCTTGTATGAGTATAACTTTTAAGTATCTGTGGAGAATCTCCATTTGTCAGAAGAATTCACCAACTTTCTTCTAATATGCCATGTAGCCTGATATACCTGGCTGTACTGAAGATCTCTGTCTCAGTGGGGTTCCCTAACTCTTTCATGGTAAACCCACCTATTAGCTAGGCCAATGTGTATTCCTTTGTTTTGATGAGACTGACTGCTGTCCTAAGTAAACACTCTGCAGACCAGCCCTGAGCTGCTTTAGCTCATCCTTTGTAATGCTTAACTAGTTACTGAATAGGTAACTTTCTTACTGAATTCCTATTGAATTCCAAGTTTGTTGGCTTTAAGTATTTTCTGGGATGTTGGAACACTGGCAAAGGCTTAGCTATATCAGAATTCAATCTTAAAAGGCACTTATAATAAGATAATACTAAAAGAGAGCACGTAGATCCATACACCAGACTAACATGGGGATAGGGTATGAGTATATGGTTTTGAGAACGCCAAAGTTCCAGGAGGTGAGTTTCGGTGAAACTCTTTGCCTCGTGAGTGCTCCCAGGCCTCTCGGCCTGCCAAGCAAACTTCACTGGAGTGTGTGTAGCACCCAACAAAGAGAATTCCAGGTGAAATTTTTTTTATGAGTATTGATGCAAAAGTTAACAGTAAAATCCTCACAAACTGAATCCAAGAACACATAAAACTGATCATTCACCATTACCAAGTAGGATTCATCCCATGGATGCAGGGTGGTTTAATATACTGAAATACAACAATGTTATCCACTGTATACACAAACTCAAAGGAAAAAAGCCACATGATCAACTCATTCAATACTGAAAAAAAGTCTTTTGCAAAATACAACACCCTTCCATGTTAAAAAATCATGGAAAGTTCAGGAGTTCAAGGCGCATATTTAAGCATAGTAAAAGCAATATACAGCAAACCAGTAGCCAACATCAAACTAAATGGAGAGAAAACTGAAGCATTCCCACTAAAAACAGGGACAAGAAAAGCCTGCTCCCTATTTATTCAATATAGTACTTGAAGTTCTGGCCAGAGCAATTAAAAAACAAAAGGAATACAAATTGGAAAGGAAGAAGTCAAGATACCACTATTTGCAGATGATATCATAGAATACATAAGCAACTCTAAATCTTTACCAATCCTATATTTCATAGAAGGCTTAATTCTAATATATACAACGAATTCAAGAAGTTAGAATTCAGAGAACCAAATAATCCTATTAAAAATGGGGTACAGAGCTAAAAAAAGAATTCTCAAGATGGCCTAGTTGGCCATCGTTGGGAAGAGAGGCCCCTTGGTCTTGCAAACTTTATATGTCCCAGTACAGGGCAATGCCAGGGCCAAGAAGCGGGAGTGGGTGGGTTGGAGAGCAGGGCAGTGGGAGGGTATAGTGGACTTTTAGGATAGCATTTGAAATGTAAATGAAGAAAATATCTAATAAAAATTGTTTAAAATTAAAAATAAAGAAAATATTCAATAAAAAATAATTATTAAATGAAAAAAAAAGAATTCTCAACTAAGGAATATTAAATGACAATGAACCATCTAAAGAAATGTTCAACATCCTTAGTTTTCACACAAATACAAATCAAAACGACCCAGAGATTCCACCTCATACTAGTCAGAATGGCTAAGTTAAAAAAAACCTCAGGTGACAGCAGATGCTTGTGAGGATGTGGAAAAAGAAGGACACTCCTCCATTGCTGGCAAAATTGCAAACTGGTACAATCACTCTGCAAATCAGTCTGGAAGTTCCTCAAAATTTTGGCTACCTGAGGACCCAACTATACCACTCCTGGATGCATACCCAAAGATGTTCCAACATATAACAAGGACACACAACACTCCACTATGTTCATAGCAGCTCTGTTTATGATAGCCTGAAGCTTGAAACAAACCAGGTGTCCCTCCACAGGAAAAAAAATGATACAGAAAATGCGCATTTACACAATGGAGTATTACTCAGTTATTAAAAATAATGACTTCATGAAATTCTTAGTCAAATGGAACGAACTAGAAAATATCATACTGCATGTGGTAACCCAGTCACAAAAGATCATAAATGGTATGTATTCACTGATAAATGGATATTAATCCAAAAGCTCAGAATACCCAAGATACAATTTACAGACCATATGATGCTCAAGAAGAATAAGGACCAAAAAGCATGGATGCTTCAGTCCTTCTTATAAGGGGAAACATAATACTCACATGAGAATTGCTCCTGTCTAAATGAAATATAGAGACAAAGTGTGGAGCAAAGACTGAAGAAACGTCCATCTAGAGACTGTCCCACCTGGAGATCTATCCCATATACAGACACCAAACCCAAACACTATGGTGGATGCCAAGAAGTGCTTGCTGATAGTTACCTGATATAGCTTTCTCTGGAGAGGAACAACCAGAACCTGACAAATACAGATGTGGATACTTGCAACCAACCATTGGACTGAGCATGCGTACTCCAATGGAGGAGTTAAGAAAGGACTGAAGGAGCTGAATGGGGTTTGCAACCCCATAGGAAGAATCACAATATCAACAACTGGAACTCCCTGAACTCCCAGGGAATAACCACCAACCAAAGAATATACATGGAGGGATTCATGGCTTCACCTGCATATGTAGCAAAGGATGGCCTTATCTGACATCAATGGGAGGGAAGGCCCTTGGTCCTGTGAAGGTTCAATGCCCCAGTGTAGGAAAATGCTAGGGCAGTTAAGTGGGAGTGGGTGGGTGGAGAAGCACCCTCATAGAAGCAGGGGGAGGGTGGCTGGGATGGGTGTTAGGGGAGTGGAAACTTGGAAAGGGGATAACCTTTGAAATGTAAAAAAAAAAAAAAAAAACAATAAAACATCTTCAATTTTTTTTTTAGAAAAAGTTATTGCCAGTTCCAAGATTATTGCTTATGTCTGAACAGATGCTGAAAAGCACAAGCATACTAAATGAAATAAAGCCCCAGAAGGTCTCTAAAAGGAAGCACCCTGATCCTTAAAATAAACATTTACTTTGCCTCATTATCACCTGTGTGTGACTGAGCCAAATTGCATAACACCTTAATCAATAGCTGACATCTGTCTTCTTTTGATCTCTGTTCAAATTTTTGACACTCTGTACTTCTCCCCTGACTCCTCCCATACCTGATCCTACACCCCTTTTCCCTTCCCCTCCTCTCTCCCTCCCAGGTCCTTCCCTCCATCCCTCCATCTACCTACATGATTATTTTGTTCCATCTTATAAGTAGGACTGAAGCATTCATACATTGGTCTTTCTTTCTCTTGGGTTCATATGCTTGGTATTCTGAGCTATTTGGCTAATATCTACTTATCAGTGAGAACATACCATGTATGTTCTTTTGTGACTGGGTTACCTCACTCAGGATGATATTTTCTACTTCCACTATTTGCTTGTTAATTTCATGAAGTCATTGTTTTTAAAAGCTGAGTAGTACTCCATTGTATAAATGTTCCACATTTTCTGTATCCATGTCTCTATTGAGGGACATCTGGGTTGTTTTCAAATTCTGGTATTATAAATAAGGATGCATGCTCTTTCCCTGTCTTTTCAATATAGTAATCAAAGTTCTAGCCAGAGCAATTAGACAACACAAGGAGATCAAAGGGATACAAATTGGAAAGGAAGAAGTCAAGATATCACTATTTATGGATGGTATCATAATGTACTTACATGACTCAAAATATTCCACCAGAGAACTCTAACAGCTGATTAGCAATTTTAGCAAAGAGGCTGGATATACAATTAAATCAAACAAGTCAGTAGGCTTCCTCTACTCAAAGGATAAATGGGCTGGGGAAGAAATTAGGGAAACAATATGCTTCAAAATAGTCACAAATAGTATAAAATAACTTGGTGTGACTTTAACTAAGCAAGTAAAATATCTATATGACAAGACTTTAAGTCTCTGAAGAGAAAAAGCAAAGAAGACCTCAGAAGATTGAAAGATCTCCCATGCTCATCGATTGGCAGGATAACATAGTAAAAATGGCCATTCTCCCAAAGCAATCTACAGATTCAGTGCAATCACTGTCAAAATTCCAATGCAATTCTCCAATGACATGGAAGTATCAATTGTCATTTTCATATGAAAAAAAAAAAAAGCAGGATATCAAAAACAATTCTTAACAATCAAAGAACTTACCTGGCAGTGGTAGTGCATGCCTTTAATCCGAGCACTTGAGATGCAGAGGTACATGGATTTCTGAGTTCGAGGCCAGCCTCATCTACAGAATGAGTTCCAGGACAGCCAGGGCTACACAGAGAAACCCTGTCTCAGAACAAGCAAGCAAACAAGCAAGCAAACAAGCAAGCAAGCAAGCAAGCAAACAAACAAACAAACAAAAAGAAAAATAATACAAGAACTGGGGAAAATCACTGTCTCTGTCCTCAAGCTATGTTGTCTTATTGACAGTCTCCTTTGCCTTATAGAAGCTTTTCAATTTTATGAGATTCCATTTGTCATTTGTTGATCTTAGAGCATGAACCATTGGTGTTCTGTTCAGAAAATGTCTCCTGTGCCAATGTGCTTGAGGTTCTTTTCCACTTTCTCTTCTATTACATTCAGTGTATTACAGAGCAATAGTAATAAAAACTGCATGGTGTTGGAACAGAGACAGACAGGTAGATTAATGGAATAGAATTGAAGACCCAGAAATAACCCCACCTACCTATAGACACCTGATTTTTGACAAAGGAGCCACAAAAATCCAGTGGAAAAACGATAGCATACTCAACAGATGGAGCTGGTTCAGGTTCAGTCAGCATGTAGAAGAATGCAAATTGATCCAGTGTAGTGGTTATTCCTGGTTGTCAACTTGACTATATTTGGAATGAACTACAATTCAGAATTGGAAGGCTCACCAGTGACCCTTATCTGGAGGCTTGGAGATCCTTATCTGGATCTTGGTATGGAGATCTTGAGCCATAGTGGCTATGGATTTCAGAAGATTAAATCTCTGAGTTTAAGGAACACACCTTTAATCTGGGCTACACCTTTTCATCTGGGATTAAGGGTGTGGTGGAACACACATTCTGCTGGAGACAATATAAGGACATTGGAAGAAGGGAGTCTAACTCTTGCTCCTTCGCCTGCTTGCTGTGTGAGACTGAGTAACTGCTAGATCCTTGGACTTCCATTCTCAGCTGTGACTGAACAATTGTTGGGAATTGGGCTGTCGACTGTAAGTCATCAATAAATTCCTTTACCATCTAGAGACTATCCATAAGTTCTGTGACTCTAGAGTACCCTGACTAATACATCCAGTCTTATCTCCTTGTACAAAACTCAAGTTCAAGTAGATCAAAAACCTCTACATACAATCAGAATGTAATAGAAGAGAAAGTGGAAAAGAACCTCAAACACATTGGCACAGGGGAAATTTTCTGCACAGAACACCAATGGTTCATGCTCTAAGATCAACAAATGACAAATGGGATCTCATAAAATTGAAAAGCTTCTATAAGGCAAAGGATACTCTCAATAAGACAACACAGTAACCTACAGATTTGGAAAAAGATCTTTACCTACCCTACATCGAATAAAAGGTTAATATACAAATAACTCAAGAAGTCAGACTCCAGAGAACCAAATGACCCTATTAAAAATTGGGTACAGGACCAAGGGTCTCTCCTCCCACTGACACCTGACATGGCCATTCTCTACTACATATGAAGCCCTTGGTTCTGTGAAGGCCCAATGATCCAGTGTAAGGGAATTCCAGGTTGGGGAGATGGGAGGTGGTGGATAGGTGGAGGAGCACCCTACTAGAAGCAGGTGAAAGGGAGATGGGATAGGACACTTCCAGAGGGGAAACGAGGAAAGGGGATAGCATTTGAAATGTAAATAAATAAAATATCCAATAAAATAAAATTTAAAAAAAGAAAAATGGGGTACAGAACTAAACAGAAAATTCTCAACTGAGAAAAATTGAATGGCCAAGAAGTCCCTAAAGAAATGTGTAACATTCTTATTCATCAGGGACATGCAAATCAAAACGATCCTGAGATTCCACCTCACACCAGTCAGAATGTCTAAGATCAAACACTCCGGTGATAACAGATACTGGCAAGGATATGGAGAAAGTGAAACACTTCTCCACTGCTGGTGGGATTGCAAACTGGTACAACCACTCTGGAAATCTGTCTGGCAGTTCCATAGAAAATTGGAAATATTTCTACCTGAGCATCCAGCTATAGCACTCGTGGGTATACCATGTGCCAACATATAAAAAGGACACATGCTCCACTATGTTCATAGAAACCTCTGGCTCTTGTCTGCCATACTTGGCTGTGCCTTTTCTATTTCTTCTAATCAGCAGATCTACTTCATGTGTCACGGCACTCTGGTGGAGTCAGCTTGACAAAGCGAAAGCTGGGAAGCTGGTTCATGAAGCAAAGAGTTTCAAGGAAACTCCCTTCCCGGGGGCCTGACATTTTCTCCCTAATCTATATAAACCATAAAATTAATTTTTCCATTCTCACATTAGTCTAATGTATGGATCAACGTGCACTCTATTAAGCATTACCTTATAGTAAATGCCTTTTAAGATTGTATTCTAACATAGCTAAAGCCTTTTCCCAGTGTTCTTAGATTCCAGTTAGCAGCAAGGAGTTTAACCTATTCAGTAACTAATTAAGCACTACCATAAAACAATAAAGCACTAGCCATTAATTCAGTTGTCTGCAGAAAGAGTCTAAAATTCTCACTGAGATAGAAATTCATATTACAGACTACATCCCATGCCAAGAGCAAATTAGTATACTATACTGATAAATGGAAAGTCTCCAGACATAGATAATTTAACAAGGCCTAGAGAATTTTGGGGTCAGTGACACTACATTATTCTTGAGGCGTGTCAAGAGTTTACAACCCTGGTGCTAATCTCTAATGTAAACATTTATCTGGTCCCTTTGAAGTCACTCCCCTTGCATCTGTGCTAATCTCTAGTGTTAAACATTTATCTGGTTCCTTTTGAAGTCACTCCTTTTGCACCTGGAAAAATTCAATGTGCCTCATTCTGTTATGATTTGCAATTTACTCTGTATTATAAAAAGTCTGAGGCTCGACTGGAAAATTACATTCAGATTCAACACCTCTCTTGTGTGTTTGGCTGTCTGTCACTCCATCCAACTCTTTGCCCATCTGCTCAAGAGATCCCGTTCTACGAAGATTCAGGGACCCAGAGGGTCTGCAGCACTCATGCATAAATGCTAAGATGATTTTAAAATCACAAAAGCATTCTCTCTCCCTCTCTCTCTGTCTCTCTGCCTCTGTCTCTCTGTCTCTGTCTCTCTCTGTCTCACTCTGTCTCTCTCTCTCTCTCTCTCACACACACACATACCCTATTACCTTCATTATCTTCACTGATATTATTATTAATGATATTCATAAACCTTGATTCATACCTTCATTTTATTGCAGTGAATCATATGCTATATTGATTGGGATCTTTTTCTAACATCATATAAAATATCATTCCTCCCATCTCTGTCATCAAATTTTTCTAGCTTCTTAGTATACCTCACCAGGAGACAGGTGCTGGCTTGTCAGCTTACTGAACATTATTTACCACTAACAGACAGATCTTGTGGGTGGGTAGTTGTTATTAGATCCATGAATAAACTGACACTTTACACATCTCCAATAAAGTATAAGAAATAACAAATATCCAGGTTGAGGAGGATGATACAATTCTTTCATCCCAGAACTGAAGAGTGTCAGTAGTTCAAAGCCACCCTTGTCTACAAAATGTACTTAGCTTAGCCTTGTAGACATGCCCTTTGCAATCCCTGCCTCCAAACAGATACCTCTTAATCACTTTCATGGTAGAACTACTGTTAATTATCATTTAAATATATATTATAGGTTAATTATTGTTATCTACACTAACGTGTTCTTGTATCTTTTGTTTGTTTTGAGACAGAATCTGGATGATTCCAAGCTGGCCACAAATTCACTGAGGATCAGAAAATAACATTAAACTCCTGGACATCTTTTTCTATCTAATACATGTCAGCATTACAAATGTGTGTCACTACATCTGGCTTGTCTTTTAGCTTTACTTTGGTTGTTTGTAGATATCTGTGTTTCTGATGGCGTGAATGCAAGTGTATGAATCCAGGCATGCTTGCGCCAAAGTTTGAATGTGATAAATGAGAGGAAGGTCCTTGTAATGGGTGGTTGCTATATTTTTAATGGTAATAGGAATGGCCCTCATGTCCACACAATGCTTGGCAATCCATTTACCATGTGATCATACCACAGCACTATTTAGAATTAATTTTTTGAGATTTATACTGCTGATTTGCCATATGAACTCATTGTTACTATCCTTATGTCTCTCCAGAGTATAAGATAGATGGTTGGGTAGATTTGAAGATGGCTGGCTTGATAGGTAGGCAGGCAGCAGAAAGACAGACAGACAGACTGATTGACTGACAGAGTTAGAGACAGAGATTAATTGATATATAATTAGATGGATATTATTTATTAGTTATGCACACGTAATAGGGTTTTGTATCTTGGTGACTGTCTCATTGACTTTTGTATTGTTGAGATAGAAGATCATGACATGTATTTTAAAAAAGCATTAAAATTGACTTGTGGTTTCAGAGGCCTAGAGTCCCTGATAGCAGACAGTAAGCACAGGTGAAATCTAACATCTTGAACCATACCTTGGATTAAAGTATGACAAAACTTGTGGATATCAGGGTGAAAGGATGAAAAAAAGCCAGAATTTAACTTTTACGTGTTATTATTATCTAAAATTTTGACTCAAAAAAGAATCATAATTTTATGATTTCTTCAGCATTTTGTGTATTTAAGGTATTCAGTATAGTTACACACACACACACACACACACACACACACACACACATATATATATATATGCTTTAGCCACTGAGCTATCTTACCAGATAGACATTTGATAATTGAAGGCTTTTGAGATGAAACAGTGGGTTCTATGCACAGAACAAATTCAACAGAACATATTGTGTATCCATTTATGATCCAGATAGCTTTGTATATTAATCCCATTGGAATAGTCATTTAGAAAACCCCACATTCTTATATAATACATTACTGAACTTCAGTCTGAGCTTCTATGGAGTGACTCTTTCAATCCCTAGTAATGCCAGAAAAGCATGGAGGAGAAGGTTAGGGTAGAGCTTGTAATTGTTGTGAACAGTCAGCTTGTCTCCTTTTCTATCTGTGCCAAGATTCCTGTGCAGATGATTAGTTTTCAAACCAATTAACTCAAAAGCTATTCACATGCTGCAGATAGAAATGTTCACATCTCCTTTTACTTAAATTATTTCTCATAAATCATATTCTTGATGGGATAAAAGTAATATGTCCTGATAGTTTCATGGTATAGAAATCTGAGCTCTGCCCTTCCAGTCCACTCGAGCCCCGGGCTTCCTTGCCAGCGGAGTTGCCTGACACCCGCAAGGGCCCACACAGGATTTCCCACGGGATCCTAAGACCTCTAGTGAGTGGAACACAACTTCTGCCAGGAGTCCGGTTCGAACACCAGATATCTGGGTACCTTCCCTGCAAGAAGAGAGCTTGCCTGCAGAGAATACTCTACCCACTGAAACTAAGGAGAGTGCTACCCTCCCAGGTCTGCTTATAGAGGCTAACAGAGTCACCTGAAGAACAAGCTCTTAACAGAGAAAACTATAACAGCTAGCTTCAGAGATTACCAGATGGCGAAAGGCAAACGTAAGAATCCTACTAACAGAAATCAAGACCACTCACCATCATCAGAACGCAGCACTCCCACCCCACCTAGTCCTGGGCACCCCAACACAACCGAAAATCTAGACCCAGATTTAAAAACATTTCTCATGATGATGACAGAGGACATCAAGAAGGACTTTCATAAGTCACTTAAAGAATTACAGGAGAGCACTGCTAAAGAGTTACAGGCCCTTAAAGAAAAGCAGGAAAACACAGCCAAACAGGTAGAAGTCCTTAAAGAAAAACAGGAAAACACATCCAAACAAGTAATGGAAATGAACAAAACCATACTAGAACTAAAAAGGGAAGTAGACACAGTAAAGAAAACCCAAAGCGAGGCAATGCTGGAGATAGAAACCCTAGGAAAGAGATCTGGAAACATAGATGCGAGCATCAGCAACAGAATACAAGAAATGGAAGAGAGAATCTCAGGTGCAGAAGATTCCATAGAGAACATTGACACAACAGTCAAAGAAAATACAAAATGCAAAAGGATCCTAACTCAAAACATTCAGGAAATCCAGGACACAATGAGAAGACCAAACCTACGGATAATAGGAATTGATCAGAATGAAGATTTTCAACTTAAAGGGACAGCTAATATCTTCAACAAAATAATTGAAGAAAACTTCCCAAACATAAAGAAAGAGATGCCCATGATCATACAAGAAGCCTACAGAACTCCAAATAGACTGGACCAGAAAAGAAATTCCTCCCGACACATAATAATCAGAACAACAAATGCAGTAAATAAAGATAGAATATTAAAAGCAGTAAGGGAGAAAGATCAAATAACATATAAAGGAAGGCCTATCAGAATTACACCAGACTTTTCACCAGAGACTATGAAAGCCAGAAGAGCCTGCACAGATGTTATACAGACACTAAGAGAACACAAATGCCAGCCCAGGCTACTATACCCGGCCAAACTCTCAATTACCATAGATGGAGAAACCAAAGTATTCCACGACAAAAACAAATTCACACAATATCTTTCCACGAATCCAGCCCTTCAAAGGATAATAACAGAAAAGAAGCAATACAAGGACGGAAATCACGCCCTAGAACAAGCAAGAAAGTAATCCCTCAACAAACCAAAAAGAAGACTGCCACAAGAACAGAATGCCAACTCTAACAACAAAAATAAAAGGAAGCAACAATTACTTTTCCTTAATATCTCTTAATATCAATGGACTCAATTCCCCAATAAAAAGACATAGACTAACAGACTGGCTACACAAACAGGACCCAACATTCTGATGCTTACAGGAAACCCATCTCAGGGAAAAAGACAGACACTACCTCAGAGTGAAAGGCTGGAAAACAATTTTCCAAGCAAATGGTCTGAAGAAACAAACTGGAGTAGCCATTCTAATATCGGATAAAATCGACTTCCAACCCAAAGTTATCAAAAAAGACAAGGAGGGACACTTCATACTCATCAAAGGTAAAATCCTCCAAGAGGAACTCTCATTTCTGAATATCTACTCTCCAAATGCAAGGGCAGCCACATTCATTAAAGACACTTTAGTAAAGCTCAAAGCACACATTGCAACTCACACAATAATAGTGGGAGACTTCAACACACCACTTTCATCAATGGACAGATCGTGGAAACAGAAACTAAACAGGGACACAGAGAAACTAACAGAAGTTATGAAACAAATGGACCTGACAGATATCTACAGAACATTTTATCCTAAAACAAAAGGATATACCTTCTTCTCAGCACCTCACGGGACCTTCTCCAAAATTGACCATATAATTGGTCACAAAACAGGCCTCAACAGATACAAAAATATTGAAATTGTCCCATGTATCCTATCAGACCACCATGGCCTAAGACTGATCTTCAATAACAACATAAATAATGGAAAGCCAACATACACGTGGAAACTGAACAACACTCTTTTCAATGATACCTTGGTCAAGGAAGGAATAAAGAAAGAAATTAAAGACTTTTTAGAGTTTAATGAAAATGAAGCCACAACGTACCCAAACCTATGGGACACAATGAAAGCATTTCTAAGAGGGAAACTCATAGCTCTGAGTGCCTCCAAGAAGAAATGGGAGAGAGCACATACTAGCAGCTTGACAACACATCTAAAAGCTCTAGAAAAAAAGAAAGCAAATTCACCCAAGAGGAGTAGACGGCAGGAAATAATCAAACTCAGGGGTGAAATCAACCAAGTGGAAACAAGAACTATCCAAAGAATTAACCAAACGAGGAGTTGGTTCTTTGAGAAAATCAACAAGATAGATAAACCCTTAGCTAGACTCACTAAAGGGTACAGGGACAAAATCCTAATTAACAAAATCAGAAAGGAAAAGGGATACATAACAACAGATCCTGAAGAAATCCAAAACACCATCAGATCCTTCTACAAAAGGTTATACTCAACAAAACTGGAAAACCTGGACGAAATGGACAAATTTCTGGACAGATACCAGGTACCAAAGTTGAATCAGGATCAAGTTGACCATCTAAACAGTCCCATATCACCTAAAGAAATAGAAGCAGTTATTAATAGTCTCCCAGCCAAAAAAAGCCCAGGACCAGATGGGTTTAGTGCAGAGTTCTATCAGACCTTCAAAGAAGATCTAATTCCAGTTCTGTACAAACTATTTCACAAAATAGAAGTAGAAGGTCCTCTACACAACACATTTTATGAAGCCACTATTACTCTGATACCTAAACCACAGAAAGACTCAACAAAGATAGAGAACTTCAGACCGATTTCTCTTATGAATATCGATGCAAAAATCCTCAATAAAATTCTTGCTAACCGAATCCAAGAACATATTAAAGCAATCATCCATCCTGACCAAGTAGGTTTTATTCCAGGAATGCAGGGATGGTTTAATATACGAAAATCCATCAATGTAATCCATTATATAAACAAACTCAAAGACAAAAACCACATGATCATCTCGTTAGATGCAGAAAAAGCATTTGACAAGATTCAACACCCATTCATGATAAAAGTTTTGGAAAGATCAGGAATTCAAGGCCCATACCTAAACATGATAAAAGCAATCTACAGCAAACCAGTAGCCAATATCAAAGTAAATGAAGAGAAGCTGGAAGCAATCCCACTAAAATCAGAGACTAGACAAGGCTGCCCACTTTCTCCCTACCTTTTCAACATAGTACTTGAAATATTAGCCAGAGCAATTCGACAACAAAAGGAGATCAAGGGGATACAAATTGGAAAAGAGAAAGTCAAAATATCACTTTTTGCAGATGATATGATAGTATATATAAGTGACCCTAAATATTCTACCAGAGAACTCCTAAACCTGATAAACAGCTTCGGTGAAGTAGCTGGATATAAAATAATCTCAAACAAGTCAATGGCCTTCCTCTATACAAAGAATAAACAGGCTGAGAAAGAAATTAGGGAAACAACACCCTTCTCAATAGTCACAAATAGTATAAAATATCTTGGCGTGACTCTAACTAAGGAGGTGAAAGATCTGTATGATAAAAACTTCAAATCTCTGAAGAAAGAAATAAAAGAAGATCTCAGAAGATGGAAAGATCTCCCATGCTCATGGATTGGCAGGATCAACATTGTAAAAATGGCTATCTTGCCAAAAGCAATCTACAGATTCAATGCAATCCCCATCAAAATTCCAACTCAATTCTTCAACGAATTAGAAGGAGCAATTTGCAAATTCATCTGGAATAAAAAAAAACCTAGGATAACAAAAAGTCTTCTCAAGGATAAAAGAACCTCTGGTGGAATCATCATGCCTGACCTAAAGCTTTACTACAGAGCAATTGTGATAAAAACTGCATGGGACTGGTATAGAAACAGACAAGTAGACCAATGGAATAGAATTGAAGACCCAGAAATGAACCCACACACCTATGGTCACTTGATCTTCGACAAGGGAGCTAAAACCATCCAGTGGAAGAAAGACAGCATTTTCAACAATTGGTGCTGGCACAACTGGTTGTTATCATGTAGAAGAATGTGAATCGATCCATACTTATTTCCTTGTACTAAGGTCAAATCTAAGTGGATCAAGGAACTTCACATAAAACCAGAGAAACTGAAACTTATAGAGGAGAAAGTGGGGAAAAATCTTGAAGATATGGGCACAGGGGAAAAATTCCTGAACAGAACAGCAATGGCATGTGCTGTAAGATCGAGAATTGACAAATGGGACCTAATGAAACTCCAAAGTTTCTGCAAGGCAAAAGACACCGTCAATAAGACAAAAAGACCACCAACAGATTGGGAAAGGATCTTTACCTATCCTAAATCAGATAGGGGACTAATATCCAACATATATAAAGAACTCAAGAAGGTGGACTTCAGAAAATCGAACAACCCCATTAAAAAATGGGGCTCAGAACTGAACAAAGAATTCTCACCTGAGTAATACCGAATGGCAGAGAAACACCTGAAAAAATGTTCAACATCCTTAATCATCAGGGAAATGCAAATCAAAACAACCCTGAGATTCCACCTCACACCAGTCAGAATGACTAAGATCAAAAATTCAGGTGACAGCAGATGCTGGCGTGGATGTGGAGAAAGAGGAACACTCCTCCATTGTTGGTGGGATTGCAGGCTTGTACAACCACTCTGGAAATCAGTCTGGCGGTTCCTCAGAAAATTGGACATAGTACTACCGGAGGATCCAGCAATACCTCTCCTGGGCATATATCCAGAAGATGCCCCAACTGGTAAGAAGGACACATGCTCCACTATGTTCATAGCAGCCTTATTTATACTAGCCAGAAGCTGGAAAGAACCCAGATGCCCCTCAACAGAGGAATGGATACAGAAAATGTGGTACATCTACACAATGGAGTACTACTCCGGTATTAAAAAGAATGAATTTATGAAATTCCTAGCCAATTGGATGGACCTGGAGGGCATCATTCTGGTTGAGGTAACACATTCACAAAGAAACTCACACAGTATGTACTCACTGATAAGTGGATATTAGCCCAAAACCTAGAATACCCAAGATATAAGATACAATTTGCTAAACACATGAAACTCAAGAAGAATGAAGACTGAAGTGTGGATACTATGCCCCTCCTTAGAATTGGGAACAAAATACCCATGGAAGGATTTACAGAGACAAAGTTTGGAGCTGAGATGAAAGGATGGACCATCTAGAGACTGCCATATCCAGGGATCCACCCCATAATCAGCATCCAAACGCTGACACCATTGCATACCCTAGCAAGATTTTATCGAAAGGACCCAGATGTAGCTATCTCTTGTGAGACTATGCCGGGGCCTAGCAAACACAGAAGTGGATGCTCACAGCCAGCTAATGGATGGATCACAGGGCTCCCAATGGAGGAGCTAGAGAAAGTAGCCAAGGAGCTAAAGGGATCTGCAACCCTATAGGTGGAACAACATTATGAACTAACCAGTACCCCGGAGCTCATGACTCTAGCTGCATATGTATCAAAAGATGGCCTAGTTGGCCATCACTGGAAAGAGAGGCCCATTGGAAACGCAAACTTTGTATGCCCCAGTACAGGGGAACGCCAGGGCCAAAAAGGGGGAGTGGGTGGGTAGGGGAGTGGGGGTGGGTGGGTCTGGGGGACTTTTGGTATAGCATTGGAAATGTAAATGAGCTAAATACCTAATAAAAAATGGGAAAAAAAAGAAATCTGAGCTCTTGTGGGTTTTGTTAAGGTCTGTTCCTTGCTAGAGTACCAGTGATGGCTTTGTTTCAGGCTTCTTTCCTTGGTCTGTAAACTGATGTCTTCTTACTGTGTCTTCATTGCATTTTTGCTCTGTGTTATTGCTGAAACTTTCATTTGAAAGACACTAATTCCACTGGTTGGTGTCCCACTAATAATCTCATTTTAAGCTAATTATATTTGTAAAGGACTGTGTCTAAGATGTGAGTTCATAGCTTCATAGTACAGCACTAGCCATGATTCATCATTCAGACTTTAGGAGTGAGATTTAGTGTACAGCACAAGCCTATAATCTCCCAGTTAGAACTGGGACATGACGTAGTGGTAAGATACCTGTGCAGTAGGCACAGGTATTGTACTCAATTTTAAGATAATATAAAATATTCTACCTCAGTTAAATACTCATTGTCTCCAAATTGAGTCACATTCTGAGATATTTGAGATTAGGATTTTCACATATAAAATATTGACAATACTTCAGAATACACTTGTTAAAATGAACCCTTAAAGCATTATCTCAAGCCAGGCAGTGGTGGCAAATGCCTTTAATCCCAGCACTTGGGAGGCAGAAGAAGACAGATTTTTGAGTTTGAGGTCAGCCTGGTCTACAGAGTGAGTTCCAGGAAAAACAGGACTATACAGAGAAACCTTGTCTCGAACCCCCCCACCTCCAAATTCTCTCAAAAAATATGGGCTTGACATGTGGCTCTGTAGCTAAAAGCACTCATGGTTCCTGTAAAGAATCTAAGTTGGTATTTTTAGTTTCTGAACTGGGTGGCTCACAACTGCCTATAATTTTCCTATCAGAGAATCAGACCTAAATTTCAGCATCCTCAAATACTTGCACACATATGGCATAAACTCTCTCACATGTATATATACACATAAGTAAAAATAAACATTAAATGAATGGTAAGTGACATTTCAGTAGTTAAGAGGACTGACTGTTCTTCAGAACACCAAGGTTCTTTTCCAAGCACTTAAATGATAGCTCACCATCACTAACTCCAGTTCCAGAGAATCTGATTGCCTTTTCTGCCCCCTGTGAACACTGAATACACAGGGTGCACAGAAATAACATGTACACAAAACAGCTGTACAAATAAATAGATTTTTAAAAATAAAATATAGTAAATATGGGGCAGGAGAGGTGGCTCTGAAGTTTAGAGCAGTAGCTGTTCTTCTAGAGGCCCTGAGTTCAATTACCAGCAACCATATAGTGGCTCATAATCATCTGTAATGAGATCTGATGCTCTCTTCTTGCCTGCAGGTATATATACAGGCAAAACACTGTATAAATTTTAAAAAAATCTTTCTTATTAACTGTTTTAGTTATTTATATTTCAAATGTTGTCTCCTTTCCTGGTCTCCTCTCCACAACTCCCCCATCCCATCCCCACTTCCCTTTGCCTCTAAGAGGGTGTTCCCCACTCACCCAACAATTCTTGTCTCACCCCTCCAGCATCCCCATCTGTGGGGCACCAAGCCTCCACAGGACCAAGCACCTCCCCTCCCACTGGCGCCAGATAAGGAAGTCCTCTGCTACTATGTAGCAGGACCCATGGACCAGCCCATGTATGCTCTTTGGTTAGTGGTTTATTCTCTGCGAGCTCTGCAATGTCCAGTAAGTTGATATTGCTGTTCTTCCTGTGGGTCTGCAATCCCCTTCAGCTCCTTCAGCCCTTCCCTTCCATTGGAATTCCCAGGCTCAGTCCAATGGTTGCTGTGAGTATCTGCATCTGTCTTAGTCAGGTGCTGGCAGAACTTCTCAGAGGAAAACGGCATGGCAAGCACATCTTGGCATTTGCAATAGTGTTAGAGTGTGGTGTTGCAGTCTCTGGGTGACCTTTCCTTCAGTCTCTGCTCGACTTTTTGTCCCCGTGTTTCCTTTAGACAGAAACAATTCTGGGTTAAATATTTTGAGATGGGTGGGTGGATATCTCTCAACTGGGGGCCATATCTATCTACTAAAGGTGTTCTCTTTAGGTTCTATCTCCTCTCTGTTGGGTATTTTGGCTAATGTCATGCCCCATTGGGTCTTGAGAACCTCTTGCATCCCTGGTGTCTGGAACTTTCAAGTGGTTCCTTCCACCCCCATTCCTCACCCCATACTACTACATATTTCTATTCAGTCTCCCAAACCTATGGACTTCTCTCCTATCTCTTCCCATATGATCCTGCCTCTCCCACATTTCCCTCTCCTTCCCCCTCTCCCACCTAGATCTCTCCCTTCCTCTGACTCCCAAGATTATTTCATTCCCCCTCGTAAGTGGGATTGAAGCATGCATACTTTGGCCTTTCTTCTTGTTAAGCTTCATATGGTCTTTGAGTTATACTGTAGGAATTCTGAGCTTTTAGGCTAATATCTGCCACAGACTAGACTTAGTTGGTCCCTCAACCCATGTTTTTGTATGGGTCTTGAATTCCTGATCTTTCCAAGACTTTTATGATGAATGGGTGTTGGATTTTGTCAAATGCTTTCTCAGCATCTAAAGTGATGATAATGTGTTTTTTGTCTTTGAGTTTGTTTATATAGTGGATTACGTTGTTGGATTTCCATATATTAAGCTATCCCTCCATCACTGGTATGAAGCTTACTTGATCATGATAGATGTGTTCTTGATGTGTTCTTGGATTCCGGTTGTGAGAATTTTATTGAGTATGTTTGAGTTGATATTCATAAAGGGAATTGGTCTGAAGTTCTCTTTGTTGGGTCTTTGTGTGGTTTAGGTATCAGAGCAATTGTGGCTTCACAGAATGAATTGGGTAGAGAACCTTCTCTTTCTATTTTGTGAAATAGTTTGAGGAGACTTGGAATTAGTTCTTCTTTGAGGGTCTAACAGAACTCTGCACTAAACCCATCCTGTGCTTTTTTTTTCCCCCTTGGGAAACAATTTTTGCTTCTATTTCTTTAAGGCATATGGGGCTGTTTGGATCATTAATCTAATCATTATTTAACTTTGGTACCTGGTATCTGTCTAGAAAATTGTCCATTTCATCTAGGTTTCCCAGTTTCATTGAGTATAGCCTTTTGTAGTAGGATGTGATGATGTTTTGGATTTCATTGGTTTCTGTTGTTATGTCTCCCTTTTCATTTCTGATTTTGCTAATTTGGATACTGTTGCTGTGTCCTCTAGTTAGCCTATCTAAAAATTTATCTATCTTGTTGATTTTCTCAAAACAACAAAACAAAACAAAACAAACAAACAAAAAACAAAAAAAAAAACCAAAAAACACAACAGCTCCTGGTTTAGTTGATTCTTTGTATAGTACTTTTTGTTTCTACTTTGTTGATTCCTGCCCTGAGTTTGATTATTTCCTGCTATCTACTCCTCTTGGTTGAATTTCCTTCTATTGTTCTAGAGCTTTTAGGTGTGCTGTCAATCTGCTAGTGTGTGCTCTCTCTAGTTTCTTTTTGGCAGCACTCAGAGCCATGAGCATTCCGCTTAGGACTGCTTTCATTGTGTCCCATAAGTTTTGGTATGTTGTGGCCTCATTTTCATTAAACTCTAAAAAGTCTTTAATTTCCTTATTTCTTCCTTGACCAAGTTATCATTGAGTAGAGTGTTGTTCAGATTCCATGTGAATGTTGGCTTTCTATTATTTATGTTGTTATTGTAGATTAGCCTTAGTCCGTAGTTATCTGGTAGGATCCATGGATAATTTCAATATTTTTGTATCTGTTGAGGTCTGTTTTGTGACCAATTATATGGTCAATTTTGGAGAAGTTACCATGAGGTGCTGAAAAGAAGGTATATCCTTATGTTTTAGGGTAAAACATTCTGTAGATGTCTGTAAAATCCATTTGTTTCATAACTTCTGTTGGTTTCACTGTGTCTTTGTTTAGTTTCTGTTTCCAGGCTATGTCCATTGATGATAGTGTGGTGCTAAAGTCTATAACTATTATTGTTTGTGGTCCAATGTAGCTTTGAGCTTTACTAAAGTTTCTTTAATGAATGTGGATGCTCTTGCATTTGGAGCATAGATGTTCAGAATTGACAGTCCATCTTGGTAAATTTTAACTTTGATGAATATGAAGTCTCCTTGTCTTTTTTGATAACCTTGGGATGGAAGTCGATTTTATTCAATATTCCAGGTTGTTATTTGCTTGGGAAATTGTTATCCAGCCTTTTACTCTGAGGTATTGTCTGTCTTTATTCTCTGAGGTGGGTTTCCTGTAAGCAGCAAAATATTAGGTCCTGTTTATTTAGCCAGTCTGTTATTGTATGTCTTTTTATTGGTGAATTGAGCCTATTGATAGTAAGAGATATTAAGGAAGCTGGGCAGTGGTGGTGCACACCTTTAATCCCAGCACTTAGGAGGCAGAAGCAGGCAGATTTTTGAGTTCGAGGTCATCCTGGTCTACAGAGTGAGTTCCAGGACAGCCAGGGCTACACAGAGAAGTCCTGTCTCGAAAAAAAAAAAAAAAAAAACAAACAGAAAAAGAGATATTATTAAGGAAAAGTAATTGTTACTTCCTGTTTTTTGTTGTTGCTGTTGTTAGAGTTGGGATTCTGTTCTTCTGTTTTTGGGGCTACCTTCTTTTAGGTTTGTTGAAGGATTACTTTCTTGCTTTTTCTAGGGTGTCATTTCCCTCCTTGTGTTGAAGTTTTCCCTTTATTATCCTTTGAAGGGTTGGATTTGTAGAAAGATGTTGTGTGAATTTGTTTTTTGTTTGTTTGTTTGTTTGTTTTGATTTGTTTTTGCTTCCTTGTTTTTTTTTTCTTCTGAGACAGGGTTTCTCTGTGTAGCCATGGCTGTCCTGGAACTAACTCTGTAAACCAGGCCAGCTTCAAACTCAGAAATCTGCCTGCCTCTGCCTCCCAAGTGCTGGGATTAAAGGCATGCACCACCATGTCCAGCTTGTGTGAATTTGGATTTGTCATGGAATACTTTGGTTTCTCCATCTATGGTTATTGAGAGTTTTGCTGGGTATAGTAGCCTGGGCTGGCATTTCTGTTCTCTTAGTGTCTGTATAACATCTGTCCAGGATCTTCTGGCTTTCATAGTCTTGAAAGATCCTGACAGAATGTAAAAGGACACAGAAGCCCTGAAATTGGCAAGATAGATGTCAATGTTAGCAGAACTAGCTTCACTGATTTAGAAAATTAGAGGTGCACAATGCTCTGGCCACTCCTTGAACCTGTGTGTCTGCCAGTGTTTTGACTGTTCCTTGACCCATGTGTGTGCCCACTGATGAAGCCCATTGTCAGGTGTTTGTGATATTGGTTGCTGAGAAAGAGTCAGAAAATCTCCCCAGCAACCACAGCCCGGCCAATCCTGAGTTGCTACACCTGCACCAGACTCTTTCCTTGTACCACCCCCATACCCATTTCTTGATAATAGACATTGTTTAGATCTGGAAATCCCCTACTCTCCCCCTTTTGCTTTCCCCCCTGAGGGCCTATAAAAACTGGGACCTCTTTCCCCTCGAGGTCAACTCCTCTACCCCTGCATGGGATATGAGCCGTCCCCAGAGCTCTGGCTTTCCCCGAATAAAGCCTCATGTGGTTTGCAACAAGCTCGATCTATCATGAGTTCTTGGGTGTCCGCTATTGTCCTGAGACCTGAGCGAGGGGCTTCTTTTGGAGTCTTTCAGTCTCTGGTGGAAAGTCTGGTGTAATTCTGTTATACCTGCCTTTATATGCTACTTGACCTTTTTCCCTTACAGCTTTTAATATTCTATCCTTATTTAGTGCATTTGCTGTCCTGAGTATTATGTGATGGTAGGAATTTCTTTTCTGATCCAGTCCATTTGAAGTTCTGTAGGATTCTTGTGTGTTCATGGGCATCTCTGTAGGTTAGAGAAGTTTTCTTCTGTAATTTTTGAAGATATTTACTGGCTCTTTAAATTAAAAGTCTTCATTCTCATCTATACCTCTTTTCTTTAGGTTTGGTCTTCTCATTGTGTCCTGGATTACCTGGATGTTTTGAATTAGGATCTTTTTGGATTTTGCATTTTATTTCATTGTTGTTTCCATGTTTTCTCTGGAATCTTCTGCACCTGAGATTCTCTCTTCTATCTCTTGTTTTCTGTTGCTGATGCTCGCATCTATGGTTCCTGATTGTTTTCCTAGTATTTCTGTCTCCATTTGTGATTTATTTTTTCTACTTCCATTTTTAGATCCTGGATGGCTTTGTTCAATTCTTTCACCTTTTTTGTAGTGTTTTCCTGTAACTCTTTAAGGGATTTTTGTGTTTCCTCTTTAAGGGCTTCTAGCTGTTTACCTGTGTTTTCCTGTATTTATTTTTTGTTTGTTTGTTTGTTTTTGTTTTGTTTTTTGTCTTTTCGAGACAGGGTTTCTCTGTATAGCCCTGGCTGTCCTGGAGCTCACTTTGTAGACCAGGTTGGCCTCAAACTCAGAAATCCGACTGACTCTGCCTCCTGAGTGCTGGGATTAAAGGCGCGTGCCACCACGCCCGGCTCCTGCATTTCTTTAGGGATGTTATTTATTTCCTTCTTAAAGTCCTCCATCATCATAATGAGAAGTGCCTTTAGATTCATATCTTGCTTTTCTGGTGTGATGGTGTATTCAGGACTTGCTATGGTGGGAGAGTTTGGTTCTGATGATGCCAAGTAACCTTGATTTCTGGTGCTTTTGTTCTTATGCTTGCCTCCTGCCATCTGATTATTTCAAGTGCTTGCTGCCTTCAATATATCTGACTGGAGCCTGTCCTTCCTATAATCCTGGTTGATTCAGGACTCCTCAGAGTCCAGCTTTCTCTGTGATCCTGTGATTCTATGCTCCTCTGAACCTGAGATTCTGGTTGTGTCAGAGTTCTTGGCAGTTATGCTTCCTCTGAGACCCTGAGATCCTTGTGTGACCAAGCTCCTGTTATCCTGGGATCATAGAATCCTAAGATCCTGGGTGTGTTACAACACCTGGAAGTGGTGTCTTCTCTGAGGACCGTGAGGCTGTCTGGCATGTTTGAAACCCAGGTATACCAGCACCAATGACAAGGAACCCTAACTGCTGGTCAGGACCTGTGTCCTTGATCCTGCTGTCACAGGCTCATCACGATTGGTTTGGAACAGATGTTGTGTTGTACTCACCAGTGATCCTAAGATTGAGTGGCGAGTCCTCTGGGGACCTTGGGACTGTCTGCCAAGTTCGAGCCCAAGGTGACCTGGAGCTGGTGCTGACCAGAGGGAAGATCACATTCCTTCTTTTCACTTTCATTTGGAGATGTTTTCTTTCACTATGTGCATCCCTTCTTTACTCCGACCCCAGTACAGAGCTTGAGCGTCTCCTTCTGCCCCTACATCTGTTCACATGGACTCATCTAATTTCTCAAATTGTCTCCAGAACTGTCACTTCACCATATGTTATTCATAGTGGACCCTTCTCTATGGATGATAAATGGTGTTCTCCAATGTTCCCTGCTCCCCAGAAATGGAATCTGGTTATAGAGAGGGTGGCCTTAATGCACTAAATAAGTGAAAATACAACCATGACCCTTCAATGGTCAGTTCAGTTACAATTCTCAACCAGGATTTCCTGGGCTACATATTGAAATCCTGTTGTAATGAAAGAGAGAGGGGTTGGAAACAATTAGGGCAAAAGATAGAGAGAAGGAGAAAGTCAAATAGAGGAAGAGGAGAAAGAGGGTAAGAGAGAAATAAATGGGAGGTAAAAAAGAACAAAATGAAGGGCAAATCCTTGAAGGACTGAAATCAGTTCTCTATGAGTGTACATGTGACTCAAATTCTTCTGGGGACTGAGACCGCCAGGGAACACATACAGCTTCTCATCTAGGCAAAAGGATGTGCTACAAGGACTCTTGGGCAGGACTTCCTGTATACCTCATGGCCTTCAGCCAGCAGATCAAGCTAACCTGAGGGTTCTTTTTTTTTCCATTTTTTATTAGGTATTTAGCTCATTTACATTTCCAATGCTATACCAAAAGTCCCCCATATCCACCCACCCCCACTCCCCCGCCCACCCACTCCCCCTTTTTGGCCCTGGTGTTCCCCTGTACTGGGGCATATAAAGTTTGCAAGTCCAATGGGCCTCTTTTCCAGTGATGGCCGACTAGGCCATCTTTTGATATATATGCAGCTAGAGTCAAGAGCTCCGGGGTACTGGTTAGTTCATAATGTTGTTCCACCTATAGGGTTGCAGATCCCTTTAGCTCCTTGGCTACTTTCTCTAGCTCCTCCATTGGGAGCCCTATGGTCCATCCATTAGCTGACTGTGAGCATCCACTTCTGTGTTTGCTAGGCCCCGGCATAGTCTCACAAGAGACAGCTACATCTGGGTCCTTTCAATAAAATCTTGCTACTGTAAGCAATGGTGTCAGCGTTTGGATGCTGATTATGGAGTGGATCCCTGGATATGGCAGTCTCTACATGGTCCATCCTTTCATCTCATCTCCAAACTTTGTCTCTGTAACTCCTTCCATGGGTGTTTTGTTGCCGAATCTAAGGAGGGGCATAGTGTCCACACTTCAGTCTTCATTCTTCTTGAGTTTCATGTGTTTAGCAAATTATATCTTATATCTTGGGTATCCTAGGTTTGGGGCTAATATCCACTTATGAGTGAGTACATACTGTGTGAGTTTCTTTGTGAATGTGTTACCTCACTCAGGATGATGCCCTCCAGGTCCATCCATTTGGATAGGAATTTCATAAATTCATTCTTTTTAATAGCTGAGTAGTACTCCATTGTGTAGATGTACCACATTTTCTGTATCCATTCCTCTGTTGAGGGGCATCTGGGTTCTTTCCAGCTTCTGGCTATTATAAATAAGGCTGCTATGAACATAGTGGAGCATGTGTCCTTCTTACCATTTGGGGCATCTTCTGGATATATGCCCAGGAGAGGTATTGCGGGATCCTCCGGTAGTAATATGTCCAATTTTCTGAGGAACCGCCAGACTGATTTCCAGAGTGGTTGTACAAGCCTGCAATCCCACCAACAATGGAGGAGTGTTCCTCTTTCTCCACATCCACGCCAGCATCTGCTGTCACCTGTATTTTTGATCTTAGCCATTCAGACTGGTGTGAGGTGGAATCTCAGGGTTGTTTTGATTTGCATTTCCCTGATGATTAAGGATGTTGAACATTTTTCAGGTGCTTCTCTGCCATTCGGTATTCCTCAGGTGAGAATTCTTTGTTCAGTTCTGAGCCCCATTTTTTAATGGGGTTATTTGATTTTCTGAAGTCCACCTTCTTGAGTTCTTTATATATGTTGGATATTAGTCCCCTATCTGATTTAGGATAGGTAAAGATCCTTTCCCAATCTGTTGGTGGTCTTTTTGTCTTATTGACGGTGTCTTTTGCCTTGCAGAAACTTTGGAGTTTCATTAGGTCCCATTTGTCAATTCTCGATCTTACAGCACATGCCATTGTTGTTCTGTTCAGGAATTTTTCCCCTGTGCCCATATCTTCAAGGATTTTTCCCACTTTCTCCTCTATAAGTTTCAGTGTCTCTGGTTTTATGTGAAGTTCCTTGATCCACTTAGATTTGACCTTAGTACAAGGAGATAAGTATGGATTGATTCACATTCTTCTACATGATAACAACCAGTTGTGCCAGCACCAATTGTTGAAAATGCTGTCTTTCTTCCACTGGATGGTTTTAGCTCCCTTGTCGAAGATCAAGTGACCATAGGTGTGTGGGTTCATTTCTGGGTCTTCAATTCTATTCCATTGGTCTACTTGTCTGTCTCTATACCAGTACCATGCAGTTTTTATCACAATTGCTCTGTAGTAAAGATTTAGGTCTGGCATGGTGATTCCGCCAGAAGTTCTTTTATCCTTGAGAAGACTTTTTGCTATCCTAGGTTTTTTGTTATTCCAGACAAATTTGCAAATTGCTCCTTCCAATTCGTTGAAGAATTGAGTTGGAATTTTGATGGGGATTGCATTGAATCTGTAGATTGCTTTTGGCAAGATAGCCATTTTTACAATGTTGATCCTGCCAATCCATGAGCATGGGAGATCTTTCCATCTTCTGAGATCTTCCTTAATTTCTTTCTTCAGAGATTTGAAGTTTTTATCATACAGATCTTTCACTTCCTTAGTTAGAGTCATGCCGAGATATTTTATATTATTTGTGACTATTGAGAAGGGTGTTGTTTCCCTAATTTCTTTCTCAGCCTGTTTATTCTTTGTATAGAGAAAGGCCATCGACTTGTTTGAGTTTATTTTATATCCAGCTACTTCACCGAAGCTGTTTATCAGGTTTAGGAGTTCTCTGGTAGAATTTTTAGGGTCACTTATATATACTATCATATCATCTGCAAAAAGTGATATTTTGACTTCCTCTTTTCCAATTTGTATCCCCTTGATCTCCTTTTGTTGTCGAATTGCTCTGGCTAATACTTCAAGTACTATGTTGAAAAGGTAGGGAGAAAGTGGGCAGCCTTGACTAGTCCCTGATTTTAGTGGGATTGCTTCCAGCTTCTCTCCATTTACTTTGATGTTGGCTACTGGTTTGCTGTAGATTGCTTTTATCATGTTTAGGTATGGGCCTTGAATTCCTGATCTTTCCAAAACTTTTATCATGAATGGGTGTTGGATCTTGTCAAATGCTTTTTCTGCATCTAACGAGATGATCATGTGGTTTTTGTCTTTGAGTTTGTTTATATAATGGATTACATTGATGGATTTTCATATATTAAACCATCCCTGCATTCCTGGAATAAAACCTACTTGGTCAGGTTGGATGATTGCTTTAATGTGTTCTTGGATTCGGTTAGCGAGAATTTTATTGAGGATTTTTGCATCGATATTCATAAGAGAAATTGGTCTGAAGTTCTCTATCTTTGTTGGGTCTTTCTGTGGTTTAGGTATCAGAGTAATAGTGGCTTCATAAAATGAGTTGGGTAGAGTACCTTCTACTTCTATTTTGTGAAATAGTTTGTGAAGAACTGGAATTAGATCTTCTTTGAAGGTCTGATAGAACTCTGCACTAAACCCATCTGGTCCTGGGCTTTTTTTGGTTGGGAGACTATTAATAACTGCTTCTATTTCTTTAGGTGATATGGGATTGTTTAGATGGTCAACTTGATCCTGATTCAACTTTGGTACCTGGTATCTGTCCAGAAATTTGTCCATTTCATCCAGGTTTTCCAGGTTTGTTGAGTATAGCCTTTTGTAGAAGGATCTGATGGTGTTTTGGATTTCTTCAGGATCTGTTGTTATGTCTCCCTTTTCATTTCTGATTTTGTTAATTAGGATTTTGTCCCTGTGCCCTTCAGTGAGTCTAGCTAAGGGTTTATCTATCTTGTTGATTTTCTCAAAGAACCAACTCCTCGTTTGGTTAATTCTTTGAATAGTTCTTCTTGTTTCCACTTGGTTGATTTCACCCCTGAGTTTGATTATTTCCTGCCGTCTACTCCTCTTGGGTGAATTTGCTTCCTTTTTTTCTAGGGCTTTTAGATGTGTTGTCAAGCTGCTAGTATGTGCTGTCTCCCGTTTCTTCTTGGAGGCCCTCAGAGCTATGAGTTTCCCTCTTAGAAATGCTTTCATTGTGTCCCATAGGTTTGGGTACGTTGTGGCTTCATTTTCATTAAACTCTAAAAATTCTTTAATTTCTTTCTTTATTCCTTCCTTGACCAAGGTATCATTGAGAAGAGTGTCATTCAGTTTCCACGTGAATGTTGGATTTCCATTATTTATGTTGTTATTGAAGATCAGTCTTAGGCCATGGTGGTCTGATAGGATACATGGGACAATTTCAATATTTTTGTATCTATTAAGGCCTGTTTTGTGACCAATTATATGGTCAATTTTGGAGAAGGTCCCGTGAGGTGCTGAGAAGAAGGTATATCCTTTTGTTTTAGGATAAAATGTTCTGTAGATATCTGTCAGGTCCATTTGTTTCATAACTTCTGTTAGTTTCACTGTGTCCCTGTTTAGTTTCTGTTTCCACGATCTGTCCATTGAAGAAAGTGGTGTGTTGAAGTCTCCAACTATTATTGTGTGAGGTGCAATGTATGCTTTGAGCTTTACTAAAGTGTCTCTAATGAATGTGGCTGCCCTTGCATTTGGTGCGTAGATATTCAGAATTGAGAGTTCCTCTTGGAGGATTTTACCTTTGATGAGTATGAAGTGTCCCTCCTTGTCTTTTTTGATAACTTTGGGTTGGAAGTCGATTTTATCCGATATTAAAATGGCTACTCCAGCTTGTTTCTTCAGTCCATTTGCTTGGAAAATTGTTTTCCAGCCTTTCACTCTGAGGTAGTGTCTGTCTTTTTCCCTGAGTTGGGTTTCCTGTAAGCAACAGAATGTTGGGTCCTGTTTGTGTAGCCAGTCTGTTAGTCTATATCTTTTTATTGGGGAATTGAGTCCATTGATATTAAGAGATATTAAGGAAAAGTAATTGTTGCTTCCTTTTATTTTTGTTGTTAGAGTTGGCATTCTGTTCTTGTGGCTGTCTTCTTTTAGGTTTGTTGAGGGATTATTTTCTTGCTTTTTCTAGGACATGGTTTCCATCCTTGTATTTTTTTCTGTTATTATCCTTTGAAGGGCTGGATTCTTGGAAAGATATTGTGTGAATTTGTTTTTGTCGTGGAATACTTTGGTTTCTCCATCTATGGTAATTGAGAGTTTGGCCGGGTATAGTAGCCTGGGCTGGCATTTGTGTTCTCTTAGTGTCTGTATAACATCTGTCCAGGCTCTTCTGGCTTTCATAGTCTCTGGTGAAAAGTCTGGTGTAATTCTGATAGGCCTTCCTTTATATGTTACTTGACCTTTCTCCCTTACTGCTTTTAATATTCTATCTTTATTTACTGCATTTGTTGTTCTGATTATTATGTGTCTGGAGGAATTTCTTTTCTGGTCCAGTCTATTTGGAGTTCTGTAGGCTTCTTGTATGATAATGGGCATCTCTTTTTTTATGTTTGGGAAGTTTTCTTCTATTATTTTGTTGAAGATATTAGCTGGCCCTTTAAGTTGAAAATCTTCATTCTCATCAATTCCTATTATCCATAGGTTTGGTCTTCTCATTGTGTCCTGGATTACCTGGATGTTTTGAGTTAGGATCCTTTTGCATTTTGTATTTTCTTTGACTGTTGTGTCGATGTTCTCTATGGAATCTTCTGCACCTGAGATTCTCTCTTCCATTTCTTGTATTCTGTTGCTGAAGCTCGCATCTATGGTTCCAGATCTCTTTCCTAGGGTTTCTATCTCCAGCGTTGCCTCGCTTTGGGTTTTCTTTATTGTGTCTACTTCCCCTTTAGGTTCTAGTATGGTTTTGTTCATTTCCATCACCTGTTTGGATGTGTTTTCCTGTTTTTCTTTAATGATTTCTACCTGTTTGGCTGTGTTTTCCTGCTTTTCTTTAAGGACTTGTAACTCTTTAGCAGTGCTCTCCTGTAATTCTTTAAGTGACTTATGAAAGTCCTTCTTGATGTCCTCTATCATCATCATGAGAAATGTTTTTAAATCTGGGTCTAGATTTTCGGTTGTGTTGGGGTGCCCAGGACTAGGTGGGGTGGGAGTGCTGCGTTCTGATGATGGTGAGTGGTCTTGATTTCTGTTAGTAGGATTCTTACGTTTGCCTTTCGCCATCTGGTAATCTCTGAAGCTAGCTGTTTTAGTTGTCACTGTTAAGAGCTTGTTCTTCAGGTGACTCTGTTAGCCTCTATAAGCAGACCTGGAGGGTAGCACTCTCCTTAGTTTCAGTGGGCAGAGTATTCTCTGCAGGCAAGATCTCTTCTTGCAGGGCAGGTACCCAGATATCTGGTGTTCGAACCAGACTCCTGGCAGAAGTTGTGTTCCACTCACTAGAGGTCTTAGGATCTCGTGTGGAATCCTGTGTGGGCCCTTGCGGGTGTCAGGCGACTCCGCTGGCAAGGTAGCCCGGGGCTCGAGTGTAGCGGAAGGGGCTTGTGCCCCAGATCAAGCCCGGGTAGCCTGCTTCCCTATGTACCTCAGTCTGAGGTTCCGAGCGATTGGATTGGGGCAGGCGCTGTGTTCCACTCACCAGAGGTCTTAGGATCCCATGGGGAGTCCCGTGTGCGCCCTTGTGGGTGTTGGGCAAGACTCTGCTGGCACGGTAGCCCGGGGCTCGACCTGAGGGTTCTTTCTTTTGCTTGCAAATAGTGCCTGAAGTTCTTTCTTTTGCCTGAAGCAGTGCTAGGAGTGGACCATGTTCACCAAAAGCCAACTGGAGAAATTGGAAGCCCTGTTCACCAATATCCACTCCCCAGATATGCATGCAACAGAAGGTATTTCTCATAATCAACCTTCCTGAATCTAGGGTCCAGGTAGGATGATCTGCTCCCTGGACTTCTCATACCTTTACTGTAACTTTCAATGGGCCCATGTCAGATCCAGAGTGGATGAAGGACAGAGGCCAAGGGTAGCAGTCACATTTATGAAGTGGCCTAAACATCTCTTATGTTTCTTATGTCACCCCTCTTATATGATGCATTCTCACCACACTGTCCTCCAAGAGTTCTCCTTTCCTTTTTACTCCCTCTTTCTGTTTAGGGTCTCACATATGCACAAGTGACCTAGAACTGTGATACATCATCAGCCCCCTATTTTTTTTAATCTGAAAACAATTAATTTTTGTAACAAGATAAACCATGCTGGCTATGAACTCATCAGAGATTCCCCTGCCTCTGACTCCCAGATGCTGATATTAAAGCTAGATCATAAGGCTAGAAATTCACTTCTAATTGTGTTTTTGTGCATGCATGCACCCCCCCACACACACACACACAGATGTGTGGAGTTTCTGAACAGGCCAGATGATGGCATTAGATCCTGTGGAGTTGGATTTATAGATAGTTGAGAGCCATGAAATGTAGCTGAACCTAGATTCTCTACAAAAGCAATATGTACTCTTAAACATTAAGCCACCTCTCTAGCATATTTTGTTAATTTAAACAAAATTCTTTAGTTTGGAAGAAGGAAAAAAAGTGAAAATAATGTAATTATACTATAACTTCAAAAAACTAAGCAGCACAGTTATTGTTTGTTAATTTCATATATTGATACAATGTATTGAGATCACATCTACCCCTTTCTTTAACTTTGATTCTTCTGGGACATCCTCCATTTCTCTCTCACTTTCATGGTTTTTCTTTTCTCCTCCTCCCCCTCTTCCTCCTCCTCTTTAAAACCCAGTAGCTCATATTTACACTGCCCATATGCCCATGGTGTTAGAACCATCTATTTCAGCATTGACATTGAGAGACAGTCTCACAAATTACCCAGACTGGTCTTGAATTCATTTTGCATCCCAAGCAGACCTTTATCTTCAGATCTTCTTACCTCCTCTTCCTCCTCCCGTAAAGCAACATTACAACAGGCCTGTGCTATTAAGCCTAGTTTCAGAGGACTTGCCCATGATCATGGTTATTGAGCAGCCAGTCAATCAATCAAGTCATCTTATCAACCAAGGAGACACACATGGTTCACAGAGTTTTAAATTCTAAACTGATATGCTAGTGCATTTTACTTTACAGATTCTTCCAGGAACTACTAATTCTAGAATAACACATTAAACATAATGGCTCACACCTGTAACACCAGCATTTGGGAGGCTGAGGGAGAAGGTTAGTTTTGAACTTGAGGCCAGTCAAGAGCCTCTATCCCAACTGTATTACCCACTTAAGCCCACACTAATAGTCCTCACCAAAGTAGAATACTAACCTCTCTGATATCCCCTTTAAATAGTAAAGGCTGGGTGATGCATAATTAGGTGATTAATATTAGTGGGTAAGAGAACTCTGTGTGTGTGTGTGTGTGTGTGTGTGTGTGTGTGTGTGTGTGTGTATGCATGTGTGTGTAGGAATTGAACCCAGAGACTTGTCTCTGCTAGGAAAATGCTCTATGCATAGATGTATGATTGCATGTGTTATATGTGAGTATAATGTATGCATATTTGTATGTTTATATTCATGAGCAGGAACATGTTAACATAAGTATGCATATTTCATGACTATGTATGAAATGTGAGTAGAATATATTATGTAAATATGCTATACTAATATGTGGACTATTGTACATTATGTGAGGATACTGCATGATTGCATACATTTTCATGGGATCAGGTGGGTGGCTGCATGCATGAAGGTATGTATGTGTATATATGTGTGACTACATTTATATTTGTGAGGATAATGCATGATTGTATGCATGCATGTATGATCAAATATAGATGATGCATGTATAATTATATACATGTGTATATTGTATTATTAGTGTATGTAGGTTATTGTGTGCATGTTTTCATGCATAATTGGTTGGATACACAGAGCATGAGCATAGCTGGCCCATCATTGGCTGGTGTCTTAGTTATGGTTTTACTGCTGTGAACAGACACCATGACCAAGGCAAGTCTTATTTAAAAAACCAACACTTAATTGGGGCAAGCTTACAGGTTCAGAGGTTCAGTCCATTATCATCAAGGTGGGAGCATGGCAGCATCTAGGTTGTCATGGCGTAGGCAGAGCTGAGAGTTCTACATCTTCATCCAAATGCTGCTAGTAGAAGACTGACTTCCAGGCAACTGGGGTGAGAGTCTTAAGCCCACACCCAAAGTGACACACCTACTACAACCAGGTCAGACCTATGCCAACAAGGCCACACCTCCAAATGGTGCCACTCCCTGGTCCAAGAATATGCAAACCATCACAGATAGAGAGTGGAAATATGCGGCTCTTACCATCAGTCTTATTTTCTCTTGGTACCTGAAAACTCTGAAGTCTCTTAACAGTTTTTCTTATCCTTATGATCCCTCTCTCCCTCTAATTCTGGTTCAAGAACCACAGGGTAAAATGCTGATAGCATCAATCACAGTAGAAACAGCAGGCCCTGGAAGGACAGACAAAAGTTTGTCCTATGAAGAAGGCATTGGACATAACCTATGACCTCTCCAGATGGTTGTAGAGATCATTTGGTAATCTCAGGTTTCTACAGCCAATATTTTTCCACTCAGGCTCACTTACCATGGCAGTAGCCACTATGACCATTGTAATTAGGTAATCAGAGTCTCCTTTCTTCAAGGCCCAGTAAGCTGGACTACTGGCCTCTGAGCCCTCTTACTTCAGTCTCTTATTCGAAGACCTATCAATGCCCTTGCCTGTGTTTTCTGCTCTTCCCCTCACCCTATGTGTCTCTAAGTTCCCATTTCAGTGGGCTGATCCCCATTTTATCCCACAGTGCTCTAGTTGAAGGATCCAGCTCTTATTACCATCCTAGACCCTTTCTTGTAGGGGAACATTTCTGGTCCAATCTCTCACCTCTTTGTCTGGCCAGAGATATAGCACCTATAGCCTATGAAACAGCTTAGAATTCAAGTACTCCCACAGGCACCTGAAAATTCACTGGACAACTCCATGGTACCGCAAAGATCAGAGTGTTTGGAAGTTTGAGATCTTATAAAAGAGGCTTTCCCTTCCAACAGAATCACCCACTCTGGACTTCTTCTCCAGCTTAGATTCCAGTAGCATAACCCCCAGCAAGCAACAGGAAGTAATAATACTGCCAAAAGCTGTGAAAAATTCAGCCTTAGGTGCAGTCCACCCTCAGTCAGCTACATTATACAGAGTTTAGCTCCTTTAGAGCCCACCCCAAGCTATGAATGAGGATCCATCCTCTTCCAAAATGCCCAGCATCAATTTCAGGAATCAATCACAATCAAGTATCTGATGCTATTTCCGAGTCTTCAGTAAAGGTGCTGAGAACTTGCTCCTGAGAGGAAAAAAAATATGTCTTGTAAGTGAGTTGGAGAATATTTGGGTCAAAACTCATGATGCCCAAGTGTGGTGAGTCAATGTTTGTAAACCCAGCACGGAAGAAGCTCAGGCAGGGGGATTTTGGGGAACACGAGGCAACCTGGGCTACAGAGTGAGACCTCTAAATTCATTTGGAAATTTTATACAGTTAAAGTTAATGAATGTCAAGTTTATATGGTAGATATATGGATTAGGGTTTCTCTTGCTGCAACAAAACACCATGATCAAAAAGTAAGTTCAGAAGGAAAGGGTTTATTCTGCTTACACTTCTACATTGCTGTTCATCAACAAACGAAATCAAGACAGGATCTCCAACAGGGCAGTAACCTGCAGGGTAGGAGCTGATGCAGAGGCCATGGAAGGTTGCTGCTTACTGGCTTGCTCACCCTGCTTTCTTATGGAACACAGGGTCACCAACCATGAGATAGAATCATCTACAATGGGATGAGTCCTCCCCTATTGATAACTAATTGAAAAAATGCCTTACAGATATATTTCATAAAGGCATTTCTTCAACTGAGTACCCTTCCTCTTTGAGGACTGTAGCTTGTGCCAAATTGACACACAAAACAAGCCAGAACAGGTTTAGGGGATTTGTTATGATTTAGGATATGATTTACATGTGTCTATATGAGTATTTGTAGATATATCCCACCAAACTGATGGGCTATATCTGAGATGCTGTGTCTTGTACAAAGCCAAAATGCAAAAGAAGATTGGTGTGAATACTGGGGTAGATTTAAAAGATAAAGGGTATGTTATAGAGCACTACTTGCCCTAATCACCAATCACAAGTTCCCAGGGTCAGGAGAAGGAACCAGTGCTGGGGTTCTCCAGGTGTCTGTAGAAATTGAAACTCATCAAGAGGATTGAAGACCTATTCACGGGCCTACCTGGTATAGGTCTTTCAGAGGTCCACAGAGTATGTCCAATATTCTATTTCATAGGCCAGGAGAGGTATCCCATATTTGTGATTTCAACATGAGGTAGATTAAGGCAGGGGAATTAAGACTTTAAGGTCATTGTAGGGTACATTGCAAGTTTGAGGCCTTAGCTCCATAACATCTCTCAATACCCTCCTTTCCCACCAAATGTTATTTTTTAAGCCACAAGTCTGACAAAGCAAATGATCATAAAATAAGGCCAAGATTCCACCTCACTTGATGTTACCTTCTCTGTTCTCTCCTTTACCACTCACTGGCCTTTCAGGTCTTCTCTCCCTGGCTACTAAAAATAAAATTGATTAAAAGTGTTTGATATTATTCAAGTCTGGTTGATTTTTTCTGTTTGTTTCTGTGTGATTTTTTTTTGAAAGGCAAATTTTGTTAGGTGGAAAGAGTTAAGGTTTTCTCTGCCCTTTATGACTGTAGTGTGAACCTGGTATTTTTTCTTTTCTTTTTTTTTTTTTTTCTTTTCGCTGTTTTTTTTTTTTTTTTTGATGTTGTTGTTGTTTGTTTGTTTTTCTGTTTTGAAAATGCCTTTCTTCAAATGTTCTGGAAGTGAACTGAGAAGGAACACAGGACCAGGTCAGGTAGAGCAGAACTGGGATTCCAGAACTGGGGAGCTGAGAAGGATCTCAAGTTAAAGACCTGCCTAAAAAACTTAATGAGATCTTCCCATAGATAATTTTTAATGCAGGCTAGCAGTGTTGACCAGTAATAGATCTCCTGCCTACTATCCCCCAGTGAGGGGGTGGGAGTGAGAATCAGTGGCAGATCACCTGCCTAGAATCCCAGTGAGGGGCTGAGGACATAGCTCAGTAACACTTTCTAAACATTTGTCTAAAATATTGGATGGCCTAAATTCAATCCCAAATACACCAAGAAGAAAATAAGTCAGTCATAACTGTAGACATCATCACAGCAATGCACCAGGTAGAGCCTCATTATTATAGGTAAAGAAGAGTGAGACACTCACCACATTCCACATTTGTGAGAGGACATAACTGGGCTTTGGTGGTCCTTCCTTAGAATGTGTAAGTGTGTGTGTGTGTGTGTGTGTGTGTGTGTAGATCTGTGGACCAGGTGTGGTCAATGCTCTTAGAGACTAGAAGAGAGTATCTAATCCCCTGGAACTAGAGTTACAGAGGATTGTATGTGGCCATGTGGGTACTGGGTATGAAACCCGAGTCCTCTGGAAGAGCAGTCACTTCTTGTAACCACTGAGCCAATTCTCCTCTTCCTCTTCCTCCTGCTCCTTCTCCTTCTCTTTATCCTTCTCCTTCTCCTCCTCTTCCTCCTTCTCCTCCTCCTTCTCCTCCTCCTCTGCCACCACCACCACCACCACTACCACCACCCTTTTAAGGCATAGTCTCACTACATAGGTATGGTTGACCTCAAACTCATAGTCATCTGACTCCCAACTGCTGAAATTACAGATATGTTCTTGGTGTTCTGTACTTTCTGGTCCTCTCCCTTCTGTTTGTTTGTTTGTTTGTTTTCCATTTCTGTTCTTACACCTGCAGCTGTCTGTCCTTCTTATTATTTCTTCTTTCTACCTCATGCATTCTGTTTGTTGTGTCCCTGAACAGGCCTAATTTAGTAATACAATGATCCAGACTCAACAAATTAGACTCAGTCTCAGGACCTGTTGGAGAGGAGACTTTGTTGAGAGCATTTTTTAAAAACTATATATCATCTATTCCTCACATTAATCCTTCTGCATGAACATAGGTATATATACATATATATATATATATATGCACCATAATAATATAAACATGAGCTTTCTGCTATTAATGTGTGTGTGTGTGTGTGTGTGTGTGTGTGTGTGCTCTTGTGTGCATAGCCTTGTACTTGGACATGGAGAAGTCAGAGGAAGAAAAGAATGTAGTTCTTTTCTTTCTTTCTTTCTTTCTTTCTTTCTTTCTTTCTTTCTTCCTTCCTTCCTTCCTTCCTTCCTTCCTTTCTTCCTTTCTTTCTTCCTTCCTTCCTTCTTTCCTTCCTTCCTTCCTTCCTTCCTTTCTTCCTTTCTTCCTTCCTTCCTTCCTTTGTTTTTTCTCTTTTTTTTTTAGATTTCTTTATTATGTTTAAAGTGGGTGAGTGTTTTACCTGGATATAAATGTGTCTACCATGTGTGTCTCATGCTCTCATAGGCTAGATCAATGCCAAAACAAATTTTAAATTACATTTCATTTATTTTGTGTGTGGGTGCATGCAAATGTGCAAACAGTGAATGTAAGAACACATTTTTAAGTTAAGGAGTTGGCTCTTCCACCATGAGAAAATTGTTGGTGGTTAGGCTTGATGGAAAGCATTTTTACCCACCTCATCAGCCTATAAAGAATCATGTCTCATAAGTCCCAATATTATCTCAACCAGAGAGGCCACCAGTGACCCAGACAATGACTTGAACTAACTTTATGGAACTCACAGGTCATAACTATGTCCATTCTGCTATTTGGTACATTTTGAATGTATCCAATGTTGTCTGATTCTTGGAAGCTAAGAAGTTAGTAATTAATATTTGGGAAGGAGAACTCACAGGTCTGACCAGATTGAAGTTTAGAGAGGGCATGAATGAGACTCAAATTTCCCGAGAGTACTTTGTTCAGAGCAAAGGCACATTAACTAATGTTTTGTTTTTCATTCATTTCTTTATTTATTCACTTCACATCCCAACATTAGCCCCTTCTACTCCCAGCTCCCCTCTCACAGCTCCTCCCCCTTTCTTCCTCCACTTCTTTTAAAAGATTTATTTGAGGGGCTGGAGAGATGGCTCAGTGGTTAAGAGTACTGTCTGCTCTTCCAGAGGTCCTGAGTTCAATTCCCAGCAACCACATGATGGCTCACAACCATCTGTGATGAGATTCAATGAAATCTTCTGGTATGTCTGAAGACAGTTACAGTGTACTCATATACATACAATAAATAAATATTTCTTTAAAAAAAAAGATTTATTAGAGGCTAGAGAGATAGCTAAGTAGTTAAGAGCATGTGTTTCTTTTCCAGAGGACCTTTTGTTCCCCTCATCCACATGGTTGCTTACAGCTATCTGTAATCCAGATCCAGGGGATCCAACACAATCTTTTGGTTTCTGTGGGCACCAGCCATGCACATGATACACAAATATACACATGCTCATGGTATACAAACATGTAGGAAGAACACCCATTCATTTAAAATAAAGTAAAAATTAATAAAACCTTTATTTTGCTTGAAGTTCCAGCACAGTCAAAACTTTATAGTGAGACCCTGTTAAAAATTATGATGTTAACAGGGTGGTGGCAGCAAATGCTTTTCATGCCAGCACTAGGGAGATAGAGGCAAGCACATCTCTATGAGTTCAAGGCCAGTCTAGTCAACACAGTGAGTTTCAGGACAGGCAGGGCTACACAGTGAAATTCTGTCTCAAAAATATTTAGACATGAAAATAGTATTTTATTTTCTTGCATTTGTTTCTTTAATGTCACTGTTGGGAATTGAGCCCAGGTTGTTTCCACAAATCTGAGCAAGTGCTTTGCTACCAAGCCACATGCCAGTGGAACTTTCTTAACATTAACTTAGATTTTGCATTGAATTTTCATTCTCTTTCATGTCAATGAAACTTCCCCAAAACTTGACATGTAGAATGTAGTTCTTCCCTTCCACAGGTTTTCAGTCACACTTAAGAAGTTGAAGCTTCTGTTCTTCTGCGTTTCTAGCTAGGTGGGAGTGATTGGACTCTTGAGAAGCAAACTGTGGGATTCCATCTATGGAATGAAAGCAGTTCAGTTTCTCACAGGATGTCAGTCGCTGTCACCAAAGTATTCATTTATGCCAGGGACAGTCTAAGGACAAAAACCAAGCCACCATCAAGAGAACACATTTAGCCAGCCATCTGTGTATGAGCTTGGAGAAACTCTGGGTAGAGACTGTGTGGAGTTGTAGTGAACTTGGAGACCAGAGTGAGACTCTGAATATCCCAGATAAAGGAAGTATGTATGGAGAAGGTAACAGGATGATAGAAATCCTTGCAGGCCCTTAGATTTGAATACAGAACCCTCAACAATGGGAATGAATGAGGAAGAGCCATGGGCTGAAGGTCCATTTTTTGAGATGGTCACCAACTATTGGAGATCAAATTTCTTCTAGGCTGCAGCCCCAAGAGGTCAGAAGCCCCTACATAGCAGTGTCAAGTCTCTGTCAGTTTTTCAGCTCTCAAACAAATCATCACTGTATATGCCTGTTCAATAAAAAAAGGTTTAATAGGTAGGACAACAATATGAACTAACCAGTACCCCCCGCAGCTCGTGTCTCTAGCTGCATATGTATCAGAAGATGGCCTGGTCGGCCATCAGTGGAAAGAGAGGCCCATTGGTCTTGCAAACAGTATATGCCTCAGTACAGGGGAACACCAGGGCCAAGAAGTGGGAGTGGGTGGGTAGGGGAGTGGGGGGAGGGTATGGGGGACTTTGGGGATAGCATTGGAAATGTAAATGAAGAAAATACCTAATAAAATAATAATAAAAAAAGAAATGTTGACTCAACAGGGCCAGACATACATAGAGTGGGACTGCAGACTGAGTGGGGCCACAGACTGGGCTGGTCTGCTGGATGTGAGGGTGTCTTAGTTAGGATTAATATTGCTATGATGAAACAACATGGCTAACAGAATTTTGGACAAAAGGACTTATTTGCCTTAGGTTTCCATATAACTTTTTATCATGAAGAGAAACCAGGACAGGAACTCAAACAGGGTAGTAACCTAGAGTCAGGAGCAGACGCAGAGGCCATTGAGGATTGCTGCTTACTGGCTTGCTCTTCATGGCTTGCCGAGCCTGCTTTCTTATAGAACCCAAAACTATCAGCTCATAAATGGCATCACTCACAAAGGCTGAGCTCTTCCCAGTCAAACGCTAGTTAAGAAAATGCCATAAAGTCTTGCCTATAGTCCAGTATTATAGAGGTGTTTTCTTAATTGAATTTCCTACCCCTCAGATGTCTTCAACTTGTGTCAAGTAGACATAAAACTATCCTACACAATTGACCTTTTGTCAACTTTACACACAAACACATCACCATTATGCCACAAATTTTTCTATCTCATTCATCCCTAAGATTTCAAATTAAAAGCATAAAGTACTTTAAAAGCTCCACACTCTTTACAAACTCAGATTAAAAGTCCAGTATCTTTAAAATATCCATTCACTTTAAAACTCCAAATCTCTATCAAAAACTCAAAATCCCTCAACTGCAGTCTTCTGTAAAAGTCAAAATTAAATTAAGTACTTTCTACCCAGGTGGTGATTATGCATACCTTTATACCCAGCATATGGGAGACAGAGGCAGACAAGATGAATCTCTGACTTCAAGACCATCTGGGTCTACAAAGCAAATTCCAGGACAATCAGGATTATACAGAGAAACTCTGTATCAAAAAATAAAGTAATAGTTTAATGAATTATTTGTTTCTTACTTCAAGAGTTAATAGCAGAGGCACAGTCATGATCAGACCAACATAAAACACATATTCCAACATTGTAAATAATACAATATCTAAGACTCATCAACAACAACTCTTTATCAGAACAACTGCTGCCGTCTTCATTTACTCTCTGGTCCAATGTCCAACAGGTCACAAAACTTTCGCTTATAATCTTGTTCCAGAAAATCATGCTGGTATCCTAGCCTCCAACACCATCAGTCATTCCTTGTGAACATACCAGCTAGCAGGCTGAACTAACTGTAGACCTTCACCACTACCTCCTCTCCTCAAAATTCAATCATCCATATCTTTCATATCTCTACAACAGAACACCAGTTGAAGTCTTCCTCTCCTATATCCATATATTCTGTACATCCTACAGACCTTTCCCTCCACTAATCTCCAGCCCGTCTTCGTGTTTCTTTATCCCAGCCCTGCACTCGAGCAGGCATCCCCTTCTAGCACACAGATAACTCTTGCCAAGGAAGCAGGTTGGCTGTCTTCCTCCCTCTTTTCTTTGTATAGATCCAGTTCTGCAGTATTATCCCGCAAAGCTATAACAGACCTTCTGATGCATTTCACTATCTAGTTCCATTTCAAGTAAAATAAATAAGCATATCCTGGTTGAAAATTCTATTCTCATCACTCCTCTGAACACCTTCAGATTTCAAGTGATTACCTATTTTTAACTATCAGATCCCCAGTACCAGAAACACATTTTCCTGGAACCCTCAGTGTCTACACTTAATAGGTCCACAGAATATTTTTCTATCAGGCAAGAAACATCACCCTTGCTTAAAAATCCACAGAGGAAACAGAAACAAACAAAGAAAAAACATCAACTCAACAAAGACAAATTCAGAAATCAACACCTAGACCTACAATCATCCAAATTTCAGATATGCAGACCCCAGTGTAAAAACACGATTAATAAAAGCCAGAGAAATGGGATGAATCCCCAGGTATGGCAGTCTCTAGATGGTCCACCCTTTCATCTCAGCTCCAAACTTTGTCTCTGTAACTCCTTCCATGGGTGTTTTGTTCCCAATTCTAAGAAGGGGCAAAGTGTCCACACTTTGGTCTTCGTTCTTCTTTAGTTTCATGGGGATTCATCCCACAATCAGCCTCCAAACACTGACACCATTGTATACACTAGCAAGATTTTGCTGAAAGAATCCAGATATAGCTGTCTCTTGTGAGGCTATGCTGGGGCCTGGCAAACACAGAAGTGAATGCTCACAGTCAGCTATTGGATGGATCACAGGGTCCCCAATGGAGGAGCTAGAGAAAGTACCCAAGGAGCTAAAGGAATCTGCAACCCTACAGGTGGAACAACAACATGAACTAACCAGTACCCCCCAGAGATCTTGTATCTGGCTGCATATGTATCAGAAGGTGACCTAGTAGGCCATCATTGGAAAGAGAGGCCCATTGGTCTTGCAAACTTTATATGCCTCAGTACAGAGGAATGCCAGGTCCAAGAAGTGGAAGTGGGGGGGGGGGGAGGGTATGGGGGACTTTTGGGATAGCATTTGAAATGTAAATGAAGAAAATACCAACAAAAAGCCAGAGAAATATATTTATACTACAGTCCAGTCACTTTCTCATAGCAGGCTCTGAATTATTTCAACATAGCATTTAGCTATGTTGAAAAGACCTTTAAACCACCTGTAAGATGATAGAGACCCTTAAATAGGAAGTAAGTAAATACTTTAGTAAAAACAGCAAACATGAACAAACAGTGAAAAACAGAACAAAACAAAACAAAACAAAACAACAACCAACCAAACAAACAAACAAAAACATTAAAGAAATGTAGGGCCAGGCATGGTGGCACACGCCTTTAATCCCAGCACTCAGGAGGCATAGGCAGGTGGATTTCTGAGTTCGAGGCCAGCCTGGTCTACAAAGTGAGTTCTAGGACAGCCTGGGCTATACAGAGAAACCCTGTCTTTAAAAACAAAAAACAAAAACAAACAAACAAACAAACAAAATGTAGGAAAGCACAAATTATCTGTGGAAGGAAACAAAAATAAAATTTCAAAATCTGAAATTGGAAATAGACTCAAAAAATAATGACAAAATTCTACAACTGAAAAATTTAGGAAATTCAAACAGGAACTAAAGGCAAGTTTCAGCAACTGAAAAGAAAACATGGAAGAGATAATCTCAGGCATTTAAGGTAAAACAGAAAAAGAAGTGGATACCTTAGTCCAAGAAAATGTTAAATGTAAAATACTCCTGACACAAAACATCCAGAAATTCTGGGACATTATGAAAAGATCAAATATAAGAATAACAGAAATTGAGGAAGGAAAAGAAAGTCAGCTCAAAAACCCAGAAAAATATTTTCTTTTTTTTTTAAACTACCCTTTCTTCCTTGCTACTGTGGCCTGAGAGTTCTTTCTTTCTTCCTTCCTTCCTTCCTTCCTTCCTTCCTTCCTTCCTTCCTTCCTTCCTTCCTTCCTTTCTTTCTTTCTTTCTTTCTTTCTTTCTTTCTTTCTTTCTTTCTTGTTATATGTAAGTACACTGTAGCTGTCCTCAGACACACCAAAAGAGGGCATCAGATCTCATTACAGATGGTTGTGAGCCACCATGTGGTTGCTGGGATTTGAACTCAGGACCTTCAGAAGAGCAGTCGGTGCTCTTAACCGCTGAGCCATCTCGCCAGCCCCCAGAAAAATATTTTCAAGCAAAATAATAGAAGAAAATTTCCTGAACCTAAGTAAGAGGTTGTGTGGGCTTTCTCTTGTGATGTTGGCCTCAGGTTGGACCAGTCATTGGGTAGCCACTGCCACAAGTTCTGCATCACCTTTACCCCAGCACATCTTACAGGCAGGACAAAATGTAGATCAAACTGTTTTGTGGCTAGGTTCATGTCCCAATCCTACCATAGAAAGACTTTTTCCTGTTCTTGGTACCCATTGCTTCCTACTGAGTTGTGTCATCCAGCCTTTTTATGAAAGTTTGTACCTACTCTTATTGTAACTTGTTACGCATTGCTCAATTGATATTACTGGGAGTTCTGCTCTGTTCTGAAGGGAAATGGAGGAGGAATGAATCTAAGAAAAGGAGAGGTGGGAGAAACTGGGAAAAGTAGAGGAAGGGAAAACTGGGGTTTGGGTGTAATGCATAAGAGTATTTAAAAACACCTTTAATCCATCAAATTGGAAATTCTAAAAGAAATGGGTAAATTTCTCAATAGGTAACACTATTCAAAGTTAAATCAGGATCATATAAACAGTTTAAGAAGACCTATAATCCCTAATAAAATAATAAAAAAAAACACACACACACAGTTTTTTCTTTCCAACTTTATCCCTTTGATCTACTTTAGTTGCCTTGCTTTAAGCTTCAAGTACTATATTGAATATCTAGAGAGGGAATCACCTTATCTTGTCCATCTTTAGTGAAATACTTTTTCTCTTCATTTAATTTCATTGTGTCTATTGGCTTGCTATATAATACCTTTATTGTGTTTAGGTAAGTGCCTTGTATCCCTAATCCCTGATCCTGTAGAATCTGAAATAAATTCAAGACCACCCAGCCCCTTCCCTTCTAAAGGAACTTTCAGAAACATAGGGGTCAAAATGACTAAGTCTATAGCTGTCAAATAAAATGAGCTGTTCTCAGAAAAATAACTATAACAAGATAGCAGTTCCCAGAGAAATCTCCCTACCCTACCCGACACTGAATTCTGAGAAAAAAACACAAACCACCCTGACTTTGTTGATAGCTGTGAAGTTAATAGCTGTGACATTAATAGCTGACCCATAAATTCAAAATGTACTACTGCTTTGCTGACTAAATCATAATAACCCACCATAAGGGCAGGCAACGTGAGTTATTAGGCCAAAGGGTTACTTAGTTACTATGCAAACCAACCAATGCCTGAAAAGGTTACTTGCTACACCAATTAGATTTGACTCATCAGTAACTGAAGATCCATCCCTATCCAAAGCTACAGTGCCCAACACAGTGAGGTACCCTGAGACACAGAGGATATTCAAGACTCAAGGTTGACCTGCTGAGGATCTCTGGCTCAGAACTTCATGACATGGACACTCTTGTATACCTCACCCAACCACTCTCACCCTTGGACAAAAAAGCTTGCTCTTTTCAAAACTTCAGTGGGTTGCCAGGAGGAGATGACCTTGCAGACCAGAACAGAACATTTTATGAATCTATGGGAGTTGGACAGTGGATGTTACTACACTCTAAGGATGCCATGTTATATCCAGGAGTTGGTTTGAATGTTCTGAATACCTTGTCTCCTGTGGCTGCCTGTGGATATTTGATGCTTTCACCAAGGCAGGCCAGGTTAATTTCTTCATTGGACACTTAGGGCAAAGATCACAAGAACAAGCTATGAATTACTAGGATCAACAGTGAAGAAACTGGGCTCTTTTAGAGCGGAGGCACATTTAGAAGGCCTTGGCTTACAGATGTACCAGGTTCAGGCCTCAGTTTTCTCAAATGGGGGTGTTACTCCACTCACAACTTGGGCTTTATAGTTCTTCACTTAACAGCTTAATTTTTCCATGGCTGTGGTTTTATTTTCATTTTTATTTTTTTTTCCAGAGGAGATGTCATAAAACAACATTCTATAGTAACACACTAACATACTTAGTTTATTTTTGACTTCTAACATAGGAGCTGACTCTTTTTGTTTGTTTGTTTCTTGTTGTTTCAAAGATATAGTTTCCTTGTGTAGCCTTGGCTGTCCTTAAGCTTGTGCTATAGACCAGTGTGACCTTCAAGTCACAGAGTCTGCCTACCTCTGCCTCCCGAGTGCTGGGATTAAAGGCATGTGCCCCCAAGGATACCAACACTACCCCACCCCACTTCACTGCACCCCACCCTTCTCCACCCTGGCTCCTGATCATTTATTCATCTGATGAGGACTTTTTGAACCTCTTGATTTAGTCTCCTGAATCCTGAGCTTCTAGCTGGTGAGTAATTTTGTATTAGAATTAGAAATTTCCCTAGATTTTTTTTTATAAATTGTATGATCTTTGTTATTGTTGTTTCTTTCTTTCATTGTTGGGATTTTTATTGTTTGCTTTTCCAGGCAGGATTTCTGTGTAACCTTGGCTATCTGAAAATTCAATCTGTAGATGAAGCTAGCCTTGAACTCTGCCTCCTTCTGCCTCTCAAGTGCTAGGATTAAAAGCATGTGCACCACCCAGTTAAGTTCTGTGGTTTTTAAAATATGTGTGCACATATGTTTTTCATTATTTACTGAGTGTTTTATTACTTTCAATAATCAAAGTCATGTATTTGTTCTTTTTAAGACAGTGTCTCTGTGTATAGACCAAGCTGGAATCTGTGATCTGTTGCTCCTCCTTGTGTCTCCTGAGTGATGTGATGCATATGTGACCTGAAACTGCAGGATTCACCAGAAACTAATTTTGGCATTTGTTTGGGGGGTGGTTCAGGAGTAACCTCACAAACCATACAAACACTGAACTCAGTCAGACAGTGATAGTTTATTGAACATGCATCAAAAGACTGGTCAGGGCACAGCTTCAGTTAGACTCAGGATCTGAAAGCTGAACCACAAACATTTCTGAGCCAGCTTATAAAGGCTAAAACTGAAAAAAAAAAAAAACCCTCACACAATAGCAGGTGCAGGAAGCTCCTCCAGGTACTTGGTTGATCCTGACTCAACCCATTTTAACTATAACAGTTCATATTGACATTTAATTTGACAGGTCCTAAATGAAGCTTATGGTTGTGGAATTTCTTAAGATTAACAAACCAAATAACATACAGAATATAACAGTGTATGTGGTCAGCATGACTCTGCTCTGAGTCAAGTTACTTTTTGGTGTCAATGAAGGACAGACATCTTACAGCAACAATTTGAAGGAGCTGGAGGATATGGAACAAAATGGCTACAACTTTCCTGGGGGTGGAGGGGTAGGACTCAACAGTGTTTAGTGTTTTGTCACAATCACCCACTCTGTGAGTTATTTAAGTGAGTAAAATGGTTTTGAGAGAAAATTAATGTGTTCTATTTTACTACTTCACACCATTGAAAACATTAGATTTATTATTGAATTCTAGCTAAGCTAAATAAAATGTTTGAAAAATCTGGAAGGAATTGGAAAGGGAAAATCAGGATCACAATTAATTGTATACATTTTTTTAAGAAAAGGAAAATTCTGATAACAATGTAAAATTTTCAGTCTTATAAGGTGTCCCACCTGAATGATATGGTTTTTAAGCTCTGTGAAATCCTGAAAACAACTTTGATGTCCAGTGACCACAAAAAGAGATTTATTTTATTTATATTTGGGGGTACTGTGGATTCAATCCAGAGCTTTAGAATGTTTATGGAGCACTTCCCTTCTCATATCTGTTTTGTAAAGAAACTTTAGTTATTTTAAAAACTTTAGGCAGATACACTGGTGCACACCTTTAATCCTAGTACTCTCTGTTTAAGGCTAGCCAGCCTGGTCTGCACAGCTAGCTCAAGTCCAGCCAGGACAACACAGGGAGACATATCTCAAAAAAATTGTGCAGACTGAAACAGATGCAGATACCCACAGCCAAACATTAGAAAGAGGTCTGGGACAATTATGGAAGAACTGGGTGAAGGACTAAAGACCCTGAAGTAATTGGAAACCCCACAGAAAGACCAACACAGTCAACAAACCTGGACCACTGGGAGTTCTCAGATTCTGAACCACCAACAAAAAACATACACTGGCTAGAACAAGGCCCCCAGCACATAAGTAGCAAGCAGACAGGCATCTTAGTCTTCATGGCCACCTTCTCAGGCCTCAGTGGGAGAGGATGCATCTAAATTAGCAGAGACTTAATGTGCCAGGGTCAGGGGGAGGGGCAGCCTCTAAGAGGAGATGGGGAGGGGAGAATGGGGAAAGGGACTCTGTGATGGAGGGGCTGGGAGGAGGAGCAGTGTTTGGGATGTTGATTAATTAATTAAAAATGTTTCTTGTTTTCAGGTGTCATAACATGCATGTGGAGATCACAAGCCCACTGACTAGTTTCTCTCTTTTCACCATGTGGGCCCTGAGGGCTATAACTCATATGTTCAGGTTTGGTGGCCAGGGCCTTTTGAAGAGCTATCTTACAAGCTACTGTATCTTTTGTTGTTGTTTCTGAGACAGTGTCTCTATGAAGCCTTGGATGTCCTGGAACTCTCTTTGTAGACCAAGTGGCCTTGGACTCATAGACATCTGCTTGCCTCTGCTTCCCAAGTACTGAGATTAAAGATATGTATCACCGTCACTCAGCTAAGATTTGTTGTTTTTGACTGTGTGTGTGTGCTCACATTTGAATATAAATGCCCTTGTTGAGCAGAGGCTTAAAATCTCCCTGCAACTAGAGTTGCAGTCAGATACGAGCTGCCTAACATGGGGGCTAGAAATCAAACCCTCATCTTCAAAAGAGCAGTACACGCTCTTAACTGCTGAGACATCACTCCAGCCCCCTCTTTCTAGATTTTATTTTGAACTAGGATCTCACTGACTTGCCCAAGGTCACCTAGAGTTTGCAATTTGGCTACCTCAGAGTCCTCAGCAACTGACATTACAGACCTGTAACACTAGCCATATTTTCTTTTTCCTTTTCTTTTCTTTTGTTTTTTGTTTTTTGATTTTTGTTTGGTTTTTGGTTTTTATTTTTTAGTTTTTGGTTTTTTGTTCTTTTTTGTTTTTTGAGATAGGGTTTCTCTGTATAGCTCTGGCTGTCCTGGAACTCACTTTGTAGACCAGGCTGGCCTCGAACTCAGAAATCTGCCTGCCTCTGCCTTCCAAGTGCTGGGATTAAGGCATGCCCCACCACCACTGCCCAGCCCTATTTTCTTTTTCTTGTCTTCAGTGCTAGGATGAACCCAGGAACTGGAATTGGAAGGTGTCTTAGTCAGGGTTTCTATTCCTGCACAAACATCATGACCAAGAAGCAGTTGGGGGAGAAAACAGTTTATTCAGCTTACATTTCCACGTTGCTGTTCATCACTGAAAGAAGTCAGGACTGGAACTCAAGCAGGTCAGAAATCAGGAGCTAATGCAGAGGCCATGGAGGGATGTTCTTTACTGGCTTGCTTCCCCTGGCTTGCTCAGCCTGCTCTCTTATAGAACCAAGACTACCAGCCCAGAAATGGCCCCACCCACAAGGGGCCTGAAACCCTTGACCACTAATTGAGAAAATGCCTTACAGCTGGATCTCATGGAGGCACTTTCCCAACTGAAGCTCCTTTCTCTGTGATAACTCCAGCTGTGTCAAGTTGACACAAAACCAGCCAGTATAGAAGGCTTGTCCTCTACTGTTTTTCCATGGCCCTAGTTATTCCCTGGTAGTTCTAGACATGTGCTCTTCCACATGCCCAGTTACAAGACTTGCTTTGATTATTATAGTATTTGATATTCCATTTCATTTTTATGTCATATATATGACAACTCATTTTTCTGGAGGTTCAACATAGTAAATATGATAGTTTGTTTGTTTCCTTCCTTCCTTCCTTCTTTCTTTCTTCCTTTCTTTCTTTCTCTCTTTTGAATTTTGAGTCAGGGTCTTTCCTTTGCTTTTTTTTTTTTTTTTTAAACAGGATATCTCTATGTAGTCTTAGGTGTCCAGGCTGGGCCTTGTGCTCACAGAGAGCCTCCTGTCTCTGTCTTTTGTGTGCTGGGATTAAGGGCAAGCACCACCACACCCAGCCTAGCACTTTTCTTACATAGGATTTTCTATATAAGAAAATGTGTTCCATCAAAGGTGCCTGAAGCCATGGGGTTCAACTTAGGAGTCCCAGATAGAAATCAGAAGGTAGGTCAGTCATTTTCAAGTAGGTACTAGCAGCTACCTTTTAAATGACTATTGGTCCTGAGCATGGGGACAAACACTGGACAGACATCAAGCTGTCCTGAGCTTAATTATCCAGGCACCTACATGAGTTCTGATAATAAAAAATATAAGTCCCAGTGTCTTATGGACAGAGAGATGCTGCTGGATGGTATAGGCTAAGTAGAGTGGTCAGGAGGGCAGTGATGGTACTTAATTTCATGTACCAAAAGTGTGCCACTAATACAAAAGAATGAGGTGACCACTATCTGGGTGACCACTTAGATGCACATTTACTAACACAGAGTACCAGACTGGAACTCAGGATCCTCTGTACTGGACCCTAGAGAGGATGAGTCTGAATCTGTGTTTCTCATCCTGACCACCCCACACTCCCCCAAAACCACAGTAGTTTCTCAATAATGAAAGATAAACTCAGCAAGTTCAAACTTCCAGAGGATAAGGATGCAAGGAGGGTTGGAACAATGGGTCCACTGTGGAGACAGGTTTTAAACCCATGTTTTGAGAAAGAAGACACAAACATTAGGAAGGATTCTGGTCTACAATGATCTATGAATTTCCTCTTATGTAAAGGCTCAGGATTTTGTGATTTATGGTGGGGATGGGGGTGACTGAGTGGGAAAGTACATGATCATGTATCTCAGGCTTTACTGATTCCAAACCGAGCTGTTCAATCCCTTTACATAATGGGTTTGAAAACAGCATATTTGGGGAATGAATGAATTTTTACATGGAATTGAGCAGAACTCTGGGTTCCTTAATCCTTCAAGGCTCATGGTCCAGAGAAGGGTGGGTGAGGGTAATGGCTGCCTGGAATGTTCTGTAGAAAAGTTCACATTAGCCTCAATAGCCAGGAACTCTATGCTTCAGAGGCCGGATCCATATCACTAGTCAGGTCAGTGGAGAGCCTATGTGCCTGGGTCCATAGAATAACAACTACCTCCCAGAAGTTATTTAACTGTAATGTATCGTCTCAGCTTTGGAAAAAAAACTTTTCTAATCTTTATCAGACCTGTAGGTAGGGCAGGGTGCATCTCAGATATATTGCCCAGGATGGCTTACTGGCTGGCTAATCCCAAATATGCAGATGCTGCAGCTGAAGAAGACCTACTGTAAGTTTCAGTTCCAGCAAAAACTGCAGATGCAGCCCATGATGCCATCAGAGCTCCAGCTGCTACTTGAGCCCAGTTATGGGCTCAAATAGGTTCTAAGTCCCCAGCATCTCTGCATATACTGCACCACCCTATAGCCTGACACCACAGAGCTTCTCTCATTTTTGTGTTACTTCCAGGTATCCTTGGTCTTAGCAAGACTTGAATGGAGCAAAAAAGAGGTGGCACTGAAGACCAGGAGTGATAATCCTTCAACGTGTCTGAATGTAGGAAATGGGTCAGTGCCTGCTCCTCCTGCAGATCCCCAGGTCCTTGTGTTACTCTTCCCTTTCTCAATGTGCTTGTTCCCACCCTTCTGAATGTAGGCACTGAAATAGCACCTGACCCTTGGTGCTCTGGGAAGTTGGTTTCCAAGGTCAGCAGTGGAGTAGCTGGGCATGATTTCTTTCTTAAGGTCATGTTTCCCAAAGTTCCATCTGGTCTTACCCTGAGGTTCCTCAGGTGTAGGAACGGGGTGTTGCTAATTTGTTCATCTGCCAGGTAGGTCATTATCCTTGCTCTTAATTTGTTATTTGTATTAATGTAGGAGATTCTGTCCTGAAGCTATTGTCCCTACCTAACTGCATGATAGGATTATCATAGGCTTCTGCAATTTCACCAGGCTCTCATCTATTTCCTTTTTAAATATTCTTGTTCCAAGCTGTTCTCAAACTCTTGGTAACTTACTTGATCCCCCTTCTCAGATTCTGGAATTAAAGCTATCAACTACATGCCCTTCTATCTGTTGCAATTTTAAGAAGAAACTTTCTGAGGCTGGCAAGATGCCTCATTGGATAAAAGCAATTGTTTCTAAGCCTCAGTATGACTCAATCTTCAGAATCCATAGGATAGAAAAAGAAGACAGACTCCTGAAAGATGTCAATGTCCTCTATACATCACCCCCTTCATTCTTAACTCTAAATAATTTGAATTTGAAACTTTTTTATTTTATTTTTAATGTATTTTTTACACTCCATTTTCCATTCTCCTCCCCTGAGATCTACCCTCTGTTGGCTTGTCATCCCACACCTTCTCCCCACCCCAGCCCGTCTCCACATGGATGCCCCTCTCCCCCATGCAACCTGTCCACTAAACTCCCTGGGGCCTCCAGTCACTTGAGGGTTAGGTGCATCATCTTTAAATGAACACACACCCAGAAGTCCTCTACTGTATGTGTGTTGGGGGCCTCATATCAACTGGAGTATGCTGTCTGTTTGGTGGTCCAGTGTTTGAGAGATCTCAGGGTTCCAGATTAATTGAGACTGCTGGTCCTCCTACAGGATTACCTTTCTCCTCAGGTTCTTTCAGCCTTTCCTAATTCAACAACAGAGGTCAACTGCTTCTGTCCATTGGTTCCGTGCAAATAAATGCATCTGACTCTTTCAGCTGCTTGTTGGCTCTTTCAGAAGGCAGTCATGATTGATCCCTTCTTGTGAGCTCTCCATAGCCTCAGTAATAGTGTCAGGCCTTGGGACATTCCCTTGAGGTGGATCCCACTTTGGGCCTGTCACTGAACCTTCTTTTCCTCAGGATCCTCTTCATCTCCATCCCCATAATTCTTTGAGACAGGAACAATTATGGGTCAGACGTGTGACTGTGGGATGGCAACCCCATCCCCTGTCTTCCTGCTAGAGGTGGGCTCTATAAGTTCCCTCTCCCTACTGTCTGGCATTTTATCTAAGGTCCCTCCCTGAGTCCTGGGAGTATCTCATCTTCCAGGTCTCTGGTGCATTCTGGGGGATCCCCCCAACCTCCTATTTTCTGAGATTGCCTGTTTACAGTCTTTCTGCTGGCCCTCAGGGCTTTAGTCCTTTTCCCTCACCCAATACCAGATCAGGTTTCCCTCTCCCCCAACTTGAAACTTTTAAAACAGAAATGTCCCTGGTCTGAAAATGTAGCTTAGTGTGCTAGCATCGAAGCAAGAATGAGACCTGGAGAGCTGCCTCCAGCCACATGAGACACTTGCAATCATTTGCCATTTGGCATGACTCCCTCACTAAATATAATTCTTCTTCCAGTCACCACCACCCCCATGTGTTTTTTTTGAAGCATTGTTTATTTTTATTCTTTGTGTGTGGGTGTTTTTATAGATAATTGTGCAGCAGGCACGTGGAGGCCAGAGGAGATATCAGATCCTCTGAAACTGGAGTTACAGACAGTTATGAACTGCTATGTGGATGCTGGAGTTGAACTAGGTTCTTCTGCAAGTGCAACAAATACCCTTAACATTGACTCTTCTCTCTACCCCTCCCAGTTTTTCTTGATAATAGAGATTTAAGCTGGGGCCTTGTGAATAGCAAGAAAGCAAAGAGTTATATCACTCAGCTAGATGCCAGCTCTTCTCCCAACATTTTTTTTTAAATAAAAAAGATTAGAAAACATCTTTCCATGGAACTGAATTCACTCTGTAGCCAAGACTGGCCTTTAACTTTTGATTCTCCTGCTGTGGTTTCCTAAGCATCTGATATTACAGGTCTATGTCCCCAAGGTAGCTCCTATGCAAATTCTGATTACATGGAAAGTAATCAATTACTCTTTTCACTTGAAAACCTAGAGACTTGGGTGCTGAGGTCCATGTAGGTGGAATTACGAATTGTTTTAGAACTCAAGAATGTGACCTCAGGTTACCACAGTCACCTGAGTGGACTTCGGTGTGGCACAACCCTGAGGACAATGTGTTCTTATGACTTTATGCTGTTATGGAGTTCTGCTCTGATTGCAGCCCTCACATCCCTCTTAATCTAAGAATTATATGAAATCTTTAAGTGGGCTTAAAGTCCCTCATTGGGCAGTATTTCTTGCATTCACAATACCAATGCTTGTTCTCTTTTAGGCATTGCTCCTGGAGCAGATTAATGATTCTATTATCATCCTAGAGAAGAATTTAGAGATTTAGATTGCCAACAATGGCTGCCACTTTTAGAAAAATATTTGGAAAATAAAGTTATTAGTGAAGCTAGGTTGAGATGCTTTTACCACTGGCTCCGATATACAAAGTCTTAGGGAATAATATGAAGTTGAGAAAGGCACACTCTTATTAGTTAATCTAGCGACCATTTATGATCAGAAGCAAGAACAATGGCAGCACTGGTTGACCCTCACTGAGACTGGACTAGTAGTGATTGATTTCTTATACCCATTTTTGCCTTCAGCTTCCTGATTATAATTTATTAACAATTGTTGAATAGATGTGCATTTTGAGGATTTAAGGTAGATATGACTCATTTTTATATAAAAGTTTAGATTTGTGATTCTTTTAAGAATCTTTCAAGATTACTTTTAAAGGCAATAAAATAATGACTTCTTTCTTTGTAACAACAATTGCTTCCTGCCAGTAAAAGAAACTGGCTAAGAAAGCAACCTTGCTTGCTTAAACTTTGCTAATCTATAATAAGTTAGTTGGTTATCAATGCACATGGTTTTTTTTTAAAAGAATAATTTGTTTTCCTTACCTGTACTACATAATATTATTGAGGAACACATTGGGTTTTTTTCATAATTATTCATTAGAAGAAAACTAAAATGCAATCACATTATAATTGTGTACTGCTTTAAAAGATTTTTCTGGGAGATGTAAACTATGGGAAAAATAAAATATGAGTAGCTGGAACTTGTTTTTCCCAGTCATCAACTATGTGTGTATGTGTGTATGTGTGCATGTGTAAGTTGGTGTGAATGGGTAGCTAGAACATTGTTCCTACCAGCCATCAACTGTGTGTGTGTGTTTGTGTGTGTGTGTGTGTGAAGTTTGTCTGAATGTGTGTTGGAGCATCTATCAACTACGTGTATGTGTGAGGTTTGTGTGTGTGATGGATTGGAATACTGATCCTTCCATCCACCAACTGGGTGTATGTATGTACAAATGTAAAGATTTTCAGGTTGTGTGTTAGAGCTTCTTCCTTCCACCAGTTGTATGTATGTATGTATGTACGTATGTATGTATGTATGTATGAATGTATGGGGGAAATTCTTGGAGCCTGCTTGCTGGAACTTTGCTCTAACCATTCTATGTATGAATGTGTTAGTCTGTAGGTTTGTATGCCTGTATGTATATATGTATGTATATATGTATGCATGGATGTATATTTATGTGTATGAAGTTATTGGACTCTGCCTATTTTTATCCATTCAGTGTGTGTGTGTGTGTGTGTGTGTGTGTGTGTGTGTGTGTGTGTGTATACCAATACATTTTATCTTTTCTTCTCTTTCTCACCAGCCCCAAGGAGGTAAAAGTGTTCAGGTTGTTTTCTGCTGGTCACAGAGAATGCCAGCCCCAGTAAATTAAGTTTTGTTCCCTCAGGAAAAAAAAAAAGTCTGCTGAGTAACTTCTCTAATGGCTGGCTGCCTTTGGCAGCAGTCCCTGTAAGTGTCTCTAAGCACTGGCACCAATGGCTGCTTGCCTCAGTTTACCGAACACATGAATGTGAAAGCCAGTCATTGGCACTTTGGGAAACGTTTTGTCTCTGTTGTTTAAAAATTTAAATGTTTTATTATAGGTTTATTTATTTTATGTATATCAGGGTTTGTCTCATATATATGTCAGAAGAGGGCATCATATCCCTGGAATCAGAGATATAGGTGGTTATGAGTCACCATGTAGTTGTTGAGAATCAAAACTGAATTCTCTCCAAAAACAACTTCTCTTGACTCCTGGCCATCTCCCCAGCCCTAACTGTTGGGGATTTTGTTTTATATTTGATGTTGGTGATGTTTGTTTTGGGGGTGGTGGTAATATTTGTTTTTTTGATTGATTTGTTGGTTGGTTCATTTTGATTTGTTTGGTTGCTTACTTGCTCACTTTTTGGATTTTTTGAGACAGGGATTTTTGTTAGTTTTTTTGAGACAGGGTTTCCTTGTAATGCAGGTGGGCTTTCAAGTTACTATAAAATCAAGGGTGTCCTCCACCTCCTGATTCTTTTCCTTCCACCTCTCAAGCTGTAGGATTTCAAGCATACTGTACCAGTCTGTAGTGTAGAGCTATTGAATGACCTAACTTCATTAATGTCTCAGATTCATTATTAGTTAAGGTCAAGATGTGGAGGGTACATGGGGAACAGGTAGTCTGTGGAGCATACATAGTATATACATTTTAAAGCTTGTGATCCCATGAGGCTATCTGTCAAGAAAAACACCTCAGCTAGGTGTAGTGGCATATGCCTTTAGTCCTATGCCACTAGAAAGGCAGATGCAGACTGATCTCTGTGAATCCAGGCCAACCAAGACTGCATAGTGAGATTCTGCCTCAAAAATCAACAAGGCAAAACAAAGACCCACAACATTAATAAATAAACATAAAACAATAACAAAAAGCCATGTCTCATGGCTCAGTCAAAATTTCTGAAAATCCCAGGTCAATGTGAATTATGATTGATACCTGGGCTGAGAAAAAGAACAAATCCCGAAAGGGGATAGGGAGGTGGCTCCATGGGCAGGGTACCTGCTTAAAATGCAACAATTCTTGGGCTCTGTACTCAGCAGTGCACAAACCAGGTGGTGTCACATAACTCAAATCTCAGAACATCAAAGTTATCCTTACCTACCTAGTAGACTCAGGGTCAGTATAAAGTATGTGCAACATTACCTTAAAATAGAGAAAAAATAAATAAAAATAAATAAAAATAAACAACAATCAAAAATAAATAAATAAGATGAGGGGCTGAAGGTGGTTCAAGGACTGAAAGCACCAACTACTCTAGAGGACAGAGGTTTCAATTCCCAGTATTAGTCCCACTGGGTGAGAATAAGACCACTACCACAATTTTGAGCCAAATTTGAAGTAAGCTTTAATTAAAAACTGCCGCAAGAATGAACTCTTGAAAGGACCCAGATGTAGCTGTCTCTTGTGAGACTATGCCGGGGCCTAGCAAACACAGAAGTGGATGCTCACAGTCAGCTAATGGATGGATCATAGGGCCCCCAATGGAGGAGCTAGAGAAAGTAGCCAAGGAGCTAAAGGGATCTGCAACCCTATAGGTGGAACAACATTATGAACTAACCAGTACCCCGGAGCTCTTGACTCTAGCTGCATATGTATCAAAAGATGGCCTAGTCGGCCATCACTGGAAAGAGAGGCCCATTGGACTTGCAAATTTTATATGCCTCAGTACAGGGGAACGCCAGGGCCAAAAAGGGGGAGTGGGTGGGTAGGGGAGTGGAGGTGGGTGGGTATGGGGGACTTTTGGTATAGCATTGGAAATGTAAATGAGCTAAATACCTAATAAAAAATGGAAAAAAAATAGAATGAACTCAAGCCAGATTCATTCCTGAGTTCCCAGGTAATGGCAGTGAGTCACATTTTGCAGACACTTATAAAGGCGCACCTATAAGGTACAATCAGGGGCAAGCATTGTTGTACTTCCTGCCTGTGTACATCCTGCTTATATCCAATCAGGGACAAGAACTGATCTTGACATATTTCTTACACAGTTGTGTAGGAGAGTGAAAATATGTGGTGTTTTTTCTTACATAAATAGCCTGTAGCATTTCAGGATGTAACTCTCCTTGGGCAAGGGGCTTACAGGTTAGGGGAATTTTTGTTTAAGGATCTCTTAAGCACATAAAACATAACTTTGGCTCTTACACCAGCACCCATATGTCAATTCACAACCATCTGTAACTCCAGTTCCAGGGGGTCTGACACCCTCTTTTGGCCTGCACAAGCACATGTGAAGGCTATATGGAATCCACTGGTGGATGTGGGGAAGGGAAAACAGTGGGTGGCAGAGAAGAGCTGAGCAGAGGGAGAAGATGGGGGAGATATAGAAAAGCTAGGTGGTGGGGTAGGGATAAATACAGACAGGAGGACAGAGTAAGGCCATGGTAGTGGGGACTGGAATAGCAAAGGTGGAGGATGAGGTGTGGAGGGTGGTTAAAGATGAAAAAGAGAGTCTTCTTCCTGTGAGTGTTGTAGAACAGGTTTCAGAGTGGGCTCCTGGGTCTGTACTGCAGACCCTCAAAGAGCCCATCTACCAGGGCTTGGCCACTTTATGTGGTTTGGATCATTTAGACCTTCATCCAGGTGGGGCCTGGTTGGAAGATGCTTCAACCCAAGGTAAGATACACCCAATCTGATTTAGGTGGCCAAGCTTATGGAGGATAACATTGACCACTGCCCAGGTTATCTGAGAATCAAAGGTACCCTAGAAGGGCCATTCAACCCCAAATGTGAGCCATTATGTTTCACAGAATGTTTGGAAGTTCCTTTTGGTGATAAGATAATCACAATCCTCTTTGACTCGGGAGGTGGGGGGGGGGTAAAGTTTGTCAGTTTTATTTAAGCAGTTTAGAGAGCTGTTAGGCTTGCTAGTCTTATTGACAATCCTGTCTGTTCAGTTACCCCAAGTCAAAGGTAAATAAATGAACACAGAAAGTACAAAAGGTGGAACAGAGAGATTAAAAATGAAACCAAAGACAAGATAAACAAGACATAAAGCCAGACCATAACCTCAGGTTGACAGTGCAATGTTTTTCTTTTTTGCATTAAATGAGAGAATATTCAGTATCCATTGAATCCCCCCACCCAACATCCACTTACTCCATACTGATATCTCAACAGATCAGAATATGGCTTACCAAGGAGGCCTTCATAGATGTTTGCTGCTTGCCTTTGCATGGTAATTCTCTTTGATAGTCCCTGAAGCTGAGAGCATACCTCAAAGCCTTGAAATCAATAAAATTCTGAAAGACATGAGAGTTGAAATAGAAGCAACAAGGAAATCACAAACTGAAGGAATTCTGTAGATAGAACATCTAGGGAAGAGAATAGGAACAACAGATTCAAGCATCACCAAAGAATATCAGAGATAGGTCCTTCCCACCCTGCCCACTACCAATACTTCTGTGGCTTGCTTGCACCCAGGAAGCTGCCCCTGCTTGGGGTGTCACAATGGGTAGTAAGATGGCTTCTGCCACCAGTGTCCTGAAGGTAGTGAATCCACATGCTACATTAATAAGATTCCCTACAGAAGAGACAAACCTAAACTCAGAGCCTCAGAAACTTTGGGATCTGTTGCACTACCCTCCCACTCCTCTGTCATTTCACAGAATTCTAAAGGAAATATGTCCCCAGATTTACTGATGCATCAGGGGCCACCAGACACAAAGAAATAATAAAAGCATTACCTCAGAAATACAGAAGGAAACCTGTCTCAAGAGGAAATGGAATCTATCCAGAGTGGACATCCAGAATGATGGTCGTGGCTGCTGCTTGTCACCAGACAGAAGGATTGGCTTTGCAATAAAGGACTTCTACAAAGTCAAATGGAAAGTCATATATTAAACAACTTTAATAAATATTGTGTAAGCAGAATGAAGTGTAGAAACTCCAGGTGGTCACTTGTATCTCCTACATTATGTATCTTGGTCAGATTCTCCACAAGGTGACCTGTACACTTACTAAAGTCTACATTTTTAAATGCAAAAAAAAAATCAGAGATGGAAGAGTGAATCTTAGGCATAGAAGATATAATAGAAAAAATTCATACATCAGTCAAAAACAATGTTAAATCTGAAAAAAATTCCTGACACAAAACATTCAGAAAATCTGGGAAATTGTGAAGAGACCTAGCCTAAGAATAATAGGAATAGAAGAAGCTAAACAGTCCCAGGGGCAAGGCCCAGAAAATATTTTCAACAAAATCACAGATGAAAACATTCCCAACCTAAAGAAAGAAATGCCTATAAACATACAAGAAGTTTATAAAACACCAATTTGTCTGGACCAGAAAAGAAAATCCTCTCAGCACATAATTATCAAAATACAAAATCTACAAAATAAAGAAAGAATATTAAAAGCAGCAAGGGCAAAAGGCCGGGTAACATACAAACGCAGACCTATCAGAATTATACCTGACTTCTCCACAAAAATTTTAAAAGCTAGAAGGATCCAGACAGATATCTTGCAACTTTAAAAATCACAAATGCCAATCTATGTAGTAGAAAATGTTAAAAATCCATGTTCAGGATTTCTCCTCCATCTTTGGTGGTTGAGTTTCAAGATAGCCTTATGCAGAACCATAACTGGGCAGCTACCTATGGGCCATGCCGCAAGAGTCTATTTTTGTAATGATAACCCTGAAACATTATTATTATTATTATTATTATGTTTCATCTTGGCTCCTCTTAGCTCCAGTTGGGCAGCCCACGGGGCCATACTCTCCTCCTCTCTCTCTCTCTCTCTCTCTCTCTCTCTCTCTCTCTCTCTCCCATGGCCACTCTTCTCTCTCCTCTCCTGCATATTCTTCCTTTATCCCATAATGGCTACTTCCTAATCCTTCCTTCCTTCTGGTCCTCTCTACCCAATGGAACCTACTCCACCTATAGCACTTCTATCCAACTATTGGCTGTTGGTATCTTTATTTACCAATCACAATTAACTAAGGACAAGGTCACTCAGTGTCTCACATGCAGACTCTCTTGTATTTGGGTTAACCAGTTTTAGGGGCTTGAAATTAACATTAGAATACAAGCAACATTAGGTCAACTCACTACAATCTAGACTACTATACCCAGCCGAACTCTAAATCACCAAGGTATTAAAAACAAGGTATTTCTTTTTTTTTTCAAGCTTCTTTTTTTTTCCATTTTTTATTAGGTATTTAGCTCATTTACATTTCCAATGCTATACCAAAAGTCCCCCATACCCACCCACCCCCACTCCCCTGCCCACCCACTCTCCCTTTTTGGCCCTGGAGTTCCCCTGTACTGGGGCATATAAAGTTTGCAAGTCCAATGGGCCTCTCTTTCCAGTGACGGCCGACTAGGCCATCTTTTGATATATATGCAGCTAGAGTCAAGAGCTCCGGGGTACTGGTTAGTTCATAATGTTGTTCCACCTATAGGGTTGCAGATCCCTTTAGCTCCTTGGCTACTTTCTCTAGCTCCTCCATTGGGAGCCCTGTGATCCATCCATTAGCTGACTGTGATCATCCACTTCTGTGTTTGCTAGGCCCCGGCATAGTCTCACAAGAGACAGCTACATCTGGGTCCCTTCAATAAAATCTTGCTAGTGTATGCAATGGTGTCAGCATTTGGATGCTGATTATGGGGTGGATCCCTGGATATGGCAGTCTCTACATGGTCCATCCTTTCATCTCAGCTCCAAACTTTGTCTCTGTAACTCCTTCCATGGGTGTTTTGTTCCCAATTCTAAGGAGGGGCATAGTGTCCACACTTCAGTCTTCATTCTTCTTGAGTTTCATGTAAAAACAAGGTATTTCAATAAAAATCCAAATTCAACCAATATCTATCTATAAATCCAGCCTACAGAAATACAAGAAGGAAAACTCCAACCCATAGAGGATACAAGAAAACACAGAAAATAAGTACTTCCACGACAGCAAAAACAAGGGAAGCACACACATACTAATACAACCAATATCAAAATAACAAGAAATAACAATCACTGGTCATTAATATCTTTCAACATCAATGGACTCAATTCAAAAATAAAAAGGCACAGGCTAAGAGAATGGATGTGAAAACAGGATCCATAATTCTGCTGCATACAAAAAAACACCTCAGCAATAAAGATACATATTACCTCAGAGTAAAGGGCTGGGAAAAAAAAAACCATTCAAAGCAAACAGACCGAAGAAGCAAGATGGAGGAGCCATTCTAAAATCTAATGAAATAGACTTTCCACCAAAATTAATCAAAAGAGATAGGGAAGGTCACTTCATACATATCAAAGGAAAAATTGACCAATCACCAGAGAACACACATGGTATGCACTCACTGACAAGTGGATATTAGACCAGAAGTTCAGAATACTCAAGATACAATTCACATTCGTGTGGTCACATGAAGCTCAAGAAGAAGTAAGACCACAGTGTAGATACTTTGATCCTTCTTTGAAGGGGGATCAAAATACCCATGGGAGGAGATAGAGAGAGAAAATTTAGAGCAGAAACTGAAGAAAAGGCTATCCAGTGACTGTCCCACCTGGGAATCCATCCCATATACAGTAATCAAACCCAAACACTATTGTGAATGCCAGCAAGTGCTTGCTGACAGGAGCCTGATATAGCTGTCTCCTGAGAGGCTCTGCCAGTGCTTGACAAATACAGAAGTAGATGCTCACAGCCATCCATTGGACTGAGCACAGGGTCACCAATGAAGGAGCTAGAGAAAAGACACAAGGAGTTGAAGGGATTTGCATCCACATAAGAGGAACAACAATAGGAACTAACCAGTAACCCCAGAGCTCCCAGGGACTAAACCACCAGCCAAAGAGTACATATGGAGGGATTCAAGGCTCCAGCCTCATATGTAGCAGAGGATGGCCTTGTGGGGCATCAATGAGAGGAGAGGCCCTGGGTCTTGTGAAGGCTTGATGCTCAGTGTAGGGGAATGCCAGGATAGGGAAGTGGGAGTGGGTGGATTAGTGTGCAGGGAGTGGGAATTGGATATAGGGGTTTGGAGGACAAATGAGGAAAGAAGATAAAATTTGAAATGTAAATAAAGTAAATATCTAAGAAACAGAAAATAAAAATAAAATTCCATTGATATTCTACATTTAAAAAATTTAAAGAATTATTAGATTTTACTTCAAAATCCTGTACTCTACAAAACTGGAAACTCTTAAAGAAATGGACAATTTCTTAGATAGATGTTATCCACTTATCAAAGTTAAATTAAGACTACGTAAACTATTTTAAAAGTTTTATAACTCATAAAGAAATAGAAGCAATCATTAAATGTCTCCTAACAACAACAACAAAAGAAAAAACAGGCCCAGGTGTTTTTAAGTGCAGATTCTACCAGACTTTCAAAGAAGAGCTAATACCAATACTCCTCAAACTATTCCACAAAAGAGGAGAAGGAACACTGACAAACTCAGTCTCTGATTCCTCAGTCACTTTGATACCTATACCTCACAAAAACCCAACAATGAAAGAGAACTTCAGACCAATTTCTCTTATGAACATTGATCCAAAAATACTCAATTGAATACTCGCAAACCAAATCCAGGAACAGATCAAAAACATCATCCATCATGAACAAGTAGGCTTCTTCCCAGGGATGCAGGGGTTGTTCAATATACAAATATTCACCAATATACTCCACCATAGAAGCAAACTGAAAGAAAAAAATTACATGATCACTGGGCAGTGGTGGCGCATGCCTTTAATCCCAGCACTTAGAAGGCAGAGGCAGGCAGATTTCTGAGTTCGAGGCCAGCCTGTTCTACAGAGTGAGTTCCAGGACAGCCAGGGCTACACAGAGAAACCCTGTCTCAAAAAAAATAAATAAATAAATAAAAGAAAGAAAGAAAGAAAAAAGAAAGAAAGAAAGAAAGAAAAGAAAAGAAAACAGAAAAGAAAAATTACATGATCATCTAAGTAGAAGCTAACACAGGCTTTGAAAAAATCCAACACCCATTCATGTTACAAGTATTAGAGGTATCAGTGATACAAAGTAGATGCCTAAGTGTAATCAAAGCAATATACAGCAAGCCAACAGCTAATATCAAGTTAAATGCAGAGAAACCTAAAGTAATTCCACTAAATTCAGTGACAAGACACTCTCCCCCTATCTCTTCAATATAGTACTCAAGGGTTAGGAGGAGAGGTCCTTGGTCCTATGAAGGCTTGATAGATACCCCAGTCTAGGGGAATTGAAGGTGGGTGGGGATGTGGGAGTGGGTAGGTGGGTGAGTAGGTAGAGAACACCCTCTTATACTCAGGAAGAGGGGTTGAGATAGGGAGTTTCTGGGAAGGGGGGAAACCAGGTAAGAGGAGAACACTTGAAAAGTAAATAAATTTAAAAAGTAAATAATAAAGAAATTGCTTACCTTGAAAAACAAATATATTACTCAAAGTTCTAGCCAGAGCAATGACAACTAAAGAAGATCAAGGAGATACAAACCAGAAAAAAGAAGCCAAAGTACATCTATTTCTAGATGATATGATAATATGCATGAGCAACCCCTAAAATTCTGCCAGAAAACTCCTACATCTGATAAACTCCTTCAGCAAAGTGGCTAGAGACAAAATTAAGTCAAAGAAATTAGTCACCCTCCTTTATACAAACTGGCCGATAAAGAAATTAGGGAAACACCCTCCTTTACAATAGCCATGTATAATATAAGATATCTTGGAATAACTCTAACCAAGCAAGCAAAATATCTATATGACAAGAACTTCAAGTCTCTGAAGAAAATAATTGAAGACTTCAGAGGATGGAAAGAGTCCCTATGCTCATGGATATGCAGGATTAACATAGTGCAAATGACCACCTTACCCAAAGCAAACTAGAGATTCAGTGCAATTCCCATCAAAATTCCAACACAATTTTTATAGAATTGAAAGCACAATTCCCAGCCTCATATGGAAAAACAAACAAACAAATAAAAATCCCAAGATAACCCAAACAATCCTGAACAATAAAAAAACTTCGAGAGTAATCACCATCACTGACCTCAATCTGTGCTACAGAGCAATAGTGATAAAAACTGGATGGTGTCAGCCCAGAAACTGAAAGTTTAATCAATAGAATTGAAATGAACACCCATAAATAAATCCACACATCCATGTACACATGATTTTTAATAAAGACGTCAAAACCATACAATGGTAAAAAGGAAAGCATCTTGAATACATGGTGCTGGTCTAACTGGATGTCTACATGTAGAATAATGAAAATAGATCCATGTTTATCACCCTGCACAAAACTGGAGTCTAGGGCTGGAGAGATGGCTCAGCAGTTAAGAACACTGACTGCTCTTCCGAAGGTCCTGAGTTCAAATCCCAGCAACCACATGGTGGCTCACAACCGTCCTAATGAGATCTGGCGCCCTCTTCTGGAGTGTCTGAAGACAGCTACAGTGTACTTACATACAATAAATAAATAAATCTTTAAAAATTAAAAAAAAAAAAAAACAACTGGAGTCTAAGTGGATCAAGGACTTCAACATAAAACCAGGTACACTAACTCTCATAGAGGAGCAAGTGGAAAATACCCTTGAACTCATTGGTACAGGAGACATTTTCCTGAAGAGAAAAACCAATGGCTCAGGCTGTAAGATAAACAATCGACAAATGGGACCTCGTGAAACTGCAAAACTTCTATAAAGCATAGGACACTGTCAGTAGGACAAAACAGCAACCTACAGATTGGAAAAGGATCTTCACCAACTTTACTTCTGACATAGGGCTAATACTCAAAATTTATAAGGAACTCAAGAAATTAAATGCCAAAGACCCAAATAACCCAAGTAAAAATGGAGCATAGAGCTAAAGAAAGAATTCTCAACAGAGGAATCTCAAATGGCTGAGAAACATGTAAAGGAATGTTTAAAGTCCTTAGTCATCAGGGAAATTGAAATCAAAACAACTCTGAGATTCCAACTTATACTGGTCAGATGGCTAAGATAAAAACCTCAAGTGATAACACATGCTACAAAGGATGTAGCGCAAGAGGAATACTCCTCAATTGAAAGTGGGTGTGCAAACTTATACAACCACTTTGGAAATCAATTAGGCAATTTCTTTAAAAAGTAGGAATGGTTCTACCTCAAGACCCAGCTACACCACTTCTGAGAATATACCCAAAATGTGCTCCATCATCTCACAAAGACACTTCCTCACCTATGTTCATAGCAGCTTTATTTGTAATAGCTGAAACTGGAAGCAGCCTTGATGTCTCTCAACTTAATAATGGATATAGGAAATGTGGTACATCTACACAACGAAATACCATTTAGCTATTAAAAACAAGATATCGTGAATTTTGTAGGAAAATGGATGGATCTTGTGAATATCATGCTGAGTGAGGTTACTCAGTCCCAAAAGGACATGGAACTCACTTACTAGTGGATATTAGCCATAAAATATAGGATGCCCATGTTACACTTCACAAACCAAAAGAAGCTACACAAGAAGGAAAGCACAAGCAAGGATGTTTGAATCTCACTTAGAAGGGGGAATAAAATAATCATAGATGAAGGGAGGAAACTGGCCAGGAGAAGGGATGGATAGTGGAATGGGAGGTTTCAGGATCAGATGTGGAGAGGGACAGGAGAAATCATCAGATAGCCATGAGAATGAAAGGAAATCTGCAACTGATGGGTGGGGGATGTAGGGAGCAAACCCCAGAAAGAGACAGAGACCTGGGTTAAGGAAGGTGCCCAAGACTCAGTGGGGTGTCCTTAGCTGTCACTCAAAGCACTGGGGATATGGAACCTGAAGAGGCCACCTCCTGTAGCCAGGCAGAAACGTCAATGGAGGAATAGGAACACCAACCTACGCACAAAACTTTCAATCCCCAATTTGTCCTGTCTTCAAGAAATGCAGGGATGGAAGATAGAGCAGAAACTGAGGGAATAGCCAGCCAAACTTGAAAGCCATCTCATGGACATTGCCATTCCCTGAAACTATTAATGATATTCTCTTATGCTTGCAGACAGGGGTCTAATATGGCTGTCCTCTGAATGGCTCCACACAGCAGCTGACTCATATAGATGCAGACACCCACAGCCAAATGTGAATGGACCTTGGGGACTCTTATGGAACACTAGGAGGAAGAATTGAGGCCCCTAAGGAGATAGGAACTCCACAGGAAAACCAACAGAGTCAACTAACCTGAATCCTTGGGGCTCTCAGAGACTGAACCACCAACCAAAGAGCTTACATGGGCTGGAACTAAGCCTCCCTGCACATGTGTAGCCAAAGTGCAGTTTAGTCTTCATGTGGGTCCTGTGAACATGAAGCACCTGGAGCACAGGGTATCCCCCAAACAGTTGCCTCTCTGAAGGATATGTTCTTCTAACTAGGCTTCCTTTTCTGGCCTCAGTGAGAGAGGGTATGCCTAGCCTTACAAAGACTAGATGTGCTAGGATGGTGAAATACTCACTGGGCCCCCACCAGCTCAGAGGAGAAGAGGATGGGGATGGGAGGAAGAACTGTGGGAACTGTGACTGGGAGTGGAACAGTGAAAGGGATGTAAAATAAATAAGTAAAATAAAAACAAAACAAAAATTATAGGAAAGTATAGGTAGAGAGGGCAGTCACCCACAGAAATGGAATACTACACAGGATTATTTTATAATTTTTAAATTTAACTTATTGTTATTATTTCAATATAGGGTTTCTCCATGTGGGCCTTGCTGTCCTAGATCTCACCCTGTAGACCAGGCTTGCCTTCAACTCAGAGGCCCTGTTTTGAGTGAAGGAGCCAAAAGAATTAGAAAGTGATGAGGAGGAACATTGAGGAGGCTGATTCTAAGTGCATAGCCTGCAATGGGGAGCAGGGATGGAGCCCTTGGAAGGCAGAGTCAAGATGGTATCAGTTTCCAAGTTCCCACACAAAGCAACATTCAGAGGCTGCTCAAATGGAAAAGATGAGCTGACGGGTGTGGTCGCTCACACCTTTAATCCCAGTTCTTAGGAGGGAGGCAGAATCAAGCAGGTCTCTGGGATTCTGCAGTCAATCTGGGAGGTCCAGTGAATCCTGGAGCTTGAGAGACACTGTGTCAAAACTGCAGTCATCAAGGTCATACCTTGAGAAGGTGTGGCTGGAAAGTTGTAGGTGAAGGATATATAGAGAAAGCAGAGTGTTGCAAGGATGACAAGGGAAGAGTGGGTGGGAAGGGAGGGACCAATAATCAGAGGTGATTTAAGTCCAGGTCCTGGGATCAAAATCCACAAACGGCAGAACCGAGTGTGCCAAGATGCAGGAGCCTGCTTATTTTCCAGGTGAGTTGTACTGGGGAAGCTGAGTGGATAGTGTAGGTGGTATGGGGCACTTTATCCTTTGCTTAGGAAGGAAGGGAGCAGAGAGAGGAAGAGCAGGCTTGCAGCAGCTGCATGACAGATCCAGAGTGAGGTCATTCCCCAGCCCCAGTCTCTCTTGGCTGAGGGTTCTGTATTAACACAGGAGTTCTTTGTGGGTTTATATATATATTTTTAATGACAATCCTGAAGGCAAGCTGTATGCTGGGACTAGCATGCAGGTAGAAGTCAGGGTGCCTCCCAGGGTGCTGGTTCTTAGGCTAAGCCTCTGTGCTTTGTTCTGCCTCTCCAGCCAAGATAGCCCTGAACCCTCTGCATAGTATGTCAGAAAGGTTAAGGGGCAGCTACTGAGGACTGTGAGATCTATTTGACCTCTCTTATTCTTTCTCCTAGGCTTTCCAATGCAGAATGCTCCCCCAACACTTCTACCTACACATTGGATCTTTAGACCTCCAATGTCTCCAGATTTCCAAATGCCTTCAGCCCTGCTAGTGCATGATTATCACCAAATTCCCCAAAGCCCTCAATTACCTGAAGGTCTCCAAATGGATCCAGATCCCCTAGTGCCTCATTATTGCCAAAGACCACAACCTCCACCATTACCTGAAGGTCTACAAATGGATCCAGGATCCCCAGTGAACCCAGGCTTTCAAGTTTATCCCTTAGCTCCACGTGTGGCTCCTCAGGTCCTTCCAAGGCCACATGTTACCGGAAAGGCTGCTATCAGGGAGTGGAGAGGGCGCACCAGGTATAGCCCAGAACAAAAGAGTACACTGGAAAAATTCTTTAAAAAGTCCAAGTATCCTTCCTTCAAACAACGCCAGGAGCTGGCAAAAAGCGTTTGTGTGATGGAATACCAGATTCGGGTCTGTACCCTCTCTTATCCCTCTCCCATCTAGTCAGGATAGCCACTCCCCTCTTAGCCACCTATACCGCACCCCCCCCCCTCCCATCACTTACGGTGGTTTTGTTTGTTTGTTTATTGTTAGGGGCTACTTGGTTCCTGGCTACAGAAAGTTGGTTGAGGGTTTCGCTAGCATGGACCAAGGGTTAGACACTGCATCCCTCTTGGACCTCTTAGAAACCCCTGGAAAACCTGGAGCTATACTGGTGCCTCTTGGAGTTTCCAGTTGTCTAAAGATCAGGGTTTCCTTTGATTTCTCTAATATTATAGATCAGAAATATCCATTGACCCCATGAGTTCATGTCCTGCCTATATTGCCTTTCTTCCTCCTATTGAGCCCTCAAGGCCTGTGATGTGTCAATGGGAGCTCACATAGAGAGGGAAACAAAGACTTTGTCTTTCCACACAGCTTCAGATTTAGGGCCTAGACTAGTGTGGATGGTGCCCTCTCCCTAACCTCTCTATTTAGTCTTTGTTTGTTTCTGCAGATATGGTTTAAGAACCGGAGGGCTAGATACTTTCGGGAACACCCCCAAGAACGTCTAAAAGCTCGTGGGAATCAAGGTTTGGGAGCCCACACCAGCACAGGAGATCATGCCTGCATTAATGCTGGGGCCACTGGTGATTCTGTGACCCAACCCTAGCAGATGTCGACTCCCTTCTTCAACCCAGCTCCTCTGGTATCTTCCCATCGCTTCTCCAGTCTTGATCAGACCTGGGGAACTGGCTGCTCGTACCCAGACTATAACAACCACTGGTTCATTTCCATCAACAAAAGCCATGGACCCAGTTCAATCTGTAGCAGTTGAAGACACATCAGACTCAGCTCTAGAGATAAGACTCAGCCATAGCCAAAGGTCTAGTACTCTGCCACCTTTGTAGAGCCAGCAGCAGCTCAAGCTCCCTCAAAAGATGCAGCTTTGAAGATCCATATAGACTAAAATACTTGCATCCCAGGACTAGTTCTGGGTTCAAGGCCACTACATGGTATCCCCTAGATACCATGTTTACCAAATCTGTTGTCCCTGATTTTGCTCAACCCTACTTACCATGAGATTATTTTTGAGGACCCTTTGACCCCTCTTGTTTATTGTATATTTAACTTTGGTAAATTTTATTAATTAAAGACATGTGCAGTTAAACTTGATTTTGGTTTGTTTGGTTTTTTTTTAAGTTTTCTTTCTTTTATTGGATGTTTTCTTTATTTACATTTCAAATGCTATCTATCCCCTTTCCCATTTTCCTCTCTGGAAACTCCCTCTCTCATCTCCCCTTCCCCTGCTTCTATGAGGGTGCTCCCTTACTCACCCTCCCACTCCCTATTCCTCTGCTACAAATTCGTCTGGAGCCATGATTCCCTCCATGTGTACTCTTTGGTTGATGGTTTAGTTCCTGAGAGCATTGGGGTATCTGGTTGGTTGATATTGTTCTTTCTATGGGTTTGCAAACCCCATCGACTTCTTCAGTCCTTTCTCTAACTCCTCCATTGAGAACCTTTGTTTTATACAGACATTATATACATGTTGAATTGAGTACCCCATGGTTAGTTATAATCTTCATTTTTTACTGCTTTTGGCTTTGTGCTACTGTCTGTATCTGCAGTGTTTCCTGAACTTGGGTGAAGGAATTGTGTTGGAGATAGGTCAGTTGTGGCTGGATGCCAAATTGATCACTTGCCCTCTGCATTTTGAATGATTATGGTTTTCTCTAGTGGTCTACCTTTGTTGAAAAAAAAAATTGAGGAGTGAAAGCTATGCTTGGTGGAGAGAAGGAATTAGAATGCAGTTAGAAATTGGGCTAGTTTAGAAATGTAGCAGCAATAGGTTCTTCTAAGGTCCATGACCTTACCAGCAATGAGTAAATGAGTAGGCTTACAATACCAGGCAACAATTTCCTCCTTTTTCCCAGGCCTGAAATCAAATGAGATGGCTTACTGCTATTTCTCAGATTTACAAATCACTATTCCAGCCTCAGATTATCTTGCTGTGATTTTATTCTGTGACACTATTCCTGGGGATATGTTAACAAATGTCTCCTCACCCCATATAGGGAGAGAAGACCAAAGTTCAAGTATCAACAAAGTACAACTTGATGAAGAATGAGTTCTATTGAGGTTATTCATGATGATATGGGTGAGGGGTTTCTTAAAAGAGAATCACTCAAAACTCAAAAACTCATCTATGCCACTAAAGCTTGTGTGAGCAAGAATGACTGCTCATGAAAGCTGGAAACCTGGACTGCACCGCCCAACCTACAGGCTGTTCTTGACAGGTCTGAGAATGTCTTCCCGGTGGCCCAGGTGATTTGAGCCTCCTCCAGGTAGTTAGGCTGACCTGAGGGTGGCTGAGCAGTCTTTATTTATACATCCTTGGAGTTTGGGAGATCTAGTGAATTTGGTCAGTTTCATGTATTTGGAAGCTATTGAAATGTTTATTTCCGGAGCTCAAGGAATTTTTCTTTATAGGTTTGTAGCTTCCACTTCTTCAAACATCCTGTGGTTTTATCCACCAGTACTTTTTTTGTTTGTTTGTTTGTTTGTTTTTTTTTGGGGGGGTGGGGAGTGGGACAAAGTCTCACTTTATAACTTTGTCTGACCTGGAACTGAACATGCAAACCAGGCTTGCCTCAAACTCACAGGATTCTGTCTTGTGGGTTTGGCTATCACTCCTGTTGCTTCCGTTATTAATGCACTGTGAAAATCGTATTGTCTCACCTCCCCTTTAACATCCTCTGTCCTGAACTGCTCCCCAACATGGCGGGAACTGTTACCACATAACAGCAGATCATTGGTGGGTTGAGTAGGCTTAACAGCTGGGTAGGCTGTGGGGCCGTGGGTGTGGGAGAAATAGGGGAGTGGGAGAAAATCCATATCCCGTCAGCAGTGCTCAGGGCGGTTGGACATGGGAGGACTGCCACATGCTTTCCACACAGCCCCGGGTGGATGACTGTGTTAAACCACTGGCCCCATCTTGGTGGGTGGTAGACAAGGGGGAACCCTAGGTACCCGGTTCTCAGCCTTGGCCATCCCATGATGAATACCAAGGAAGAGCTGAGAACAGAATGGGGCCCGGGGGCATCCCTCTGGGCCTCGGAACAAAGGGAGGAAAGGGTTGGGGAAGAGGGATTGCTGGATGGTTCCCATGCAGGCGAGAGCCCTTGGTCTGGCCCATGGCTGGAGCACAGGATGGCCTTCTGGTGGGAGGTTAGACTCAGCTCATTAGGAGAAAGCCTCTACAGTCATTCAAGCATGGCAGGCCTTGATGATCAGAGACAGTCTACAGTTTTAGAGCTTTATTGTAGAAAGACAGGGAGAAAGGAGAAGGTAGAAAGTGAGAGGCCGGCCATGGCCACTTGGAGAGAGAGGGGAAGGGAGAGAGAGAAGGAGATCTAGAGAGTTAGAAAGGTGAGGGCTTACAGAGAACAAGGAGGGACCAAACAGCCTCTCTTATACTGCACTGGGATATCTTGCTGTTGCCAGGTAACTGTGGGGAGGAGGATACCTGGCTATAGTCAGGTAACTGTGGGGGTAGAGTCAAGCCAGAATACCAGCAACTTGGGACATTGTCTGCTTGACTGAGTCACAGAATTATGGACAGGCACCTGATTCTGGGAATATGGCTCACTTTTCTATCCCTTATAGATTTCTCTATTGGGTCACTGGAGCAAGTCCCATTCAACCAAAATAGGCTGCTTGTCACAGCCCCACATCTGGTTGGAGGGGGGCTGCAGCACTAATATACCACTTCCCTGAGGATGAACCCCCTATCCTCTGATTCAAAAAGCTACCCAGTCACTCCCCCAAATATAAAGAATTATATGCCATCTATTTAGCTCTAAAAGAAGTCAAGGGCCCCCTTAACCTCTTTTCAGACAGTGCTATCAATATGCTCCCCTAGTTGTCAAGATCCTTCATCAAACTAGATGCCAACCCACTTTCCCCTCTACTTATACAGGTCTCCACCCTCCTACAGGAAAGATACTCCCCCATCTACATCCAGTATGGCTGATCTCATAGTCCCCTGCCAGGTCCTATATTCTAGGGAAATGCACTCACTGACCAAACTGCCTCGACAGGGACCATTCATGACCTCCACTGAACAAGCAGATCAATTTCATTCATGCACACACACACACAAATATAAAGGGGCTTCATGCCTGCTTCCTTCACATCCCTCTTGCTCAACTCTAGAGGATAAGAAAGACATGTTCCTCATTAACACCCCAGCTTTACAGATGATGGGCACCAACCCCTGAGGTCTTAAGTCCAATGCCTTATGGCAAATTGATGTCACCAATATTGCACAATTTGGTAGACAGAAATATATTTTTTGTTACCATAGATACGTAATGTACTCGAATTTTATGTGGGCTACAGCCCAAACAGGTAAAAACTCAAAAAGATTGATTCATCATATGCTCTCCAACATTGCCATCATGGACATTCCTCAACAGATAAAAACTGATAACGGCTTGGGAGGCAAAGGCAGGCAGATTTCTGAACTCCAGGCCAGCCTGGTCTACAAAGTGAGTTCCAGGACAGCCAGGGCTATACAGAGAAACCCTGTCTCGAAAAACAAAACAAAACAAAACAAAAACAAACAAACAAAAAACAAAACAAATCAAACAAACAAAAAACAAAACAAACAAACAAACAAAAAACTGATAGTGGCCTGGCCTTCACTAGCTCTCAATTCAAAACCTGCACACACTGGGAAATTTCCGATCATATGGGAATTTCCCACAACCCTCAGGGCCAAGGAATAATAGAAAGAACACATCAAACCCTAAAAGCCCAACTCCTAAGACAAAAGGCAATCAATCACCTATCCTCCTAATGTACAATTAATGATGGTTCTGACTATCCTAAACATATTAAAAATCTACAAAAACTCCAAACATCCTCCTATCTCCCTCTATTGGCACACACCAAAATTAGGCTCCCCATCCTAGTACAATGGTGAAAACTACTCCTCTGTCTGGGTCTTTTGTTCCAAGAGCTGTAACACTTGGGAAGAGATCATCTCTCCTGAAGAGCCCCCTGAGGTCCACCACACTCCTCACTGGATAGTCAGCTTATCCTTGGCCCAACCTAACCAAACTCAGTTCAGAGTGGCTCAGAGTTACCCAGTGACCTGAAAGACACCTTTGTCTCCCTGTTTACACTTGCTTCCTTCCCTGGAAAACTTGCCCTAGGCCTGGACAGAGATCTCCATGGAAAACCTCTGGTACTCAGGACCACAGTTAGCCTGGTGAATGATTTTCTCCCTTGGCAGCTTGCATATTCATTTTAAAGAGTTTTTTGAGAGAGGGTTTCTCTGTGTAGTCCTGTAGACCAGGTGGCCTTGAACTCCTACATCGACCTTTCTAGAACTGGGATTAAAGGTGTGTGTCAACACTTTTCAAAACTATGAGAACCAGTTCTCACAGAGGAGGCTTCCAGGCTAGGTTTTAATCCCAATATTCAGGAAAAGCAGATAGATCTTTGAGTTCAATATCAGTCTGGTCTACACAGTTGCCCTCGGGCTAGCCAGGACTACATAGTGAGGACCTGTTTTATTTTTTCCATTTATGTGTGTGTGTGTGTGTGTTCACTTTTTATTCTGACCACAGCCCTCCCAACTCCTGTTCTCCTCCCAGTCCAATAAGACAAAAGGGCCACCAACAGATTGGGAAAGGATCTTTACCTATCCTAAATCTGATTGGGACTAATATCCAATATATACAAAGAACTCAAGAAGCTGGACTCCAGAAAATCAAATAACCCTATTAAAAATGGGGTACAGAGCTAAACAAAGAAGTCTCAACTGTGGAATACCAAGTGGCTGAGAAGCACATGAAAAAAATGTTCAGTCCTTAATCATCAGGGACATGCAAATCAAAACAACCCTGAGATTCCACTTCACCCCAGTCAGAATGGCTAAGATCAAAAATTCAGGTGACAGCAGATGCTGGAAAGGATGTAGAGAAAGAGGAATACTTCTCCATTGCTGGTGGGATTGCAAGCTGGTATACACACTCTGGAAATCAGTCTTGTGGTTCCTCAGAAAATTGGATATAGCACTACCAGAGGATCCAGCAATACCTCTCCTAGGGATATACTCAGAAGATGTTCCAACTTGTAATAAGGACACATGCTCCACTATGTTCATAGCAGCCTTATTTATAATAGCCAGAAGCTGGAAAGAACCCAGATGTCCCTCAACAGAGGAATGGATACAGAAAATATGGTACATTTATACAATGTTGTACTACTCACCTATTAAAACCAACAAATTTACAAAATTCTTAGGCAAATGGATAGATCTGGAGAATATCATCTTAGTGAGGTAACCCAATCACAAAAGAACACACATGATATGCACTTAGAGAGAAGTGGATATTAGCCCAGAAACTTAGAATTCCCAAGATACAATTTGCAAAACACATGAAATTCAAGAAGAAAGAAAGCCAAAGTGCTGATACTTCATTCCTTCTTAGAATGGGGAACAAAATTTCCATGGAAGGAGTTACAGAGACAAAGTTTGGAGCTGAGGTGGAACGAAGGACCATCCAGAGACTGCCCCCACTGGGAGATCCATCCCATAAACAACCACCAAAACCATGACACTATTGCATATGTCAGCAAGATATTCCTGACAGGACCCTGATATAGCTATCTCTTGTGAGGCTTTGCCAGTGCCTGGCAAATACAAAAGTGGATGCTCACAGTCATCTATTAGGTGGACCACAGGGCCCCCAAAGAAGGAGCTAGAGAAAGTACCCATGGAGCTAAAGGGGTCTGCAACCCTATACAAGGAACAACAATATGAACTAACCAGTAACCTCTGAAGCTTGTGTCTGTAGTTGCATATGTCTCAGAGGATGGCCTAGTTGGCCATCAATGGGAGGAGAGGCCCTTGGTATTGTGAATATCATATGCCCCAGTACAGGGGAATGCCAGGTCCAGGAAGCAGAAGTGGGTGGGTTGGTGAGCAGGGTGGGGGTAGGATATAGGGGAGTTTTGGAGAAGACTCTAGGAAAGGGGATAGAATTTGAAATATAAAGGAAGAAAATAGCCAAAAAGAAAGAAAGAAAGAGAGAAAGAAAGAAAGAAAGAAAATAAAAAGAAGAAAAGAAGAAAAGAAAAGAAAAATTTAAAAAAGAAAGAAAAAAAAAGAAAAGAAAAGAAAGGAAAAGAAAAGGAAAGAAAAGAAAGGAAAAGAAAAGTCTGCCTGAGGCTAAGGTGAAGAGATTCAGATTAATTGCATTGACAATGGAAGTTTCAAAACAGCTCAGTAAAGACTTTATTCTCTGGTTAAGTCTTATGAAGAGAAGTTTGAACAAGCATAGCAAGCTTAGAAAGAAAAAAATATACATAAAATATATGGTTTGAGTATTAAAGGGGTACCAGGAAGTGAAATGGAGCAAAATCCTGTGTTCTAGGAGATAAGAGATTAAGGGAGTGGTACTTTGGGGCAAGATCCTACCAAGCTAAATTTCAATAGAAGCATGGTGGTACACACCTTTAATCCCAGGAGACAGGCATGCTGATATCTGCATTCAAGGTCAGTCTACAGGGCAAGATCCAGGACAGCCAAGCTTAGGCAGTAAATGAGTTGGAAAACAGAAAGCCAGTGACAATGTAATAGTACAAGGTGGTCATGTTCTAGTTCCTGCAAGCAGCAGATCTTGGCAGCTTCAGACACGTGGATCTGGCTCTAGAGTTAAGAATGGAAGGAATCCCTGGGACAATTGATGCTGCTTAGCTGGAGATAAGAAATTAGCAACGATTAAGAAGAGACCAGCATCACTGAGGTGAAATCTTCTAGGAATTGTTTTCTGGGAGCACAAAGAAGCTGTGTTCCAGAGATAGCCAAGGTTGTACCTCGTACTGCAGCTGGACTTGGTAATGTGTAAGAGTCACCCAGGTGGTACTGGTTTTGAAGGCATGAAGGTATAATGAAGAACATCTGAGGCTTGGCACTGTGAGAGGTCATGGAAAGCCATTGGAGAAGGTGCAGCCTCAGCTGTAGTTGATGGCCCAGGGCTGAAGGGGTCATGCAAAAGATTTGAGGCTTGGCACCATGGAGGGAGCCTATGAAAGTTTATTGGTGAAGCCTAGTTGGAGTGGAACTAGTGTTTTGGAGATGTCAGTACCATGGGATGATCACCAAGAACAGAAGCCATAGTGGATTGTATGAACCTGAGCTTAGAGTGCTAAAGAGGGAAGAGCTGGAGAAGTGATGCCAGCCTTCAGGAGAAGCCCAAAAGATCACTGAAACAAGAAGCTGTAACATTGAAATTGCCGTGGAGACCAAAAATGTTAAAGATGCCAGAGCCATGGAATACATGCTGAGGAAAGCTGCTAACAGGGAGAGGAATCAGCCCAGGAGAAAGCAGTTGTTGCAGTCAACAAAGATGAAAAAGGAGTGGAGATCTGAAGACCGTTTTGACATCAGCCATGGAGATGCAGAGTTTGAAGTTTGCCCAACTGGTTTCCTTTCTTTATTTAGGGATCACAGGTAAGTGATTGGATGAATTCATAAGAGACCTTGAACTTTGGACTTTTAACCTTGTTGAGACTGCTATAGACTATGAGGACTTTAAAAGTTGGACTAAATGCATTTTGCATTATGCTATGTTTAAATATGGCCCCCCATAGACTCATGTGTTTGAACAAGTCTATGGGGGCCAGGGAGCAGTATGTGATGGTTTGTATATTCTTGGACCAGGGAGTGGTACCATTTGGAGGTGTGGCCTTGTTGGAATAGGTGTGGTCTGGTTGGAGTAGGTGTGTCACTGTGGGTGTGGGCTTAGGATCTTCACCCTAGTTGCCTGAAGTCAGTCTTCCACTAACAGCCTTTGGATGAAGATGTAAAACTCTCAGGTCTGCCTGCACCATGCCTGCCTAGATGCTGCCATGCTCCCACCTTGATGATAATGGACTAAACCTTTAAACTTGTAAGCCAGTCCCAATTAAATAATTGCTTTTTATAAGAAAAAAAATAGTTTAAAAAACTCACCTAGTATCCAGACCAAAAATAAACTATTTACAAAGCTTTTGGTGTATCAATACAGTGGTATTAGAGGGAAAAAAAATAGAGTCCCCCATCCCCTTCCAACCCACCCTGGAACATGAAGTCACTTCAGGACCAGGCACAACTTCTCCCATTGAGGCCAGTCAAGTCATCCCAGGTGAGCAACAAAGTCAGGGACAGACGTCTCCCACTCTAGTTGTTCGGGGGACCCACATGAAGACCAAGCTGCACAACTGCTGCACATTTCAGGGAGAGGAGTTTGGTCCAACCCATGTATGCTTTTTAGTTGGTCAGTGAGAGCCTGTTTTAATACAATAAAACCAAACAATACAAATCCATAAATATCATTTGGTGTTTTCACATTATCCCTACTTCCTTGTCCCCTTGGTCCCTTCTTCCCCATAGGCCTCTTCCTGCTTGCCTTGCATTCAACCATTTATATTCATTTCTAATGTTTCACTTTCATTATGTTCAACCCTTGGATATTATTTCTATTGATTTATTTCATGTGGCTGAGGACTGAACCTGTGTTTTATGCACTTGGTACAAATTCCTTATTACTGTTCTTTAGCCCTAATCCTGAAATTTTCTCTATTTTTTTATTATAATATATTCACCTCATTTATCCCTTCATTTTCTTCCCTCAAACCCTTCAACCCTCCCATTAATCCCTCTTTGCTATCTTTCAAATTCATAGATTTTTCATTAATAGTTATTACACACACACACACACTGTGTTAGATAAACACTGCTTATTCCTTATACTCTTACTTATATGTGTGTTTGTAAGGCTGACTTTTGGTAATGGAAAATACCAATTTGAATTTGAAGAAGACTATTTCTCTCACCCTCAGCATTCCATACTGGACATTTTAAAAGCTTATCCTGAGACATGGTCTAATGCAGCTCAGGCTACCCTTGAACTTCCAGGAGACAGAAGATGACCTTGAACTCCAGCTCTCCTCCCCACAACCCAGATCATCCTTTGTGCTTGGCACATAGCCTAACTATACCTAATATATATATATATATATATATATATATATATATGAGATATTCAGTTGTTCAGTATAGTCAATTCTCAAGAACTTTGATGATTTTTATTCAGTTTAATTTATGTAGACTGGACAATTTTAACATGGAAATGTTTGTGATCATTTTGTGAAGGCTGTATCCTTCTGAATACTTTGTGTTATCATTTATGTCACAGCATCTGACAGACCTCACATGGGAATTTTCTTGGGAGAAGGAGTATGCAGAGGCTGCCTCTAAGTGAAGATGGAAGGAGAAAGAGCTTGGGGAGGAAGGGTACTGGCTTTTTATAAGAGGATATAGAGCATGTGCATAGGAACGATATTCTACTCCTAACAACAGCAGAAACATGTCACATTTTGGCAGCTAATGATGATTTATATTACCATCAATAGGTCCTTGGGGTAGTTCTGTGAAGATGTCTGGTTGCTAACACTCCACATGAGACTCCCACACAGCATCCTCTTCTTCCCTTTTTGTGCCTTCTTATGATCATTTGGGAGCTACAGTCTCCCTCCTCACAACTAGCTCTTTGGCCTAGCTGTTCCCATTTAGCAAATATTGAAATCCTCTTAGTTCAGGAGGTCTTGGTGGGAGCAGGACATATTTAGATCAGGTGTGATGGGGTAGGTAATAAGCTGTCTCTGTCAGAAGGCTTTTAAATTTGGTTTGGGAGTTAGAGAGTTGGCTCTGCCAGTTAAAAGCACTTGCTTTTCCAGAAGGTCTGGATTCCATGTTCAGCACCTATGTGGCAGATTACAACTATCTGTTTCTCCAGTTCAGGGATATCTGATGCTGTGGCCACATATCTTCATTTGTATTCAAAATACTTAAAGCATGAAATAAAAGGAAAAATTACAGTTTACATTTGTATGTTTATACTTGTTTCCTGGCACATGTATGGAGATCAGTGGGCAGCATTTGGTAGTTGGTTTTCTCTTTCTACCTTGGGTGTTTCAGTGATAGAACTCATGTTATTTTTAGACTTAGTTGAAATTTGTGAAATAGTGAAACTGTGATTTGCTGAGACAACTTGACTATCTACTTCTTGTTTTGTTTTCAGACAATGTCTCACTTTTTTAGTTGATATTTTGAGATAGGGTCTCAAGGTATAGGTTTGGCTGCCCTGGAACTCATTATGTAGGCTAGATTGGCCCAGGATCACACACTTAACCCAAACTGGCTTGGAATACCAGACTGTCCTGTTTCCCACTACAGAATACTGGGATCACAGGGGTGAATCACCACACCTGGCCCCTCCTGCTTATTATCCTAGCCTTAGTGGGAGTGTACAGATATGCTGACTCTCCTTAAACCAGATCCTGCCTCTAGGCTGAAGGGAAGAAGACTTCCTGGCACTCTGAGAGATCAAAAACTTGTAGAGCCTCTGCATTGCCCTGGGGGTTGTTGAGGAGATTATTTCACATGCTAATAGTTGAGCACCAAACCTGAAGCCTGAGAGAGGAAGCAAGGGTGGTGACCTGGGACTCTCCAGCCTCACCAGTGCATGGAGATTGGATTGTATAGAGTAAACAAGTGTTTTGAATACATAGAGGGTGGGCCTGGATTCTTCCCTTCCCCTCCCCTCCCCTCCCCTCCCTTCCCCTCCCCTCCCCTCCCCTTCCCTTCCCTTCCCTTCCCTTCCCTTCCCTTCCCTTCCTTTCCCTTCCCCTCCCTTCCCTTCCCTTCCCTTCCCCTCCCCTCCCCTCCCTTCCCCTCCCCTCCCCTCCCCTCCCTTCCCCTCCCCTCCCTCTCCTCCCGTCCCCTTCCCCTTTCTTCCTTTTTCCTTCCTTCCTTCCTTTCTTTCTTTCTTTCTTTCTTTCTTTCTTTCTTTCTTTCTTTTTCTTCTTCTTCTTCTTCTTCTTCTTCTTCTTCTTCTTCTTCTTCTTCTTCTTCTTCTTTTTTTTTGTTTGCTTTGTTTTGTTTTGTTTTTGTGTGTGTGTGTGTTTGTTTTTGAGGCACGGTTTTTCTGCATAGAAACTCTAGATATTCTGATATTCACTTTGGAGAAGAGGCTGGCTTCAAACTCACAGAGATCCACCTGCCTTTGTCTCCCAAGGCATGCACCAGCACATTCAAGCTTCTCATTCATTGATAAGCATTTTCACTGAATTCAGCCTGGTCAAAGTTTATTATTTACAAGAAAGAACAAGACTTGAGTTTCTGATCCTTCTGCTTCCATCTTCTAATAATTCATCTGGAATCCACTCTCCAGTCATCTTGTTCGTATACCAGTATTTTATCTACTCATCAACATGCCAGAATATTTGAGGGGGAAAAATCATTATTTTTGTTTTGAGACTGAGAGTTGGGGGGTATCTACCCGAGGATTATGCTCAGATAAAGATTTAAAGCGATAGAAAAATATTTGAGCAGGGTGGCAACTGCACTAGTATTCTGGGTCAGAATGTAACACTGACCTGTTTCAGGGTGAGCTTTTAAGCAAAATAATCATGTCATGGATTCACACACTTCAGTTAACAAGAACAGTTAGACAGAAGACAAACTAAAGAAGCCAAAAGGTAAGGTTGGTACAGTTAGAGATTTTCCCTGAACTATGGATGTTGTAAAATTAGATCTTTGTTTTCATTTTGGCAAGTGGTGCTGTCTACATTCTGAGTTTTATGTCCTGAGTGGTACTTCCACCATGGAGTCAGTTGTGCTAAGGTCTAGGATTGCATTAAAGGCTGGAGTCCTTTTATAAGGGTCTTTATACTCCAACCTAGCTTCAAACTATATGTAGCTGAGGATGATCCTGAAATTCTGTTCTTCCTGCATTCGTCTCCCTAATGACATGATTACAGGTATTGCTGTTTATTGAATACAGAGCTTCATGAATCTCAGGCAAGCACTCTGACAAACCCAGTTTCCATATGCATGACATTTTTTGCAAGTCAATCAAAAATTAAAGTGGGAACTGGAGAGATGGATCTGAGGTTAAGAGCATTTGGTGCTCTTTCAGAGGACAGAATTTTAGTTCCCAGGATCCATATGATAACTTAAAACCAGTTGTTACTTAGTTCCATGGGATCCTGACACCCTCTTCTGGCCTTTATGGGTAGCTTTTGAACATATGCATATACACATAAAGACACACAGAGAGATATAAATAAAATAAGATAAACCTTACAAAATCTCCTTTATTTTTGATATTATAATTATACTACTCCCCACCACTCATTCCTCCTTCTAAACCCTCTCATGCATTTCTTTTTGCTCACATTTAAACTCATAGCCATTTCATTCATGGGCTGGACCTAGTAATGTCTTTTACATATGTAGCAGATGTATAGCTCAATCTTCATGTGGGTCCCTTCCAACTGGCACAGGGGCTGCCCTTAAACCTGTTGCCTGTCAGTGGACTATATTCTTCTAGCTGGGCAGCCTTGTTTGGCCTCAGTGGGAAAGAATTCACCCAGCCCTGAAGAGACTTGATGTGCCAGGGACAGGGAAATAAGCAGGGAGAGGGGGTGTTCCACCCTCTCAGAGGAGAAAGGAGGGGAGATGATTGGGGAGGATTATGGAAAAGGGTACATGGGGCAATGACCAGTATGTAAAGTGAATAAATTAATTTTAGAAAAAAAGAAAAAAAACCAAAATATTCATAGCCTCTTTTCATTGTTATTATATGTGTTTAGATAGATAGATAAATAGATAGATAGATAGATAGATAGATAGATAGATAGATAGATAGATAGATATTCTTAATTGCATGGGTACACTCTCTTCAGTGAATATAATGCCACTAGTATGTTTTCAGGGTTCACCATTTGGTATTGGACCACTAATTGGTATGCTTTTCCCTGGGGAAGATGATTCCTCCTTATCTCAGTGTTCCTTGGTTGCCTATAGAGTTGAGGTACTGTGAGTGTTTCCTTATAAATGTTTGCATGTCTCTTGGGCAGCTGTGTTGGTGAGACTTTAAAGTACCCAAAAGCATATTAGGCTCAAATAAAAAATGAGGTGCTGGAGAGAAATATCAGTGCACTGGCTGCTCTTCCAGGGTATTTGGGTTCAGTTTTCAGCATGTACAAGCTGGCTCACCACCACTGAGTTCCAGGTACCTCTGTGTCTATAAAGCACACACATGGTACATAAACATATATTCAGGTCATTCACATAAACATATAAAATAGATAAGTCTATTAAAATAACATAGGTGCTGAAGGGATGATCTGGTATTAGGAGCCATTACTACTCTTGCTAAAGACACAACAGGTTTGACTTGCAGACTCTACATAGTGGCTCATAACCATGTGTTCCAGGTGATGTTGTGCCTTCTTCTGGTCTCTGAGGGCACAAGTCACACACATGCAGTGCAGATAAAATACACAGACAGGTAAGCAGGCAGGTTGGCAGAGAGACAGGCAGACAGACATTAGAAAATTAGTGAAGGTCCATTTAGAGCTGAGCTCAGTACTGTAGCCTCAGGACATCTGGCAGAAAGCAGCACAAATCCAGTTTTTAGCCCCAGGATATAGCCTTTTAGTGAATGATGCTATTGAAGGCCAGAAAAGGGCGTCAGGTTACAGATGGTTGTGTGCATACCCTACTGAGTGCTGGGTATCAAATTTGTTTACTCTGGAAGAACAACCAGTGCAATTAGCTGCTAATGTGTCACTCCAGCGCCTCATCATAATATAATTTTGAATCAGGGACTCATTATATAGTCCTGTGTAGCCTGTAGATAAGACTTGTCTCAGACTTATGGAGATCTTCTTGCCTCTGCTCCCTGAAATTGAAGGCATGTACCATTTTGTCCTGTGTCCACATTATTTAGTACTTATCCATTCATTTGAGCCAGTATTTTATGTAACTCAGGCTGAATGGACTTATTTGTTTGTTCATTCATTTGTTTTTTGTTGTGGTGTGTGGATATGTCCACACAGTTGGCCTCAAAGGAGAGGAGGATGTTGGGGTGTATGCACTTAGAGTTACAGGTAGTTTTGAACCACTTGACAAGGATACTAGAAATGTAACTTGTGTCTTTTGCAGTCCTCAAAGACTGGTTTTCTTTGTTACTTCGTAATCCAGTAGGCTCACAAGAAATAGCAAACCACTTCATCTGCCAGTGCAAAACAGAGGCTCCAGGCAGCATAACTGTTATGTTGCTGAGTGGCCACTAGAGGGAAGTAACACACCAGCCTTCCAGAAGGAGTGTAGAGCCTCATCATGGGTCCTGTGGTTCCTAGTTGCCATCTATGTTTGCTAGGCGACCTCACATGTGGGAAAATAAGGGATACCACAATTTTATGTGGGAGGAAAACATGGGGAAGCAGCAGAAGGTTTGTAATTTGAACTAAAACAGAAAACTGAATTTGACTAGGATTTGTAGGCATTTAAATAACACTTTGTCATGAAGTTTGGCAGTGTGACTAAAACTTGTAAGAGATATTGTTTTGTTTTGTTTTTTTTCCCCCTATCTAATTCTAGAGATTGAGCCCAGGGTATATAAATGATATGCTAGTGAAGGGTGGGTGAGACATGTCACCAGTCTCACCAGTGAATTTTAGATGGGTGTTCTATCTACCTCTGGGCTACTTCACTGAGTTCTTCACTGGGGTAAATCTGGCAGGTGCTCTACTGAGACACAGTCCTCAGGACCTCATTAGTATATTGTTGGCAAGAGTTTTTAATCTCTAGGCCTTTGCATTTATGATATCTTAACATGTAGATATTTGTTTTTGCTTGTTTATAATCATGATTTTAATTTTTAATTTAAGATAAGTTTTATTTTTTTTTATTTTTAACTTGTGAGAACACAACTGTATCACGTTCTTCTCCTCTCTCTTCCCTCCAAACTGTCCCATGTATCCCGTCTTAAACTCTTTCAAATTCATGGCTTTTTTTTCTTTGATTGTTGATGCATATATAATATTCCTAAGTACATAACTTGCTCAGTCTATACGGTGTTACTTGTATTTATGCTTTTTCAAGACTGACAATTTGGAAATAGATAGACAACAGCTGTGCTCATCTCCTGGTGAAAAGTATTTCTCCCACTCTCACAATTACTTTAGTGTCTATAATTCTAATGTTGAGGTCTCATGAGTTTTTTCTTTACATGTTTCCATGCCTATAGGTATTGCATTTGTTTAGTTATGTTAGTGAGACTTCTTTATGGGTGTAGCATCTCTGACATTTCTAGGAGACAATCTCACTGCAAAATTCCTCCCCCCTTTCCCGCAATGATGCCTTAGCCTGAGGTGCAGGAGTTGCTTTGTAGATATATGTGTTGGGACTGGAGCCAGCAACTCTGCATTTTGATTGGTTGGACTTCTCTCATGGCATCAATCATGGCAAGGAGAAATTTCCTTGATGGGGAGTGAGGTCTGCACATATTGGAATGTATAAAGACATATTTATAGTGAAGCTGACGATAATGTTCATTTCAAAACACAAAGGTGTAGGTTCCCCTACAAGATCTATGACTTCATGACCTCTGGGTAAATGGCTAGGTTTCCAGAATTACACATGATTACTCTCCCTGAGCAGGTTGACCCAATTAGAGGGTTACTGATAAACACCAAGTTATACATGCCACAACACCCAAAAAATTACCATGCCAGGCTGATCACTGTGGTAGTTTATAAGTGACAAAGCTGGGTAAGAGTGTTGGTTACTTCTTTCTATTTGAAGCTTATATGGCTCCTTCTGATAAAGTAGAGGCTACTCCTTAGGGAAGAGGCATTTCAGTCAGCTTGGGTCCTCTTGGCCTATGTCGAAACTGCATGATGTTTTCAGAAATGAGGCTTTACTTTCCACCCTGAGCAGACTGGTGCCACTAAGGGCAAACAGCTGTAGCAGTTTTAGAAACCTCTTGGAAAACCACAACCAAAATTAAAAGAGGGCTTCTCTTGCCTGGTGTTAGGATTTTCATGAGACACTCTATGAGTCTTTAGGGGAGCGTTGCTGACCAAGATAGGACATCTTCATTTTCATTTTTTGATATATATATATATATATATATATATATATATATATATATATATATATACACACACACATATATATATATATATCAAATCCCCCGTAATTAGAAAATTAGAACCCACCCTTGTTTACACAACTTTTGCTTTCATATTACTCATATCCTGCCAAATTTCTTAACATTAATTTAAAAGAAGTATATTTACTCATCAAATAATGACACATTTTAAGAACATTTCCAATAGAGGAAAAAGTTTCTCTGTATTTTTAAATTCCTCTTCTGAGACAACACACCAGTATCTCTTGGGATTCTCATAAGAATGAAAAATTTAAAACTGTCCTCATGCTCTATTGTTTCCCTACATAAAATTGTTTAAGGAATAAAATGTACCAAGTTGGAAGAGATGGCTTAGAGGGTAGCAGTGTTTATTGTTTTTCCAGACTACCCAAGTACAATTCCTAGCACCCAGATTGGGCAGCCCATAAGCATCTGTATCCACAGTTCCAGGAAATATGAGGGCTTCTGCCATCTATGTGCTCCATCACTCATGTGCACATACTTATTTCCCATACTTCCTTCACCATGTAGTGAAATTTCAGAAAGAGCCAGGCTTGGTGGCATGTCCTTTAATCCCAACACTCAGAAAGTTGAAGCAGACAGATCTCTATGAGTACAAGGCCAGCCTGAACTTCTTGTATATTTTCAGCCCATCCATGGTTACATAGGATGGGACCCTATCTCAAAAGTTTTACCAAAACACAGAACAATATATCAATATATATATATATATATATGACCTAGGCTTAGAGTTCTTTTTTTGTTTGCTTGTTTGTTTTTGTTTTTGTTCTTTGTTTTTTTTTGTTTTTTTGAGACAGAGTTTCTATGTATAGCCCTGGCTGTCCTGGAACTCACTCTGTAAAACAGGCTGGCCTCGAACTCATAAATCTTCCTACCTCTGCCTCCTGAGTGCTGGGATTAAAGGCATGTGCCACCACACCCGGCTCAGGCTTGGAGTTCTTAAGGAGAATATTTATGTTATGGATGCTTAATAAGAAAGAGAGTAAGGGACAGAAGCGGTATGCAATGTGAGAGAATCCATTTGCTGAACAAGTAATTTCTAAAAGTGTTCATAATGTATCTCAAATTGTTCACCATGATATGACAAACATGAACACATAGCAGCTGTGGTTACCTGCACAATGTCAAGCTCCAAAATGTCACTGATGGGGCACATGGTCTCTAGGTTTCATCCCATACTGAAGAACCATTACTGCTGGAGGAGGGAGACTTATATTCTTTTGGAGGGTGTGACCACAGTTAGGACTTCTGTGATACTGTAAATGGCCCCAATCTCATGCACACATGAACCACACACACTGAACATAGTACATCATTTAATAAGATTTGGGAGTACTATTCAGCTATTAAAAACAATGAATTGATGAAATTCTTGGGCAAATGGATGTATCTGGAGGATATCATCCTTAGTGAGGTACCCCAATCACATAAGAAGTCATTATATATGCACTTACTGATAAATGGATATTATCCCAGAAATTAAGAATACCCAAGATACAATTTGCAAAACAAGAAAAAAGAGAAGAAGGAAGACCGAAGTGTGGATACTTCATTCCTCCTTAGAATAGGGAACAAAATACCCATGAAAGGAGTTACAGAGACAAATTTTGGAGCTAAGACGAAATGATGGACTATCCAGAGACTACCCTACCCAGGGATCCATCCCATAATCAGCCACCAAACCCAGACACTATTGCATATGCCAGCAAGATTTTGCTGAAGGGACTCTGATATAGCTGTCTCATATGAGGCTATGCCAGTGCCTGGCAAATACAGGAGTGGATGCTCCCAGTCATCTATAAGATGGAACACAGGGCCCCCAATGGAGAAGCTAGAGAAAGCAGCCAAGGAGCTGAAGGGGTCTGTAACCCTATAGGTGGAACAACAATATGAACTTATCAGTATCCCCAGAGCTCGTGTCTCTAGCTGCATATGTAGCAGAAGATGGCCTAGTCAGCAATCACTGGGAAGAGAGACCCCTTGGTATTGCAAACTTTATATGCCCCAGTACAGGGGAATGCCAGGGTCAAGAAGCAGGAGTGGGTGGGTAGGGGAGCAGGGTGGGGGGAGGGTATAGAGAACTTTTGGGATAGCATTTGAAATGTATATAAAAAATCTAATAAAAAAATTAAAAAGAAAACAACAAAAAACACAGTTCCCTCACAACAGCAAGCCCTGAATACAAGAACAGACCTGGAAAATCAGAAAGCTGACACAAAATCATATCTCATGAAGATAATAGAGTCTTTAAGGAGGATACAATAAGTCACTGAAAGAAACACAGGAAAACACAGATAAACAGGTGTAGGAATTGAATAAAGTCATCCAGGACCTAAAAGTGGAAGTAGAAATAATAAAGAAAACACAAATGGAGGCAAACCTGGTAATGGAAAACCTAGGAAAGATGTCAGGAATTACAGATCACCAACAGAGTACAAGAGTTAGAAGAGAGAATCTCTAGCTGAAAGGACCCTGGTATAGCTGTCTCTTGAGAGGCTATGCCAGTGCCTGGCAAATACAGAAGTGGATGCTTACAGTCATCTATAGGATGGAACACAGGGCCCCCAATAGAGAAGCTAGAGAAAGCACCCAAGGAGCTGAAGGGGTCTGCAGCCCTATAGGTAGAACAACAATATGAACTTATCAGTAACCCCAGAGCTCGTGTCTCTAGCTGCATATGTAGCAGAAGATGGCCTAGTCAGCCATCATTGGGAAGAGAGGCCCCTTGGTATTGCTAACTTTATATTCCTCAGTATAGGGGAACTCCAGGGCCAAGAAGTGGGAGTGAGTGGGTAGGGGCGCAAGGCGGGGGAAGGATAGCTTTTGAAATGTAAATAAAGAAACTATCTAGTAGTTGTTTCAGGATAGCTTTTGAAATGTAAATAAAGAAACTATCTAGTAATTGTTAAAAAAAAAAGAGAGATGAATTTGGGAAGGGTCCTGGTGTTATGTGGCATTACCTTCCCTGCCACCATCACCAACCTGAACCAGTTCAACTGTGCTTGTTGGCACAAGCTCATTCCAGGTGGGCTTGTTGCCTGTTGAGAATCTCACATTCAAGGAAAGGGTGAAAACTTCACTTAGATATCAAGTCACTCTTCCAAGCCATTTTTACACAAATTTTCCCCATTTGGATATGGCTATGTGATCTCAAGGAGTGGCCAAAGAATAGGTTGAGGAAGACTAGGGAAAGGGTTTACTATCTGAGCAGCTATGGGAGGCCAATATCCACTCAGGATATAGACGTTCCTATGAGCATGCTTTTGGTTGACCCAGTGTTCTGTTGGCAGCACATCACCCAACCTCTGTATGTACACCTAATAATGGCAAAAGAAAATTTGAAGGAATCAAACTTGGTTTGGTGGTGGTGGAGAGAGAGTGCAGCAGTTGAGAATATTAGCTGCTCTTCTGGAGGACAGGTGATCGATTCCTAGTACCCACGTGGCAGCTCAAAAATATCTGTGACTCTAGTCCCAGGGAATCTGATACCCTCCTCTGTCCTTCTTGGGCACTGATTTTAATGTGAATCACAGACATACATTTAGGCAAACTCATATTCATAAAATAAAAATGAAATAATATATTGACTCCCTCCACTAACCCTGGAAGAATTAGAGGTTCCTTATATCTCCTCCACTGATGAAAATTATTGCAAAGGGGGAGAATGGAGGGGTAAGTTTAAAGGTGAAAATATGGGGTAGGTCTTAGTAAGGGCTTTATTCCTGTGAAAAGATACCATAATCAAGACAACTCTTTTTTCTTTTTTTTTCAAGACATAGAAAGCATTTAATTGGGGCTGGCTTACCATGTCAACGGTTCAGTCTATCAGCATCATGGCAGGAAGCAGGGCAGCATCCAGGCAGAAGTGGGGCTAGAGGCACTGAAAGTTCTACATCTTGATCTGAATGCACCCAGGAGAAGACTGGCATCCTCAGGAGTCTAGCAGGAAGTAATCTTTGCCCACCCCCACAGTGACATACTTCCTCCAACAAGACCACACCTACTAACAGTGTCACTCCCTAGGCCAACCACATTCAAACCACCAAACATAGATATTTTATTGTATACCTATATGCAATTTTCAAGATTAAAGAAACATTTAAAAATAGTGTTTGCTATATATTGAAATAGAAGTATCCAGAATAAGGAGCAAATTCTAATTCTGTGAGGAAAGCTGACTTTGCTGTCTGTTTTTGCTTCTCAGGACCCAAGAGGTCCCAAGTACTGCATGCCCAGTGAGATCAGTGTACTGTGTCAGATCTTTTTTTGTTTTCTTTTAAAGATTTGTTTATTTTTATGTATGTGAGTACACTGTAGTTGTACAGATAGTTGTGTGCCTGATTGTTGTAAATCGAAATTTTAGTACTGCTGCTCACTCTGTGTCGGCCCTCCTCACTCAGTCCCTGCTTGCTCCAGCCAAAGAACGTATTTATTATTATACATATGTACACTGTAGCTGACTTCAGATGTACCAGAAGATGGCATCAGATCTCACTATGGGTGGTTGTAAGCCACCATGTGTTTGCTGGGATTTGAACTCTGGACCTTCAGAAGAGCAGTTTGTGCTCTTACCTGCTGAACCATCTTGCCTGCCCGCTGTGTCAGGTCTTAAGAGGCTTTCTTTCCTTTTTTTTTTTATTGGAATAATTCCTCACCGTAGTTTTAACGTTCATTTTCTCAGTGACGTACATTGCTTTCTTCAAGATGCTTTCTAACATGTAGTCAAATTTATCTATTTTTTCTTAACCCCCTTTGAAAATAGTATTTTTGACATGCTGCCAAAGAAATGATTTGAGGAAAATTAAAAAAACAGAGCCAACAGATTTATTAGTGGGTGGGGTTTCTTGGGGCCAAGCCAGATGATACGAGCTTAGTCCCCAGAAACAGTATGATGGAAGGAGGATCCGAGTCCTGAAAAAAGTGCTCTGACCTCCACATGCATCCTGTAGCAAGTTTAAAAAAACAAAACAAAACAAAACAAAACATAAAGAGTGTACCATAAAAAGTAATGGACATTCACTCAAAATATTTTATTTATTTATTTATTTATTTATTTATTTATTTATTTTAACAAGAAACTGGTTTTATTTTTCCAGATACAGAAGTTTGCATGTTTTGCAAATATTGCTTGAAAGCAACACTCATATGTACAGTGCCTTCTGTCTAATAGCTCGTAAACACAGATACGCATCCACAGTGCAATGTTGGCTCAGCCAGGATCCACCTTGCATACATAGTAAAGAATGACTGATCAAACCAGAACTGTTTTGTCAAGGTGACTTTCTATAGGTGGATAGGTTTTTTTAACAGACAGAACATAGGTAGTGCACATCTTTCTAAATGATAACATTGTTTGCAAAGAACAGATTCCAGTGCTCCAAGTTAGGGGTGAATTCACTTTGACCCAGGAACTGGGAGTGTAGCCCCTCAACATGGCTTTAAGTTAGGGAAGAACTGAGGTTATCAGAATATGGGGAGTCTGCTTTGTTTCCCTAAAAACAAAAGTCAAAATGAAACCAGATTATGTCCTTTACAAAACCTAAATGATAAACCCAGTAAGGACCACATGGCAAGATTAGCATCATTCAGTTTCTGCTTCCTTCTTTGAACCACACAAAACTGACTGCCTTCAAGATTACAGCTTCCCCAGATGTGATACTTAAGAGTAGTTACATAAGGGGCTGGTGAGATGGCTCAGAGGTTAAGAGTGCCGACTGCTCTTCCAAAGGTCCTGAGTTCAAATCCCAGCAACCACATGGTGGCTAACAACCATCCATAACAAAAATCTGATGTCCTCTTCTGGAGTGTCTGAAGACAGCTACAGTGTATTTACATATAACAAATAAATAAATATTTTTTTAAAAAGGCAGTGGCTGGAGCCACTGTGGGAACTGTGTTAAGTACCTTCTATAAAAAAAAAAAAAAAAAAAAAAAAAGAGTAGTTACATAAAAGAAAAGCCTCAATTCAAAATCCTTTATTACATTTGTTTGTGTGTATGTGTGTCACAGAACAACTTGAAGGTGTCAATTCTCTCTATTGGGTCCTGGGTCTTGAACTCAGGTCAGCAGACTTGGTGGCAAGCACCTCTCCCAACTAAGCCACTTTGATGGCCCCAAATTGGTATCTAATATAACAATCATCATACCTCACACAGTTGTAGCTTTAAGTATCTTGTTTCTTTCCCTTTCAGACAATTATCATACAAGTCTCAAAATGTAGCTCTATGATAAATTATCCAGAACCGTGATGGCATGTGTACTCTTGGAGCACTTCTTCCCACAAGAAGACATCAATGTGAGCAGTGGGAAGCGGCCTCTTGTAAGGGACTCTGTTGGCTTAATTACACATCACACATTCCCTAAGCTATACCAGGTCAACTCATGCTTGCTCCACAGCACATTTTGTATTAGATGGTGAACAGATTTTTAGATAAGGGCCTTCATTCCCTAAAGCTTCTCTGTATACAAGCCTGAATTTATGGCCATGATGGCCTGTTAAGCCTGAAACTTAACCACTCCTAAGGCAGCGAGAGGTGCTGCTGTTGGTAGCTACTGACATTGGCTCCTTGATGTTTACATAGTAAATATTTGCAGCCTAGAACATTACAGATTCCAAAACTGATAATGAATCTGTGGATGTTGATGGATAAATCAAACAAAGTTTACCGATAGTGATGCAAAAACTGGTGAAAATGAAGTCCTCACAGCACAGAACCTTTTACATTTCACCTAGTAAGATAAAACTAAGCAAACAACACAGCAATGACACATGGAACCAGAACCTGCGAAAGAAGAAACAACACAAACATCTCTGTGAAGGTACAAAGAGGTTGTACCTGGACCATAATCAGCATAATTACCTTCATCTCATAAAGTAACACAGATGGGGAATTGAAAGAGTGGAGTGGCTGGCGACTGCTACCCCAGCCTCCAGGGAGGAGGGAAACAAGCAACAGAGTTGCAAGTTTGCAGATGAGACATAAAGCAAGGTCATTCCCACCTTCTTTGTAACAAATCTTTACAGTAAAAGAGTTCGAAAATTTTGGGAAACATTTTTTCATAACTTTAAATAGAACTGGGAAGCAGTTGAAATTAGTAAGTGGGTAGAAAATGCTGTCCTTTGGGTTCCAGACCCTGACTGCTTCCTTCTGGAATTCCTTGTAGATTCTCATTACATCAAGATTCTAGCTCCTCCTTTAGCAGTTTCACTTGGCTGTGGAAGCAACAGCCCAGCTGACTCTGGAGTTAAAACATAAAACCTTGTCGCTGGTACCGTGAAACCATGCAAGAGATGAGGTGAGAAAAGGAAGTCTTGAGGGAGCAGAGCAGTAAGGACCCAGCCTTCAGAAAACTGCACTGCACAGTGAAGTCCCAGCATTCCAGTGAAGCTAAGGGATGAAAGCGGTGGGTGCCTGCTGCCCACATGACACACCAGGCAGAGAAATCGGAGGGGTTGGCATATGCCTCTACCTGACTCAAAAGTCAATTAAATAAACTGCAAATTGAATTTACAACTGTTTCCTACTAGGGTTTATTTTTTTGGCTCTCATTTTGTTTATCATCAGTGGCACGATTCCAATTGAAGATGTGCAAAGACTTGCTTCGTTCAACGATGTGCACAGAATGGGATTCTAAGACTATGCGCTGACTTTGCAGTTGGCTTCTAGATCAAGAGAGCCCTGTCCTCCAGCAGCCAAAATTGTCTCTTTGTCCCCATGTCCATCACACTCCTGGCCAAATCCCTGATGTCAGTCAGTATCACGTGCATCCAGCATGCTAAGTTTATTTACTTAAATATGGGAAGCTCCCCTTGCAGAGGTGCCAGGACTGTGCTCCAAATGTCTTGGGTGGCCAATTTCATGTCCAGCAGCAGAGGGCGATCTGCTGAACCTTGCCCAGGTCAGTCAGCAGCTGCTTGAGCTGCAGAAGCCTGGCCAGTGGCTCTGGGGGCTCCAGCTCCCCAGTGTAGTCTAGCCAGCTCTCCACCATGTCCAGCTCCTTCTCAATGGAGTCCATCTGGTTCCTCACCTCATCCTGCTCCACATGTGTGAGCAGGTTGAACTGCCACTGGTGCTGAGAGCTCACCAGCCCTTCTCCACCTCTGTCCAGCAGCTTCCTCGCAGGCATCTCTTCTAGCAAGACATTCTTGGAAATGTACTCTCTCACCTTTGGGGAGCTGGGTTTGGGATCTATGTCGCCTCTGCTCCTGTCTTGGTCGATGGGCCAGCCTAGGCGAGAGGAGAGGGAGTCATCGCCGTTCTCACAGAGGGGCTGACTGCAGCATCAAGGGCAGAGCCTCTCTTCTCCACGACTAGCCTCTGCTCCACAGCAGGATAATAAGCACGAGGTTTCTGGTAGCAATGCTCACTGGTGATGTAAGATTCCTCCACAGATCGGGGCAGGGGCGATGGCTTCTCCACCGCCCCATTCAAAGTTCTATAGCTTGGGGACTCCTCGCTCCTGGAGTCTGTGATGTGGATGTGTCTGGGATGTGCTATTCCCTCCCCCGAGTGCTGTTTCCAGGGCTGGCACCATAGCCGCAGATCAGGATGCTCTCTGCTTTGCAGAATGCTCATCTTGAGCTGCAGGCCGTGCAGCACTTGGATCACTCTCGGCACGTCCCCGAGCAGCTGGTGGGTGGCCACGATCTTCCTGGCATTCTGGTGGGAGTAGTTCTGTTCCAGAAACTCCAGGTCATGCATGTGTCCCCGGCTCAGCCACTCCTTGTCATACCAGTACTTGAAGCCAGGCCTCTGACCTGGAGGGTCTTGGCAAACATAGCAGGTGTATTTCTCAGGCACATTTTCTTCCAGGAAGCCCTTGCAGACCCCGTGCTGCCAGCACTGGCACTCTTCACACTGAATCATGAAGTCATTTTCCTCCTGCACTTCACAGATGCAGCGGACCACCTCAAAATCATAGCGGTCGTTGTCCTCAAGCTCCTCACCTGGATTGGTGGCCACATCAACATCTTGACCATATTCCTCATCATTCCAAAGAAAACTCTCGGAAGAGGACTCGCTCAAATTATCCTCCTCACAAGTTTTCAATTTCCCTTTGTGGTTTCCATTATCTGACCCATGGAGCTGCGGGCTCCAATGGACCCCAGACTTGTGTGAAGACCCACACCTGGTGACAGCAAATGTTTTGGGTGGAGAAGGTTCCTGGGAAGTATCACTGATGTCCTCACTGCAGGGACATTCAGGCTTGGTTTTCTTTTTCTTCTTTGGCTTCACTCTCACAAGTTCTTTGAATTTCTTCTCTTTAGTCTTTTCCTTCTCTTTTGCAGTGGGGGAACTGGCAGAGACCCGCTTCCTGGTTAGGCTCTCCTGGCTGGCCTTGTCAGGCACCGCAGAGCCCCGAGTCTATACATGCGTCTTCCCTGGGCCCTCCTCTGGCTCTGGTGACTTCTCCATCCCATGGAAATACGTCATATGATAGTGCAGCAATTTAGCCTTGCGGAAAAATTTCAAACAGTCAGGTCCACAGCTGTCACATTCAACTTCACAGAGTCATCAGCTTTCTTCAAAGTATTTGGAACTTCAACAGTTGAAACTTCCTGCACCTCAGTAAGAGGAGAAACAGGTTCTGTTTTCATCGTGTTTTCTCCCATTGACTTGCAATTCAATTCCAAATCTGCAGCCCCCAGGCCATCCCCAATGGGGTGGCAAGTTAATGCAGAAGAGACCTGGCCAGCTTCCAATGGAGACTTCAGCTGACCTTCAGCAGAATCCTTGGCACTGGGTGACTTGTCCAGTAGAGGGTTTGTATCAACCATATGAACCAGATCAGGTACAATTGAGTCAGGATCTAGGATCTCACGGGGCCCACTAGTGGACAGCCTGGAGGACCGTCTCCTGGATAAGTCTTTGGCACTATTTTCTGAGCGTTTTTTGACTGTTCCTGGGGTGAATTTCTGTCGAGTCTGGGACGCTTTAATGGGGTGTCACTTCGTTTTGATATTTTCCGTCTTCTCAATTCCAATGTTATTGGTTGCAAAGTTTGAGAGTTTGAATCCACAGCTGTAGGAGTTATGGAAGGGGGTTCTGCCTCGTTTTCTTTTTGGCTCCTTCAGGTTCTTTTGTGGACTCTTTACAGGGTCCTTCTCAGGCTCCTTTTACACCTGGGCATCCCCGGAGTACTCCTCCTCCTTCTCGGAAATGTTCTCCTTATCTTCCTTTTCATTCTTAGGAAGGCTTTTCTCTGACACTTTGCCTTTTTCTGAGCAGATCAGCTTTCCCTCTTTGTCAGGTTGCTTGGGCCGCTTTTCTGTCTTTAAGGCTTTTTCCACTTTGTCTTTCTTCACATTGACCGTGACTTTTCTCTGTTCTTTAAACTTCTCTCGTTTCTCAGGAGACGATGAAAGACTTTTGTGGTCTGTTTCTTTAGGCCTAGCATTACCCACAATATTCTGATCTTTGGAAAAAGCTTTGGCATGAATGTTTGACAGTTTGAACTACTCCATCATAAAATTTTACAGTGTAAGTACAGACGATCCATCCTCATCTTGTAAACCCTCTTTCCTCAGCTGGATCTTCTCTAAAGAACGCAGATAAGGACTGTCCCAGCAAAACCACTCATCGTAACGATGGTTCCAACGCTTGAAATGGATGAGAACTCTCCCTTCTTCGTAGTCAATGTCCTCAATATGAGCTGGATACCAGTTTTTTAAACGGTCCCGAGCTTCCAACTGGGCTCCCACTTCAAAGCTGATTCCTCGTCTGTTAGGTGGGTGCTTGGTCATTTTCAATCATCAAGGGGGCTGCTTTTATCCTCCTCATGGCCCTGCTCCTGCTGCGCCACTCCAGACCAACCGACAGAAGGACCTTTATATTTATTTTTAACTAAATTAAAATTCTAGAGTTGGTTGACCTTGAACTCTTTGCCTCCTGAGTGCTGGGATTAAGGGCATCGGATTAAATTAATTTGGCAGAATTGAACATTAAAAGTAGGATGTTCTCATCATTGTGTATATATGTGCTATTATTAAAGGCATCTGGACCACTCCCAGGTGAAACCCTTCTTGTAAAACTGAATCAAGTTAGTTTGAACTGATCTCATCTAGTGCTATCTGGGTCAGGCGTGTAGAAGCTACGAACTCAGAACATGCCACACACTCCGGTCGAGTCAGCTTGACAGGCTGTGAAGCCTAGAGGCCACTCACGAGGCAGAGAGTTTCAAGGAAGCTCACCTCCTGGAGTTTTGGCACCCTCATTCAACCATATACTCATACTCTATTCCCACATTAGTCTGGTGTATGGATCTACAAGCTCTCTTTTAATATTTTATTATAAATGCCTTTTAAGATTAAATTCTGTTATAATTAAGTCTCCACATTTTTCCAAGGTCCCAGAAGCCTGCAAGCTTGAAATCCAAGCTTGAAATCTGGCAGGACTGCAGAAAGAAAGTTACTTATTCAGTTACTAATTAAGCATTACAAAGACAGTAGCTCAGAGCTGGTCTACAAATTATTTACCAAGGACAGTAGTAATTCTCATCCAAACTAGGGAACAATAGAGCTAGGGAATCCCACTGAGACAGAGATCTTCTCTACAGCTAGGTATAGAGCTTCACATTAGAAGCAAGTCGGTATATTCTTCTGTAGACCCAGAAAATAGGGTGTTGGGGTATTGCAGTATTCTTGATAAGGTCTGCTGTTATTAGACGCGTTCTCACGACCGGCCAGGAAGAACACCACAGACCAGAATCTTCTGCGGCAAAGCTTTATTTCTTACATCTTCAGGAGCAAGCGTGTAAGAAGCAAGAGAGCAAGAAGCAAGAGAGCGAGAAGCAAGAGAGCAAGCCAGCAAATGGCGAAACCCCATCCCTTTTTAAGGAGAATTATCCTCCACCTAGGATGTATTACTCCCTGATTGGCTGCAGCCCATCGGCCCAGTTGTCATCACGGGAAAGGCAGAACACATGGTGGGAAAACTGCCCCTGCATGTGTGCAGACTATGTTTACCACTTAGAACACAGCTGTCAGTGCCATCTTATAATGGCAAATGTGAGGGCGGCTCCTCACAGATCCCCCTTTTCTTTTAATAAGAGCAATAGGCCACCCATATTAATGAGAGTGGAGATAGAGGTCAAATCCCCAGTGTGCAGGTAAAGGAGCCATGTACAGGATTAGCTCTTAGGCTCACAGGCTTTTACCCAGAGCAACCCTGACCTGCTCCTGTGTCGTTTTGCCTGGAGAGAAGGACACTTGGACACTCAACCTTCTTGAAAGATGACATGTCTCCCTAGAATAAGCTCATATATGCCGCAGAGCCTTTCTACTGCAGTGCTTAGCCTTGCAACTCTCTCGGGCTGCTGAAGCACACTCACTCTATCCCGTGCAATGAGACTAGCCTCATGGGAATATAAGAGCTGAGTGGCCAGCGACCTATTGCCTAAGCATAGATATATCAGGGGGAGCACCATGTTCTAGAGCTGCAAGCGCCTGGGCAATAACCACCTTGTCTCTCCTAGTTTGGGCCTTAAGCTTACAGACCAACCAAAGAAGCAACACTAATCCACAGCAAAGTGTATCTCCACATAATCCCACCCCCATCCATTCTTTAAAGAAGGAAAATGCTGAGGAGATCCAATTGGGTAATCCTTTGATCAGGGACAGGTCCAAGCGCTTGGAGTTGACCTGAATGATGGCAAGTCTCAATTCCCGAAGGGTCTGTTCAAATTCAGCCATCCAATTCTGTAACATATACTGAAAAAGACTTTTTGACAAATTAGCTGCCCTAGTAAATTTAACATACTGAATGGAAATAACACACAATCCCGGAAACTTTTGTTCACATCCCTGCTGAGTTATTTGTCATAATACATCTAGTTGTATCTGGACAAGATCTATGAGTTGATTAACCAGCATGAGACCTCTCTGTACTGGGCCAAATAAGTTCATTTGCTCATTAATGGCTCTGAGGTCATGGAGCAGTCTCCACTTTCCTGACTTTTTCTTAATTACAAAAATTGGAGTATTCCAAGGTGAGGTAGAGGGTTCAATATGGCCTAATTTTAATTGTTCCTCTACCAGTTGAATCACCGCTTCTAGTTTTTCAGAGGATAGGTGCCATTGAGGAACCCACACTGGGTCCCCTGTTTTCCATGGTATGGGTCGTGCTGCCCCAATGGCCGCTATGGAAAACCCAGACCCTGTCTGTCTTGGTTTCCATTAGGTAAGATAGGCTCTATCCTTCCCTGTTCTTGATGTCCTAACCCTTTTCCTTCTTTATAACCCATCTTTGCCATGATATTTTTTGCTTTAGTTGAATACCCTCCTGATGGGGCGTTTTCATTGGACAAAATAAGGCCCAAATGCTGCATAATATCCCTTCCCCAGAGGTTAACCGGGAGTGGGAGCACATAAGGTATGAATTTCCCTTGCTGCCCTTCAGAGGATTCCCACGTCAAGGCAACGGAGCTTATAGTGGGACATGATTGATAACCTAGGCCCTGTAATGAATGAGATGACTCTGTGGTGGGCCATGCTTTGGGCCACCAATGTGTAGAAATTATACTTTTATCTGCTCCGGTATCAAGGATGCCTTCAAACTCTTTTCCATTAATCTTAAGGCGGAGCTTAGGTCTATCATTTAAAGATACAACCAAATAGGCAGAATCATTTCCTGAGGAGCCCATTTTCTTTATCTCAGGTCCTGCAGATTTTTCCCTGGTATTATCAGGGAGGAGCAGCAGCTGAGCTATCCTATCTCCTTTACTAATAGAAAAAACGCCCTTGGGGCTTGAGCACAGGACCTGTATTTCAGGGGAATGTTGACAATCCATAACTCCAGGGTGGACTACTAAGCCCTGCAAGGTGAGTGAACCCCGGCCGAGAATAAGGCCCATGGTTCCCGGGGGCAAGGATGGTATAGGCTCCACTGGCACCGGCTGAATACTCATTTGAGGCATTAATAGGAAGTCGGAGGCGGCACGCAGGTCCACCCTTGTGGGTCTTCCTGGGTCGCCTCTCTGACTGCTTCCTGGGTCCTGACAAACCGGTTCCCATATCTTTGAGGGCCCTGGGACCGAGGGCCCGATGACCCGTTTTTTGGCACATAAGCTGATTGACTATCAGGTGGGGGAAGGACTCTGCCCTTTATATCCCTCACAGAGCGACACTGGTCAGCTCTATGATAACCCTTGCCACACTTAGAGCAAAGAGTGAGAGTCCCTCCCTGTTTACCTGGAGCTCTGCAATCTTTCTTAAGATGCCCAGGCTTCCTGCAGTTAAAACATGTCCTCCGATCATTTCTGCCCATGGAGCATTTTTGGGATTGAAGGATGGCAGCCGCTAAGCCTGCATTGGTGAGAGGTCCCCCAAGCTCCCGACAAACCCTGAGCCAGTCTTGTAAACCTTTGTTCTTTCTTGGGGCTATGGCTGCTCGGCACTCCTGTGTGGCTTGCTCATAAATGAGCTGTTCTACCAGAGGGGCGGCTTGCTCTGAATCTCCAAAAATACGCCCTGCTGCCTCTGTCATTCTGGCCACAAAATCTGAGAAGGACTCTTGTGCACCTTGAGTAATCTTGGTCAACTGCCCACTTGCCTCTCCCTTCTTAGGTAGTGCTTTCCATGCCTTAACAGCAGCAGCTGAGATCTGAGCATATGCTCCCCAATGATAATTTGTCTGGTTAGCAGCGTGTTGTCCCTGACCTGTAAGTAATTCAAAAGTCCACGTTCTCTGATCCCCTTCCATGGTGGCATTGGCCCTTGCCTGCGTCTGGCAGGAGTCCTGCCACAAGGCTTTCCACTCAAGATACATTCCCATACTGGGGGCTACAGCTTTTACTACTGTCTGCCAATCACCAGGAGTCATAGCGTGATTCGCAAGCCTTTCCACTTGTGCTATAGTGAAATTAGCACTGACTCCATAGTTACGGACCGACTCGGCAAGCTCTTTAATCTGTATATACGCTACCGGAGCGTGGACACGCCCACCCTCGGCTCCTTCAAAGACCGGAAATGCCTGTTGTATTTTCCTTTGTTCCTCCTTTGGAATGAACGAGTCTGTGCATTGCCTCTCTGTCCATTGCCTCTCTGCGCAGGGCTGATGCACTACGCAGGGCGGGGGCTCAGCATAGGGTGGAGGTGCACTATGACCTTGAAGCCGACTGCCAAGAGGCCAAGCAGCAAGCTGGCCTTTGCCAGCCGCTTTTGGCTTTTTCCTTGACCGATTAGCTCGCATTTTATCTGGCTGGCACTTTTCTCTCTCATAACGAGCTGTTTCCTCCTCCAAGTCTGTTTCTTCAGAGAAGCTAAATTTTTTATCTGATTCAGAGCTACTAAGAACTAGCTCCTTAAACTCATCTAGTGATGGGTATAGGCTCCTTCTCCTAGAAACCTCCGCTAATTGATCTTTCTTCTTTTCCCTTTTCCCTCTTTTCCTTCTAATCTCTCTCCAGGTATTCCTACCTGACCTTAACTTTTCCTCGGGTTCAAGACCCTTGGAAAGGCCTGTATACTTATTTTGTGCACCATGTTTCCTCTTTGCTCCTACTCTCTCTCCCCGCTTTACTTCTGATAGCTTGTCCTGAATTTCCTCTAGAATCCGCCCTGCCTTAACCACTTGATAACATGTGAAAAGGAACAAAAGGGCTTCTAACACTAGAAAAAATTCAAGGCCAAACATAACTTGTAAAGCCATTTTCCACTTTACTTCTGATAGACTGTCTTGAATTTCCTTAGAAAGTTCAAGACCAGACTTACCTTGTAAAGCTATACTTACTGGTACTCTCGTTCCCCCAGCTGAAAAGTTCTGAATTCATGTAGTTGAATCCTTCTTAACAGTCTGCTTTACGGGAACCTTTATTACCGCGACCCGCAGTTCTGGTTCTGGAATGAGGGATCTTCCTTGTACCAGTCCCGAGTTTTTTCTCGTCCCGTCCCGGGTTTCGGCACCAATTGTTATTAGACGCGTTCTCACGACCGGCCAGGAAGAACACCACAGACCAGAATCTTCTGCGGCAAAGCTTTATTTCTTACATCTTCAGGAGCAAGCGTGTAAGAAGCAAGAGAGCAAGAAGCAAGAGAGCGAGAAGCAAGAGAGCAAGCCAGCAAATGGCGAAACCCCATCCCTTTTTAAGGAGAATTATCCTCCACCTAGGATGTATTACTCCCTGATTGGCTGCAGCCCATCGGCCCAGTTGTCATCACGGGAAAGGCAGAACACATGGTGGGAAAACTGCCCCTGCATGTGTGCAGACTATGTTTACCACTTAGAACACAGCTGTCAGTGCCATCTTATAATGGCAAATGTGAGGGCGGCTCCTCACAGTCTGCTAGTGCAGAAACCCTGGTGGTGGGTTTAACAATAGACTAGTTTACACCTGGCCCCCTTCTTTTGCGGCAGCAGCCTGGTCCCCACCTTCTTTTGATGTAGTCATTCCTTTTGTATTATGTCACTGTAACTTGGTGGATTATATTTTGCCTGGTTTCTTGTTATTTCTTTGGTATAAAAAGTTTGATGCTCGACCTGACACAATACATTCAGATTCTACACAATCTCTCGTGTTGGTCTGTCTGTCATTCCCTCTGACGCTTTGCCCACCTGCCCCAGAGACCTGTTCCACCCAGACATAGGGACCCAAAAGGGTCTGCGGCAAGAACAAACTATTTTCAGTGATCATGTGCTGAGCATGTTCATGTACATTTCTTTCTACAATATAGGCTAAAGTGTGTTTCACAGGGTGATTGCAAAACTGCCCCTCACTATTGGCACAGGCAGCATCACTAAGCTGCTACAGATGCTCTGGGCCAATCATGATGATCTGAGTTAGATCCACTAGACCTACATGAAAGCAGAGTACTCATCCTGAAAGTTGATTTCTGACTTCTACTCATGCATGGTGGAATACACCAACCCATTTACACATATAAGAGAGTAATTATTAGAAATTTAAAAATCTGAGGGACCCTTTTCTCTTCATTTCATCAGAGATCAGTTTTAAAATATATTTTTAGAAAACATTTCTACTTCTGCGCGCACACAATGTGGGCTCTAGGAACCAAACGTAGGTACTGTATAAGAGCAGTACCTCTGATTAGACACCAAGCAATATTTGCAGCTCCTTTTACAAAAATGACTTAACCTTCAGTTAGATATGAATTAATTTTTAATATATTCTGTTGTTTAAAAGGCTTTCTAAAGAAGTTTCCATAGTTATAATATAACATTTCCTTCTAGGGTAGTTAGTATTGATTTGAGATATATCATTTTAAAAGTTTTTATTTATTCTCTCATATATTTCATCCCAACTTCAGTTTTTCCGCCTTTCTTCCCCTGAAAGTCCCAAACCCCAATCTACTCTTCCTTTGTTCCCCTTCAAAAAAGGGCAGGTTTCCCGGGGATATCACTAAAACATGGCATATCAAGTTGCAATGGAACAAACATTTCTCTGTATATTAATGCTGGGTGAGGCAACTCAGTAGGAGGAATTAGCTCCCAAAATCATGCAAATGCATCAGAGACAGACATCACACTCACTGTTAGGAGTACTACAAGAATACCAACATACACAACCATAACATATATGCAGAGGCCTAGGTCAGACCCATATTTGTATGTTCAGTCTATATGAACTCCTATGAGCCCAGGTTCACTGATTCTGTGTTTGTGTGTGTGTGTGTGTGTGTGTATGTGTGTGTGTGTGTGTGTCTATCACTCCTGATACCCTTCTTCTCCTCTATCCATGTTGGATTCAACAAGCTCTACCTGATGTTTCCCTGTGGGTTTCTGAATTTATTTCCCCATCAGTTGCTGGTTGGAGACTCTCTGATGGGAATCATGCTCCTGTTTACAAGCATAGCAGAATCTCACTAGGAATTATTCTGGGGCAATAGGGCTGCCATGTTTAGTCCTACACTAGATCTCTGGGCCATCCAGCATCTAGTTTTTTGACACTCCATTCAGTGTCAGGACTAGGTTCCCTCTCATGGCATAGATCTCAAGCTGGTGTCATCATTGATTGTCTGCTCTCAATGTGGCCACTTTCACTCTGTGCTACCTTTACCCCAGCACATCTTGCAGGCAGGACAAGATTTAAAGGAAAATTTTGTGGTTGGGTTAGTGTCCCAATCCTTCCAATGGAAGTCTTGCCTGTTTACAGGGAATGGCTGGTTTATGTTCCTTATGTCACATTACAAGGAGTCTTAGGTAAGGTCACTCTAATAGATTCCTGAGAGATTTCATTGCTCTAGTTTCTGCCTTGACCCCAAAATGCCCTAAAATATCAAATGTCTCCCCAGTACTCTCTCCCTACATTCATCTTCTCTGATCCATATATGCCCCCAGTGCACCAATGCTATTTTCCCTTCCTGAAAAGATTCACATGACCCTGCCTTGGGCACTCCTTATTACTTAGTCTCAATGGGTCTGTGAATTTCCCATGATTATCTTGTACTTTATGGACAAAACATGCTTATAACTGAGTACATATTATGTTTGTCTTTCTGGGGCTTTGTTACTTCACTCGGGATGACTTTCCTAATTCCATCCATTTGCCTGAAATTTTTTTTCCATTTTTTATTAGGTATTTAGCTCATTTACATTTCCAATGCTATACCAAAAGTCCCACATACCCACCCACCCCCACTCCCCTACCCACCCACTCCCCCTTTTTGGCCCTGGAGTTCCCCTGTACTGGGGCATATAAAGTTTGCAAGTCCAATGGGCCTCTCTTTCCAGTGATGGCCGACTAGGCCATCTTTTGATACATATGCAGCTAGAGTCAAGAGCTCCGGGGTACTGGTTAGTTCATAATGTTGTTCCACCTATAGGGTTGCAGATCCCTTTAGCTCCTTGGCTACTTTCTCTAGCTCCTCCATTGGGAGCCCTGTGATCCATCCATTAGCTGACTGTGAGCATCCACTTCTGTGTTTGCTAGGCCCCGGCATAGTCTCACAAGAGACAGCTACATCTGGGTCCTTTCAATAAAATCTTGCTAGTGTATGCAATGGTGTCAGCGTTTGGATGCTGATTATGGGGTGGATCCCTGGATATGGCAGTCTCTACATGGTCCATCCTTTCATCTTAGCTCCAAACTTTGTCTTTGTAACTCCTTCCATGGGTGTTTTGTTCCCAATTCTAAGGAGGGGCATAGTGTCCACACTTCAGTCTTCATTCTTCTTGAGTTTCATGTGTTTAACAAATTGTATCTTATATCTTGGGTATCCTAACTTTGGGGATAATATCCACTTATCAGTGAGTACATATTGTGTGAGTTCCTTTGTGACTGTGTTACCTCACTCAGGATGATGCCCTCCAGGTCCATCCATTTGGCTAGGAATTTCATAAATTCATTCTTTTTAATAGCTCAGTAGTACTCCATTGTGTAGATGTACCACATTTTCTGTATCCATTCCTCTGTTGAGGGGCATCTGGGTTCTTTCCAGCTTCTGGCTATTATAAATAAGGCTGCTATGAACATAGTGGAGCATGTGTCCTTCTTACCCGTTGGGGCATCTTCTGGATATATGCCCAGGAGAGGTATTGCTGGATCCTCTGGTAGTACTATGTCCAATTTTCTGAGGAACCGCCAGACTGATTTCCAGAGTGGTTGTACAAGCCTGCAATCCCACCAACAATGGAGGAGTGTTCCTCTTTCTCCACATCCACGCCAGCATCTGCTGTCACCTGAATTTTTGATCTTAGCCATTCTGACTGGTGTGAGGTGGAATCTCAGGGTTGTTTTGATTTGCATTTCCCTGATGATTAAGGATGTTGAACATTTTTTCAAGTGCTTCTCTGCCATTCTGTATTCCTCAGGTGAGAATTCTTTGTTCAGTTCTGAGCCCCATTTTTTAATGGGGTTATTTGATTTTCTGAAGTCCACCTTCTTGAGTTCTTTATATATGTTGGATATTAGTTCCCTATCTGATTTAGGATAGGTAAAGATCCTTTCCCAATCTGTTGGTGGCCTTTTTGTCTTACTGACGGTGACTTTTGCCTTGCAGAATCTTTGGAGTTTCATTAGGTCCCATTTGTCAATTCTCGATCTTACAGTACAAGCCATTGCTGTTCTGTTCAGGAATTTTTCCCCTGTGCCCATATCTTCAAGGCTTTTCCCCACTTTCTCCTCTATAAGTTTCAGTGTCTCTGGTTTTATGTGAAGTTCCTTGATCCACTTAGATTTGACCTTAGTACAAGGAGATAAGTATGGATTGATTCCCATTCTTCTACATGATAACAACCAGTTGTGCCAGCACCAATTGTTGAAAATGCTGTCTTTCTTCCACTGGATGGTTTTAGCTCCCTTTTCGAAGATCAAGTGACCATAGGTGTGTGGGTTCATTTCTGGGTCTTCAATTCTATTCCATTGGTCTACTTGTCTGTCTCTATACCAGTACCATGCAGTTTTTATCACAATTGCTATGTAGTAAAGCTTTAGGTCAGGCATGGTGATTCCACCAGAGGTTCTTTTATCCTTGAGAAGAGTTTTTGCTATCCTAGGTTTTTTGTTATTCCAGATGAATTTGCAAATTGCTCCTTCTAATTCGTTGAAGAATTGAGTTGGAATTTTGATGGGGATTGCATTGAATCTGTAGATTGCTTTTGGCAAGATAGCCATTTTTACAATGTTGATCCTGCCAATCCATGAGCATGGGAGATCTTTCCATCTTCTGAGATCTTCTTTAATTTCTTTCTTCAGAGATTTGAAATTTTTATCATACAGATCTTTCACTTCCTTAGTTAGAGTAACGCCAAGATATTTTATATTATTTGTGACTATTGAGAAGGGTGTTGTTTCCCTAATTTCTTTCTCAGCCTGTTTGTCCTTTGTGTAGAGAAAGGCCATTGACTGGCTTGAGTTAATTTTATATCCAGCTACTTCACCGAAGCTGTTTATCAGGTTTAGGAGTTCTCTGGTGGAAATTTTAGTGTCACTTATATATACTATCATATCATCTGCAAAAAGTGATATTTTGACTTCCTCTTTTCCAATTTGTATCTTCTTGATCTCCTTTTGTTGTCGAATTGCTCTGGCTAATACTTCAAGTACTATGTTGAAAAGGTAGGAAGAAAGTGGGCAGCCTTGTCTAGTCCCTGATTTTAGTGGGATTGCTTCCAGCTTCTCTCCATTTACTTTAATGTTGGCTACTGGTTGCTGTAGATTGCTTTTATCATGTTTAGGTATGGGCCTTGAATTCCTGATCTTTCCAAAACTTTTATCATGAATGGGTGTTGGATCTTGTCAAATGCTTTTTCTGCATCTAACGAGACGATCATGTGGTTTTTGTCTTTGAGTTTGTTTATATAATGGATTACATTGATGGATTTTCGTATATTAAACCATCCCTGCATCCCTGGAATAAAACCTACTTGGTCAGGATGGATGGTTGCTTTAATATGTTCTTGGATTCGGTTAGCAAGAATTTTATTGAGGATTTTTGCATCGATATTCATAAGAGAAATTGGTCTGAAGTTCTCTATCTTTGTTGAATCTTTCTGTGGTTTAGGTATCAGAGTAATAGTGGCTTCATAAAATGAGTTGGGTAGAGTACCTTCTACTTCTATTTTGTGAAATAGTTTGTGCAAAACTGGAATTAGATCTTCTTTGAAGGTCTGATAGAACTCTGCACTAAACCCGTCTGGTCCTGGGCTTTTTTTGGCTGGGAGACTATTAATAACTGCTTCTATTTCTTTAGGTGGTATGGGACTGTTTAGATGGTCAACTTGATCCTGACTCAACTTTGGTACCTGATATCTGTCCAGAAAATTGTCCATTTCGTCCAGGTTTTCCAGTTTTGTTGAGTATAACCTTTTGTAGAAGGATCTGATGGTGTTTTGGATTTCTTCAGGATCTGTTGTTATGTCTCCCTTTTCATTTCTGATTTTGTTAATTAGGATTTTGTCCCTGTGCTCTTTAGTAAGTCTAGCTAAGGGTTTATCTATCTTGTTGATTTTCTCAAAGAACCAACTCCTCGTTTGGTTAATTCTTTGAATAGTTCTTCTTGTTTCCAGTTGGTTGATTTCACCCCTGAGTTTGATTATTTCCTGCCGTCTACTCCTCTTGGGTGAATTTGCTTCCTTTTTTTCTAGAGCTTTTAGATGTGTTGTCAAGCTGCTAGTATGTGCTGTCTCCCGTTTCTTCTTGGAGGCACTCAGAGCTATGAGTTTCCCTCTTAGAAATGCTTTCATTGTGTCCCATAAGTTTGAGTTCGTTGTGGCTTCATTTTCATTAAACTCTAAAAAGTCTTTAATTTCTTTCTTTATTCCTTCCTTGACCAAGGTATCATTGAGAAGAGTGTTGTTCAGTTTCCACGTGAATGTTGGCTTTCCATTATTTATGTTGTTATTGAAGATCAGTCTTAGGCCATGGTGGTCTGATAGGATACATGGGACAATTTCAATATTTTGCCTGAAATTTTAATAATAATTTAATTTTTAACGGTTGAATAATATTCCACCCTGCAAGTGTATCACATATTTTTTTATCCTTTCTTCTGATGAAGGACATCCAAGTTGTTTCCAGTTTCTGATGATGGTGAATAAAGATGCTATGAATATAGATGAACAAGTGTCCTTGTGTTGTGGTAGAGAATCTTTGCAGTAGGATTGAGCATCCTTTAAGTATTGGCCCAAAAGTTGTATTGCTATGTCTAAAGATAGGTCAATGCTCAATTTTCTCAGAAACTGCCATGTTGATTTCCAAGGTGACTACACAGTTTTTTGCTTCCAAAAAACCAGCAATTGAGGATTTCCCCTTGCTCTACATCCCTGCCAGCATGAGCTGTTATTGGTGTTTTTGATCTTATCCATATTAACAGATACAAAATAAAATTTCAGAGTCATATTTGCAACAGACCACCTGAGTCATGAGTGGGTGTACCTGGATTGAGGGTCCTCAAAGTTAGGTGGTTAAGGTTTCATCAAACACAAACAGAAACAAAACAAACACAAAGTCAGTTTGAATCTGCGTGTATTTTGCAGCTCTCAACCAGGGGTTTTTATACGTTAAAGGAACAAATATTACAACTCTTGTTTTGTTTTGTTTTGTTTTGTTTTGTTTTGTTTTGTTTTGTTTTGTTTTGTTTTGTTTTGTGACAAGGTTTCTCTGTATAGCCCTGGCTGTCCTGGAACTCACTTTGTAGACCAGGTTGGCCTCAATCTAAGAAATCCACCTGCCTCTGCCTCCCAAGTGCTGGGATTAAAGGCACGAGCCACCACTGCCCGGCCAAATATTACAACTCTTAGAAGATGTGTTCAGTGAAGCGATCACAAACACCATCATTATTATTTGGCACAGTAAAGCACAAAAATCAAGCAAACATTACAACTCTCAAAAGATGTACCAGTCAATCATTATTAATTAATAGAAAGCATCCTAGTAAAACAATTCTGAAAAGGTATATTCAGTGGGGGCAATCATCTAAGTGTAGAGACATATTCCCAAGAGCAGGTTAATTAATTTCTCTGGTCAAATATTGTTTAACACCTAATGTCTGATTATAACTCTTCAATGTGTGAACTTAAACCATTTTAGTTCTTTCTATTTAAGGCTTTCTTTAGCATATACCAAAGCCCACCTCTGATAACACATGTATAGCCTTATGAAATTTTATTGTTGGGAAAGTTTTGTCATAATACTATTATATAATTTTATGAGCGATTTGTAAAGTAAAGCGTTAGTTTCCTCAGAGAAAATGTCATATTAGTGACCCCCCCCCCCCCGCCAAGGGATGGATTCTTAAACATTATTCTGACTTAATATCTTGGCCTATGCTACCAGGGATATGTAACTAAGAAAATGAATAAGAGAAAATGAAACAGATAAATTGCCATGAGAACTATGGTTCAATATATTGCTCTGGCCAAGAGTTCCACAACTGGTTCCAGGAGACCTCCTTCTATGCTTCAGTCTGTGTAACTTGTTCTTTATATAGTTTGAAAGTCAGCCCTCTGTCACACTGGTCTGCCATTTTGACCTTTTGATGGTATCCTTTGCCTTACAGGAGCTTTTCACTTTCATGAAGTACTGTTTATTAATTCTTGATCTAAGTGCCTGAGTTATTGGTGTTCTGTCCATGATGCTGTCTCCTGTGACAATACATTCAAAGCTGTTTTCTATTTTCTATTCTATCAGAATTAGTGTGTTTGCTTTTCTGTTGAAGTCTTTGATCTACTTGGTCTTGAGTTTGTGAAGGGTTCAGAGATTCCACTATCCCTGATTTCAAGAGCTATAGGATACAAAACTCGATGATATTGGCATAAAATGAGACACGTGGATGAATGGAATCCAATAGAAGACCTAGATGTAAATCCATATCCTATGGACATATGATTTTAATAAAGAAACCAATATTATACAATGGAAACAAGAAAGTGCCTTCAACAAATGATACTGATATAACTGGATGTCATCATGCCAAAAATTTAAAATGGATCCATATCTATCACCTTATCCCCACTTTGCAGAGTTCTTCTCCATTCCCTATCTCCCTTGCCTCTGAGAGGATGCTCTCTAGAAGTACCCCCTCTCTGGGGCATCAAGTATATACAGGATTAGGCACATCCCCTCCTACTGAGGCCAAACAAGTTAGTCCTTTGCTACATATGTGTTAGGTGCCTCATTCCATCCCCTGTATGCTCTGGCTTTTACCTTAGTCTCTGGTAGCTCCCAGATGTTCAGGTTATTCGTCATTGTTGGTCTTCTATGGGGTCACAATCCCCTTCATTTCTTCAACCCTTCCCTGACCTCTACAGTAGTTGTCCCAACCCTCAGTTTGATGATAAAATTTGTTTGTTTGTTTGTTTGTTTGTTTGTTATACAAGTCTTTCATTTCCTTCATTAAGTTTACACCAAGATATGTTTTTAGGCAGTTGTGAAAGGTATTTTTCCCAACTCTTTTTCAATCCATTTGTTTATAGAAAGTCTATTGTATTTTTGTGTTCTGTTTGGGCCACTCTACTTCACTACAAGTGTTTATCAGCTGTAGAAGTTTCCTGGAGAGTTTTTAAGGGTGTTCTAAATATAAAGTCATATCGTGTGAACATGAAGACACTTTGATTTCTTTTTCTCCTAGTTTTATGCCCTTGATCTCTATCAGTTATCTTATTACTTCAGCTAAAAGTTCAAGTATTAAAAATATTAGGTATATAGAGTAGATATCCATGTTTTGTTCCTACATTTGGTGGAAATGCTTTGAGTTTCTCTCCATTTAGGTTGATGTTTGCTGTAAGCTCACTTGCTCAGCCTATTTTCTTATAGAATCCAGGACTACCACTTCAATTATAGCACCACTCAGACCATAGACCACTTTGTTCAATCCTTCACCTGTTTGATTGTATTTTCCTGGATTTTTCCTCCTTAAGGGCTTTTATCTGTTTACCTGTACTTTTCTGTTTTTCTTTCAGTAAATTATTTATATCCTTGTTAAATGATTCTATTATCTCCATGAGATAGAAATTTATGTCAGCACCTTTGTATTCAGGTGTATTTGGCTACCCAGGGCTTTCTCTGGCAGAAGAACTGGGCTCTGAGGGTATAAATAGGTGTCTGATGGTATAAGTAGGATCATTCTTAGTTTCCCTAGTCGTTTACAAATGGGAGAGCACTGCCTGTCCCTGTCATTTCTGTCATGATATACTGCAGATCTCCGATGTTACAGAGTGAGAGAATAAGACTAAGGCTGAACTTTTACACCCCAGAGTAGAATGTAATGATAAATTTTGAAGACAGACATGTGAGAATGATAACCCTATGATCATTTGGATTTTATTTCTTGTTTAAAATATTTGATACAACTGGAATGCTACTTTATCTCTTTTAATCATTCTATGTGTTTGAAATATTAGAAAGATTTAAGTTATACTAATGTATTTTGTGAGTGGTATCATTGTGGTGTATATATGAAGATCAGAGGACAACTTTTGGTATCTAATTCTTACCTTTTATTATGTTCATACCAGGATTGAACATAGGTCCTCAGGTTTAGTGGCAAGTATCTTTACTTACTCAGTCTCCTCTCTTGCTCATGATTTGAAAGAAAAAGTACCTGAGATAAACAGTAGCTTTATACCATGATCTTAAGTCACCCAAAATAAAATGACAACAGAATATATAAGTATTCCTTAAGATCCAGAAGTCTGATGAAAATAAAAGCCTCTCAATACAATTCTGCTAACTCATAGGTTAACGCTACACCGTGGGTTTTTATGGCCTGGGTGGAAAAGAAATGTTAAAAGTCAATAGCTGGCACAGCAGATATAGGCACATGCTTTGAAAGTGGGATATAATGAGTTCCTTGCATATCATCTATAAAGCAGAAAGGAGTGTGGGTTTATCACAGATTTCTTTTTATCCTTCATACACAAGCCATTTCTCATACCCCATAGGTAATTGTACTATATAATATTATATAATATAATAGTTTTATCTCAAGTCATCTTAAAGGAGGAACCTTCAATTCAGAAAATGCCTCCATAAGATATGGCTGCATGGTATTTTTTTCTGTGCAATTGATAATTTTTTAATTAGATATTTTATTTATTTATATTTCAAATGTTATCCCCTTTCCTAGTTTCCCCTCTGAAAACCCCCTATACCCTCCAGCCTTCCCCTGTTTAACAACCTACCCATTAATGCTCCCTTGCCCTGCCATTCCCCTATACTGGGGCATACAACCTTCACAGGACCAAGGGTCTCTCCTCCCTTTGATGACCAACTAGGCCATCCTCTGCTACATATGCAGCTAGAGCCATGAATTTGACCATGTGTTTTCTTTGGTTGGTTGTTTAGTCACAGGGAGCCCTGGAGGTATTGGTTAGTTTATATTAAAATTACTCCTATGGGGATGCAAATCCTTTCAGTTCTTTGGGTCCTTTCTCTAGCTCCTAAATTTGGGACAATGTACTCCAAACAATGGATGGCTGTGAGCATGCACTTCTGTATTTTTCAGGCACTGGCTGAGCCTCTGATGAGAAAGCTATATCAGGCTCCTGTTAGCAAGCTCTTGTTAGGATCCACAATAGTGTGGTGGTTTGGTGGTTGTTTATGGAATGGATCCCCAGGTGGGGCAGTCTCTGTGTAATCATTCCTTCAGTCTGTGCTTCTTATTTTGTGTCTGTAACCCCTTACGTGAGTATTTTGTTCCCCCTTCATTTTTTTAATTGGGTATTTATTTCATTTACATTTCCAATTCTATCCCAAAATCCCCACCCCACTCCCCCCTCCACTCCCACCTCTTGGCCCTGGCATTCCCCTGTACTGAGGCATATAAAGTCTGCACGGCCAATGGGCCTTCCTTTCCACTAATGGCCGACCAGGCCAACTTCTGATACATATGCAGCTAGAGACACGAGCTCTGGGGGGAGGGGAGGTACTGGTTAGTTCTAATTGTTGTTCCTCCTATAGGGTTGCAGATCCCCCCAGCTCCCTGGGTACTTCCTCCAGCTCCTTCATTGGGGGTCCTGCGATCCATCCAATAGCTGACTGTGAGCATCCACTTCTATGTTTGCTATGCCCCAGCATAGTCTCACATGAGACAGCTAGATCAGGGTCCGTTCAGCAAAATCTTGCTAGTGTATGCAAATGGTGTCAGCATTTGGAGGCTGATTATGTGATGGATATCCGGGTATGGCAGCGTCTAGATGGTCCATCCTTTCGTCTCAGCTCCAAACTCTGTCTCTGTAGCTCCTTCCAGGGGTGCCTTGCTCCCAATTCCAAGAAGGGGCAAAGTATCCACACCTTGGTCTTCGTTCTTCCCGAGCTTCATGTGTTTCGCAAATTGCATCTTATATCTTCGGTATTCTAAGTTTCTGGGCTAATATCCACTTATCCGTAAGTACATATCATGTGAGTTTTTTTGTGATGGAGTTACCTCACTCAGGATGATGCCCTCCAGGTCCATCCATTTGCCTAGGAATTTCATAAATTCATTCTTTTTAATAGCTGAGTAGTACTCCATTGTGTAATTGTATCACATTTCCTGTATCCATTCCTCTGTTGAGGGGCATCTGGGTTATTTCCAGCTTCTGGCTATTATAAATAAGGCTGCTATGAACATAGTGGAGCATGTGTCCTTCTTACTGGTTGGAACATCTTCTGGATAGATATAGATATAGATAGATATAGATATAGATATAGATATAGATATAGATATAGATATAGATATAGATATAGATATAGATATAGATATAGATATAGATATAGATATAGATATAGATATAGATATAGATATAGATATAGATAGATGCCCAGAACTGGAATTGCGATATCCTCTGGTAGTACTATGTCCATTTTTTTGAGGAACCTCCAGATTGATTTCCAGAGTGGTTGTACAAACTTGCAATCCCACCAACAATGGAGGAGTGTTTCTCTTTCTCCACATCCTTGCCAGCATCTGCTGTCACCTGAATTTATGATCTTAGCCATTCTGACTGGTGTGAGGTAGAATCTCAGAGTTGTTTTGATTTGCATTTCCCTGATGATTAAGGATGCTGAACATTTTTTCAGGTGCTTCTCAGCCATTTGGTATTCCTCAGGTGAGAATTTTTTGTTTAGCTCTGAGCCCCATTTTTTAATGGAGTTATTTGATTTTCTGGAGTCCACCTTCTTGAGTTATATATATATATATATATATATATATATATATAAAACTCAAAATCTATCTATCTATCTATCTATCTATCTATCTATCTATCTATCCATCCATCCATCCATCCATCCATCCATCCATCCATCCATCCATCTATCTATCTATCTATATCTATATCTATATCTATATATCTGATATTAGCCCCCTATCTGATTTGGGATAGGTAAAGATCATTTCCCAATCTGTTGGTGGCCTTTTTGTCTTATTGATGGTGTCTTTTGCCTTACAGAAGCTTTGCAATTTTATGAGGTCCCATTTGTCCATTCTTCATCTTACAGCACAAGCCATTGCTTCTCTATTCAGGAATTTTTCCCCTGTGTCCATATCATCGAGGCTTTTCCCCACTTTCTCCTCTATAAGTTTCATTGTCTCTGGTTTTATGTGGAGTTCCTTAATCCACTTAGATTTGACCTTAGTACAAGGAGATAGGAATGGATCAATTCTCATTCTTCTATATGATAGATAACCTGCCAGTTGTGCCAACACCATTTGTTGAAAATGCTGTCTTTTTTCCACTGGATGGTTTTAGCTCCCCTGTCAAAGATCAAGTGACCATAGGTTTGTGGGTTCATTTCTGGGTCTTCAGTTCTATTCCATTGGTCTACTTGTCTGTCGCTATACCAGTACCATGCAATTTTTTATCACAATTTTCTGTAGTACAGCTTTAGGTCAGGCATGGTGATTCCACCAGAGGTTCTTTTATCCTTGAGAAGAGTTTGTGCTATCCTTGGTTTTTGTTCCCCCTTCCAGGAATGATCGATGTATCCACAATTTGGTCTTTTTTCTTCTGGAGTTTCATGTTTTTTGTGCATTGTATCTTGGGTATTCTGAGCTTCTGGGCGAATACACACTTATCAGTGAGTGTTCCTTTGTGATTGGGTTATCTCACTCAGAATGATATCCTCCAGATCCATCCAGTTGTCTAAGAATTTCATAAATTTATTGTTTTGAATAGCTCTGTAGTACTCTATTGTATAAATATACCACATTTTCTGTATCCATTCCTCTGTTGAGGGACATCTGCTTTCTTTCCAGCTTTTGGCTATTATAAATAAGGCTGCTATGAACATAGTGGAGCATGTGTCCTTCTTACTGGTTGGAACATCTTCTGGGTATATTCCCAGGAGTTGTATTGCTGGATCCTCAGGCAGTATTATGTCCAATTTCCTGAGGAGCCACCAAAATGATTTACAGAGTTGTTGCACCAAGTTGCAATCCCACCAGCAATGGAGGAGTGTGCAACTTTCTCCACATCCTTGCCATCATCTTCTGTCACCTGAGTTTTTGGTCTTAGTCATTCTGACTGGTATGAGGTGGAATCTCAGGGTTGTTTTGGTTTGCATTTCCCTGGTTACTAAGGATGTTAAACATTTCTTTAGGTGCTTCTCTGCGTTTTGGTATTCCTCGGCTGAGAATTCTTTGTTTAGCTCTGTATCTCACTTTATAATAGTTTTATTTGGTTTTCTGGAGTCCAACTTGCTGGCTTCTTTATATATTTTGGATATTAGCCCCCTATTGGATTTAGGACTGGTAAAAATATTTTCCCAATTTTTGATTTTCCTTTTTCTCTTACTGACAGTTTCTTTTGCCTTACAGAAGCTTTGCAATTTTATGAGGTCTCATGTCTATTCTTTATCTTACAATACAAGCAACTTGTGTTCTGTTTAGAAAATATTCCCCTATGGCCATATGTTCAAGACTTTTCCCCAATTTCTCTTATTTAATTTTCAGTGTCTCTGGTTTTATGTGGAGGCCTTTGATACACTTAGACTTGAACTTTGTACAAGGAGATAAGAATAGATTGATTCACATTCTTCTACATGCTAACTGCCAGCTGAGTCAGCACCATTTGTTGAAAATGCTGTCTTTTTTCCACTGGATGTTTTAGCTCCTTTGTTAAAGATCAAGTGCTCATAGGTGTGTGGATTCATTTTTGGGTCTTCAGTTCTATTACATTGAATTACCTGTCTGTCACTGTGCCAGTACCATGTAGTTTTTATGACAATTGCTCTGCAGTACAGCTTGTGGTCAGGCATGGTGTTTCCACTAGAGTTTCTTTTATTGTTGAGAATAGGTTTTGCTATCCTAGTTTTTTTGCTATTCTAGATGAATTTGCAAATTCCCATGTCTTACTCGGTTAAGAATTGAGTTGGAATTTTGATGGGGATTGCATTGAGTCTGTAGATTGCTTTCAGCAAGATAGGCATTTTTACTATATTAATCCTGCCAATCCATGAGCATGGGAGATCTGTCAATCTTCTGAGATCTTCTTCGATTTCTTTCTTCTGAGACTTGAAGTTCTTATCATACAGATCTTTCACCTCCTTAGTTAGAGTCACACCAAGGTATTTTATATTATTTGTGACTATTGTGAAGGGTGTTGTGTGGGGCAATGTGTTATGCATAGACAGCCTGGTCTCCAGTTGAGTTGAGGTCTTGAACCCTGGTGGGACCCATGGGTGGTAATTTCCACCTACATGGGATGGAAGGCATTTGATCATGTCTCCTGGACCCCTGACTCCTGTCAAAGTTACTGCCCCACAGCTCTCACAAGAGAAGCATGTGGCTAGCAGTCATGTAGACAATGTCCCACACTTCTGGCATTCTGGCTGGACTCCTCCCCACAGTTACCTAGCAACAGCAAGTTAGCCAGCCCACTATAAGAGGTGTTGCTTGACCCCTCCTCACTCTCTTTATCTTTCTTACTCTCTAGCTCTCCTTCTCTCTCTTTCCCTTCTCCCTATTTCCATGTGGCCATGGCCTGCCTCTCCCTCTCTCTTTCTACTTTCTTTCCTTTTCCCCTGCCTTTCTACAATAAAACTCTAAATCCATAGACTGTCTCTGTTCATCAAGTCCTGCTGTGCTTGAACAATAGAATAGGCTTTCTCCTAACAAGCCATGTCTAATCCCCTGACAGAAGGCCTTCCTAAGCTACAGCCATGGACCAGACTAAAAATTCTCGCCTGCATGGGAACTACCCAGTGCCTCCTTCTTCCTCTGCCCTATTCCCTTATTTCCAGGGCCAAGTGCTGCTCTGGGGCCCCTATTCTATTCTCAGATCCTCTACCATATCAAGCGTGGGATGCTGGAGACTGAGAACCTGGTACCTGGGGCTGCCTCTTGTCCACCACCCGTCATGTGGGGTCAGTGGCTTAACACAGCCAGATGCCCACCTGGGGCCACGTGTAATATGTCCAGCAGTCCTCCCGTTTCTGCCCATCCAGAACACTGGAATTCTGGCAGATACAGGATCTCTCCTACTCCCTTCTTCCCCAACACCCATGGCCCTGCAGTGTTGTTTCCTTAATTTCTTTCTCAGCCTATTTATCCTTTGTATAGAGAAAGATCACTGGTATATTTGAGTTAAGTATATATTCAGCTACTTCACTGAAGTTGTTTATCATGTTTAGTAGTTCTCTGTTGGACATTTTGGGGTCACTTATGTATACAATCATATCATATGTAAATAGTGATATTTTGACTTCTTCCTTTCCAATTTCTATCCCTTTGATCTCCTATTGTTGTCTAATTGCTCTTGCTAGGACCTAGGATAGGTAGGGAGAGAGTGGGCAGCCTTGCCTAGTCCCTGGTTTTAGTATGATGGCCTCAAGTTTCTCTCCATTTACTTTTATATTGGCTACTGGTATGCTGTACATTTATTATGTTTAGAGATGGACCTTGAATTCCTGATCTTTCAAAGACTTTTATCACAAATGGGTGTTGGATTTTGTCAAATCTATCTCAGCATCTAATGAGATGATCATGTGGGGTTTTTTCTTTGAGTTTGTTTATATAGTGGATTATGTTGATGGATTTCCATATGTTGTACCATCCCTGCATCCATGGGATGAAGTCTACTTGATCATGATGGATGATTGTTTAGGGTTGTGAGAATATTATTGAGTATTGTTGCATTGATACTCATAGGAAATTGTTCTGAAATTCTCCTTCTTTGTTGGGTCTTTGTTTGGTTTAGGAATCAGAGTAATTATGGCTTCATAGAATGAACTGGGTAGAGTACCTTCTTTTTCTATTTTGTATCATAGTTTGAGGAGTATTGGAATTAGGTCCTCTTTGAAGGTCTGATAGAATTCTACAATAAACCCATCTGGTCTGGGATATTATTTTTGTTGAGAGACTATTGATGACTGTATTTCTTTAGGGGATATGGGACTCTTTAGTTTATTAATCTGATCTTGACTTGACTATAGTACCTGGTATCTGTATCTGTCTAGAAATTTGTCCTTTTCATTCAAGTTTTCCAGTTTTATTGAGTATAGGCTTTTGTAGTAGGATATGATTTTTTTTCTTTTTTCTTTTTTTCTTTTCTTTTTTTTTTTTTTTTTAGATTTCCTCAGATTCTGTTGTTATGTCTCCCTTTTAATTTCTTATCTTGTTAATTAGGATACTATCCCTGTACCCTCTAGTTAGTCTGGCTAAGGGTTTATCAATTTTGTTGATTTTCTCAAAGACTCAGATCCTGGTTTAGTTGATTCTTGGAATTTTCTTCTCTTCTCTTCTCTTTTCTTTTTTCTTTTTTTCTTTTTTTAAATTTTTATTTTTTTATTATTAAATTTATTATTTTATAGACCAGTCATTATTTCTCTCTCAGTCCACCCTCCCACAGTTTCTCTTCCCATTAATCCTTCTCCTATCTCCAAGAGGGTCTCCTCAATCCCTCAGCCTCCCAACTCCCAGCACACCCACTGCCTGGCATCACTACTTCCTCAGTTGGGGTCTCAAGTCTCTTGAGGGCTGCAAGCATCTTCTTTCACTGAAACCAGAAAATAGTCCTGTGCTGTAAATGTGGTGTGGTCCTCATAGTGGTTCGTGTGTGCTGCCTGGTTTGGTGCCTCAGTATCTGAGACATCTCAGGGTTCTGGGTCAGTTGAGACTGATGGTCTTACTATGGGGTTGCCCTCCTCCTCAGCTTCTTCTAGCCTTTCCTTAATGCATCCACAGGGGTCTTGAACTTCAGTCCTTTGGTTGGATGTAAGTATCTCCATCTGTCTCAGTCAGCTTCTTGTTGGGTCTCTCTGAAGACAGACATACTATGCTCCTGTCTGTAAGCATATCATAGCATCAGTAATAGTATCAGGCCTTGGAGCCTCCTCTTGCAATAAATTCCAAGTTGGACCAGTCACTGGACCTCCTTTTCCTCAGTCTCTTCTCCATTTTGGTCTGTGCAGTTCTTTTAGAAAGGGACAATTCTGGGCCTGAGTGCTTGACTATGTAATGGCAAGCCCATGCAAGGTGGACTATACAAATTCTCTCTTCCCAGTGTGGGGCATTTCATCTAAGGTTCCTCCTTTTGAATCCTGAGAATCTACCACCTCACATGTCATAGTTACATTCTACAGGGTTTCTCCCACCTACCACCCCCTAGGCTGCATAATTTTATTCTGTCTGCTGAACCATGGGGCTTCTCTCCTATTACCCCAACAATACCTGATACCCCAATACTTTTCTCCTTTTCCTCTCCCCCTCCCCAATCCCACACAGGTCCCTCCCTTTGTCCCCATGATTGTTTTCTTCTCTTTCCCAAGTGCAATGGAAATATCTTCACTTAGGCCCTTTGGCTTGTTAACCTTCATGAGTTCTATGTATTATATCCTGGATATTCTGCATTTTTTTGCTCATATCCACTTATTAGTGTGCACATACCATGCAAGTAATTTTGTGTCTGAGTCAATTTTCTCAGTATGATATTTGCTGGTTCCATCCATTTGACTGCAATACTCATGATGTCCTCATTCTTAATAGCTGAATAGTATCCCATTATGAAAATGAACCATGATTTCTGTATCATTCTTCTGTTGTAGGACATCTGGGTTGTTTTCAGATTCTTGATGTCACAATACGGCTGCTGTGAACATAATGGAGCACATGCCCCTGTGGCATGGTGCAGCATCTTTTGGGTATACGCCCAAGTGTGGTATAGCTGGGTCTTCAGGGAGATCTATTTCCAATATTCTGAGGAAACTCCAGATTGATTTCCAGATGGTTGTACCATTTCCAATCCATCCAGCAAAGGAGGAGTGTTCCTCTTTCTTCACATCCTTCCCAACATGTGCTGTCAATGAGGTTTTTTTGTTTGTTTGTTTTTTGTTTTTTGTTTTTTGTTTTTTGTTTTATCTTAGTCGTTCTGCTTGGTTCAAGGAGGAATCTCGTAGTTGTTTTGATTTGTATTTCCCTGATCCCTAAGGACTTTGAACATTTCCTAAATGTTTCATGGTCATTTGAGATTCCTCCGTTGTAAATTCTCTGTTTAGATCTATACCCCATTTTTTGATTGGTTTGTTTGGTTTTTTTTGGAGGTTATCTTTTTGAGTTCTTTGTATATTTTGGATATTAGCCCTCTATTGACAGAGGGGTTAGTGAAGATTTTTTTCCCCAATCTATAGTTTCCCTATTTTTTCCTTTTGATTATGTCCTTTGCCTTACAGAAGCATTGGAGTTTCATGAGGTTTCACTTATCAACTTTTGATTTTAGATCCTGAGACATTGGAGATCTGTTTAAGGAATTTCCCTACATCCCAACGAGTTTCATGCTCTTTCCTACTTTATCTTGTATTAGATTCAGTGTATCTGGTTTTAGGTTCAGTTACTTGATACAATTGGATTGGAGCTTTGAGTAAAGTGACAAATATGTGTCTATTTTCACTTTCCTACATACCAACTGCTAGTTAAACCAGCAATATTTATTGGAGATGCTTTCTTTCTCCATTGTATATTTTTGGCTTCTTTGTCAAAGATCAGCTGTCCTTAAGTTTGTGTTTTTATTTCTGGGTGTTCAATTCTATTTCATTGATCAACATGTCTATCTCTGTACTAATATCATGTAGTTTTTATCACAATTGTTGTGTAGTACAGCTTGACATCAGGATGGTGATTCCCCCAAAATTTCTTGAAGTCTTTTCACTATCCTTAATTTTTATTTTTCCATATGAAGTTGAGAATTGCTTTTTCCGTGTCTTTGAAGAATTGTGAAGGGGAATGCATTGAATCTGTGGAGTGCTTTTGGAAGGATGGCCATTTTTATTATGTTAATCCTACCAATCAATGAGCATGGGAGATCACTACATTTTCTGAGATTTTCTTCAATTTCTTTCTTGACGGACTTGAAGTTCTTCTTCTATAGAAGGTTATGGTTTGTATATGCTTGTCCCAGAGAGTGACACTATTAGAAAATGTGGACCTGTTGGAGTAGATGTGGCCTTGATGAAGTGGGTGTGTCATTGTGGGTGTGGGCTTTAACATACTTATCATAGCTGTCTAGAAGCAGTATTCTGCTAGAATCCTTCAGATGAAGATGTAGAACTCTCAGCTCATCCTGTACCATGCCTGCCTGGATGCTGCCATGTTCTTGTTTTGTTAATAATGGACGGAACCTCTGAAGCTGTAAGACAGTCTCAATTAAATGTTGTTTTTATAAGAGTTGCCTTGGAGGATGGACCATGTAGAGACTGCCATATCCAGGGATCCACCCCATAATCAGCATCCAAACGCTGACACCATTGCATACACTAGCAAGATTTTATTGAAAGGACCCAGATGTAGCTGTCTCTTGTGAGACTATGCCGGGGCCTAGCAAACACAGAAGTGGATGCTCACAGTCAGCTAATGGATGGATCACAGGGCTCCCAATGGAGGAGCTAGAGAAAGTAGCCAAGGAGCTAAAGGGATCTGCAACCCTATAGGTGGAACAACATTATGAACTAACCAGTACCCCGGAGCTCTTGACTCTAGCTGCATATGTATCAAAAGATGGCCTAGTCGGCCATCACTGGAAAGAGAGGCCCATTGGACTTGCAAACTTTATATGCCCCAGTACAGGGGAACTCCAGGGCCAAAAAGGGGGAGTGGGTGGGTAGGGGAGTGGGGGTGGGTGGGTATGTGGGACTTTTGGTATAGCATTGGAAATGTAAATGAGCTAAATACCTAATAAAAAATGGAAAAAAAATTAAAAAAAAAGAGTTGCCTTGATTATGGACTGTTCACAGCAGTAAAACCCTAAAGAAGAAACAATCTTTTACTTGTTTTGTTAGAATTACTCCAAAATATTTTGTATTAATTGTGACTATTGTGAAGGTTGTTGTTTTCCTATTTTCTTTCTCAGCCAACTTATCATTTGTATAAATTAAGTCTATTTTGTTTGGATTAATTTTATATCCAGCCACTTTGCTGAAGTTCTTTATCAGGTGGAGAAGTTCTCTGGTAGAATTTTTGGGGTCACTAATGTATACTAATATAAATCCTCTGTAAATAGTGATATCTGGACATGCCCTTTGTCAATTTAATTTCTTTTGTTGTCCTATTGCTCTAGCTAGAATTTTGAGTACTACATTGAACAGATACTTGGAGTCTGGGCAGCTTTTTCTTATCCCTGATTTTAGAGGGATTGCTTCAATTATCTCTCCATTTAATTTGATACTGGCTGTTCGTTTGCACTATATTGCTTTTACAATTTTTAGGTATGTGTTTTGAATACTGAATTTTCCAAGACTTTTAATATGAAGGGTTGTTGTATTTTGCCAAATGCTTTTTTAGCACCTAATGTGATGATTATGTATTATTTTTTCTTTTGAGTTTGTTCATATAGTAGATTGCATTAATAGATTTTCATATATTAAACCAAACATACATCCATGGGATAAAGCCTATTTGATCATGGAGGCTGATGGTTTTGATGTGTTCTTGGATTCAGTTCACTAGAAATATATTGAATATTTTTCTATCAATATTCATAAGTAAAATTAGTCTGAAGGTCTCTTTCTTTCTTTGGTCTTTCTGTGGCTTAGGTACCAGAGTAATTGTGGCTTTAGAGAATTAACTAGGTATTGCTCCTTTTGTTTCAATTATGTGGAATGGTTAGAGAAGTGTTGGTATTAACTCTTCTTGGAAGGTCTGGTAGAATCTAATCTGAAGCCATCTTCCCCTGGGCTTTTTTTTTTTGGTCAGGAGGTTTTTAATGACTTCTTTTATTTCCTTAGGACATATGGGCTTGTTTACATAGGCCCTTGATTTAACTTTGTACATGATCTCTGTCTTGAAAATCACCCATTTAATCCAGATTTTCCAGTTTGGTTGAGTATAGTCTTTTGTAGGTTCTGATGATTTTTTTGAATTTCCTCAATTCCTGTAATTATGTCTCCCTTTCATTTCTGATTTGTAAATTTGGACACTGTCTCTGGGCCCGTTAGTTAGTTAGTCTAGGGGGATATCTATCTTCTTGATTTTCTCAGAGAACCAGCTTTTGGTTTTGTCGATTCTTCATATGATTCATTTTGTTTCTATTTGGTTGATTTCAGCCCTAAGTTTGACTATTTCCTGCTGTTTACTAATCTTAGGTGTTTTTGGTTCATTTTGTTCTAGGAGTTTCTGGTGTGCTATTAAGTTGATTGTATAAGATCTCTCAATTTCTTTACAAGGGCACTTAGTGCTATGAATTATCCTTTTAGCACTGTTTCATTGTGTCTCATAAGTTTGGGTATGTTTTGTCATTATTTTCATTGAATTCCAGAAAGTCTTTATTTTTTTCTTTTTTCCTTCCTTGACCAAGTTAATATTGCATAGATAGTTGTTCATTTTCTATGGGTATATGTGTTTTTGTGTTGTTTTTGTTGTTATTGAAGTCTTGCATTAGTCCATGGTGTTCTGATCAAGTCCATGGGTTTGTTTCAATTTTATTGTATTGTTTCATGCTTGTTTTGTGACTTATTATGGTCAACTTTTGAGAAAGTATCATGAAGTGCTAAGAAGAAGGTATATTCTTTTGTTTTATGGTGAAATGTTCTGTATATATTTATTCAATCCATTTGGTTTTTAAACATCTATTAGTTTCACCGAGTCTCTGTTTAGTTTCTGTTTCAATGCTCTGTCTATTGGTGAGAGTGGGGCATTGAAGTCTCCCACTATTATTGTGTAGGGTTCAATGCATGTTTTGTGTTTTAGTTAAGATTTTTTTATGAATGTGGTTGTCCTTGCATTTGGCATATAGATGTTCAGAATTGAGACTTTATCTTGGTGGGTTTTTCCTTTGATGAATATGAGTGTCCTTCCCCATCTCACTTGATAACTTTTGTTTGAAAGACTATATTATTGGATTTTGGAATGACAACTCCAGCTTGTTTCTTGGGACCATATACTTGGAATACTTTTTCCATCCCTTTACTCTGAGGTAGTCTCTGTCTTTGTCATTGAGGTGTTTCTCCTGGACAGTAAAATTATATGTCCTGCCTGCCTATTCAGGCTGTTAGCTTAATCAAAATCAGTATACAAAAAATAGTAGTATTCCTAAATGTCAACAAAGAACATGTTTAGAAAAATATCCGATTCACAATTCTTTGGAATATACTTTAAATAATACTGAAAAAAAATGAAGTGAAAGATATTTTCAGCAAAGATTTAAGACAGCTTTTTTTATTTGTTCATATTATATCTCAATTCCTGCCCTCCTGACAATCAACCACTTCCACAGTCCTTCCTTCCTCCATTCCACTGCCCGTTCTCCTCTGAGCGGGTGGAAGCCCCGTTTGGTATCCCACCAACCCTGACACAAGTCTCTTCAGGGTTAAACACTTCCTCTCCCCCTAAGGCCCAGGTAAAATAACACATCCCACAGATAGACAACAACTTTTGGTATAGCCCTGGATCTAGTTCTCTGGGACACATATGAATAGCAAGCTGTATATCTGCTACATATATGTGGTAGGGTGGGGTAGAAGCTTGTGTTCTTGATTGATGGTTCAGGCTTTGAGAACCCCAAAGTTTCAGGTTAGTTGACTCTGTACATCTTCTTGCACAGTTCCTATATCATTTTGGATCACTCAATCCTTTCCCCAACTCTTCTACAAGAGCCCCCAGTCTCTATTCTCTGTTTGGCTGTGGTTCTTTGCATCTATCTGAATCAACTGCTAGGTGAAGACTGTCAGAACACAGTCATGCTGGACTCCTGTCTGCAAGCATAGCAGAATATCATTAATAGTATCAGAGATTGGTGCTTGCTCATAGGATGGCTCTCCAGTTGGTCCAGTTTTTTCTTGGATATTCCTTTAGACTCTCCTCTATCCTCCCTGCCTGCATTTCTTGTAGACAGGATAAATTTTTGGGTCAAAAGCTTATTGAGTGAACTGGTATACCTATGCTCCATTGGGGTTCTTACCTGTCTACAAGAGGTGACCACTTCAGTTTTCACATCTCCAATGCTGTGGGTCAAAGTTTGAATGCATCCCCTATCCTAGATCCCTGGCAAGACCTCCAGATGCTCCCCACCTCTGTCACTTGCAGATTTCCACTCATTCTCATAGCCATCTGACCATCTCTCCTGTCCCTCCTCATACCTGATCCTGAAACCCACATTCCCCTCCCCAAGCCCTCTCTACCCAGTTCCTTTCCTCCTTCTGCCTTCATGACTATTTTGTTCCTACTTCTAAGTGAGATTCAAACATCCTCACTTGGGCCTTCCTTTTTGTTTTGCTTCTTTGGAAGACACCATTTTAAAAAGCTACCTAAAAGATAATACAAGATGGAAAGACATCCCTACATAACATTGACAGATTGGCAAAATCAACATTATGAAAATGACTAAAGTACCAAAGGAAATCTACAGATATGTTGCAATTACTATACTAGTTGCATTCCTTAAAATAAAATTCAATTTAAATTTACATTTCCTTTACTTTTATGTGTGTGAGTGTTTGCATAAATGTCTGTGTACCTCATGCATACTTGGTGCATATAGAAGCCAGGATAGATCACTGAATTCTGTGGAACTGCAGTTACTGATAGTGGTAAGTGGCATACAGAAAATGAGAATGGAACCTGGATCCTCTTAAAGAGTAACCGTTGCTTTTAAACACTGAGCTATTTCCTTCCTACACCATTTCAACGTTTGTTTGTAAAACAAACATCTTGTCCAACAAGACTTGCTTATGACATGAATTATGTGAAATACTGGCAGTCAATGATCTAATCTCTTTTTTATTCTCCCATCATAATCAGATCTGGTACCTCAGAAGAGACCAGTTTGTTAGAAAGGAATTCAAAATGATACAGTATTTTCATCTGATTTATTCTGTAGTGTTAATGTGCATTCTTTTCTTTAAAATGACATCTGATGGAATATCAAAATAATGGGCCTGGTAAAATTTTAACCACACACAAATGATAATTTAGATATTCAAGACTGTTGTTCCTAAAATTATTGCCTAAGAGATTTTGAGTAGGCATATGGGTACTTTATACATCAGAAGTTTCCTAAAATAAATAAAAAATACTTAAATGATGTTATTATATATGGGGCAGACAGTGCCTCAACTAGAAATCATACATTACCAAGTAAAATCTACAATAGAATGAATTGGTTACATCTTACGAGTTGTTGGCCAAATATGTCTAATATAACCCCCTAAAAAATGCAGGAAACTTTCAATACTATTTATTGGTTACATTTCATAATATGATGATAAGGCCCTATTTCTGAATACACAAGTTAACTTATACCATTGGACATGGAGAAATTGAGTTGGAGTCCAACCAGATGATTCATCTCTACTGATTGACGTTAATAGTGCTAGATGGGTACACTATAGGGGAAATAAAGAGATTATTAATTTCACATAATGATGAATCCTGTGACCTACAACAGTGACTTACCTTTAAGATATGTGGTGTAATAATGGTGTTGTGGGAATAACCAACAACTATTTGATTGAATTTAAATCCAATGACGTGAGATGGAACCCACACCTGCCACTGGTAATGAGGTCAAGACCCTTATCCTAGATAGATCATGGACCTACAGGAAAGTCTGTTACTATTATTCTGCTAAATCAACATAACAATAAAATGACTAATAATGAGATATCTCTACATCCATAGATCATTGCATTTCTCAACTTTCATCACACAGGTTTTTTTTTTTGCAGTTTATGATAATTAAAACACATACACACACTTTGACAATACACTGACAGTGAAAAATTGGAGCACTCAGTCCTAAACAGGATATCTCTATCAAATCCATACCAAGGCTCAAACATCTATGAAGGAGATAGAAAGATTGTTAAGAGACAGAAGTGTATAGAGACTAGGAAGAGGACATAAAGTCCCACTCTTAACCAAGAAGCTATTTACAATGGATACCTTCTGGGAAAATTAAAGTCAGTTTTTTTTTCCAAAAGAGTGTCACTGGACATATCAACTACATTCCAAGACATTCCTCATACCCAGCTGTCAACACAAAACAAACTTCTTGTTTTTTAAGGGAGGACAAACTTTTATTTCATTTTAGTTTAGTTTGTAGTTTGGGTTTTTTTTTTGTTTGTTTTGTTTTGATTTGTTTTGTTTTTTATTTAAAGGGAGAAGGAGAGAGGGGGAAGAGAGAGAATAAAGTTGCAGGTATAGGAAGTTACAAACAAAACAGAAAATAACTGGCATATAGCCCATGTAAAAACTAGACTGTATTAAAAACTTGCCTTTACCTCTGGCCAGGTTTATGTCTTCACAAGAGATGAAATAAAAATAACTAAGTTATACCTTCTTAATTGGTCAAAACCTTTTAAACTAGTTTAAGATTTAATCTACTCTAGTCAGTAATATTATGACCAACGAAACAACTGACAACACATGCTGATGAGATAAATACTTGCGAAAATATGGGGAAAGGGAGACCCTCACTCACTTAGTTGCATTTCAAACTGATGTAGTCACTTTGAAAATCCATGTAAAAGGCATGTCAGGTGGCACAGATATAATATTCCTTGCCACATTCTGGAAGGACTTGATAACTTACTCCATAAATACTTTCTCAGTCATGTTTATTACTGTTCTAGTCATAATAACTAGAAAATGAAAACAAACGTTTTTCATCTATTAAATGACTAAGGAAAATGTGGTAAACATTTACAATGAAATTGTACTTAGCTGTGAAGATAAATGATTTCATGCAAATTTCAGGCAGTAGTTGTAACTATAAAATATTATACTAAGGGAGGTAACCCAGACCTAGAAAGACAATTGTGAAATGTTCTCTCTTATTTGTGCTTCCTGTCTTTGAATCTGTAGATGTATGTTTATTACCTAGAGTCATATCAATAACTAGGAAACTAAACAGGAGCCATTTGGAAGAGGATCTCTAGACACTGGAATATCACACAGGTGCTACAAAGGGAGAAATAGAAAAAAATGGGATGGAGTGCATTTTGGTTACAAGACACAGATATAAAACACAGTGACAGAAGAGAAGGAAGGATAAATAATACGAAGGTTGTTTCAAATGGCATAGAGAATCATATTGTCCAATATTTATCTAAAATCACATGTAATATACATATATGTGTGAAACATTAATATGTAGTTTAAAAATATTGTGCCCTTTGGAATCATAACGTTCTCCCACAAACTGTGAACCCCCAAACCCCAGTATCATGTATGAGAACATTTCTCTTAAGTAGTTGGTCAGGAGAGTCTACAAGACACCCCCAAATAACATCAGCTATTGTTAGCCTTGTTGCCTCCCAGAACTTAAAGATAAGATTACATTGCTGAAGCCACAATGTACTTCAGATTCAAAATTTGGAGAAATTGAGCTAGAATAGCCTGGAAACCTCTTCCCTGTGAAGTGGTTTTCATAAGGATGTTACTCAAACTTTTGGATGGGGCAGCAACAGGACAAGGTGTAGCTAGTAGCATCTTCCAGATTAGATGGTGAATCCACCAGGATTTGATACTCAAGGATTTAGATTTAAAATGGCTTATAATATTAGATTGGAGCTCTGAGTCAGAGAGTCTCCACAAGATAAGAACAGGCTGGCCAGTCCACCAGGGCAGAGAGTAGTTTGGAAATCGGTGCCTCTTTTTAAATATTACCCACAACAGGTGACAAACAAACATGTTGGGCAAGAATACACTAGAAATTTTAAATTACTAGCCCGAGAGTGAGAGTTTTATTTTTTACATGAGTAGCTGGGTAGAGCTGAGTGAAGTCATGTGGACTCAAGAAGGGGAACCATGAAACTGCAAGCAGGCTCTGAGGTCCCCTGCTGTGGCGATTGCAAGTTGTTCAGAATCAGAGAGCTGTAGAATGTAAGTTCCTAACTTCTTGGAGCAGAGATTCATTGAAATTTACAAAACTGGTATTATTTACTTTTAAGATAGATTTATCTGAATCATGTGGGAATTTTGCCCACTGTTCAGAACTATGATAGGGAAAATTAGTCACTGACTCCAAGTAGAGAGAGCAGTGATAATTACCTGCTATTATCATGTATGAATTAATAATGTCTGTGGCTCCAAGCAGAGAGCCAAACAGATAGATGGTAGGTATAATGAGATGGCTGTTCTAGGCAGAGAGCTTAACAACTAGAAACTATCTGCTTCCTATAGGCAAATATTAGTGAAAATTTGAATTAATTGTTTTTAAGATGGTGTAAAGATATATTGCTCTAATACATCTTACAGGATACTCTGTCTAATGTGGGCTCCATGGAAATTCTGGATTTAAATCCTACTTTGATTAGCTGCCTGCTTATAATAAGCAGGTATATATAAAAGTGTGAATCAATTGTTTTAAGAGGGTATAAAGATGTATTGCTCTACTGTGCCTTATGGGATACTCAAAATCTGTCTAATGAGGGCTCCATGGAAATTTTGGGTTATTATTCTGGATGATAAAATAAAAAAGGCCTAAGATTAGGCACATACAGTATTTTAGTTTGCTTTATTTGTTTTGGATTGTATTAATTATCAAAATGGATGTCATTTTGAGTTTTGTGTTATATTATTCATGTAGGAGAGAGGTCAATATAAAGGTTTTTCTGGCTCTGAATTGGGAGAAAGGTTTTGTCTTTGTGATTTTAGAAAGGGTGACTAGGATCTATATACCTTCCAGAATATTATGGATCAGATTTGACAGAGGGAGCCCCCCAGAGAACTAGATTCCAGAGAATCAAACAGAAAAGTTATCTTGATGATACTAAAATTTTGATTTGAAATTTGTATATTAGAGAACATACAGCCATGGTGAGCCTCATCGTTAGACATGCTGAACTGACCTGCTTGAACTCATGATATCTTGGACTTTCAGCCACATCGAGTCAGGACACAGACATCAGAGACTGTATAATCATTGGTGTGACCTTCTTTTTTTTTAAAATTTTTTTATTAGATATTTTCTTCATTTACATTTCAAATGATATCCCAAAAGTTCCCTATACCCTTTCCCCCACCCTGTTCTCCTACCCACTCACTCCCACTTCTTGACCCTGGCATGCTCCTGCACTGGGACATATAAAGTTTGCTAGAACAAGGGGGCTCTCTTCCCAATGATGAACAAGTAGTCCATCTTCTGCTACATATGAAGGTAGAGACACAAGCTCTGAGGGTACTGATTAGTTCATATTATTGTTCCACCTATAGGGTTGCAGACCCCTTCAGCTTTTGGATACTTTTACTAGCTCCTACACTGGGATCCCAGGGTTCCTTCATATATATGACTGTGAGATCCACTTCTGTATTTGCCAGACACTGGCAAAGCCTCACATGAGACAGCTATATCAAGGTCCTTTCAGCAAAAACTTGCTGGCATATGCAATAGTGTTTGGGTTTGGTGGCTGATTATGAGATGGACCCTCAGATGGCGCAGTTTCTGGATGGTTCATCCTTTTGTCTTAGCTCCAAACTTTGTCTCTGCAACTCCTTCATTGGATATTTTATTCCCTATTCTAGGGAAGAATGAAGTATCCAAGCAGTACAGCTTCAGCACAGTAGCTGTATATAAAATTAACTCAAACACATCAGTGGCCTTTCTCTACACAAAGGATAAACAGGATGAGAAAGAAATTAGGGAAACAACACCCTTCACAATGGTCACAAACAAAATAAAATACCTTGGTGTGACTCTAACTAAGGAAGTGAAAGTTCTCTATGACAAGAACTTCAAGTCTCTGAAGAAGGAAATCGAGGAAGATCTCAGAAGATGGAAAGATCTCCCATGCTCATGGATTGGCAGGATTAATATAGTAAAAATGACTATCGTGCCGAAAGCAATCTACAGATTCAATGCAATCCCCATTACAATTGCAACTCATTTCTTCACTGAGTTAGAAAGGGCAATTTATAAATTCATCTGGAATAACAAAAATCCTAGGATAGCAGAAACTATTCTCAACAATAAAAGAACCTCTTGGGGAATCACCATGCCTGAACTCAAGCTGTACTGCAGAGCAATTGTGATAAAAACTGCATGGTACTGGTACATCGATAGACAGGTAGATCAATGGAATAGAATTGAAGACCCAGAAATGAAACCACACACCTAAGGTCACTTGATCTTTGACAAGGGAGCTAAAACCATCCAGTGGAAAAAAAGACAGCATTTTCAACAAATGGTACTGGCACAACTGGTGGTTATCATGTAGAAGAATGTGAATTGATCTATTCTTATTTCCTGTACAAAGCTCAAATCTAAGAGTATCAAAGAACTTCACATAAAACCAGACATTGAAATTTATAGAGGAGAAAGTGGGGAAAACCCTCGAAGATATGGACACGGGAAAAATTTCTAAACAGAACAGCAATAGCTTGTGCTGTAAGATCAAGAATCAACAAATGGGACCTCATAAAATTGCAACACTCTGTAGGGCAAAAGATAGTCAATAAGACAAAAAGGCCTCCAACAGGTTGGAAAAGAATAATTACTAGTCCTAAATCTGATAGGGGACTAATTTCCAATATTTACAAAGAGCTCAAGAAGCTGAACTTTAGAAATTAAAAACCATTTAAAAATGGAGTACAGAGCTAAACAAAGAATTCTCAATTGAGGAATACAGAAGGGCTGAGAAGCACTTGAAAAAATGTTCAACATCCTTAATCATCAGGGAAATGCAAATCAAAATAACCCTGAGATTCCACCTCATACCAGTCAGAATAGCTAGGATCAAAAATTCAGGTGACAGCAGATGGTGGCAAGGATGTGGAGAAAGAGGATCACTCCTCCATTGCTGGTGGGATTGCAAGCTGGTACAACCATTCTGGAAATCAGTCTGGTGGTTCCTCAGAAAACTGGACATAGTAACACCAGTAGATCCAGCAATACCTGCCCTGGGCATATACCCAGAAGATGTTCCAACTGGTAATAGAGACACATGCTCCATTATGTTCATAGCAGCCTTATTTATAATAGCCAGAGGTTGGTAAGGAATTGGATGTCCCTCAACAGAAATGGATACAGAAAATGTGGTACTTCTAAACAATGGAGTACTACTTAGCTATTAAAAACAATGAATTTATGAAATTCTTGAGCAAATGGATGTATCTAGAGGATATCATCCTGAGTGAGGTAACCCAATCACAAAAGAAGTCACTTGATATGTACTCACTGATAAGTGGATATTTGCCCCAAAACCTAGAATGCCCGAGATACAACTTCCCAAACACAAGAAAACCAAGATGGTGTGACCTTCTTAAGGCCAACTAACTCCCCCATTTTCCCTTCCCTTTCCCACTTCCAAATATCTCAATGCCCATATTCAGTTTGAAGAAGTTATGAAGAGTTGTCATCCCAGTTCACTTGGTTTTGGGACTGGAGGTGATTATTTCAAGGTTGTCTTGCTAGGCAATTTAGAAATGCTCATAATTGGAACAGGGAGGAAATAGCTAGAATTGATTGTATGGTCATAATCTCATTTGGTAGAAATCTTTATAATTATTACTAAGTTGAAGTCATAATTTCTTATTTAGGTACAGAATTATATTTTGACACAAATGAAGGTTTTCATTGGCATTAGTTTATTCAATTGATAGAAAAAAATTAAAAGTACAGAGCTTACACCCAGTTCTTCTATAACTGTTATTATAAACTGATCTGAGATGATTAAGTCTGTGAGTTAAGGAACAAATAATAAATTCATAACTCTGAGTTTATTTTTAGTGTGTTTTCAAGATATTTTATTAAAAAGACTTGAGAGCAGTTAATGGAGAACAGTCCAGATTACTTTACATAGATATTTGTTTTTCAAAAATGTCAGAAATCCACAGAATGTGACATTTAATCTTATTTATTAATTTGTTGTTGATACAAATCTGCTCCAAACAGTTTACTATTTGTGGATTCAAAGAAGCACCTGAAATTGCCTATCTTTCCTGCAGACCTATGCTGTTTTGGAAAGGACACAATTTACTGGTTAGGACTGCTTAGTTCTAAGTTCTGGCAAGACTGAATAGGCTAGTCTTTAATAATTCCTGTTTTTTTTAAGTCTGTCAGATGATCCTGGGCTAAAAGGATGAAGGCTAATGCTCCAACTTCCTAACTTACTGGGGCTGTATAGGTAGGCAGCTGTCTTTACACTTGATCTCATTTCTGGAAGCTATGTTAGACTTTCTATATCTTAAGAATGTTGATAATTCTCAGATTTCTGATAGGGTTGGAAGACAATGTGTAGTCTCATAGATAACCCAGGTTATTTACATTGAGAGAACAGACAGGATAGTTTTCAGAGGGCATATAATATAATAACATAAGTCAGTTATAGAATTGTAAGGCTTTTTTGTTTGTTTGTTTGTTTGTTTGTTTGTTTTAGAGATAAAAAAGGATTCTTTATTCTTTTTTAACTTTAAAAAATTATTACATATATTCTTCATTTACATTTCAAATGCTAATCCCTTTCCTAGTTTCCTCTCCAAAAATCCCCTATACCCTTCCCCTGCCCTGCTTGCTAATATGCCTACTCACACTTCCTGGCCCTGCCATTCCCCTGTACTGGGGCATATAATCTTCGCAAGACCAAGGATCTCTTCACCATTGATGGTCTACTACCCCATCTTCTGCTACATATGAACCTAGAGACACAAGGTCTTGGGGTAATTGGTTAGTTCATATTGTTGTTCCTCCTATAGAGTTGTAGACACCTTAAGATCATTGGGTACTTTCTCTAACTGCTTTAATGGGGGCCCTGTATTCCATTCACTAGGTGACTGTAAACATACACTTCTGTATTTGCAAGGCACTGGCATAGCCTCACAAGAGCTAGCTATATCAGGGTCCTGTCAGGAAAATCTTGCTGGTGTATGCAATAGTGTCTGTGTTTGGTGGCTGATTATGGGATGGATACCCAGCTGAGGCAGTCTTTAGATGGTCCTTCCATCTGTGTAAGCTCTGAAATTTGTCTCTGTAACACCTTCCTTGGGTATTTGGTTGCCCATTCTATGAAGGGACAAACTATCCACACTTTGGTATTCCTTTTTCTTGAGTTTCATATTTTTTACAAATTGTATCTTGGGTATGATAAGTTTCTGGGCTAATATCCATCTTAGTGAGTGTATATCATGTGGGCTCTTTTGTGATTGGGTTACGTCACTCATGATAATATCCTCCAGGTCCATCTATTATTTGACTAAGAATTTCATAAATTCATTGTTTTTAATAGCTAACTAGTACTCCATTGTGTAAATGTAGCACATTTTCTGTATCCATTCCTCTGTTGAGGGACATCTGAGTTCTTTCCAACGTCTGGCTATCATAAATAAGTCTGATATGAACATAGTGGAGCATGTGTCCTTATTACAAGTGGGAACTTCTTCTGGGTAAATGCCCAGGAAATGTATTGCTGGATCTTACTGTAGTACTATATATAATTTTCTGAGTAACTGCCAGACTGATTTACAAAGTGGTTGTACCAGCTTGCAATCCCACCAGCAATGGAGGAGTGTTTCTCTTTCTCCACATCCTCACCACCATCTGTTGTCAACTGAATTTTTGATCTTAGCCATTCTGACTGGTGTGAGGTGGAATCTCAGGGTTGTTTTGATTTGCATTTTCCTGATGATTAAGGATGATGAACATTTTTTCAGGTGCTTCTCAGCCATTGGGTATTCCTCTGTTGAGAATTCTGTTTAGCTCTGTACCCCATTTTTTAATAGGGTTATTTGATTATCTGGAATCCAGCTTCTTGAGTTATTTGTACATATTAGATATTATTCCCCTATCAGATTTAGGATTGGTAAACATCCTTTCTGAATCTCTTGGTGGTCTTTTTGACTTATTGTCAGTGTCTTTTGCCTTACAGAAGCTTTACAATTTTATGAGGTCCCATTTGTGGATACTTGATCTTACAGCACAAGCTATTGCTGTTCTGTTCAGGAATTGTTCTCTTGTGCCCATATCTTTGAAGATTTCCCCACTTTCTCCTCTAAAAGTTTTAGTGTCTCTCCTTTTATGTGGAGTTCCTTGATACACTTATACTTGAACTTAGTACAAGGAGATGAGAATGGATCAATTTGCATCCTTCTATATGATAACCACCAGTTGATTCAGCACCATTTGTTGAAAATGCTGTCTTTTTTCCACTGGGTGGTTTTAGCTCCTTTGTCAAAGATCATGAAACCATAGCTATGTGGGTTTATTTCTGGATCTTCAATTCTATTCCATTGATCTACCTGTCTGTCATTGTACCAGTATCATGCAGTTTTTTTGTTTTTTGCTTTTTGTTTTGTTTTGTTTTGTTTTGTTTTTGACAATTGCTCTGTTGTACATCTTGAGTTCAGGCATGGTCCACCAGAGGTTCTTTTATTGTTGAAAATAGTTTTTGTTATCTAAGGTTTTTTGTTACTCCAGATAAATTTGCAAATTGCTCCTTCTAACTCTGTGAAGAATTGAGTTGGAATTTTGATGGAGTTTGCATTGAATCTGTAGATTGCTTTTGGCAAGATAGCCATTTTTACTATATTGATCCTGCCAATCCATGAGCATGAGAGGTCTTTCCATCTTCTGAGATCTTCATCAGTTTCTTTCATCAGAGACTTGAAGTTCTTATCATACAGATCTTTCACTTCCTTAGTTAGAGTCAGACCAAGGAATTTTATATTATTTGTGACTATTTTGAAGGGTTTTGTTTCCCTAAATTCTTTCTCAGCCTGTTTATCCTTGATGTAGGGAAAAGATACTGATTTGTTTGAGTTAATTTTCTATCATGTTACTGCACTGGAGCTGTTTATCAGGTTTAGAAGTTCCTTGATCTAACTTTTAGGATCACTTATACACACTATCGCATCATCTGCAAATAGTGATATTTTGACATCTTCCTTTCTAATTTGTATTTCTTTGATCTCCTTTTGATGTCTATTTGCTCTGGCTAGGAATTCAAGTAGTGTATTGAATATGTAGAGAGAAAGTCTCTAGTCCCTGATTGTATTGGGATTGCTTCCAGTTTCTCTCGATTTAGTTTGATGTTGGCTACTGGTTTGCTATTTATTGCTTTTATTATGTTTAGAAATGGGCCTTGAATTCCTGATCTTTCCAAAACTTTTATCATGAATAGGTGTTGCAATTTGTCAAATGTTTTCTCTGCATCTAACGAGATGAATATGTGTTTTTTCTTTGAGTTTGTTTATATGGCAGATAATGTTGATGGATTTCTGTATCTTGTAACATCCCTGCACCCATGGAATAAAGTCTACTTGGTCATATTAAACCATTCCTGCATCGTTGGGTTGAAGCCTACTTGATAATGATGGATGATCATTTTGATTTTTTTTTAATTCTGTTTTCGAGAATTTTTTTTCAGTATTTTTGCATCAATATTCATAAAGGAGATTGGTCTGAAGTTCTCTTTCTTAGTAGGGTCTTTATGTTATTTAGGTATCAGAACAATTGTGGCTTCAGAGAATGAATTTGATACAGTACTTTTTGTTTCTATATTTATGGAATAGTTTGAGAAGAATTGGAATTAAGCCTTTTTGAAGGTCTGATAGAACTCTGTACTAAACCCATCTGGTTCTGGCCTTTTTTTGGTTGGGAGACTATTAATGATTGCTTCTCTTTCTTTAGGGGATATGGGACTGGTTAGATTGTTAATCTGATCCTGATTTAACTTTGGTACCTGCTATCTGTCTAGAAAGTTGTCCATTTCATCCAGGTTTTCCAGTTTTTTTTTTTTTTTTTTTTTTTTTGAGTATAGCCTTTTTGTAGTAAGATCTGTTGATGTTTTGTATTTGCTCAGGTTCTGTTGTTATGTCTCCATTTCTCATTTCTGATTTTGTTAATAAGGATTCTGTCCCTGTGCCCTCTAGTTAGTCTGGCTAAGGGTTTATCTATCTTGTTGATTTTCTTAAAGAACCAGCTCCTGGTTTGGTTGATTCCTTGAATAGTTCTTTTTGTTTCCTCTTGGTTGATTTCAGCCCTTAGTTTGGTTTCCTACCTTCTACACCTCTTGGGTAAATTTGCTTCATTTTGTTCTATAGCTTTTAGGTGTGCTGTGAATCTGCTAGTGTACATTCTCTCTAGTTTCTTTTTGGTGGCACTAAGAGATATGAATTTTCTTCTTAGGAATGCTTTCATTGTGTCCCATAAGTTTGGGTATGTTGTGGCTTCATTTTCATTAAACTCTAAAAAGTCTTTAATTTCTTTATTTCTTCTTTGACCAAGTTATCATTGAGTACAGTGTTGTTCAACTTCCACGTGTATGTGGGATTTCTATTATTTATGTTGTTATTGAAGATCAGACTCAGGCCCTGGTGATGTGATAGGATGCATTGGATGATTTCAGTAGTTTTATATCTGTTAAGGCCTGTCTTGTGACAAAAATTATATGGTCAATTTTGGAGAAGGTACCATGAGGAGAAGGTATATCCTTTTGTTTTAGGATAAATTGTTTTGTAGTTATCTGTTAAATCAATTTGTTTCATAACTTCTGTTAGTTTCACTTGTCTCTGTTTAATTTCTGTTTCCAGGGTCTGTCCATTGATGACAATGGGGAGTTGAAGTCTCCCACTATTATTGTGTTAGCTGGAATGTGTGCTTTGAGCTTTACTGTAGTTTCATTAATGAATGTGGATAGCCTTGCATTTGGAGTATAGATATCCAGAACTGATAGTTCATCTCGGAAGATTTTAACTTTGATGAGTATGAAGTGCCCCACCTTGTCTTTTATATATATATATAATTTTAGGGTTGGAAGTCAATTTTATTTGATATTAGGATGGCTAATCCAGCTTGTTTCTTAGGACCATTTGCATAGAAAACTGTTTTCCAGCCTTTTATTCTGAGGTATTGTCTGTCTTTGTCCCTGAGGTGTGTTTCCTTTATGCAGCTACATACTGGGTACTGTTTACATATGTTTAGTCTATGTCTTTTTATTGGGAAATTGAGTCTATTGATATTAAGAGATATTAAGGAAAAGTAATTGTTGCTTCCTGTGATTTTTGTTGTTAAAGTTGGGATTCTGTTCTTGCGGCTATCTTCTTTTAGGTTTCTGGAAGGATTAATTCCTTGTTTTTTCTAGGACATAATTTCTATCCTTGTGTTGTAGTTTTCTCTTTATTATCTTTTGAAGGGCTGGATTCATGGAAAGATATTGTGTGAATTTGGTTTTGTCATGGAATACTTTGGTTTCTCTATCTATGGTAGTGAGAGTTTTGCTGGGCATACTAGCCTGGGCTGGATTTGTGTTCTCTTAGGGTCTGTATAACATCTGGCCATGATATTCTGGATTTCATAGTCTCTGGTAAGAAGTCTGGTGGATATCTAATAGGTTTATCTTTATATGTGACTTGCCCTTTTTTTTTTCTTACTGCTTCTAATATTCTATCTTAATTTAGTGTATTTGTTGTTCTGATTATTATGTGTCAGGAGGAATTTCTTTTCTGGTCCACTCTATTTGGACTTCTGTATACTTCCTGTATGTTTATGGGCATCTCTCTCTTTAGGTCAAGGAAGTTAATTTCTTTTTTTTTAATATTTTTTATTACGTATTTTCCTCAATTACATTTCCAATGCTATCCCAAAAGTCACCCATAACCTACCCCCCCACTTCCCTACCCACCCATTCCCATTTTTTTGGCCCTGGCTAGGGCATATAAAGTTGGTGTGTCCAATGTGCCTCTCTTTCCAGTGATGGCCGACTAGGCCATCTTTTTTTTTTTAATGTTTAATATTTTTTATTACGCATTTTCCTCAATTACATTTCCAATGCTATCCGAAAAGTCGCCCATAACCTCCTCCCCCCACTTCCCTACCCACCTATTCCCATTTTTTTTGGCCCTGGCGATCCCCTGTACTGGGGCATATAAAGTGTGTGTGTCCAATGGGCCTCTCTTTCCAGTGATGGCAGACTAGGCCATCTTTTGACACATATGCAGCTAGAGTCCAGATTCACAATCTTCTACATGATAACAGCCAGTTGTGCCAGCACCATTTGTTGAAAATGCTGTCTTTCTTCCACTGGATGGTTTTAGCTCCCTTGTCGAAGATCAAGTGACCATAGGTGTGTGGGTTCATTTCTGGGTCTTCAATTCTATTCCATTGGTCTACTTGTCTGTTTCTATACCAGTACCATGTAGTTTTTATCACAATTACTCTGTAGTAAAGCTTTAGGTCAGGCATGGTGATTCCACCAGAGGTTCTTTTATCCATGAGAAGAGTTTTTGCTATCCTAGATTTTTTTGTTATTCCAGATGAATTTGCAGATTGCTCTTTCTAATTCGTTGAAGAATTGAGTTGGAATTTTGATGGGGATTGCATTGAATCTGTAGATTGCTTTTGGCAAGACAGCCATTTTTATAATGTTGATCCTGCAAATACATGAGCATGGGAGATCTTTCCATCTTCTGAGATCTTTAATTTCTTTCTTCAGAGACTTGAAGTTTTTATCATACAGATCTTTAACTTCCTTAGTTACAGTCATGCCAAGATATTTTATATTATTTGTGACTATTGAGAAGGGTGTTGTTTCCCTAATTTCTTTCTCAGCCTGTTTATTCTTTGTGTAGAGAAAGGCCATTGACTTGTTTGAGTTAATTTTATATCCAGCTACTTCACCGAAGCTGTTTATTAGGTTTAGGAGTTCTCTGGTGGAATTTTTATTGTCACTTATATATACTATCATATCATCTGCAAAAAGTGATATTTTGACTTCTTCCTTTCCAATTTGTATCCCCTTGATCTCCTTTTGTTGTCAAATTGATCTGGCTAGGACTTCAAGTACTATGTTGAATAGGTAGGGAGAGAGTAGACAGCCTTGTCCAATCCCTGATTTTAGTGGGATTGCTTCCAGCTTCTCTCCATTTACTTTGATGTTGGCTACTGGTTTGCTGTAGATTGCTTTTATCATGTTTAAGTATGGGCCTTGAATTCCTGATCTTTCCAAGACTTTTATCATGAATGGGTTTTGGATCTTGTTGAATGCTTTTTCCGCATCTAACGAGATGATCATGTGGTTTTTGTCTTTGAGTTTGTTTATATAATGGATTACGTTGATGGATTTCCGTATATTAAACCATCCTTGCATCCCTGGAATAAAACCTACTTGGTCAGGATGGATGATTGCTTTAATGTGTTCTTGGATTCGGTTAGCGAGAATTTTATTGAGGATTTTTCCATCTATATTCATAAGGGAAAATTGGTCTGAAGTTTTCTATCTTTGTTGGATCTTTCTGTGGTTTAGGTATCAGAGTAATTGTGGCTTCATAGAATGAGTTGGGTAGAGTTCCCTCTACTTCTATTTTGTGGAATAGTTTGTGCAGAACTGGGATTAGATCTTCTTTGAAGGTCTGGTAGAACTCTGCACTAAACCCAGCTGGTCCTGGGCTGTTTTTGGCTGGGAGACTATTAATGACTGCTTCTATTCCTTTAGGGGATATGGGACTGTTTAGATCGTTAACTTGATCCTGATTTAACTTTGGTAGCTCGAATCTGTCTAGAAATTTGTCCATTTCGTCGAAGTTTTCCAGTTTTGTTGAGGATAGCCTTTTGTAGAAGGATCTGATGGTGTTTTGGATTCCTTCAGGATCTGTTGTTATTTCTCCCTTTTCATTTCTGATTTTGTTAATTAGGATGTTGTCCCTGTGCCCTCTAGTGAGTCTAGCTAAGGGTTTATCTATCTTGATTATCTCAAAGAACCAACTCCTCGTTTGGTTAATTCTTTGAATAGTTCTTCTTGTTTCCATTTGGTTGATTTCACCCCTGAGTTTGATTATTTCCTGCCGCTACTCCTCTTGGGTGAATTTGCTTCCTTTTTTTCTAGAGCTTTTATTTTTGTTTGAGAGAGCTAGTGTGTGCTCTCTCTAGTTTCTTCTTGGAGGCACTCAGAGGTATGAGTTTCCCTCTTAGAAATGTGTCCCATAGGTTTGGGTATGCTGTGGCTTCATTTTCATTAAACTCTAAAAAGTCTTTAATTTCTTTCTTTATTCCTTCCTTGACCAAGGTATCATTGAGAAGAGTGTTGTTCAGTTTTCACATGAATGTTGGCTTTCCATTATTTATGTTGTTATTGAAGATCAGCCTTAGTCCATGGTGGTCTGATAGGATACATGGGACGATTTCAATATTTTTGTATCTGTTGAGGCCTGTTTTGTGACCAATTATATGGTCAGTTTTGGAGAAGGTTCCGTGAGGTGCTGAGAAGAAGGTATATCCTTTTGTTTTAGGATAAAATGTTCTGTAGATATCTGTTAAGTCCATTTGTTTCATAACTTCTGTTAGTTTCACTGTGTCCCTGTTTAGTTTCTGTTTCCACGATCTGTCCATTGATGAAAGTGATGTGTCGGAGTCTCCCACTTTTATTGTGTGAGGTGCAATTTGTGCTTTGAGCTTTACTAAAGTGTCTTTAATAAATGTGGCTACCCTTGCATTTGGAGCATAGATATTCAGAATTGAGAGTTCCTCTTGGAGGATTTTACCTTTGATGAGTATGAAGTGTCCCTCCTTGTCTTTTTTGATAACTTTGGGTTGGAAGTCGATTTTATTCGATATTAGAATGGCTACTCCAGCTTGTTTCTTCAGACCATTTGCTTGGAAAATTGTTTTCCAGCCTTTCACTCTGAGGTAGTGTCTGTCTTTTTCCCTGAGATGGGTTTCCTGTAAGCAGCAGAATGTTGGGTCCTGTTTGTGTAGCCAGTCTGTTAGTCTATATTTTTTTATTGGGGAATTGAGTCCATTGATATTAAGAGATATTAAGGAAAAGTAATTGATGCTTCCTTTTATTTTTGTTGTTAGAGTTGGCATTCTGTTCTTGTGGCTGTCTTCTTTTTGGTTTGTTGAGGGAATACTTTCTTGCTTTTTCTACGGCGTGATTTCCGTCCTTGTATTGTTTTTTTTTCTGTTATTATCCTTTGAAGGGCTGGATTTGTGGAAAGATAATATGTGAATTTGGTTTTGTCATGCAATACTTTGGTTTCTCCATCTATGGTAATTGAGAGTTTGGCCGGGTATAGTAGCCTGGGCTTGCATTTGTGTTCTCTTAGTGTCTGTATAACATCTGTCCAGGCTCTTCTATCTTTCATAGTCTCTGGTGAAAAGTCTGGTGTAATTCTGATAGGCCTGCCTTTATATGTTACTTGACCTTTTCCCCTACTGCTTTTAATATTGTATCTTTATTTAGTGCATTTGTTGTTCTGATTATTATGTGTCGGGAGGAATTTCTTTTCTGGTCCAGTCTATTTGGAGTTCTGTAGGCTTCTTGTATGTTCATGAGCATCTCTTTCTTTAGGTTTGGGAAATTTTCTTCTATAATTTTGCTGAAGATATTTGCTGGCCCTTTAAGTTGAAAATCTTCATTCTCATCTATACCTATTATTCTTAGGTTTGCTCTTTACATTGTGTCCTGGATTTCCTGGATGTTTTGAATTAGGATATTTTTGCATTGTGCATTGTCTTTGAATGTTGTGTCCATGTTTTCTATGGAATCTTCTGCACCTGAGTTTCTGTCTCCTATCTGTTGTATTCTGTTGCTGATGTCACTCACATCTATGGCTCCTGATTTCTTTCCTAGAATTTCTATCTCCACAGTTGTCTCCCTTTGGGTTTTCTTTATTGTTTCTACTTCCACTTTTAGATCCTGGATGGTTTTGTTCAATTCTATCATGTGTTTCATTATGTTTTCCTGAGACTCTTTAAGGGATTTTTGTGTTTCCTCTTTAAGCAATTCTACCTGTTTGTCAGTGTTCTCCTGTTTTTCTTTAAGTGAGTTATTAATGCCCTTCTTAACAACCTCTACTGGCATCGTGATATATGTTTTTATATCTGAATCTTGCTTTTCTGGTGTGTTGGGGTATCCAGGACTCGCTGTGGTGAGAGTACTGGGTTCTGATGATGGGGAGTTATTTTAGTTTCTGTTAGTGAAATTATTATGTTTGCCTTTAGCCATCTGGTAATCTCTGGTGTTATATGTTCTAGTTGTCTCTTCTGGAGCTTATTCCTTCTGTGATTCTGTTAGCCTCTATCAGTACTCCTGGGAGTCCAACTCTCTCTTAAGTCCCAGTAGTCAGAGCAATCTGTGTATGTAAACTCTCCTCTTGCAGGGTAGGTGCACAGAGGTCTAGCACTCAGATCTGCTCTCTGGCTGAAGATGAACTCCCGAAAAGACCTTGTCCAAGAAGCTCTGTTGTTTCTGTGACCGTCACATTATCCTGTGTGGACTATTCCCCGAGAGATCGGGGATACAAGAATGGATTCTTTATTCTTAACAAAGAAACAATAATTTAATGCAAAATGTTTTCATCAAACTCTAAATATGCATGGTTATTTACAAGACTATTCTTTGTATTCTCACCAGCATAAATTGAATTTTCTTTTTCTAGCATCCTGTCATTTGTTTTCTATTATTTACTTGACCTTAGACTTTTTTAATATTTATTTTTATTAGATATTTTCTTCATTTACATTTCAAATGCTATCTCCTTTCCTAGTTTCCTCTCTGAAACTCCCCTATACCCTCCCCCCTCCCCCTGCTCCACAACACATCCACTCCCACTTCCTGGTCCTGGCATTCCCCTATACTGGGGCCTAGAAACTTCACAAGACCAAGGACCTCTCCTCCCACTGATGGCTGACTAAGCCATCCTCTGCTACATATGCAAGTAGGGACACAAGTTCTGGGTGTACTGATTAGTTCATATTTTTGTTTCTTCTATAGGGTATATGCCAACAAGATTTTGCTGACAGGACCCTGATATAGCTGTTTCCTGTGAGGCTATGCCAGTGCCTGGCAAATACAGAAGTGGATGCTCACAGTCATCTTTTGGATGGATCACACGGTCCCCAATGATGGAGCTACAAAAAAATTATGTTTCTTTTAGTTAGAATAAATGACAGTGTACTATCTCATTGATAAAAATGATGGACTGGGTGTTAAGTCTATCTTTACCTTATAAATTACAAAATGGTAATAGTTGTGCTCAATATATATTTGAGAGAAAAGTTTTGATTTTTCTTAGAACAAAAGGAGGGAAGTGTTTTGGATGGCCCTGATGCTGAATGTATTTTGATATTAAATCTGCTTTCCCACAGGGCATGGTGGCACACGCCTTTAATCCCAGCACTCAGGAAGCAGAGGCAGGCAGATTTCTGAGTTCGAGGCCAGCCTGTTCTACAGAGTGAGTTCCAGGACAGCCAGGGCAACACAGAGAAACCCTGTCTCAAAAAACCAAAAAAAAAAAAAAAATCTGCTTTCCCAGAGAGGTTGCCTTGAGCAAGGAATGAGTCACATAGTCAGGTGACTTCTTGTGAACCTTCCTCTGAGTAATATAGCTGTCAATCACTGAGCAATAAAGGGTCCAATAACTGAGCAAGTAGGCAGTACTTTGGGTTGGATGGAGGAAGAGAGTTAGGAAGGAGTAAAGAGTTACAGACTTTTGGATGGTGATAGTGACAGGACAAGATATAGCTACTAGCATCTTCCGGATTAGATGGCAAATCCACCAGGAGTCAGTACTGGAGTATTTAGATTTAATATGGCTTACAAGAGTAGAATTCTAGTTGTTGTGACCAGAGATTGAGTTACCGTTGGTTCTGGAAAAAATAAAGATATTACCCAATCTACCAAGAGAGAGGAACAATCACTCAAACTGTGCAGGCATGAAGCCTGTGAGCCACAAGAATGAACTGACTGGCAAGACATCCACAGGGGCACAATGGCCCCTTTTATCTTGGGAGAATCAAAGACCTACTCAAAATAGGGAAGTCATGCCTGGTATTGTGAACATAGTCAACCACCTGGGGATAGAAAAGGCAAAACCCCATGAGTCTCACTACCAACAGTTCCCTAAACCAGTGTAAATAAATACCTGTTTTTATACCTACAGAAAAAATCAGTTCTTATGCCTTGTCAAAAATACTTCCTTTTTTAAATTTGGGTACTCTGGCAAAGATCCACAATTACCAAAATATAGGTAATAATAAACAGGAAGGTGCCTAACTCCAACTGATACATCTGTAACAAATCCTTTCAACCTAAGACAAAGGGAAATAATCCCAGAAGATGGTACAGAAATCTCCCAGAGGCCCAATATTTCTGTTGATAGAATATGTCTCTATTAAACAAAACTGTGAAAATAGACACATGAACTCTTAATAATATAGTTACCCAAACAAATCAGTATAATGGCACTAGTAGGTATAAGAAAGAGGCCAGGGGAAATTCTATGTGGTTTTACTCTATAAGAAATGCATCATATCAATGACTGCTAAGAGATGGAGAATAAGCTGTGTCTGTAGAGGAAACCCCATATAATTTTCCAATTTCAACTGTCTGTCCCAGGATACAACATATACAAGCCAAAATGAATGGACTCAATAGGTTGAATATAGATGTGTGCATATACAAATAACAACAAATATTAAAGAAGAGACCATAAATACAGGAAAGGAGGGCGGGCTTTGAGGGTAAGAAGAAGGGCAACTAATGTACTATGAAATTCTCATTTTAAAAAATAATTGCCATGGAAAGTTTCTGTATGATATCTCTCATTTTTCTGCACATTTAAAATCATTCTGAAAGCTAAATTGTATTAGAAGACATTTTAAATTATCATGCATTTCTATATCCTTTTACTTCTTACCAAGTTTCTGGTTTGTGGTCATGAACTCGGGCTCACAAATGCTGCAGAATGTTTTTTGTACAACTTTAAATTTTCTCAATACAGTAACCGTTGACTATGGATTATAATATTTACTTATTCCTATCAGTAGCTAGTTTCACAACAAACTAGAGAAAGTTAATGATTTTTTAACTTCACTATAAATATTACCTCTCACAGCATTTGCAATATGCTGAACTGGTGGTCAGGGCTGGAACCCTAACAGCACCTACAAGGAGCTGTTCATGATGTCAGACTATAGTTGGTTTGAAGGAATACCTCTTCCTGATATGTGGGTTCAAAAAGAAATTGTGGAAGATGTCCATAATAAATTTGTGGTGAAAGATGAAGACTTGATCATATTGACTTACCCCAAGTCAGGTAAGGACCATCAGTAAGAAGGGTTACGAATTGTATATGGGAGGATATGGTTTGATCCTTATTAATTTTGGGTGATAAGTAGAGTGTTCTATATATCAATGTGTGAAATAATTTGTGGACATGGAAATTTGTGTTTATTCCACTCAAAGAAAGACCTCTGAACTATGTGGGATAAGGTGATCATCTATGGCACCACAACAATGATAATGGACACTGAGGCAGAATCTGCATGGTTCTCCCTCTAAGGGGATGAGATAGAAAATGGGGGAGTGATAAGAATAAACAGAAGAAATCACATCAAGAGATAACAGTGTGTATGTGAAGGTATGTGCAAGATAGGACAATTCCAGCTAGACTTACCATGGATCTTGTCCAGGATATGGATCCTGAAAACTCAAGAAACCAAAAAAGTGACATCATGGTGGTTTAGGGAAATAATGGTTGCTGTGTTGAAAAAGCACTGACCACTGGTTAAGTACTAGGCTGCTGGCATCAAAAGCAAGATGACACACAAAATCCAAATGCAGTGTGAATACAGGAAGAAAACAAAACAAAACAAAACAAAACACACACCAGAGAATAACTCAGAGAGGGAAGCTAGAGAAACATCCACTGAAAAATGAGCACATAAACACAAATTCGAGTGTGATAAATATGGGCAAAAGAATTTATTCACCTTAAAAAGAAGTTCTCAGTCATACACTGTAGCTTGGGTTCATCTCAATGACTGTGAATTAAATTAAAGGAGGTAGTCTCATAGGGCAGATTAAATTACTGTGAAATATCTGGGATAGTAAAATTCATTCCACCAGAATGGAGAATGATTAGTGGCCCAGGCCTGGAGGAGATGTTTCATTATCAGGTTGGTGTATGCTGAGTATAGGGTCTCACTTTTGCAAAATGAAGGCTTGAGAATATTGTGAGTGAATATACTTTGTACTTACACAACGTGGACATGTGAACACAACAAATCTGTGTGCTTGATAATGGATAATACTGGAAATTGTATGAGCATATATTCTACTTGAGACTTTTTTCATAAGTACTTTTGAAATGAGTGACAGTCACTTTTCCTTTCCATTCAGGAACAAACTGGCTGATTGAGATTGTCTGCTTGATTCAGACCAAGGGAGATCCCAAGTGGATCCAATCTGTGCCTAATTGGGAACGTTCACCCTGGCTAGAGTCTAAAAGTGGATATTCTGTATTAACCAGTAAGGAAGGACCACGACTCATGACCTCCCATCTTCCCATCCATCTTTTCTCCAAGTCTTTCTTCAGTTCCAAAGCTAAGGTCAGTGTCCAGTGGTTAAGATTTTCCTTGACCAAACAAACACTCTTCGAACTTATTTTACCCTGACAGGGCCTGGAGGTCTTGCAGAAATGTGAAGGTGGGATTCTCATACACTAGGTGGTGATGAGTTTTTTCCCACCTCAGACTATATTAAAATACCATGATCTGGACTATCACACAGAAATCCTGGGCAGCTTTAAGAAATAAAGTGAAATATCACACTGGAGCATCCAAAAACTACATATATAGACCAAAGTTCAAAATCTAGTGTACAGTGGATATTACTATATTATAGTCATCAAAGTCAATGATTCAATCTTAATAATAACATATACACCAAGCACTGTGGGTGAATTACCTAAGACACAATTGCTCATAGGGGAAGCAATCTAATCAGCCACCAGTGTTCAAAGGTCAGTTATACACACAGTGTCATCCTGTGCCTAGCTGCCTATGGAGATCAGTAGCCCACAGAGATCTCCCATGGAACTGAAAGAGAATCATGAGAAGGAATCAGAGATATCAAGGTTCTGATCGATCATAGCTCGTAGTTAGTAAGAAAGTATTTTGTAAGGCCTGCCACCATAGAATCTATAAAAAGATTATGCTCAAACTACAAAGACAAACAGAATAATCGTTCTTTAAAATATCACCATGAATTTGTGACCAATTTTATATATGCCCTTTTCTTCTGGATTTGGTAAGCTTTTGGCTAGGGAAAGTGAAGCCTAAAGAGATGAGTTGTAGAATAGTTGGTACAGTGTATAAAGTTCCTTATTAAGGTTATTAAGAATGTTCATTTAATTAGAAGCCAAAAAAGCATTTAACAAATGTCAGCATTCATTCATTTTAAAAGTCTTGGAATGATCAGAAATTCAAGGCACACACCTAAACATAGCAAAAGCAATATATAGCAAACCAGTAGCCAACATCAAACTAATTGGAGAGAAACTTCAAGCAATTCCACTAAAATCAGGCACTAGACAAAGCTGCCCTCTCTCCCCCTGTCTATTCAATATAATACTTGAAGTTCTAGCTAGAGCAATTAGACAACAAAAGGCGGTCAAAGGAAATTGGAGAGGAAAAAATCAAAGTATCACTATTTGCAGATGATATGATTGTATAGTTAAGTGGCCCCAAAACCTCCACGAGTGAACTCCTACAACTGATAAATAACTTTAGCAAAGTGGCCAGATATAAAATTAATTCAAACAAATCAGCGGCCTTCCTGTACTCAAAGAATAAACAAGCTACGAAATAAATTAGGAAAATGATACCCTTCAGAGTAGTCACAAAAAACATAAAGAACCTTGGTGTGATTCTAACCAAACAAGTGAAAGATCTGTATGACAAGAACTTCCAGTCTCTGAAGAAAGAAATTGAAGAAGACCTCAGAACATGGAAAGATATCCTATGCTCATGGATTGGGAGGATTAATATAGTAAAAATGGCCATTTTGACAAAAGCAATCTACAGATTCAATGCAATCTCCATCAAAATTTCAACTCAATTTTTCAGTGTTTGAAAGAGCAATTCTCAAATTTAAATTTGTAATAACAAAAATCTCAGGATAATGAAGTGTAAAAAATTAATTAATTTAATTAAAAAAGTTACTTTTTTTGCCCAGCTGTATATACCCAAAGGATATCCATCCTTCTGTAAGGAAACTTGCTCAACTATATTTATATCTGATTTATTTGTAATAGGTAGAAACTGGAACTCAACCTAATAATGGATTAAAAAAACATGGTTTACATATAATTAATTGAATTTTACATAGCTGTCAAAATAAACAACACTGTTAAATAGGCAGGCAAATGGATGAAACTGGAGCCGGTCAGTCTGAGTTAGATAACACAGAAACATAAAAACACACAAGATGTGTACTCACTTATATGTCAATATTAGCAGTAATATAAAGAACAATCATTCTAGAATGCACAGATCCAGAGAGGATAAATAACAAAGAGGGCTTCATGGGGACATATAAATCTCCCTAGGAAGGGGAAATTGAATCAATAATGCTGGTGTGGATGGGAAGAGAAGGGATCTTGTGGTTCAGAAGATGGAGGGAAAAAGTACAGGGAGAGTCAACTGAAATTTAGAGGCATTTCTAGGGTAAGGTAAAAATGTAGTGCAATGAAAACACCCAAGATTCTACAAAGGTGACCATAATTAATCCTCCTAATAATTGCTGATAAGGAGCCTGAACAAAACATCTCCTTAACCAGACAAGACTTCCAGTGGAGGGATAGGGATAGCCACAAAACCTTTGACCTACAATTTGTCATACCTGCAAAATGTCACTTGAAATTTGACAAAGGAGCTAAAACAAACCAGTGGAAAAAAGAAATCAAAAGAGGCACACTTTTCCATTGCTGGTGGGATTGCAAGCTGGTACAAACACTCTGAAAAACAGTTTGGTGGGTCCTCAGATAATTGAGCATAGTACTACCTGAGGACCCAACTAAACCATTCCTGGGCATATAAGCAGAAGATGCTCCAACATGTAATAAGGACACACACTCTACTATGTTCATAGCAGACATTTTTATAATACATAGAAGCTAGAAGCAACACAGATGTCCCTCAACAGAGGAATGGACACAGAAAATGTGGTACTTTTACACAGTGAGGTACTACTACTCAGCCATTAAAAACAATGACTTCATGAAATTCACAGGCAAATGGATGGAACTTGAGAATATTATTCTGAGTGAGGTGACTCAGTAAACAAAGAACAAACATGATATGTACTCACTGATAAGTGGATATTAGCCAGAAAGTTCAGAATACCCAAGATTCAATTCAAAGACCATATGAAGGCTAAGAAGAAGGAAGACCAAAATGTGGATGCTCCAGTGCTTTTAGATGAGGACTGTGGGGAAGTTCTCTACCAAGTGAGGGATAACTATTGACCTTCATTTACATTTTTTCCATTTAAGGTGATCTATCTCATCAGAAATCCCAGAGATGTTCTAGTGTCTGGTTATTTTTTCTGGGCTAACACAAATCTTGTGAAGAATCTAGAGTCACTAGGAATTTATTTTGAACAATTCCTGAAAGGAAATGGTGAGTAACCTATGAAATATAGGAGATGGGGAAAACTCAGAGACATTTATTTCATTAAATAATTTATTTATTCATGTTATATCCCAATATCCAGCACCTCTGTCCTCTCAATGTCCCCTTCTCACAGCTCCTTTCTCCATTCCCCTCTCCTCTGAGAAGTGGTAGGTGCCCCCAGAGTATCTCCACACCATGACAAATCAATTCTCTTCAGGACTTTGTGCATTCTCTACCAATGAGGAAAGACAAGGCAGCCAAGTAGGGGAATGGGATCCACAGGCAGGAGACAGATTCAGGGATAGCCCCAGTTGAAGTTGTTGGAAGATCTGCTTGAATACCAAGCTGCACATATGCTTCATATGTGCAGGCATCATATGTCTAGCTCATGATAGCTTTTTGGTTGGTGGTTTAGTCTCTGAGAGTGCCCAAAGGTTCAAGTTAGATGACTCTGTTGGTCTTTCTATAGAGTTGTTATCCTCTTTGGGTTCATCAATGCTTTCCTCAACTCTTCCAGAAGACTCCCAGATCTCTATCTAATGTTTGGCTGTGGTATTCTACATCTATTTTAGTTATCTTTTTGGTGGTGCCTCTCAGAGTACAGTTTTTCTAGGCTCTTGTCTGCAAGCATATCAGACTATCAAAAATACTGTCAAGGATTATTTCTTGCCCATGGTGTGTATGTCATTTTTTGGCAGTCATTAATTGTCCATTCTCTCAGTCTCTTCACCATCTTTGTCCATGTACATCTTGTATGTAGGACACTTTTGGGGCCAAAGATTTTGTGGATGGGTTGCTGTCCTCATCCCTCCACTGGGAGTTCTACCTGGGTACAGGACGTGGCACTTCAGGCTCCATATCATCTACTGTTAAGAGTCTCAGATAGAGTGACCACCATAGAGTCTCTGGAGTTTCCCCAGTCCCATGTCTCAGAGACTTATTTTTTATGAGGACAAAGTGAGATATAACTTAGGTTGCCCTTGAACTCTCTATATACTTAGGGATGTACTTGAAGCATTGTTCCTTCTTCTGCTACCTCTTGAGCTCTAAGACTACAAACACCTACTGTGTACTCTACTTATTTGGTGCTGGGGCTCAAACCCACAAGTTCATGTGTGTTACATAAACGGCCCACATCTCTAGCCCTTTAGTATCTTCTGTAGGCTCCATTTTGTGTCTCTACATCCAACCAGTCTGTGGGCCCAAGGCTCATCACTATTTCAAACCTGATTGTGAAGTCTTTCTCTTCTCACACACCACCACAGAACAGGGCACAGCCACAGCTTGCCCCATGACATAGTATTTCACCACCATTAGTACTAACTAGTCTTTCCAGACCTAATGTCAATACTGACATCAATCATAATTTAAATAAGAAATGGTGCACCTAGGCTCCCATTTTTAAACACTTGTTTCCCAGTCAGTGGCACTTTTTCAGAATGTTTATAAGGCACAGCCTGTTTGGAGGATGTATTCCATTCAAGGTGGGCTTTGAGAAATAAAACTCTTAAGCCATTTCCAGCTTACTCCTTCTGTTTCCTGCTTGTAGTTTAGGAAAATGAAATCTGAGCTTTCCATTCCTGTAGTTCTGCCTGACAGAAACAAGCTCTCTTCTCTTTAAATTGCCTTTGTTCATTTTGTCTTATCACAGCAACAGAAAAATAACAAATTCTGTTTTCTTCTTATCATGCTTCTCATTTATGGATTTTCTTAGTCATTTTGTAATGGCTTCTTAAAATCTTATATATTAGCCTGACCATTTTATTCAAGTGCATCATTCTAAATATTGTAAATTCTAATATCTTATTCGTCTCAAAAATATTTTCAGAGATAGACAGGAGGATCCTTTATGCTTTTTATTATTTAAATTTTATGGAAATATATTGATTATATATAATAAAGAGTTTTATTAGTACTACAGGTATTTGATAACAATAATAGCCCACATATCTTTCTTGCCTTTTACCCATTCTTGCTGATACTATTTCTTTTCCCAAATAACTTTCCTTTCTACTTTCATATTCCTTTTCTTCATGTGTGTGTGTTTGATGCAGTGAGTTCCTACTGATTACTGGAGCAAAGACAAGGAGTCATTTGCTGGAACATGGGTACCTTACCAGTAGCCACTCTCCTGGAAAAAAAAATCACCCTCCACCAGCAACCACTAATATCCTCTAGCTGCAGCATGGAGGATACTCTAATGAGCCCTCACCTAGCTACTGTTAACTGCCTATAAATCTTCAAGAAATGAGTAGGGGTTTTAAGCACCTCCTTTCTCTTTGATAGAATATTACACACCCAGATTTCTTTTGAGATATTGAACAGTAATCAAAGCTACTATGAGTTCAAGAGTGCTATGGCCATGCCATTTCTAAGAGACAATATTCCACATCATTCTACCCTATATTTAGGGTCTTACATCATTCTCATACCTTCTTGCTTGATGTTTCCTAAGTCTATACTGCAGGCTATAGATTTCTCATGTATGTTGAGCACTGAAAGGACACTTATTCTCAGCACTTTGGCTAGTTTTGAATCTCTGAAATTACCACTGCCTATTATAAGAAGCATCTATTGATCAAGCTGACAGTAGAGATATATAAGCAAAAAAAAAAAAAAGTCCATGGCTATTTGGAAGACAATTTGATGTTCACATCATGTTTGTTTAGCAGAATAACAATGATGCCTTAAACTCTAGGATCTATTTCCTCCCCAAAATGGGCATTTAACCATAATTACTAGACTATCTGTGAGATCTTCTCAATACCAATCAAAAAAACTCTATTTGCCTCATAACACAATAGCCATTATTGACCAGTAAGCATATCTTGTAAGGCTGACTGAAGTATAGATCACAGTATCCACAGCTGAGTACTTGTTGAATACAATCTCCTAATAACATTGCTGCCTGACACTGTGAGGGCTATCCATCAGGAAGGCAGCTTGCCTTCTTTATGTTCCATGATGGCACATAAGGATGTCTGTAGTGATAGGGTCTTACCAACTACTTTTTCTGGGCAACTGACAACAGTGAAAATTGCCTGTACTATTTGGATCCTCAGGCATTTTCCAGGCAACAACTTCAAGGGAAGTTTCCCAATACTAACAATGAAATTATCTTTGTTTGTTTGTTTGTTTATGTTGTTGTTGTTTTTTGAGACAGGGTTTCTCAGTATAGCCCTGGCTGTCCTGGAACTCACTTTGTAGACCAGGCTGGCTTTGAACTCAGAAATCTGCCTGCCTCTTCCTCCCAAGTGCTGGGATTAAAGGCATGCACCACCACCGCCCAACTTGAAATTTTCATTTAACAACCTATGCCTTCTACAAGCAGTATTTTCTACTTAGGCAATGTGCATTGACTAATACATTAATGAGCTTTCAAACTAATATATTAATGAGTTTCTATAAGGTATTTTCATGTATTCTTGTTTTTATTAATTATATCATTCATCTTACCATGACATCTTTGTATATATCACCTCATTCTCATATTCATCCTCTCCACTTCCACATTATAAGTGTTCCTGAATGTTTCTTTCCTTAAGTTGCCTTTTTCTTGTTCTCCTTGTAATGTCTTCTTTTTAATTTTCTGTCCTTTATATGTACTTCAAATTAAACACAATAAGAATTTCTCTAGGATACTCATATGACAGAGACCAAATACTGTTTGTCTATCTGTGCCTGGGTTACCTTATTGAGTATATTTTCCAGTTCAATCTTTCCTAAGAAGCTCATAATTTTATTTTTATAGCTGAATAAAATTTCATTATGTACACACATCACAACTTCATTATTTGTTTTTCAGTTGATTGGCACACAGGCTGAAACTGTTTCCTAGCTATTCTGAGTAGATTTTAATGAGCACAGATGTTCAACTACCTGTTAGCAGTATATACCTAAGTATGTAGGAATATATACCTAACAACATAGTAGCATATACCTAAGGATGTAGTATTATATATCTAAGTACATAGTAGTGTGCACTTCAGTGTAGTAATATACTTTTAAGTATATAGTAGCAAACATCTAAGTATGTAGTAGTATACACCTAAGTACATAGTAATATACACATAGCTATATAGTAGTATACACCTTAGTAGTTTCAGTATATACTTAATATTGTAGTGCTAAGTCACATGGAAATTTGTTTTCAGATTTTTGAGTAAACTTCACAGTGATTTCAATGTGACTGTGTGAGTGTGCACACCCACTGGTGTTTCTCTTTTCCCACATTTTCTTTTTACATTTTAAAAGAAGTTATTATGAAAATTTAAAAAAAATTAAGTTTATTATAAGGAAACTTCAAATGATTAGATAAAATATAACAAATCTAACAATACTCAAATTCTATACATCTTTTAAAAAATATTTTTATTACATATTTTCCTCAATTATATTTCCAATGCTGTCCCAAAAGTCCCCCATACCCTCCCCCCCACTTCCCTACCCACCCATTCCCATTTTTTTGGTCCTGGCACTTCCCTGTACTGGGGCATATAAAGTGTGTGTGTCCAATGGGCCTCTCTTTCCAGTGATGGCCGACTAGGCCATCTTTTGATACATATGCAGCTAGAGTCCAGAGCTCCGGGGTACTGGTTAGTTCATAATGTTGTTCCACCTAAAGGGTTGCAGGTTCCTTTAGCTCCTTGGATACTTTCTCTAGCTCCTCCATTGGGAGCCCTGTGATCCATCCAATAGCTGACTGTGAGTATCCACTTCTGTGTTTGCTAGGCCCCGGCATAGTCTCCCATGAGACAGCTATACCTGGATCCTTTCAGCAAAATCTTGCTAGTGTATGCAATGGTGTCAGCGTTTGGAAGCTTATTATGGGGTGGATCCCTGGATATGGAATTCTCTGCATCTTAATGAATTTATATATAGTTAGAATTGGTATTCAAAAGAAACTGTGAAGCTTCACATTAAATTTACACTTTCAATATCACCTCAATTCACTCAATTATCCACCACCAAAACCAAAACTCCACGACAGACTTATTTCTCTGATTTTTTTCTCAATTTGTCATTTTTAGATAAAGTCTACTAATGTTTGTATGTTAATTTTATATCTGATCACTGTGATAAAAAATCTTTATCAGATCCAAGTGTTTCCTGATAAAAACTTTCAGAACTCTTATTGGTAGAATTATATCATCTAAAAGTAAAGGTACTTTGACATGCACATATTATATATATAAATTATAACTTTATAATTATATTTATGTTTATATTTATATTACATATCCCTCCCCATCTCTCTGTCTCTTTGTGTGTATTTGTGCATGTGTGTGTTTGTGTGCGTGTGTGTGTTGTGTGTGTGTGTGTGTGTGTGTGTGTGTGCATATGTGTGTAGTGAGGGAGTACATGTGTGACCATGTGGGCAGATGAAGACCAAAGGTTAACTTCCACTGTGTGGATTTAGATCATCAGGTAGCTGAAAAACCATTTCCTCTTGAGCCATTTCACTACTCTTTGAAGGGTTTGACTTGTTTCATGTGTTCCTGAATTTGGATAGAAAGTATTTTATTGAGAAGTTTTGCCTCTATGTTCAATCATGGATTTTGGTCTACACTTTTCTTTTTTGTTGAATATTTGTCTGATTTTATATCAAGGTAATGCCTTAGACAAATACTGTGGTTGTGTGCCTCTTTTTCTTTCTTTTATGGAATAGTTTCACAACCTTGGTGTTCTCTGAATTAATGTCTTGTAAAATTCAGCTGTGTGTTTTATTTAGAAATAATGTTAACTTTTGAAAACTCGTTGCTTATTATAAGTCTATTTTTTAACATTTATTTTGTTTACTTGTGGAAGTGTTTCCTTGCATATATGTGCTTTTTCTATAGGTGTCTGGTTTCTAGGTTTTAATAGGGCATTGTGAACTACCAGGTGTACTGGAAACTGAATCCTTGTCCTATAGAAGAACAGGGAATTTTTTTTTAACTGCTGAACCTTCTCTCCATCTGTACTTGCTTAATTGTTGTAAATGTAATATTAGTTTCATTTTGGTACTTTTATTTTCTTTTTCATTGATTTTATTTTTTTATTTTTTAACATATAGATGAAATAAATGTAATAAATCAAATACATAGACAAAAAATACAAGAATCATATGATCATCACAATTGAAGCAGTTAAAAAAAAAGAAAGAGTTTGATAAGATTCAATATGCATTCTTAATAAAAGCCCTAGAACAAGTAGGACTGTAGGAAACATATTCCAACATAATAAAGTTATGTATGACAAATTTATGGCCAATATCATCCTAAATGAATAAAACCATTAATAAGCCCCATTAAAATCACGAGTGGAAGAGGACTGGCAACTGTCCCTACTGCTCATCCATAATGTGACTGAAGCATTAGCTGGAGAAATAAGGCAAGAGTAGGGATACAAATGGGAAAATATTAAGTCAAATTATTTTCAATAGAAAATAATATTATCTTATAACCAACATTCCCAAAATTTGATTAGAAAATTGTACAAATTATAAATAATTTCAGCACAGTTTTATGATACATAAATGACTTAAAAAACTTACCTGTATTAATACATATGAGTAACAATCAGGCTGAGATAGAGATCATGACAAGCTCCTTTTCCTAGTTTCTCAAATAAAATATTTAGAACATGCATAACAAAAGATGTAAAAAAAATCTACAATGAAAACTTTAAATTAGTAAAGAAAGACATTAAAGAAATAAACTAGAATTTGAAGACCTCCCAAGCATATACCTTAGTAGAATTAATATTGTGAAAAAGACCTTCCTATCAAAAGAATTTACTGATTCAATGAAATCACAATCAACATCCTCACCTCATTCTTCACATAAATAAGAAGAAAATACTCAATTTGATATGGAACAACAAAAGACCCAGAATAGCCAATTAGTCCTAGGTAAGTGATTGGTTCTATGCATTCTGCTCATTTTAAGTGCCAAGTGCATCTGTCTATGACCTGGACTTTAATACATCTGATTCTATTGAGTGGATTTTGTTGGATATTAGAATGGCTACTCCAGTTGCTTCTTGGGACTATTACTTGGAAAATTGTTTTCCAAACTTTTACTCTGAGGTAGTGTCTCTCTATTTCACTGAAGTATGTTTCCTTTATGCAGCAAAATACTGGGTGCTGTTTACATATCCAGTCTGTTAGTCTGTCTTATTATTAGGGAGTTGAGTCCACTGATGTTAAGAGGTATTAAAGAAAATTGATAGTTACTCCCTGTTATATTTGTTGTTAGAGGTAGAATTATGTTTCTGTGGTTATCTTCTTTTGGGTTTGTTAAAAGACTAATTTTTTGCCTTTTCTACAGTGTAGCTTCACTCCTTTTGTTGGTGTTTTCCATGTATTATCCTTTGTAGGGCTGGATTTGTGGAAATATGTTTTGTAAATTTGGTATTGTCATTGAATATCTTGTTTTCTCCATCTATGGTAATTGAGAGTTTTGCTGGGTATAGTAGTCTGGGCTGGCATTTGTCTTCTCTTAGGGTCTGTATGGCATCTGCCCAGCATCTTCTAGTTTTCATATTCTCTGGTGAGAAGTCTGGTGTAATTCTGATAGGTCTGCCTTTTTATGTTACTTGACCTTTTTCCTTTACTGTGTTTAATATTCTTTATTGTTTAATATATTTTGTGTTTTGATTATTATGTGACAGGAGGAATTTCTTTTCTGGTACAGTCGTTTTGGAGTTCTGTAAGCTTCTTGTATGTTTATAGGCATCTCTTTCTTTAGGTTGGGGAAGTTTTCTTCTATAATTTTGTTGAAGATATTCACTGGCCGTATAATTTGGAATTTTTCACTCTCTTCTATACTTATTATCCTTAGGTTTGGTCTTCACATTGTTTCATGGTTTTCCTGGATGTTTTGGATTAGGAGCTTTTTGCCTTTTGGATTTTTTTGACTTTTGTTTCAATGTTTTCTATGGTATCTTATGCACCTGAGATTCTCACTTCTATCTCTTTTATTTTTGTGGTGATGCTTGCATCTATGACTCCTGGTCTCTTTCCTAGGTTTTCTAACTCCAGGGTTGTCCCCCTTTATGATTTCTTTATTGTTTCTAGTTCCATTTTTAGATCTTGGATGGTCAAGTTCATTTCCTTTGCCAGTTTGATTGTGTTTTCTGCTAATTCTTTAAGTGTTTTTTGTGTTTTCTCTTTAAGGGCTTCTAGCTGTTTACCTGTGTTCTCCTGTGTTTCTTTAAGGGATTTATTTATGTCCTTGTTAAAGTCTTCTATCATCAATGTGAGAAGTGATTTTATATCTGAGTCTTGCTTTTCTGGTGTGGTGGTGTATCCAGGACTTGCTATGTTGGGAGAATTGGGTTTTGATGATGCCAAGTAACTTTGATTTCTGTTGCTTATGTTCTTATGCTTGCCTCCCACCATCTGGTTCTTGTCAGTTCTACATGTCCCCTCTAAATCTGAATGGAGCCTGTCCTTTCTGTGATCCTGGTTGTGTCAGAACTCCTCAGAGTCCAGCTCTCTCTGGGATCCTGTGATTCTGGGATCCAGTGATCTTGAGATCCTGGGTGTGTCAGAGCTCCTGGGAGTGAAACTGCTTCTGGGACACTGAGCTGCTGGTGTGACCAAGCCCTGGGATCCTGGGATCCTGGGTGTTTTAGAGAACCTAAGAATGGAGCGTCATCTGGGTGTTGTAGAACTGGCTGCAGAGTTCAGGACAAGGTCTGTTCAGGGCAAAGTCTCAGGTTTTTGCTTCCCTGTATCCTGCTGGTCCCAGGTACTCCCAGTATTGCTGGGACAAATGTGTTCTCCTCACCTGATACTATGATCCTGGGTGTGTTAGAGCACCTGGGAGTGGAGCTTCTTCTGGGTGTTGTGGGACTAGCTGCAGAGTTCGGACCCAAGGTCCGAACAAACTCATTCATATCTTTTAGGTTTTGAGTTTAGTGGCATGTTTTTTTAAAGTAAACTCTAAAAATTTTATATTTCAATTGTGCCTGACATAATGACTCTCCTTTCACGTCTTACTGTATTTGTTTTGACATTTGCTATTTCTTTAGGTAAGTTTAGATAAGATTTGATCATTATAGTTAATAGTTGGAAGGAAATAACTCTGTTTCATCTACTCTATATTGGTTTTCATATTGTGATGATTTTATTTTCCCGAATATCAACAGTGATGTCACGGATCTCTTTCTACCTATTAAGTTTGGTGTTTGCTTTGTTCTTTCCCCAATCTCCAAGGTGAACCATTAACTACTGTATTAGCAATCTCTTTGGTTTCTTAATAGAGGTACTTTGAGCTTAAATATTTCTCTTAGAACTTTTTTCATTTTATTTCACAAGTTAAATGTTTTGTTTTCATCTTCATTTGATTGTAGGAGTCTTTTTGTTTCTTAACTTCTTCAAGGTCTCATGTATCATTTAGTTATGAGGTGTTAAATCTCCATGAGTTTGTTTGTATTCTGGAATTTCTCTTTTCATTTATTTGTAGTCATTTCATTCTTGTAAAGTAGAATATAAGAAATTGTTTTAACTTAGTTAAGACTTTTTTGTGCCCTAATATATATCTACTTAAGTGATAGTTCAACGAGATGCTGAGAACAATGTATATTCTGCAGTGTTTATATTTAGTGTTCCATAGATATCTGTTAGCCTGTTATTTTCTGGGACATCATTTAATTCTGCTTAGTTTTTAGTGAGATCATGTGTCAGCTGTTCAGAGTGACACTACTGTTCATTATTTTATATCTTGTAGCATTTTCTGTGTGCAACTGGGTGGACCTGTGATTAGAATTGCACTGTCCTCTCCATGTTTTATTCTTTTAATCAATACAAAGTGAAGTTTATCATTTCTCACCAGATTTTGGTTCAAGTCTGTTTGGTTAAATTATATCAGCAACATTTGCTTGATTTCTAGTTCCACTTTCTGAAACACTTTGCTTGATCATGTCATTATAAGATCCCATCTATATTTTATGAAGGCGTACAACAAATATATACTTCCCACTTTTTGATACAATGTATTAGCCTGTATCTTTTGATTAAAGTATAGACATTAGGATACAGTTATCATTGAAAGGAATCTACTATTTCTTGTCATTTTGATGATTTTGCCATGGTACACAAGCTGTTCTTTTGTTCTTGTTTAACTAATGGTCTAGTTTGGAATGGTTTCTCTGATAAAATACTCTTACCAGAAGCACCTTAGGAGCAGAAAATGTTTATCTGACTTACACTTTCAGGTGAAAAATCTACTCTACCTACAGGAGAAGTCAGGGCAGTGTCTTAAGATGGAACTGAAGTGAAAACAGTATATAAATCAGCTTACTAATTTACTCAGAGTCATCCTCTGTTAGTTTTCTCATACAGACAAGGTCCACATGTTTAATCTGTGGGCCTTACTACCTCAATATTCAATAAAGAAAATCACTCAAATACATAGTCATAGGCAAATCTGATGGGGGCAATCTCTTAACTGAGACTCTAAGGTGACACTGGGATGTATCAAATTGTCTGCTGAAACTAACTTCTGCTGTTGTGGTTTTACAGATACAATTGTTTTTCTTAAGTCTATTTTGTAGAACAGACATGATGGCCATTAATTAATTTTGCATGCTTTTCAACATACAATTTTTTTCCTTCAGTTATGACATGTAGCACTGCTAGGTATAGTACTCTGACCTGTCAGTGGTTGTCTTTTTAGAACTTGCAATACAGATTTATAGCCTTCCTGCCTTTACAATTCTAGTTGATGAACCTGTTTTTCTGAAAGATCTTCCTTTGTATTTGTCTTAGTGATCCTCTCTTACTGATTTCAATTTACTTTCTTTGTTTACACAGGCATGAGCAGGGAGAGAATAAAAATGTAGGCCTTAGCTTTTTTTCCTTCACCTAGATTTTTCCTCCATTATACTCGTCAGTATCACCCTGAGTAAAAATTGTGCTGCCCACAATGCACATCATCCATCTACATCATCAATTAACAGTCATGAAAATGTTTTAAAGACATATGCACAGGCCAGTGTTACCTACATGATTCCTCATTAAGACTGTCAAACAGGGTATTTATAGATTGTGTCCAGCTGCCTTCTTTTTTTCCTTTAAAGATATATTCTTTATTATTATCTGGGGTTTATATGTGCATAGTGTCTATTTGGATACAAACATGTCACAGAACATCAGTGAGAACCTGAGGGCAAATTTGTGGAGTCAATCATTTCCTTCTGATTTACGCAAGGTATAGAGACATATTTGATCATGGGGCTTATATGATAAGCACTTTTCTACATTGAACCATAAAAAATCCCACCATTCTCTTTTGAAAACCTATTTCATTTACAATTTTGTATTTGTACTAATTTCTAATTTTCATTATTCAATAAAGTTGCGATTATATCTTCCTCATGTACATGATACCATTAGAGGCTGGGGAGATGGATCAATGGTCTATAGCAGTTGCTTTTTTTTTTTTTTTTTTAAGGAGTGTATTCTGTTTCCCAGGTCTCACATCCTAAGTGGGTCATGACTTTCTATAATTCCAGCTTCAGAGCAACGGACACCCTCTTCTTTCCTATGCAGCTGTAGCCACACATACAAGCAATTTCACATAACAACACATAAGCATATCCAAAAACTTAAATTAAATCTTTATAAATGATTTCATTAACGTCATCTTCCTAGGGCTTTCCATATTCTCTGAATTTCCATGTATATAATTGTAAAATGAAGCATTCCTTTCATTGATCTTCCTCCTAACTGTTAAAAGACTAATGTTCTTTGAGTTCTCTTAGCATCTCTTTGATCTATCTTTGTTTGAAATGTTTTTAAATATATCTTCTAACTCTTTGATAATTCCATACATTGTATTATTATCACATTCATTCCCTTCCCTGACTCCTCCCACATACTCCTCTTATTCCATAACCATCCAACTTTGTATACTCATTTTTTAAGGAATTATTTTTATTTTATATCAAGGTGACTGCATATATGTATGTGAACCACAATGCATGTATTACCCACAGTGGCCAGGAATACATCAGATTCTCTGGAAATAAAGTTACAGAAGATAGTGAGTCATCATGTTGGATACACTCCCCACTCCATCTCTCCAGCCCCATCACTGGGTTTTAAAACCACCCATTCCAATTAATGTTGCCTATACATTTTCGGGTGTATGTACTGTGGAGTTAAATAAAGAGTGGTGCTATACCAAAAGTGTGTGGAAGTCTTTTTCATCTGGCAGTCATCAACTGCACATAGATCTTCAATGAGGAGAAGGGACTCAGAATACCCTCTCCCATCCATCCTGGTATATTAACAGACTTTATGTTATGCAGTTATTCTCAAGGCAACCGTTGATGATATAAGCACATTTGCATAATAGTCAATTCATGTTCAGAGTAAAATATTCACAAAAGACAATTTCAAGCACTGTACTCCATTTTCTACCTCTTACTTTCTACTTCCTGTTACATGATATTTCCTGTGCCTTAGGTAGGGAATGATAGAAATCACATCAATGACAGCACTCACATTTGTGCTGAACATTTGTATCACTTATGAGAATCTGCATTAAATAAATCCTACTGGAAAATATAATCTCTAACAAAGGTAAAGAACAGCATAAATCCATCAGTATAAGTACAAATATTTAGACGGTAGTTTGTCAATATGACCATTTAGTAAAATGACATTAAAAACACTAGTTTGAAACTATGACATCATCAGCCATGGATTCATGACCAGGATTATAGTACTAGGCATGAATTTCATCCTGAGGATCAAGACTCAAATCCAATCAGACATCATTTAAGTAACCCCATAACCATTGTGTCATTATTGCACTAATAGACACATCTGGCATGGTACATTGTATTGTACTGTAGCATGTGAGATCAATGCAGAATAAGAACATTATGTGCAAAATCAGGGACTGAAAATTGAAAACTAAGAAATGAAAAGGATATCTCTATAGGGAATTGCAGATCTGCCTCCAATTCATATGCTAAGGAGATTCTAAAACCTCACAAACATTCTCTCTCTCTCTCTCTATCTCTCTCTCTCTCTCTCTCCCTCTCCCTCTCCCTCTCCCTCTCCCTCTCCCTCTCTCTCTCACACACACACACATACACAGAGTGAGAGAGAGAGAAAGAGAGAAATGTTCCATATTCCCCTTACTCACTTTATTGGTGTGATGATTAATGATGTTATAAAGTTTTGATTCATACTACCATTAGTTTTTAGCCAATAGATTGCTGTACTGATGGGAATCTTTCTAGCACTATACAAAATACCATTCTTCCACCTCTGTCATCAAATCTTTCTGTCTTTCTAGTACACCTCACCAGGAGGCATTTATTTACAGAATCCCCTCTGGATTTCTGTATTGGTATATTAGATTTCCCCCAGCACACACCTCTGTCCTTGCACCTTGGCAGTAGGATATCTCCTCATGGCATCAGTGGTAAGTCTCTGAGTTAATGAGTTTGTTAATGAACTTGATTTTATCAACTCTACTTGCGTATTTGCCTCAAATATCATGTTTAATACTATAAACACAGACTAATTAGATTTTTCTCAGTGAAGCTTTCTGCTGCTGCTTTCAGAAAATGGAGAAAGTCAAGCAGACCCTGTGTTACTGCTTTGTAATTGACACTCTACTTCTCCCTGCACACAGTTAGATATGGATCATGGTTTGAACACATCCATGGCTGGCTGTCCATGAGAGAAAGGAACAACTTCTTGGTGCTGTACTATGAAGACATGAAAAAGGTGAGCATTCGTCTCACAGTCACCACTCAGTTAGGAACTAGAGCCTAGTAATGAGGAAGGTTACTGAGAACTATGATTTTTGTTTCTTTGGTTTTTTTTTTTTTTGACTCTTTAAATCTTACCTTCTTTTCATTAATTAAAAGAACTTTTAAATGTGAATGTATTTTGATCATATTAACCCTCTCCTCAAGGTCTTCCAGACCCTCTATGCATCCTTAACCACCCAAATTTAAAAGTTTTCTGCCAAAGAAAATCTAATCCAACAACAAGCCCTCAAATCAAGAAAAGAAAATTGAATGCAATATAAAATAATGTGCTGGATAGTTGTGTGTCAACACGTCACAAGCTACAATCACCTGATAGGAGGGAACTTTAGTTACGAAAATGCCTCTACAAGATCAGGCTGTAGGCCAACCTGAAAGGCACTTTCTTAATCATTAAATAAAGGGGGAGGGCCCAGCCCCTTGTGGGATCTGCCTTCCTTGGGTTCTTTAAGAAAACAGGCTGTATTATTTATAATAGCCAGAAGCTGGAAAGAACCCAGATGCCCCTCAACAGAGGAATGGATACAGAAAATGTGGTACATCTACACAATGGAGTACTACTCAGCTATTAAAAAGAATGAATTTATGAAATTCCTAGCCAAATGGATGGACCTGGAGGGCATCATCCTGAGTGAGGTAACACATTCACAAAGAAACTCACACAATATGTACTCACTGATAAGTGGATATTAGCCCCAAACCTAGGATACCCAAGATATAAGATATAATTTGCTAAACACATGAAACTCAAGAAGAATGAAGACTGAAGTGTGGACACTATGCCCCTCCTTAGATTTGGGAACAAAACACCCATGGAAGGAGTTACAGAGACAAAGTTTGGAGCTGAGATGAAAGGATGGACCATGTAGAGACTGCCATATCCAGGGATCCACCCCATAATCAGCATCCAAACGCTGACACCATTGCATACACTAGCAAGATTTTATTGAAAGGACCCAGATGTAGCTGTCTCTTGTGAGACTATGCCGGGGCCTAGCAAACACAGAAGTGGATGCTCACAGTCAGCTAATGGATGGATCATAGGACTCCCAATGGAGGAGCTAGAGAAAGTAGCCAAGGAGCTAAAGGGATCTGCAACCCTATAGGTGGAACAACATTATGAACTAACCAGTATCCCGGAGCTCTTGACTCTAGCTGCATATATATCAAAAGATGGCCTAGTCGGCCATCACTGGAAAGAGAGGCCCATTGGACTTGCAAACTTTATATGCCCCAGTACAGGGGAACACCAGGGCCAAAAAGGGGGAGTGGGTGGGAAGGGGAGTGGGGGCGGGTGGATATGGGGGACTTTTGGTATAGCATTGGAAATGTAAATGAGCTAAATACCTAATAAAAAATGGAAAAAAAAAGAAAACAGGCTGTATATACCAAGGTAAACCAGCCAACAAGCAGCATGCCTCTATTTCCTCAGCATCAGTACCAACCACCAGCTTCCTGTGCTTTTTAACTTCTTTTCCTGACTTCCTCCAATGATGAACCATGCTGTGTATGTGTAAGTCAAATAATGTGTGGTGATGAAAAAACTATCACATCAATGATAGACAAGTCAAACCAACAAAAGTAAAACAGTCTGATTGAAAGCACTAGGATCAGAAACCCACTCATTCATTCAGGAATCTCAAGAAAACACTAAACTGGAGGCAAAGATATAGACACAGAGTATGTGTGAAAGAACGTCCCTAGCTCTGTTCATGCTGCTTCAGTCGTAGAGGGTTCATATCTTTTGGTGTGTTCCATTTTCTCTTTCTCATCCAGTCTTTCAGCCTCTTCTTCTGCAGGGTTCCCTTAGTCTGGAAAGAGGGATTTGATGGAGACATCCATTTAGGGCATTTTATTCTCTATAATATATGGCAGTAAATTTCTTTTTTTTTAAACTTATTTAATACTAGTGATGCTTTTTTTTTCTTTTTCCAATTTTTATTAGGTATTTTCTTCATTTACATTTCAAATGCTATCCTGACAGTCCCCTATACCCTCCACCCCTCCTGCTCTGCTACTCACCCACTCCCACTTCTTGGCCCTGGTGTTTCCCTATACTGGGGCATATAAAGTTTGCAAGAGCAAGAGGCCTCTCTTCCCAATGATGGCAGACTAGGCCATCTTCTGCTACGTAGACAGCTAGAGACATGAGCTCTGGGGACACTGGTTAGTTCTTTTGTACTTCCACCTATAGGGTTGCAGACCCTTTCAGCTCCTTGGGTACATTCTCTAGCTCCTCCATTGGGTGCCCTGTGTTCCATCCAATACCTGACTGTGAGCATCCACTTCTGTGTTTGCCAGGCACTGGCATAGACACATGAGAGACAGCTATATCACAGTCCTTTCAGCAAAATCTTGCTGGCGTATGCAATAGTGTTTACGTTTGGTGGCTGATTATGGAATGGATCCCCAGGTGGAACAGTCTCTGGATGGTCCATTCTTTCATCTCATGTCCAAACTTTGTCTCTGTAACTCCTTCCATTGGTGTTTTGTTCCAAATTCTAAGAAGGGGAGAAGTATCCACACTTTGGTCTTCGTTATTATTGAGTTTCATGATTTTTGCAAATTGTATCTTGGTTATTCTAAGTTTCTGGGCTAATATCCACTTCTCAGTGAGAGCATATCATGTGAGTTCATTTGGAATTTGGTTACCTCACTCAGGATGATACCCTACAGGTACATCCATTTGTCTAGGAATTTCAAAAATTCATTGTTTTTAATAGATGGTTAGTACTCCATTGTGTAAATGTACCACATTTTCTGTATCCATTCCTCTGTTGAGGGACATCTGGGTTCTTTACAGCTCTGGGCTATTATAAATAAGGCTTCTGTGAACATAGTGGAGCATGTGTCCTTATTACCAGTTGGAACATCTTCTGGTATATGCCCAGGAGTGGTATTGCTGGATCCTCCAGTAGTACTATGTCCAATTTTCTGAGGAACCTCCAGACTGATTTCCAAAGTGGTTGTACAAGCTTGCAATCCCACCAACAGTGGAGGAGTGCTCATCTTTCTCCACATCCTCATCAGCATCAACTGTCACATTAATTTTTGATTTAGCCATTCTGACAGTGTGAGGTGGAATCTCAGGTTTGTTTTGATTTGCATTTCCCTAATTATTAAGGATGTTTAACATTTTTTCATGTGCTTCTCAGCCATCCAATATTCCTCAGTTGAGGATTGTTTGTTTAGCTCCGTGCCCCATTTTAAATGGGGTTATTTGATTTTCTGGAGTCCATCTTCTTGATTTTTTTATATATACTTGATATTAGTTCCCTATCTGATTTAGGATTGGTAAATATCCTTTCCCAATCTGGTGGCAGCTTTTTTTTGTCTTATTGACAGTGTCTTTTGCCTTACAGAAGCTTTGCAATTTTATGAGGTCCCATTTGTCAATTCTTGATCTTACAGAACAAGACCTTGTGGTTCTATTCAGGAATTTTCCCCCTGTGCCCATATCTTAGAGGCTTTTCCACACTTTTGCCTCTGTAAGTTTCAGTGTCTCTAGTTTTAAGTGGAGTTCCTTGATCTACTGACCTAAGTACAAGGAGATAAGAATGGATCAATTAGCATTCTTCTACATGATAACCGCCAGTTAAGTCAGCAACATTTGTGGAAAATGCTGTCTTTTTCCACTGGATGGTTTTAGTTCCCTTGTCAAAAATCAAGTGTGTGGGTTTATTTCTGGGTTTTCGATTCTATTCCATTGGTCTACCTATCTGTTGCTATACCAGTGTCATCCAGTTTTTACCACAATTGCTCTGTAGTACAGCTTTAAGTCAGGCATGGTGATTCCACCAGAGATTCTTTTAACATTGAGAAGAGTTTTTGCTACCCTAGGTTTTTTGTTATTCCAGATGAATTTGCAAATTGCCCTTTTTAATTTGTTGAAGAATTGAGTTGGAATTTTGATGGGGATTGAATTGAATCTGTAGATTGCTTTTGGCAAGATAGCCTTTTTCCTGTATTAATCCTGCCAATCCATGAGCATGGGAGATCTTTCCATCTTTTGAGATCTTCTTTGATTTCTTTCTTCAGAGACTTGAAGTTCTTATCATACAGATCTTTCACTTAATTAGTTAGAGTCACAGCAAGTTATTTTATATCATTTGTGACTATTGTGAAGGGTGTTGTCTCCCTAACTTTTTCTCAGCCTGTTTATCGACTGTAAATTTCTATATTTGTCCACATCTGCTGCAAGAGGAAGGATCTCTGATGATATACAGTCAAGGCACTGTTCTATGGATATAGCCGAATACTATTAGGAACCACTTTATCCCCCTTTTTTTCTTTTTCCTTTTAAAGAGGATTATTTGGTTTTACCGTAGGTCTCTGGGTAATCTAGTCTAAGATCCTTTGTCACCTAAGCAATTTCATATATGGATTCCATCTCATGCAATGGGACTTAAGTCAAATCAGTTATTGCTTATTCCCAAAAGACTTTAATCATGACTGACCTTACATATCTCATGCAGTACTGCACTATAGATAGAAAGATTTGTATGTAGCATGGTGTTAATAATTCTCTTTGTGGAGCATGAAGAGTGCCTTATTGTACTAAAGTAACTAGAATGTAAGAGTGGTGGTTCTTTGTAGGGATCAGATTGACATCTTTACATTCAGTAATTTGTATAGGTGTTATCTTTAGCAATGGGAGCTTGCTGTCTGTTTGTAGAGAGTAACTTTTACTCTTAGCTTAGTCTGGGGTTTTTGGGAGGGATTCTCATGTGGACTACTCAATTAAATGTAAACCAATCCTAGTACTAGACTTTTCTATTCTTTCTTCCTTTGTGACAGAAGATTGCCATTATTTGGGAGTTGCACTTTGATCACCTTGATATATGCATAGATTTTAGGAAGTTTACACTGTACTAGGTTTCAATACTACGTTTCACATACTTCTTATTTTTACCTGTCTTTCCCTGTACTCCCTTCCACAACCTTGTCTTCCTTTGCTTGTCCCACTTGAACCCCCCCCCCCCCCATCCTAGCCATTGCACATCCTTTCATATTTTGCGCTGTACATGTAATGTTTTGATTATTATGTGCTCAGGGGACTTTCTTTTCTGGTCCAATCTACTTGGTGTTCTGCATGATTCATGAACTTCGATAGCCATCTCATTCTTCAGGTTAGTAGTTTTTCTGTTATTTTCTTGAAAATATTTTCTATGCCTTTGATATGGTTTTCCTTTCCTTCTTCTATTCCTATTATTCGTAGATCTGGACTTTTCATTGTAGTAAACCATATTTTCTGGATATTATGTGCCAGAAATTTTTATATTTAATAATTTCTTTAATGTATTTATTTCTTCTATCATGTCTTCAATAACTAAAGGTCTCTATTCTACCTATTGTACTTGTTTGTGAAGCTTGACTGTGAGATACCTGTTTGAGTTCCTAAAATTTTGGTTTTAAGATTTCTTTCAATTTGAATTTTCTGAATTGTTTCTATTTCTACTCTGGTGTAAAACAGTTTAATTCATTTCTTTCCACTTTTTGTTTGTGGTTTCATAGATTGCTTTAAGGGATATATTCATTTCCTTTGAAAAGACTGCTATCATATTCATACAAGCTGTTTTAAGTATTTTTCCTTGTGCCTCAGCTATGGTGAAATATTCAGGACTTGACATGTCATGATTGCTGGACTCTTATGGAGATGTATTGTCTTGGTTGTTATCAATTGAGTTCTTACATTGGCATTTAGGCATCTTAGATTAGGAAGACAATAATTCTAGGTGCTGATATCTGGTCTTGTGTTTATTGGATGGGAGCTTTGTTCTCTCACTTCTGGTTAGTAGGGGAATGAAGTGGCTCTATATTGTCTGTAGGAATTACATTGGGGTGCCAGATAAGGTGTGTTTATGGTTTGAAGGATCTGAGATTTAGGAGTGGAGATGGGCTGGACACAACAGAAGGACTTCACAAGAGGAAGCAAAGCAGGGTGTTCACCAGGACCTGCTTAGTCAATCTGCAGGGAATGGGGCCAGATAGTGAGAAGAGGCCACAGCAGAAGGATGGATAAAGAGGTGGGGATGAGACTCAGGGATTGGATTTGAAGAATGGAGGGAGAGTTGAAGATCTGAAGGTGTAACCTAATTGTTTTATCTGTCATAATGTTCTGCAGCTTCCTTGGGAGTGCATTCTGGAGTTGGGTCTTGGGGCAAAGCAATTCACCCCCCCCCCCAAAGTTTGGTGTTCTGCTTCAGAGATAAGTATGAGACTGGGTGATTGGACTTTTAGACACGTGGGTAAAAGTGAAGATCTATCTGCTAATAGTCTACCAGGTTCCCAACCAGAGTAGTATTTGAGTTACCAGGAAGTGTTGAATTTGGGGACTGGGTAAAGCAATGAGTGGAGAGATCAACCTAAGGAGGGCATGATCTTTGTCCCCACTAGAGAAGGGAAGTGCTGGCACAGGTTTTCTGCTGGAGAGTGAAAAATGAGACTTGGGCATGGAATGTAGAAAAGCAGAGGGAAAGGGGAAGTACTCCTGTCATCCTACCTGCTTCTTCCATCCTGAAGGGATGGAGAAAAATAATTATTAATAAAATATTAAAGTACAACCAAACAAAAAATGAAGATGAAATTATTCAAAAATAATTTGACCTCAATGTTAACTCTCAGGAAGCATAAAGTTTAAATGTTAGAAAACAAAACTTTCATTGCTCTATTTTTCTCAAATACAGAATCTAGCACTTAATCATCATGAAATTCAGTTTTCACTAGAAAGGATCCCTAACTAGCTGTGTAATGCACACAGTGCACATTCCCATAAGTCTCCTTTCTGACTATTCAGCACATTCTTTTCAGTTATTGTCATGATGGTTTACATTCATAAGGAATACTAAGTGGGAATGTGATAAATATTAAAAGAAAGTTTTAAATCAAAAAAAGCTCATGGGCACAAGTTGAGGCCTAGTATTCAGTGCCCAATGTTTGGTGTTCTAAGATTTTGCCTTGTAATGGCTGTCTCCTAGGATTAAACTATTTGTGTTAGTATACAGATATCATTGCAACAGTTAGAGAACTGAGACAGAAAAATTTTGAATGCGATGCCCACCTGAAATGCTTACTCAAAACAAAATCTTTCAGAAATACTCTCAAGTAATAAATATTGAGAACATTTCTATGAAACTGTTGTAAAATCTATATTGCTCTCAGTTAGCCTAAGCAAACAGTATTATCTGGCACAAACATTAATCTCTGCTTAGGACTTTGTGAAAGTGTCTTCATTTGCCCTGATCATTGTCTAGCAGCATTTCTATAAGTTTCTTTAAATGTCCCAGTCCAGGTTAGGTATGGTTGTACATACTTTCAATGCCAGCACTTGGAAGGAAAAAGCCAGATAGATGGATTTCAGGTCTCTGTGAGCTTGAGGTACAGTGGTCTCCATAACACCTTCTATTGCACAAGACAAAAACTCAATATTGAGGCCCTATTTTAAGAAAAAAAAAATCTCTGCCAGGCAGTGGTGGCATATGTCTTTAATCCCTGAACTTGGGAGGTAGAGGAAGGCAGATCTCTGAGTTTGAAGTCAGTGTGGTCTACAAAATGAGTTCCAGGACAGCCAAGACTGCAGAGATAAACCTTGTCCATAAAAAAATCAATCAATCAACCAACCAAACAAACAAACAAACAAAAACAAGAAGAAAAAAAACTCGGCAGACCTCCGGCCATGGTGTAGGCTGATATGTGTCTCCCTTGAGCTGACTCTGCAGGGCATGATGACTTTGACAAGTAAGGCAGTTGAATTGCAGCTCCAGGTGAAGCACAGTGCAGAGGAGCAGCAAGAGTTCATGAGGGACTTATGGCACTGGGAGGAGGACATGAAGCAGAAGGAGCTGGAGCTGAGAAGACAAGGTGGCATTCCTGAGAATCTACCTCCTATTGGAAATGGGAATTTTAGAAAAAAGAAGAAAAGTAAAGCTAAAGATTCTTTAAAAACAAACAAACAAAAAAAAAAACAACAAAAAACAGAGAACAAAATACAGACACACACATGCACACATACATGCACACACACACACACACACAAAGAATAAAATCCTTCGATTATGATGCCTGGGCAAAACTTGATATGGATTTTTGATGAGCTTAACAAAGAAGATAGCACCACACCATTCCATGTATCTGTGTCCTAGGAGTCAGAATCAGAAGAAGACAGCATTTGTGTGGATTCCCGAAGCTCTTGCTCTAAAAGAAAAAGATAATAGGTACTTCAAGCAAGGAAAATACTACGAAGCCATTGAATGCTCCACGAAAGGCGTGGATATCTATCCCTATAATCCCATGTTGACAACAAACAGGGCATCCACTTACTTAAGACTGAAAAAATTTGCTATTGCTGAGTCTGACTGTAATTTGGCCATTGCATTAAACAGGAGTCACACCAAGGCTTACAGCAGACAAAGTGCTGCTCGGTTTTGCTCAGCAAAAATTGGAAGATACCAGAAAAGATTATGAGAAAGTGTTAGAACTGGAACCAGACAACTTTGGAGCAACAAATGAACTTAGGAAAACTGACCAGGTTTTAACATCCAAAGAGAACTCATGTCCCAAAGAAGCTGCTGCCATGATTAAGCCAGGTGCAGCCGAGGAAAACCCACTGAAGATCAACGGGGCAGGCAGAAGGCCATTGCAGACAAAGACCTGGGCAATGGATTTTTCAAACAGAGGAAATATGAGCAAGCAACTGAACTCTACAACCCGAGGGATAGCAGCAGACAGCACCAACACCCTATTTCCATCTAACAGAGTGATGGCCATCTCAAGATTCAGAAATATGAATCTGAAAGAGACTGCACACAAGCTATCTTACTATATGGTTCACATTCAAAAGTGTTTGCCAGAAGTGGAACCGCAAGGACATTTTTGGTAAAGATGAATGTGGCCAAGCAAGATTTTGAAACTGTTTTACTTTAGAACCAGGAAATTAACAAGCAGTGACTGAGCTTTCCAGAAGTTAAAAGGAATTAATTGAGAAAGGACATTGGAGTGATGTCTTTCTTGGCTACACACTGAGACACAGTGTGGTGAAACCTGTAGATAATCCTCATTTTAGGTTACCTAAAGCACTCAAGAAGGTTTTTATTGAAGAAACTGGCAATTTGAAAGACACTGTTAGTCCAGCATGGTGGCGCACGCCTTTAATCCCAGCACTCGGGAGGCAGAGGCAGGCAGATTTCTGAGTTCGAGGCCAGCCTGGTCTACAAAGTGAGTTTCAGGATAGCCCTGGCTATACAGAGAAACCCTGTCTCGAAGGTGGACCTGAAGCAAGGTGTGTGTCAGACTGTGAATGAGAAGTCCTCTTTGAGGCTAGAGCAGCTGACAGGTCAGTTGTCCAATGCAGTTCTGCCTCCAGTTTCTGCAAACTACTTCCAGCTCGAGTTTGATTTCAGACAGTTGAGAAGTTCCCAAGAGATGTTGTATCAGTATTTAAAGAAAATTGAACCATCTTTTTATCCCAAGTTGCTTCAGAAAAAACAAGAAGCTGGGCAGTGGTGGTGTATGCCTTTTATCCCAGCACTTGGGAGGTAGAGGCAGGCAGATTTCTGTGTTCGAGGCCAGCCTGGTCTACAGAGTAAGTTCCAGGACAGCCAGGGCTATACAGAGAAACCCTGTCTCGACACCCCCCCCCCCCAAAAAGCAGAAAAAACTAAAACCAGTGTATTCAATCAAATCATTACAATTTTACATGACTTTACACTAAGAGGGAAAAGCCAACTCTCATCTTTGAAGTCCAAGAAAGATTTTCTCAACTGAAAAGGTTTGATATGGTGGTGATGTTTATGTCAGGACCTGAGAGAAAGCTCACAAATGTATTATTCAATCACTTAGAAAAATCAGAACTGAAGGAAGATTCTGTTGAAGAACTCAAGAAAAGATACAGCAGCTGACCATGATTGGATGTTGCTGCTTCTGTGTACATTTCTTTCCTTACTGAAATCAAGTATTTGGCTTTTTATGAAAGTGAAACTTACTGGAGAGGAGTTTCCTCTTTTTGGATGGCAACTGATTTACTCTAAGTGCTCTGTGGCCTAACTAGTGAGAAATGCTTCAAATAAACTAAGTTTTTATGAAATAAAAAAAAAAAAGAAAAAGAAAAAAATCTCAGTACACTTAGTGAGTGTGTTGGCTCACACCTGTGCCCTCAGCCCTATGGACGGGGAGACAGGAGGGTTTGAAATTCAAGGTCATTATCCTCTGCAAAGCAAAGTTTAACCTTGGTTCTATGAGACCCTGTCTCTAATATTTTCTCTTCCCTAAAATGATACCCCAGTCTCTGTCTTTTAGAGACCAGAGGTCAGACACATTGTAATCCCATTCAATATATAAATGTTGAGTGTGAGTCCTTCCTCCCGCTGTTCCATTGCCTTTTCTTGCCTAAACCTAATTCATGCTCTCTCATTTGCTGATGTCCTTTCTTCACATCTCTCTTCTCATCCTCATCCATAGATCCCTTTGCATTAGTTCTCTCAGAGCTCTCTGTTTTCGCCTTCATTTCTTTTTCTTCTTTTAGGATGCAAAGGGAACCATAAAGAAGATCTGTGACTTCCTAGGGAAAAATTTAGGGCCAGATGAGCTGGATCTCGTCCTCAAGTACAGCTCCTTCCAAGCCATGAAAGAAAACAACATGTCCAATTATAGTCTCATTAAGGAAGATCAGATTACTAATGGCTTGAAGCTCATGAGAAAAGGTAAGAGATCATCTAGCTTCAGAATATGTCAGAACATGTGAAGGGCTCGTTATGCCAATGAATCTCTAAGTCGTTGTTGGAAATATACTGAGAGTCACTGCTCATCAGTGATAGCTTCTCAAAGACTTTACAGGGAAATATTTTTATGCAGAAGATGTAGGTTTCAAACACTGAAAAGTTGATTTATTCTGGGAGACGAACTTGGGATTGGAGATAGTCATGTCCAATAAATTCAATGAAAAACTGGGAAAGTAGTCATGTTTCTATGAGGCATTGTAAAGTTCCCTGTATGCTAAAGCCCAAGGCCTCTGACTATTGCCAGAAGCCCTCAGACTCCTGAACTTCAGACTCTGTGGAGACATATTTATTTCTCTGCACTAGAACTGAACATCTCACCTAAGAGAAGTGGTCTGCTCTTAGATTTCCTTTAATGAGTCAAAATTTGGGAAATGTAAAGCAGTATATGAACATAAAAATCTGTTATTAAATACCTAAAGGAATGAAGACGCTCTGTTAATTTGTCATGTAGAATAGATGATAGGAAGGAAACATGCTTACAAACATGCATGCATACATACATATATACAGTAATTATAATATAATTCTATCAAAATACTTGATCAGTCTTCATTAGTCCTTTGTAATTTAATTTTCCTAGTGATTCTATGTACCATATGTTTTTTTTTTTACATTTGATAACAACTTTTATTTTGGGGATTATTTTTCTTATTCTAGTGTGACACATAGCTAGTAAGCCATATACCTCTGGAAACCAGGTCACTGATGCAGGACACCAATTTCATTACCCACTTGCTTCACTACTTCATTATAGAGGATGATGAAATGGATATGTCTGGAAATAATTTTGAAAGATAAAATATATAAAGATAATATTTGTCTTCTCAATTCCTCTATTAGATTAGTGCCATTTTTTTTTATTCTCAATCATTCAAGTTGGTGAGATGAATCTGGTTTTAACCTCCAAGCAATAGTTTTCCACAAGCAATGGTAGTCATTCTAATTCCCTATTTACCACTGCAGGAAATGCAGACGAGAGAAATGTTTATGGTCATTCACCCACTGTTTGGTTGACAAGAATTTTGTAAAGGCAATGCTGCAATCAAGACATATGTAGGAAATATCTTCTGGAAAACTTCAAAATTCCCAGCCCTCATTACTTCACAGTGTATGTTTACTGGTCTCGGTACTTGAGCCATTAATCATTTTCACTGGTATCAAAGACACAAAAGGAAGGTGACATAAGGACAGAGGAAGAAGCCTGCCATCTGCAGGCCAAAAAAAAAACAAACAAAACAAAAAACCCACAAATGTCTGGACAATGCCCTGAGACCTCCAGCATCCAAAACTGTGAGGAATTTCCTTTTCTTTCTTTTAAAAAATTCATCCTATTTTATTGGATATTTTCTTTATTTATATTTCAAATGATATCCCCTTTCTAGGTCTCCCCTCCAGAAATCCCCATCACATCCCCCTTACCCTGCCTCTTTGAGGGTTCTCCCCTACCCACCTATTCCTGCCTCCTCGACCTGGCATTCCTCTACACTGAGCATCGACGCCACCTATTAGGGTTATCCTGACATCTGACACACAAGAGTTTGGAGAGATTTTTGGAAAGAAGCAATGAAAATACATGTACATCTATAAGGTGCATAGGATTTGCATCTAGCTGGATTAGAACACCATGTGTGTACCTCCAAAGATGTGGTTTTTCCAAATAGACTAATTTATTCCATTGGGAAGCTGTATTGAATTTGTTGAGATTCTTGAAGTTCAACATCTATCTGGTTTGGCTTATCAGGATCAACATATGTGTGGAAAATAATAAGAAACCATGTTCTAATAATAAAGAAAAAAGGAACTTGAGAGTAGAAATGGATACTGATAGGTATCCATCTTATAAGATGACACTTTTATATTCATATCAATTAATGGTATATAATATTTGAATGTGCTCTATCAGTGGTTTATATTTTTATGAATCCTTTATATTTTCTTTAATACAGCCCTCTGGGGAATTAAAATTAATTTATGTGATGATACAGAAAGAAAGTAAAGTGATAAAGAAGATCATGATTTTTATTGTAAATCTTTTTGGTTTAAAATACATAACCATCACTTTCACACTGGGTGACATCTCATAAAATAAGTTTCCCTCAGCAAAATAGGATCACTTCCTATACCTTTCTCATCTCCTCAGACATTAAGTAAAAGAAAATCCCACACTGAGTATGTCCTATATATCTGGCACTTTTTGCAAAATGAACCATTTAGTAATTTCAGAAACATGTTCTTTTTAATTATATTAGATGCATAGTCTGAGTGTATACTCAAAGCAGAAATGCATGGTAAACATCACAATGCCACACTTTGGAAATAAAGCAAGGATGGGGTCTGCTGGGTTGTAAATGGAGGAAAGATGGAGAGAGAAGGTTACAGTGTCATTGATCAGGAGACAAAGAGCAAGATGTAATTATATGACAGGTAGTAGACCTCTGAGATAAAAGAAGATACAACACAGCATGAGCAGTTGGACAATCTCTAAGGATCAAACTAAAGATCTTCTGGAATGGAGTGGTGAAAACCAGTGTGTGATCAGAGAAGACAGAGCTACAAAGGACAGGGGCTGAAATTATACAGAACTTTATTCATTACAGTACACCATGGCTGAGTGAAACAGAAGTCCTGTAATGTCCTCAGCTGGGAGGAGCTTGGTCTCCTGTATCTAGGGGGAAAATCAAGACAGATGAAATGCTGCTCATAATTGTGTGTATACGCAGCACTCATGAGAACCTACACAAACATGAGTATAAACTATTTTAAGATACTCTTTAAAAGTTGCTTGCACGCTGTGAAGAACTTCTATAAGTAAATACTAAAATGTAGACATAACAATTGAAGTCTGTTTTGGATCATTGAGATAGTAAACGCTGTTGAGTTGCATATAGTGATGGGAACAGGTTTGATGGGAAGCAAGAATAATCTGGATATATAAAAAGGTCAATCCAGTGTTGTTTTAGTTAGATTGTCTGCCATATAGGGTGGGAGAGGAAAAGGTGGGACATAATTTTCACAGAGGGAGAAGTCTGTATATATGATTTCAGGACTTAAGAATGTTTCTACAGAAAATGGTAGTTTGATTTATTAACTGTGTGATCATTATCAAACAAATGGTAAGAGCATATGATGGGAGGAGCCAAAGCAGTGTTATGACCATTATTAATCCACCTATGCATCTTCTTCACATTTTACAGGCACAACTGGGGACTGGAAAAATCACTTTACAGTAGCCCAAACTGAAGCCTTCGATAAAGTGTTCCAGGACAAAATGGTTGGTTTTCCACCAGGCATGTTCCCATGGGAATAAGTTATCAAAACTTTTGAATATTATAAGAACACTGATGTTTATGTTCCTATTGTGCTATATCTTGAATGCGGTCATAGAATAAATCCTGTTGTGGAATTGTGAGGGTGATTTTTTTTATTTATTACGTATTTTCCTCCATTACATTTCCAATGCTATCCCAAAAGTCCCCCATACCCTCCCGCCCACTTCCCCACCCACCCATTCCCATTTTTTTGGCCCTGGTGTTGCCCTGTACAGGGGCATATAAAATTTCTGTGTCCAATGAGCCTCTCTTTCCAGTGATGGCCGACTAGGCCATCTTTTGATACATATGCAGCTAGAGTCAAGAGCTCCAGGATACTGGTTAGTTCATACTGTTGTTCCACCTATAGGGTTGCAGATCCCTTTAGCTCCTTGAGTACTTTCTCTAGCTCCTCCATTGGGGGCCTTGTGATCCATCCAATAGTTTGCTGTGAGCATCACTTCTGTGTTTGCTAGGCCCCGGCATAATCTCACATGAGACAGCTATATCTGGGTCCTTTCAGCAAAATCTTGCTAGTGTACGCAATGGTGTCAGCGTTTGGAAGCTGATTATGGGGTGGATCTCTGGATATGGCAGTCTCTAGATGGTCCATCCTTTTGACGCAGCTCCAAACTTTGTCTCTGTAACTCCTTCCATGGGTGTTTTGTTTCCAATTCTAAGAAGGGGCACAGTGTCCACACTTTGGTCTTTATTCTTCTAGAGTTTCATGTGTTTAGCAAATTGTATCTTATATCTTGGGTATCCTAAGTTTCTGGGCTAATATCCACTTATCAGTGAGTACATATTGTGTGAGTTCCTTTGTGATTGGGTTACCTCACTCAGGATGATGCCCTCCAGGTCCATCCATTTGCCTAGGAATTTCATAAATTCATTCTTTTTAATAGCTGAGTAGTACTCCAT